>NW_027045443.1:3790139-4421829 GCF_025399875.1 Dalotia coriaria | reverse complement strand
CTTTTTCACCGCGCTCGACCTCCCCACTTAAATTTCCGATGTATTCGCGCGCATGACGTGAATGCGAATGCGGCGGAAGCGCTTTCGGAGCGTGTGAGCGAAATAAGAAAGTGAGAATTGTGTGCATTATGAAATTGTTGAAAATTTGCTCACGTCGTTAGCGCGTTTGCTTGCGCCTAAAAGCAACATCCGCTCCGGCATGAATGATATTAAATCAGGAAATCGAGAATCCCCCATCGCGGATTTTCGCCGAGCGAAATAAACGCGACCGCGTTCTACTTTTAATGATCAGAGATCAAATCAATGCGCGCGGCGAAAAGTTTCGCGGTGCGGAAAGTTGAAAGTTGTGCGGGGGAAAAAAAAGTACGCTTACCTGTAACAAAAGAAAAGAGTATGAATATTACACAGAACGTTCGTAATTGATTTCATTAATTTTTTCGCATTCCTAATGTCTGCTTAATATTCCGAAAGTCGGACTACGGGAGGCTTTCATAGATTCTCGGGAGTTTCACTTTTACTTCGCTTTTAATCCGCTGCGTTGATATTTATTAAAATAAATTTGCGAGAAATAAACAAACACAACTTTATCATGCATGAAGTGTGTGGTGGCGAGCATGAGTTCGCAGATTGCAGAAGTTTATCAACATGAAAATATGATGTCAGACGCCGTTCGGGCCATTAGCGCTGACACAAAATGCATGACACCAATAAAAATATCAAGTGAAGAGCGCGATTTTCCAGTGTAAACAACCAGCGGCGCACTGGCTGCTGCGAGGGCGATTTTGCGAATAAATTAAACGCAACGCAGCGCGCAGAGATAAAAAAAAAAGAAAAAGAAAAAATAAGCAGCGGCATCGAGTTGACTCCGGCACTCCTGGCACTCTGGCGTGATCGCTAAAGCGGACTCTTCGACGTATCGACGTCGCCGGCGATGAAGCGATAGCGCGACGAGGGGACCGACGGATAATTAATATTGATTGCGGTCGAATTTCGCTGCGTTTGCGGAAAAACTACATAAAGCCATATAAAGTACACTCGCCGACGTGCGCGCTCGGCGCCTCCACCAGCGTGCGCCACATTAATACTTCCGACGCGAGCCTTACTAATATCGGCTAACGCACACTCCCGGGCGCATTATGCGGCTGTAATGCAAACACCAGCAGCAGCACCACCACCATGCGAATGAAAGCTGCCGCACTAATCTACGCGTGGTTGCGCCGCGCCGTACATAAATCCGCGTAATACGTACAGGTAGGTTTAATATCGATACCGGCGTATAAATTGATGATGCGTTCGAAGAATCAACCGTATCAGGTATTTGGTATCAGCGAAAGGCTCGTGTGGGCTGGCGGATCGTTAAAAATAACTTAGCGCAGCGGGCGAGTTCCTCTCGGGAGCGGTTTTTAAATCGCGGTTGTAATCAAATCAGGCCGTTATGATTAAGCGTAATGCGTGGACGCGGCAAATTAGAAGACAAACACGAGATGCGGAGTGCGTGCAGACGCGAGTCAAATATTGGTCAGGCTGGGGCAATTCGTTCCAATTTGTTTGGCAACCCGGCGATGTTTAACCATTGTAACCGAACTATTCGCTGTACAATGCGGCGGCCGGGGAGCGCGCCACGCCGCGCGAGCGCGAACAAACCCGGCCAATTACTCGACTTCACTTTAGTTGAGTTTCGCTTAGTTTTAGCTAGTTTCCACAGTTATCTGTTGCGAATTTCAGGAGGGTGGCGAATTTGTTGCGAGCGGCCCGCCCGCCCGAATCGGCGCCGGCAATCAGGAATGTGAAATCAAGTGCCTTGTTAGCAGTATAACCGTAATCATCACAATGGCGGCGAGGACAACAAAGGCGCGCGCGGGCAAAGGCGGCCGACGTAAAGTTAATAAGTGAAACATTAAGTGACCGCCGAACGGCCGGGCAGCCGGTCAAAGGATGGCTGCGCGCATGGAAGTATTACGTACTTCTATCCTTAGCCACCGCCACCCGTACTACTCGAAGAAGAAGGCGCGCTGAAATTGCGCTCTCGGTTTGATTGCCGCATTTCGAGGCGAGCGAGTTTGTGAGGTTTTATTTCGCATTGTTGCATCGGACGGAGGAAGTACGAGTAGTTTCGGCAAACGGCGATGCAAAGCCGGCCAGTTTACCTCAACGTCAGCCATTTGAAGTTTGGGCAAACTTTACAAGTTTACCAATGGGCCTATCTTATTTTTTCTTTTGCAAGCTTTTAACTTTATTATTAACTCACTAAAAATTGCGTAAAAAAAACTGTAGATGTAGAAATGTACCGATATTATTTCAAGGTTAGCACTGTTGTTGATGGCGAACAATGTGTTACAAGTTGTAACTTACAACCCATCCGGAGAATACTGATTCACTTATACGGAATTGAATGGTTCGCTCGCCTATCAAGGGTGTGCTTCTGGCACTATCAGCCGACGCGGAAGTCCACAGTTCTATACCCATCCCCAGCAAACACTAACCAAAATCCGATAGGAGCTATCATCGCCCATACAGTGAGAAAATACATTCTTAGGCCGCAAAACAAGCTCGTTATCAAGCTGGAAACTAGTCTTCTGCGTGAGAGTAAAGTTACGCTAAAGAAAATATTTTCGAAACTCACCTGTTATTAACCAAAGCTCCCGGAGGCAGTCCTCCCTGGATTTCTGAATCTGCGGCGCTGGATGGCTGTGCGCCGGCGAGTCGAGGCCGCCCTCGAGCGTCTTGAACAACAACGCGCCCATCAGCGCATAGCCGGCGACGAGCACCAGAAGGCCGGTCCGGTTACAGAAAATACGCGTGACACAACCGCCTGCACCGCCGCCACCGCCGCCGCTGCGTCTCAAGTGCCCGCGCGTGGTTGACTCCTCCAGGTCGTCGTCCATCTGCAACATGGCAAACAACAGAGGCCAGCCGTGAATCGAAGCCGAAACAATAGCAAAACAATTTGGGGACATCATCCCAAACGCATTAGGACACTGTCCTAAATAAACCGAGCGGGTTTGATGCAAATCAAGCGACTTCATTGAAAAACATGCAAAAATTGCCAGCTGTGAGTAACGCCGCTCAAATAATTATATTTATAATTAATCAAACGGCAGTGAGGCCGCGCCGGGATTATGAAAACGCGCGTCGCGAAGACTTGGCGCGAATAAAGCGATAGATGAGGATTAACAGCTAGTACGCGGCAGTAGTAAAGTAAGCCTTGCCGGATTTGAACGCCGACGAGTAGGCGAGTAGGATAAATCGTCGCCGACGACGATGATGGTCGGTGGGGAAGACATCAGATTTCCGACATCAGTTTTCTCGCACGGCAAGTCTTCGTCTCGCCCAGCCCTCATCCCCCAAGCCACCCCGCAGTTGAGTCACGTACAGGTGCTAAATAATGTCACGAGAGTAATAAGCGTTCGCTCCCGGACGGCGGCTCGAAGTTGATTTGATGCAGGCGGGCGTGCGGAGGCAGAAAGAAAAGGAGTGCAAACAGGAAACACAAACACAATATGGACGCGAGGACGTGCGCGCACGCTGAAAAGGATGCGCAAACCAGTGCATGAATGGATGGGAAATAAAGCGGAATGAAAAACGCTCGCACGGTGCAAGGAGAAGAAAAAACGGAGCACCGACCGCGCGTCGAACGGAAAATAATAAAATAAAAACGTAGAAATGTGAAAAATTCGGGGCGGCGACGTCGTGAAGCGGGGTTGACTGTCGAAGCGGCGAGAGATATTAAAGGTGGAGGCGAAATGCATCCTGAGTGAAGGTTTAATTAATCTTGTGCTGCTCTGTTGTGTAAGTACCGGCGGCATGCGCGCTCGCGGCAAGAATTCGTGAGAAATGAATTCGGGATTCGCATTTGTTATTATTAATTTTTCATTGCGATCATTCGTTACGCATTTGATGCATTGTTCGACGTGGAAATTTTTAATTTTACCTGCGCCCATTTTTAATGCGGACGACGTCATTAATTTTAACAGTCCTAGGACGCGTTTTATAGTTAATTTGTTTTATTTATTACGTTGCAACGTTGCATGCGCGTGAAACCAAATTTATTTTTGTTTGAACAGCGAACAAATTTTATACAATAAATATTGCAATTTCGTGGGTATTGTGCACTTGAATACAACCGCATAGAATGCACCGGCTTGTCAAATACAGCGTGAATTTTTCATATTTTCAAACATTTATGCACTCTATCTAAAACCATATGAATCAAACTAACACAACATTTTCCCAGCGTGTTTGTACTTACATTTGTCAGGTGCAAAAAACTGAGAAAATAGTTTTTATCCGCTTGAAAATCTCACGTGATTAATTTAGTTCCGGCGAAATTTTAATGCGGCCCAAGTGGTTGGCATTGATTTACAAAGTCATCATCGACGCGCACTCACACGAAATTTCATTTAAAAACTTGCAGCGTCAAGTGGTGCGCAACGGCCGAACATGGTTTTAAACTATTCCGACAGTACGCCGAAGTTGTGGTCGGAAAAACGCGCGCGCCGCAGAAAAAAAACTTTGTTTGCTGTGCGTTCGAGCGAGCGTGGCGTGTTCTCGAAGCCTCGAGTGGCGCACATCCCCCGCGATGGAGCTGGCGACCTGCGTGCCGTCCGCAACACGACTGAACTCCGCGGCTCCGTGAGTGAAAACGCTCGCTAAACGCCGCGCCGCCGCCGCCGCCGCCGCTCACAGAGCGGCATACCTTCCACGCTAAGCGAATAGATTGCGCCGTCTCCACGCGGCGCGTTTCGCATTCTTTCGACGCGGGCTACTCCGGGGCCGAAGATAACGCGAAAGTGCCGCTGGTCCTGTTTGTGTCATCCGAGCCGCACGAAACCCTTCAGGATGGTCGAGGTCGACTCGGACTTGACTTTCGGCGTTTTTCTATTTCTCAATTGTTAAATGCGCAAATTCCTTTGACATTGAACCGCGTGAACGGCGAGGAATTTTTATCTTCTCGAGTGCATTTTACAATTGAAGATGTGCATTCTGCGAAAAATGTTGCTTTCGGAAAGAAAATTTAGATTAATTCACTTTACCACCAAAATGCAATAATTTCCTTCAACAAAATGCAATTCTATCTTTCTCTCTGAGTTACCAGTCAAATATTTGCAATGTCAAGACATTTCACTTCACTTACAAACATTTGTAATATAGATCCACATAGATGACATGCAAAATTTAATAAAACCTCTCTCCCTGGTAGAATAATCAAAACATATTCCCAATAAAAATATTTCTGCAGTTAATAAATTGCTAGTATCCTAATTATTCGTTTCAAATTGAATTTTATGTATTTTATATTTATTTATTACTTTTAATACCGCGGATTATGTCCGACAACAAAAAGTTCGTTTTAAATTGCATGTTGTGTAATTTGTTTCGGCATGTTCTGTCACTAATTAAATGTAAAACAAGCGACAAAATTTTCTTTGATGTGTGCGAACCGGCAAACGATGCGATCACGTTTTTGTATGTCATTATTTCCAGTGGCAGAGGATTACTGCAATTTGTTTCATAACAAGACTGTTAAAAAACTAAATAATATTTCGCTGGAAATCGACACCACGCTCGAAAATGCAGGAAAACTGAATAATACAGTTTTGTCTCGCGCTGCGCGCAGGTAAAATAATATCATTGTGCTGGGATGTACATGCATCGCATCCTGTTTCAGCTCCCCACGTGCCACGCCAACATTTTATATTGTCTGAACGTCGACGGCGCACGTTTCCGAAAGATATGTTCCCCACGTTTGCTCCTTAGCGATGTTGTACGTGCAACTTTGACTCCGACGTGCACGCCGACAGATACAGATAGAGAGTAAACGCTCGCGCCGCGTCGAAATTGAAATCGTCCACGCCATAAAGATTTTCATTGTCGATGGCTGGTGCGCTTTTAATGTCTGCTGCAAAACGGCAATCAAACGGCGGCATGCGAATGCAGAATGCAGGCGGGCGTCTTCAAGTGTCACGCGTCGCGTTTTAATTAAGTGCGCGACAGCCAGCGCGTTAATTATTGCAGGACTGGTGGGAATATCAGCGTGATGAGGAATGACCAAAGTTTGTTCCTGGTAAACGAGTTTCGGTGACTGCAGCGAGTCAAACGTACAGCCGGCGCTTGATAGCATTATCGGATGCTATCAATTATCTAAGCAGCACTAAAGCGAACATTATCATTAAATAATAATTCCACGGATGGGCCAAGAATACATAAAAATGATTTACGCGTCGGCTTTTTTCGAGGCGCAAAAAGGCGCTTGGAGAACAAGCGCGGCGTGGCGCTGGGGCGAGCGTGTAAATCTTCGTTTCTTCTTCAATCTTGCTCGCGCGTGCAGTCCGGCGGTGGCGGCGGCGGCGGCGGCGGCTCGGTCAGACAACCTTTTGTGTTACGACACTCCGGTGCTCATATGGAAAAACGTGCGGCGCGCGCCAACGCAATCTGTACATCTCTCTGGCGACTTTACGGCTTTAGCATTCTCCAACGGTGCATCCAGACACCCCGACCAAGTCTTCTTCATATCCATGAAATCACATTTCACGTCCATTCTTTTCCTCGTGTTGGTTTTATTTTTTGTAAGCACAAACTTACGAGTTACTAAACACAAGGCGTTTAAAATAAAAAATAAATGTATGTTTATGCAACAATTGAAGCAAAATTTAACAGACTAACAGGGCTGATAGTCTCATTGGCTTACTGCAGGTGTTCCTTGATATCACCAGTGTTGAAAACCTACAACTCATTGGTAAATTAACATCGGTAGTGTATAACATTGATAATCTCACCATGAATCTTCCATATAACTGAGTAAAACAACATTTTTCTCTGAAATCAATGCCAACTTTAAATCTACTACTTAAAATACAAACGTTTTAAGTTGATATTGTTATACAAACTACAAGAGACGAGAATTCTATGCAAACCATGCTGCCAAAGCGCAGTCCAACCTGAAAAGGAGCCTAAAGAACTACGACCACAAAAGAAAAGAGCGCATGCTACAAAAAAAACTCGAGCAGCCCATTCAAACGGAAAACGTATTGTACTAACACGTCTTTACGAGTATATTCAGTAGTTTAGGCTGTGTGTCATCCATCCAACAGAATCGTATACTTATATTTTGAGTGCGAATAATACTACAAAGTAGAGCAATATGCAATTCACTCACCAAACAAACAACCGATAAGAACAAGAAACCTGCTGCACGCCGCACAACTCACAAACAACTAATCGCATCGTCCAAACAAGTCGGTGCAAGTCTACTTCGAATTTAATTTCAATATGCGTATGGTAGCGCCATCTAGCGTCTCAATAACGAGTTATCTATAAGTAACATTTACTTAACGCATTTCACATTTAAAACATAATAAAAATTATCACGAATTTCCTACAAAGAAAAAAAAAAACACTTTTATTCATTTAGATTTATTTTGTTAATAATTATACTCGCTTTGTTAATTACCAATAAGTTCAATTCAGTTATTATGATGACATCACGTTTTGCACTGAACGTAACTAAAATAAACATCAACATAAATCAGTTTCATTAACCAACACTCGTCAACAAATGAGATTTTCATAGCGGAGCGTGTCGGTGTGCGCGCATTTCACTTGCAATTACCCACCGTTCGCTGTGTCATATAAATATCGCGTGCGCGTTGTTCATTCAATAATATTTGTATTTATTTGTAACGAGCGCCCAAATGTCCCGCGTTAATATAAACATTGTAAACGTTAAAGTTGCCGTTTATAATGTTGATATCGCTTCGTAAGTTAATGTAGCTATAAATCTGCGTTACGCGCGTGAGTGCTTGTTACATTTATGCAATTTTCCGTGCACGTCATGCAGATGAAACATTTATATTGTCAGGATAACAAAACAAGACGGTAGTGCACCAGGAGGAAATAATTTTATGTTTGTTTCTTAGAATAATTGTTATTTAGGATGAGAATTGTAGCGTTAATATGTGTTATAAATACGTGTATGAGTATTTTGAGCGATTTGTATGTTTGTTCCTCTTTCACTCAAAAACTACTCAATCAATTTTTATTAAACTTTACAAAATTATAGCTTATTAATCAGAATAGGAGATAAGCTAGTGTGTGTTGCGGAAATATTACTCCAAGGTGGTAAAATTAAGGATTAAAGTTGACGCGTATTAAAATTTCTCATTTCTATAAATTAGCTGCAAGAAATACTTTGAAACATAAACATTTTTGCCCGCATTTTGTCGACAATAATATAACGACTGGGACATTCACTCATCTATGCCGTAATTCCATAATTCCATTCCTGCTCGACGCCTGTTCCGTTGCGTTTCCAGCACTTCCGCATTCTTCGCTGTGTATTCTATTCCATATCGCTTGTAACTCGCCGCTTGCAATTCTATCAGCTATGCGTCTGCAATATTTATGCGCATTTTCACTACACTATAAAACCGTGCGTTTCCGTTCGCTTCCGCCTCCCCTTTATCATTTGAAGGGGGCGCGAGCGCGTTTCGGCGGCGGCGCGCACCGCCGACGTGCTGCCAATTGTTTCACGCAGGACCGGAACTTTCGACTGCTTTCAGCACATTTAAAAAGCTAGCGGCGCTTTGGGCACCGGATGGCAAACGCTGCCAATCCGGCCCTGCCGCCGCCAGCCTTGGGGGAATGATAAAATTTTTATGTTCGCGCCGCCAACGACTGCGACGACGATTTTATTTACAACCCTGCGTTCCTTTTTAACTCAATTTAAAGACGATTTACATAAATACTGAAGGTGTTCAACTCTTTTTTACACTTTATCACTTCGCGGCGCTGTTTTGTTTCGCCGTTTGGCGACGTGGCTTCCACGCCAAATCGCTCGTAATAAAATGATGAAGAATTGGGATTTATGGCTGTATAACAACACGCGTTTATTACGATCACAATAAACCGTGAGTTGTAAAATTGGTTGACAACAACGCATACAGATTTCTCCATCTTCCAGCTGGATTTTTCGCCTTTTCCTGGCTCCTGGGAAAGTCGCCGGTGTTATGTCGTTCTTTGCTCTTTGATACCCTATACTTAACTTAATTAATATTTACCCTTAAATACGCGCGCCACCTTGAAACTTGCTTCCGACACTCGTTACGGCCGGCGCAAACGAGCCGTCGACGACACCCTTCCGTCCGCACCGCCGGCGCCCCTCGCGAAACCGTCAAGTTTTACGCCGCCTCGCGCCTTTCTTTGGCTCTCCCAGAGGAAGTGTTATGAGACGAGGACGCAGCACGCTGGCCAACGATGATGAAGTCGTCGACGGCGGCGGCGATAAAGTTTCAAAAGCGTTTGCTATTTTCGCTGCCTTTTTTGCTCCTCCGCTTCATCTGCGCGCGACAGAAAGGTGACGATCGTGATGATGATATAATCATGAGTTAACAACTTGTTTAGAATGCATCAGCGAGAACAATCGCCCCTGGAAAGGCTGGAAAGTGTTCCAAAGTCGTTTAAAAATTGACTTTTCAACTGATTCTTCATCATTTAAACGCACATGTTTGCATCGAACAGAGGAACCATATCGATTACAGCGTTTTGTTTGTATCCAACGAGCATAAAGCTACAGGCCACCATGGCACATTAGCAGAGGCCACCGTATTGCAACCGAATAAACACGCCGCAGTCCGCGGCTGTTATGTCGTTGCCATGCTGATACGTTTCACGATTTAAATGTTGTGATCGGCGTAATCGCACCCTCTCACAGTGCAAGGCAAGCGCCGACCGAACTATCCACGCCATACAGTGTACGCGATTCGAGTGTAAATGTGCGCCGTTTATATAATTGCGGTTTGGTGATTATTAGCAGGGCCGTTCGTCGTGGTCGGTCTTGTTCTTGTGCGTTGCGCGCCGCATGCGGCGGCGTGATTGCGCGCGATGCGTTTGTAATTTGCGGTGGAAATACAAGTTCATTGCCAGTGTAAATAGCAACAATGAAATGATCATGTTACAACGCTTGTGAGCCAGGGCAAATATCAGGATTGCGATTTTGGTAAACATGGATGACCTGAATATGTTTGGAACCAGGTAGATTGAATTATCATTAAAACTTTGAATTTTTGGAAAGCAGAAAGCAGAAAATAATCAAACTAATAATATTTATTATGTTTTTTATATATTTAGTTGCAAATTAAGTGGATTAAAAAGTGAAAAAGCTAAAAAATTAACCGATGACGAATTGGACCGTACTTTGAAGGAAAATCGAACCAGAAATCCAAAAGTGGAGTAAGTCCACATTAAATAATCCACAAATAAATAAATATTTTACTAAAAATCAATTTTAGGAATTTATTTCGTTTCTTGGACGAAGTAGACTCCACAAATGCAAAATTAGCAGACAATTTAGCAGATTCGATAAACATAACAAAAATTCAAAAAGATTTGTCAATTTTGCGGCAGGAAAACTGCGAAATAAGCAAAAATCAAGAGAATAAAATTAAGCAGCTTCGAGAGCAGAAATTGAAACTAGACGAGCAGGTCCAACGCCACCAAAAGATGATCGATGAAGTAATGCTTGATAAGGTAGCGCTAAACAAACGCTGCGAAGAGCTCCTCGCCGAGTCGTTAACTCGCGATATCAAATACAAAAACAATCTGAAGGCCATGGAGGAGAGGCACGCCGAGGAGTTGCGGCGCGCCAAAGAGTTGCTGAAAGCTGCCAAAGCAGAATGGGCCACGTCAAAAGAAAAAGTGAAAAAAGTAAAACAAAAAACTATTGTGTTCATAATTTCACACCTTTACTTCTTCTTTTTTTATTATTTTTTAGGTGCCATCGGTTAAGTGTATTGAGAATGAACTTTTAGCCCTCAACGACCGATTTGCACAGAAAGAATTCGAGCTGCAGCGGAATCATGAGCAGGAAATTCGATTAGTTCGGCAAGAACTAGAAAAGGCCAAGGCAACCGAGCTGCAAATATTAAAAGAAAAACTCACGGCAGAGAAAGAAACGGCGCTGGAGGCAGAGCGCCAGCGTCTGCATGAACAACATCAGGAAGAAATAACTAAGATGACTAAACTACATGAAAGTCAAAAGCAGAGTTGGTCGAAGTATTTCGCTGATAGGGTCAAGGACTGCGAAGTGCGCGAGGCGCACGCACGCTCCGTACTGGATCAAGAGATCGAGCGAATCAAACAAGACACGGCGAGGCAAATCGAGGCGGTAAATGAACAACACCAGTTTGAGCTGGTGATTGAGAAGGATAAAATGAAGTTGCAGATGCAAAAATTCACGGTGGACGTGGAGAAGAAGCTGGAAGTTGTGATGCAGAAGAAGGAAATTGAGATTCGGAAACAAGTCATTTCCGAGCGAGATGTGCAAATTGAGAAGATCACCGAGGAGTTTCAACGTGTATTATCCAGAGAAAAAAGCAACTATCTTACGAATATTGCGTATTTATTTATTTTTTATTGAAAAAGTGAAAAAAATGTTATTTTTATTTAATTTACAGGGAATTAGTGGAGAAAAATAAAATAACTGTTAACAACTACGAGAAACAACTAACTGAATCAAATGATCTGAAAATCAGTACACACAAAGTTCTGCAATCACTACAAATTGAGTTAAATGATATAACTCAACAACTACAAACAAAAAACATGGTAATACTAAATATTTTTTACTCAAACAAAGTATTAATGCAATATTTTTAGGAATATAAAAACCTGCAAGCTGAGAAATGTTCAAAAGAACGAGAAATCAACGATTTGAAACAACAGGCTGAGTTTAACCAGCTAGCTCATTCCCAAGCAATTGAAGAAGTTGGTGAAAGGTACACTACTTTATAAAATGATTATCTGTATTTAAAAAATAACGATTTTTTTCTCTTTTGCTTTGCAGGGTGAAACAAACACTGGCATCTAAAGATCAACAGATCACATTGTTATCTGAAAAAGTAAAAGCTCTGCAGGCTGCTTTCAAAGAGCAGCTGAATAACGCCAGTCCAATCTAACTGCAAATATAACGTATAATCGTATACATCGAATAATTATAAAACATTTATTTTCGTCCAGTAAATATTAATATGAATCAATATACTGATCATTTAGTTTCTCAACCAGATTGTACTTTTGTATGCCTGTTGGGTGGGAACACCTGGTCCCATTCACTGTAGCGCTTCTCATTGAGATTCTCACGCATTACCAGCTTATTACCGATTTCCATGTATTTTTTATTTTTGGTTGTATATGGTTCCCACTTGGTGTTGTCGAGGATATCTGTAACGGTGGGAATAGGTTTGCCGGATTGGACGAAGTTCGCCCACAACGCGGTCATTTTCTGTAGCATGGTAGTCTCGGGATCACTCTCCTTGAAATCAGGGAAGCTGGTGGAGTGGAAGAGGTACATGAGGTCATCGCCGTTGACGACTCCGTATGGTGTGCTGTTGTTGGTTGTTGGGTCGTAGAAGTTGCTGTATTTGCCAGCGTAAGTGAAACTGTAGTAGAAGACACTCTCGTTGCTCTTCTCGGCGATTACATTGGCGGCATGGTTCACGCCATAACCAACAATGGCATCAGTGAAGAACTAAACAATAAATTATAATAATAAAATATTTAGTTTTGAATAATAAGAGAATACTTACTAAAGCTAATTTAGAAAGAGATGAATTATCGATTTTAGCATCCTGCAAGTAGAAGGTCCTTAAAGCCTTGGAAATGATTTTTGAATTTTCAGTCTCCTTCTCGTACATGAAAACTTGCGGTGCGTATTTCTCAAATTCATTGTCCATGAGTTGTAGTTCCGTATCATTGTTGGTCAGACCTACAGAAACAAAAACAACACAAAAATAAACTTTTGAGACTAAAATTTTGTCTGGATAATAATTACAGAAAGCTTTGCATCCAAACTCGTCTTTTGTAGATCCAATCAAAACAGGCACTTTATTCAATTTCTCCTGAGCAATGAGTTCCAGCGGGTGGGCAGTTAGGAACCGCGATTGTACAAAGTCTTCTTCAATGGTAGGCAACCACAGATAGTGCGGGTCCTCTGTACTTACTAAAACTTTCAGATCTACATTGTGATCGGTGATCTCCTTTACTGTTTTTCCTCGCAGACACTTAATCAAATTAGCGGTGGAGTCAATCGGGCAGCTTAAATGTTTCGCCAGTTTCTGGATCACATCCAAATTGTTGTTGGAGATTGGGACGTTACCGAATGCAGAGCCACTCATAATGATAGCCTTATTGAACAAACCTATCAAAAAACAACAAAATTATTTGCGATTAAAAAATGATTATTACTAAGTATACCTTTAGATAAAGGTGAGACTAAGTGCAAAGAAACACTGAAAGCTCCAGCTCCATGTCCTGCTAGAGTGACCTCATCAGCATCACCACCGAAGGCAGCAATGTTTGCTTTGACCCACTTCAAAACTTCAACTTGATCCTTCATCCCATAGTTGCCAGTGCCTTCTTTATCGCCGGTATTCAGGAAGCCAAGTGCGCCCAGGCGGTAATTCGCCGTCACCAAAACTATGTCTTGATCCAAGAGATAGTGTGGGCCTAGAATGGTGCTCATTCCAGACTTGTTTGTGAAGTCACCTCCGTGAAAGAAGACAATAACTGGACGTTTTGGATTATCGTTACCTTTATTAAGCTAAATAAAGTGAATTAAGTAAAAAAGTCTAAATGTTTGTAACTTAACAGTACCTTTGTTGTGTAGACATTCAAAAGTAGGCAATCTTCACTGGTAGGCTCCAAATAAGGTTGTGGACACGCAGGGCCATCCTGTGTCGCATTATACACTCCTTCCCATTTTTCCGGCGCTTGCGGAGGCTGGAATATATCAACAATATTGATCAGTATTCAACTCCTTTGAAATCCGTGAACTTGGAGAAGCGGGTAAGGAAAAAACACGAGGAGCAGTCTGCGCTCGCACGCAGTGATCTGTTTGTAATCGAGTTATGCAGGGAGGAAGCGAATGATAATTACTTGGAATCTGAGTTCGTTGATGGGCGCCTTGGCGTATCTGATGCCGCGGAAGGCGTAGATGTGCTTGCCGAGTCGAGAGTTTATAATGGAGCCCTGGATGTCGCCCAGCGGGGAGGCGATCGTCGGGTAAGCGCTGTGCAAACTTGTCGTTTTGCTCACCGGCACACCGTAGACGCATGCGAGCAGCGCGTAGAAGGCGAACGCAATTTGCCCAAGTTTACACATTTTTCTTGGCTGAAATTAATTCCACCTAGACATTCCCACAGTCACAAAACTTATACTAACTGTATGTCTCTATGGATTGCTAGCATATCTAACATGACACTATTTAGTTACAGTTTCGTGCATGAAATAATTCGAATAATTAAGTTTTATCCGATTTTCAATGGAGAATACTCACTATTCACTACAAGCAGCAGTTGTCTGGACATCAAGTTTGGACAACAAACCACGAACTGGGTCATAGGTATCCAAGATTTGCTTTTATACCCGCGTTAACCATCAGCTTGTTATCTTACAATTGCCATGATTTTTTAAGCATCAATATTATCCAATTGATGTTTCTTTTGATGCGAGTCAAACAATTTGGAATATTCCAGCAACCAACTTCACGTTTCACGTCTCACGACGTGCCAATGCACAGTTTTAATAATAAATTATAATAAACGATTACCGCAATGACATATTGTAAGTTGATTGTTCAGGAAGGTGATTTTCTCATGAAGTGATAAAAGTGCGTGTCAAACAAATTATTGAACGCACTGTATGTTTGCGTTGCTAATGTCCACGACAAGGGCCAATTTTCCAATTTGGAATATCATCCGACCCGTTCAATATTAAGATATTGCATCCGTTTGCGACCTATCACAAACAAATTACGATTAGCACACTAAATTGCCGCTCAAATTGCTTCAACGAGTTCCAACAAACGCTGCTATCTCAACTTGTGCAAACATCAATCAACTACAAGCCGAAATAATCCATCAAAGGCACGTCGTGATTTCTGCAAGTTTCAAAGCATAGAAAAAAATATATAAAAAGAGTTAAATATTGACTTTATTTTTATTTCGTAGTAACATTTGTGGCGAGTATAAAAAGGAGAAGAGATAAAGTTCAAGATAAGTTTAGAATTTTGTCTCTTTGAACATTGACTGTATGCAACCCAAGTTACAAGGAATAAAGTATGATTCCTACCAATAAATACTTATTTTCAATAAATGTTGCCAAAAGACACTGTGGAATGCAATTTTAAATAGTTTAAGAAAATTATTGACAGTTTCTTTGGCCGAATGTATGTAACATGACAAATTTCGGATGTGCTTGGATGCTGGCGCATTGTCATTGGAATTCTTGAAGGTAGATTTTCTCCAGGAGCTTATCCACTTGGATATCACGCGCTACAGCTTGCACAGTTTCTTCTAACAAGGTATCAGCAATTCTAAAATGTTTAATAAATCAATACTAATCGATCTGTATTAATAAAACCTACCGTGAGATGATTAACCATGCACAAAAGTCAGGACTCCTTTGATAAAGGAAACTCGCTTTAGCATCGGTATGAAATTGCAGTTTATATTCAATCAATTTCAAAATTTGTTCTTTTGGCAGGATTGACAGTAAAGGAAGATCTTTCCCATTCATTTTCTCGGTGAAGTGCGGTTGTCTCACCGGAACTTTCTTGAGTTTCAGCTGTTTCAACGGTGATTTCCCCTCAACCAAATGCTCTTTCTCTTTATAAATCAACTCATTGGAATCCGTGCATTGGGTAATACTCAAACTGCTCAGCTTCCGCAGAAGTTGATTATTTGGATCCATCATTTGTATCTGTGCCATAACATCACTGCATCCTTCATCCGACTGCGCCTCTTTCACGCAGAACAACTTTGCATTGTCAGGGCCAGTCACAGAAATCGTCCGGCTGAAACAAGCGTAGAAGAAAATGTGTTTTCATCAATTTCAAGCATCTCCCGATGAAATTGTGCGAATCACAGCGTTTTGATTTTCGATGATGTTTCTCGAAATTGAGGCGTGCAATGTTTAGATTCGGTAAATTTATCGGACGGCGTGTACACCAGACGCACATAAATGTAAATCCGAACGTATTATTAGACTTTATTTTACTTATACATTTTTTTGGCAAACGACAAGCTGCAAAACAGAGAGCTCCGAGCTGTTTGCACCCAACACCAGCGACCGTGTGCAAGTCACACCCACGTTCAGTCATTGCCATATGTCCATCAGAATTTTCTAATTTGTCGGTGAAATTGTTCGATTCTAATGAGAAAATTCACCATGTACGTTGAGCATGATGAATGCAAAGCACCGACCTATTGTGCACTCTCAATCCCGGACCCAATTATATATCATATTTTCGTTTTTCGGCACATCGCCAAATGATGAAGTCGAACGCCACAACTCATTACCCAGAAGATGCGCACACATTTATGATTACACGTCCAGTTTGATCAATGCTATTAAAACCCTGTTAAATTGGAATTATCTTGATCTGGATCACTGTCTCATTTCGCTACACAACATTTATATATAAATATTTCACTTATTTCTCTTAAATCTAAATATTTTCAAACTGCCATAAATTACTTGGACCGCGTGTAATGATGTAAATATTTAAGTAGATTGCTGTGCTTCTCACATAGAAGATAGCCAATTTGCCGATACTAATTGGCAGATGGTCGGCAATGCTTAAACGAGATGGAACAGTTGTGAGCGCTTCGTGTCAATATTTTTCGAGCGCGTAAATCGGAGCACTTCGAGTTAAAAGCCATGTTGACTGTTTAATGTGTTTCTAGAGCATCAAATCATTTCTCTAGATACACGCTGAGGTTACATAAATTAAGCAGTGCAGCTTATAATATTTAGAATAAAATATCACCTGCTTATTTTTGGCTTTATGTATTATTTTGTCATCTGTTGAGATGTGTTAAAATGTCCAGAGACATTGTTGTTGCACACAGCGTGTTCGCAATTGAATATTGGATATATACAAACGTTGAAAGTGGAAATTTTCTTTAAAAATAGCAAACGCCGTGTGGTGGAAAACGTGTAGGCGCATGCTTTTTATATCATTCCTTCAGAACACGACGCATCAGTCTGTTCCACACTCCTGGACGTTGAGCATCAATTTTAAGTGCGGCTCTTTAACAATTTAAGCAATGGTAAGGCAAATTTTTGAATTTAATTACTTACTAGATGATATTAAGTATTTTTGAGTAATTTTTTTTCAAAGTAATGCATGTTTTAAAATATAATTTGTATAAATAAAATGACAAATGTATCAATTGCGAGTGTCCTGTGCACAAAACATTCACACAACCGTGGGTGTAATTTTATTACGCTTCGGCTGAAAATCTGAAATGTATGTCAGCTGTCCTGACGTGTCATTAATAATTTTCTATCTGCAGTTGTTCGCAAAGTAAGCATCTTTGTAGTTGGAAAACTAATGAATTGCAAAACAAAAATCTCGCTAACTTTGAACTAAAAATTAATTTTCACGTAATTTTAACGAATATAAACGTTGGTGGCCATCTGGTAACTGCTACAGATGATGATGATGATGATGCGTGTTTGTAACAAAGATGTTTGGATAGGAAAACTAGAACAACGTTTTTAAAAATTGACCGGCTCGCTCTCGAATTCTCTCGAGAGATCGCCTCACAGCCGGATGCCGCTTGCTGTCCTCGCTTGACCGGCTGAAATGCACGTTTTTTCGGTGAAAACCATGTTTGCGCGCGCTGTAAAAACATCTTTCCGCTATAAATAATCGTCGAGAATAAGCGCAACATGTCGACTTGTCAACGATAGCTGCGCCTACACAAGCCGTACTGTATTTGGCGACAGTGGTCGACACGGTTGTGAGTTGCCATAGCAATTCTCGGCGTAAATATGAAAAGGAATAAAAATCACTTTAATAATAGTCGTAAGTCATGGTGCGTACGTTCGATATCCGTTCCGAACAAAACGACGCCAAGTTGTGTGCCGAAATAAAACCGCTTTTATTCAGGATGTTAAAGATTGCGATTCAGATTGAGTGGAGGATTTTTTGAGGCCAAAATGTGAGTTTGATTCACAGATAATTTGCGTTGCATTGTTGTCCGAGCGATAACAGATGTTCTTACCTCTTGAAGGACTTCTTCGGGCTACTGTACGGAGTTGGAGTTCTTTGTAGTAAGCGCGTTTGTGAATTTGCATGGTGGATCAGACTGTTGACGAAGCCTTCAAAGCTCATGTTTGCAATCGGTTGCTGAAACTTGATTTCCAGCAATTGTTGAGTTTTCCGCGGTTTTGATACATCATTTGCTAACTTCTCTTCACCAACAATCTCCAGGAAATGATCTAGTATACAACCATATTCCTCAGTAGACATTGGCTGAAAAAATAAAAAAATTAAAGAGAATATTCAACTTGATGTTGATAATTTTGAGTTTTATGTGTTACAGGCGGACGCTGAGAAGAAACCCCAAGAGTGCGATCACTGCAAGAAGCCTATCGAAGGTAAATGCATCAACGCACTGGGCAAGGCCTACCATCCGATGCATTTTGTCTGTGACAAATGCAAGAAACCCATCACGGATAATGAGTTCCAGCAAAAGGATGGCAAGCCTTTGTGCATGAAAGATTACGAGGATATGCTACCCAAATGTCATGGTTGTAACAAGGTGATCCGCGAGAAGGTCATCAAAGGTATGGGCAAGGAATGGCATGAGGAGCACTTTGTCTGCAACCTCTGCAAGGAGAAACTCATTGGGCAGAGCTATGTGGAACGCAAGGGTAGGCCGATTTGCGAGAAGTGTTTCAACACCAACATTGCCGACAAATGCAAAGCCTGCGAGAAGATCATTGATGGCCCAGCCACTGTCGCACTGGATGCAAAATGGCATCCGGATTGCTTCAAGTGCAAGGTTAGTAACTAACAAACACTCAAAATGATAAAACTTTCTATTTGTTATGATTACACCTTTCAGAAATGCAAAAATCCCATCAAATGCGAAAAGATCAAGGTGGACACTGATGGTATGCCCATCTGTGACAAGTGTTAAACCTGCCCTACACTCGTCTTGCTTGGATCTCTGGATCAATATTGATTTCAAAGTTAAAGTACCAATCATCTGATGATCACGCCTAGCTTACTTACTATTTATTACGTTGTGTTTGTTTCCTTTGGTTAATTGTTTTTATAAATACAAGCAAATAACTGTCAGCTTACACACCTGAGTTCCTTTGGTGACGCGATTGAAGAATTCCTGAGCGTATCTCTGCATACTCTCTGTATCGCCATATTTCGGATCAACTAAGTTGTAACCTTGGTCAAAGGCAGTGTCCTCGACAAATGTGGATACATCACTGTCGATATCCATCACTCCCAATGGTTGAGAACGTCTTCTACTGGTAGGTCCCGCTTCCCTTGGAGATTTATTCAAATCAAGCGGCTCCACTTGTGGTATCCTCCTTCTACGGAGGAGCTTTGATGGAGCTTCCTCAGGTGTTGATACAGGTTGTGGTGGTGGGCGATGCTTGAAAGTAGCTGTTCTGTATTTTGAAGCCACTTGATACCTGGAAACCACAGTAGAAGATTATTATTTCATTTTTTATACTAAAGATTTCTATAGATACTTCTGTGGAGGTACATTCTTTGAAGAGCCATCTCTGGAAGAGCTATACATGGATAAACGCTTCTGGATTTGTTGTTCTGATGTGTTGCTTCCAGTGGTAACCGTACGACGTCTGGAATGTTGCGGAATTGTTGGAGCCATGCGCGTTGAGCACAACAGGGAATCATTGAGCATGTTGTGACAGACCTCAGATAGCAACTAACGAAAAAATCTTTAACTTTTTCTATAAACACTTTGCAAACACTTACATCGATCATAGTTTCTCCTACACAGGGTTTATCACATACGCTATTATACATTTCGTTCAACTTGATAATAAGGTCCAATAATTCTCGAAACTTTGGGGGCATTCCATTCAATGCGCCAGTTGGAAGGTGTTTTCTGTAAGCAGTCAATGCTTGGTAAATGGTGTTGTAAGCATTGTAAAATTTCTGGCCCAGAATGACAGAGTTGGTTGCCTTGTATGCGTTCCCCAGTGGATTCACAATGTTTTCAATTTCAATTTTCTAAAAATAATGTTTTAGAACCTCAAATTAACTCTAAATATAATCACATACAATCCGTATCAATTGGTAAAGAAAATGTCTGGAGAATCTGGAAATGAATGCAACGGTTCGTTTCTTTCTGCGTTCGAAATCCTCCCGTCCATCAGCAGGTTCAATCCCACATTCGAAAATGGACCTGCACTCCTTCAAAGCATTCAAACTCCGTTCGACCATACCTTTAAACTTCAGATCTGCGATTACTCTCAGTTCTCCAATCTCTGTTTTTGAACAATCATCCGAGGGTATTTCACTGGCGAAGGTGCTGTCCCTGTCACTCCGTTGGCTTGCGACTTTACTATCCTGAAACGATTCAGAAGGTGACTGATGATGATGGTGAGTTGAAGGTAGCGAAATTGCTTCGGAATGGAGGCGTGAGGAATAGGATTGTGACTGCATTTGTGAGGTGGATGATCTGGGTGCATGCGAAGTTGAATCTGTCCTTGAAGTGGAGGGTTTATTCTTTGGTGGGTTTCTTAACCTAATGCCCCTGCGATCTATTTCTTTTATGAAAGTTCTATAGCATGCCATGGACTTGTTTCTGCTGGATCTGTCGGCAACAGTGCTAGGTCTTGCCTTGTTTTTAATCTTTTCCAATTCGTTCAATCTGGCAACGCGTGCGGAGGGATAGTCAGGTTCAAAGCGGAAAGCTTTAATCCGCTCTTCGATATTTTGCGTCATTTTGTCGAATTCTTCATTTTGCGCACTCATATCACAATAATCATCGGAGGAATCAAAGCATGCAAATGTTTTCGGGGAGGGGTAAGGCAGAGCGTTTTTGATTACTACTACCTCATCTTGAATGGTGGGAGCCGTGGTATCCCCATCACTCTCGAAGTCCTCATTCCGCAGGTAATTACGTGGGTGTCTTGTGAATCTCGATGCATTCTGG
Organism: Dalotia coriaria; assembly: GCF_025399875.1. NCBI lineage: Eukaryota > Metazoa > Arthropoda > Insecta > Coleoptera > Staphylinidae > Dalotia > Dalotia coriaria. The sequence goes on along the minus strand of NW_027045443.1, from coordinate 4,400,836 downwards.
ACTGATGATGACGCTTCCGAGGAAGACATTGGAAGATTGAACGCCTCCTCAAGCTTTGTGCGGTCGGGCAGACTCCTAATCAGCTCCAGGATCTTTTTCGTTGATTTCTGTGTTCCAAATATTCAATTCAAGCGTTTGAAGCAACAGGATAGAAATGATATATAAATAATAATGATTAAAGGATGGTATGATCTTACTTGAACCAAAAAATCAATATTGTTCGAACCCTCGCCTTTAGGACGCAGCGACATTATGACCAACGATGGTGAAAAACCCGGGTTTCAATGAGCTGAATCGTCGACTAATACAGAAAAACCTGCACTGTATATGATTATGATCAATGAATAAAGCGATTGATGGCTGCGGAGTATAATGATTGTATAAAACGTGAAAAACACTGGTGTAGAAAAAATTGTAAATTGGGAGCGAGGAGGAACGATCACAAAAATACGTTTGACAGTTTTTTGTAGCTGTCATTCTTTGTTTTTACATAGCCACCTTGTTTAAATCACAAAATAAACAAATTTCTTTTTCGTCAATTTTCCACGGTTTTTATCCAAAAAAATGGCACTTTAAATACGGACAGCCAAGACCGTGACTAAAGTATTCTAGTCACGGGGTGGAGCTTGCGCATGCGCATTTGAAACTTAAAATATTTAATATACTATTCTTTTTTATTTCTTCAAGCAATAAAATAATGTTATAATTATAATCGAAAGTCAAGTAATTATCTATATTTTATGGCGTAATAAATAATTTCACAATAAATTAATTGCCGAAAGAACTTAAAGTCAACATGCACACACCCAACATTCACCTCGTTTCGTGTACATAATGCTATTTATATATAAATCAGCCATAGACGCCGGATAAACACGAAATGTGTCATTATATAATCACGCTGAGTTGTAAGTTTTACACACCACAATAAACTGATAACGACATTTCAAGATTAAATTTAGTCACATTGCAAGCAAACAAACCAATCAACTCTGTGACAAACACACTAATCTCGTATAATTCCTGCTAGGATTACTAGATTACCGATTGGACATACCCGTGTAGAAAAAAAACATTTTTCAAGAGTTTGTTTAATGTTGAATGACTTTGTTGTGTGCGAAGTGCTTGCATAGCAGTGCGTCTCTTTGACCAAATTAGTTTGCATTCGCATTAATCATTCCGTACGTGCACAGAGTATGCACTTTGCATACGTTTAATTACAGTGCCAATCAACTACGTAGGTATATATAATATTGAATTATTTTTAATAATGACCTCAGACGTGAAATTGCTGAGTATGAAGTCTTGTGGTTCGATTAATAACAATACGTACTCAAATATAAAAATATTGTTATCGCGTATGAGAGCATTGCGGTTACGATTTCGGCAAATACCCAGCTCTAATTAGATTGTTGCTGTGAAATGCGTATGAGTACGAAAAAAATGACGATTTTGATGGTTCGGTAGCATTTGTTTTCTCGGCGTGCTTTGTTCCGTAGACTTGTTGAAAAGTTGAAAAATCAAGTGTGCCGTAAATTCCTGTCGTTATGGGATCAAGAAACAAAAATAATCACAATCTCTACACACGTCGAAATTAGATAACGCGCCGGATAATCTCGTGTTCTCGAATCGAAGGTAAGCGGGTTTATTTTTGGCAAGATATTGTGGGAATTCGCATGAGGTGGCCGGGGTGCATTGGGGGCGCCGGTGATAAGACGCCGGCGCCTTCCAACGCCGCCGGCTCTCTCGTGCTGATTTCGCGATTTGTTAAATACGCGACCGCGTCCGCAGAAATCGGTATTCGTGCGCGACCCAGCTAAGCAGCCGCAATTGCGTTCGCGGTTTCAATCGTGTGCTCTGTTTCCAGCCAGCCATCGAAAATCCAGTACCAGCTTGTTCCAGCAGGACGTCGCATTGCAAAGCTGATTTAAGCATAACCCAAACCGAAAATAAATAAAAATGGTAAGTGACATTTCATTTTTTCTTTTCATTTTCGTTGCCTAGCAATTGAAAGTAAAAACATAATTAATTCAACACATGCAACGCATACTTGTAATACAGGTCAATTTTGTTTAACTAAACTTAAAGTGAAAAAGAATTACTCTTAAAACACGCATGATTAATGTCGGTAGTTAGATTTTTATTTTTAACCAGTCATGTTGAACTTGAAGTTTATTTGATGTGCGTGCTGCTTGACGATAAATGTTTATCGGTTCTGCGGCGATGGGACCGCCATGCCCGAGACTCACCGGCACCATCATCACGCTGATGGCTTTTGGACGAATTCATTTTCACCTTGTTTCCGATTCGAGCCCGTCGCGGCTCCTATTACCGGAAAGCAATGCTTCGTCTCGCATAATTTATACAAAACTTATAAATAGCGAAACATAGCGCATTGCTCCCAACAATGCTCTGCGCACCGCGCGAAATTTCACATTCGTCCTTGGCGAAGTCAATAATGCACGCACGAATCTACTATGAGTACGCGTATGATAACATTGACTTGTTATTGTTATTAGAAAAGTCCACAAGCATTGTTTCTTTTTGTTTTTGGTTACAATGACGCGAATAATCACCGAATTTTTTTTATCATTTGTCTATTTCTAACGTTTTGTAGAAATAGGTGTGAAATGATTGTGTGTGCACTTTCACCTTGCTCGAAAAAATTATGGACACGATTTGCGACACTGACGATGATGACTCACCGTCACCGTGTTTGCTCTTGTTGTAGTGAGGAGAATGATGTAATGCGCTGCGGGTCTAATATTACTGCACCGCATCAAATTGCAAATATTTACCGAGCACACTCTAACTACATACCTAAATATTATGAGTTTCGTGTATAGGTATTACATTCAAAAATATCCTCATTGGAATTTGAATATTCTAGGTTATGATTTGTGACACCTGCAATCAGCCCATCGAGGGCAAGTCCGTTTCTGCACTGGGCAAAAACTACCACCCCGAGCATTTCGTGTGCAATATTTGCAAGAAACCCATCACTAACTCGACTTTCCATGAGATTGATGGTAAACCGGTGTGTGATGCGGACTTTGAGGCCACGTGCCCCATTTGCGCCACCTGCTCGAAGCCCATTCTAAAGAACTCCTTGATCGCAATGGAGAAGTACTACCACCCGGAGCATTTTGTCTGCTCCCTGTGTAAGACCCAGATCACCAGCAAGGAATACCATAATAGGGATGGTGCACCTGTTTGCAATGCGTGCTTCTTGGAGAAGGTGGCGGATAAGTGCAAGGGTTGCGGGGAGCCGATTCCAACACGTGCGACAGTTGCTCTCAATGCTAAGTGGCACCCGGAATGCTTTAAGTGCTCGGTAGGAATAATAAAACTTAGAAAAAAAAAAGATTTTCATGACTAAATTTTTTTTTTACAGAAATGCAACAAGGCCATTAGTTCGACATCTTTCAAGGTGGATTCGGCTGGTCATCCACAATGCGAGAATTGCTAAATTTCTATGATCTACTGCTTTCTTTAAAACAAAAAAAAACTAAAATTTTGGCTAAAAAATTTCTTTGAAATTAATCCTTTTCGAACCCTGTTCAAAATTAACCTTGCACGTATTCCTAATTGCTCATAGCACCTTGAGTCCTCCAAAACAAACGAAAACTAAACATGAAGTTGATACAAGCAATTTGTTATTTGAAATAAATTTACTGTGCACTTACTTTTTGTCTTTTCTTGTCCTTGCCACAGCAGTAAACCTCCACCAATAACTCCATTGCCATTCGAGTAATTTTTCTTCCCTGCTCACAAATTAATCACTAATTAACTCCATCATAAGAAACACGAGCGCCTGTGATTAATGCCACATGAATACACACAATAAACACAATGCGCATAATGCCGGCATGCTCAGCAAATGTTTGTGTTGAGTTCGGCGTGTGTCAGCTGTGCGGTCGGCATGGCAACCTCACTGATGCACAAAACGCATTCTCCCCTATAAATATTCGAGCGGCGGCCATGAAGCCCTACCTCTTTCCGCATCGACCAAACACCGACACCTCAGTAACACCGGCTCGTAGGAAATTATTGTGAATCTCGACTGGATTTGTGAAGGTGTATGTCCGAATAGAAGCTGACGTGGTGGTCGTTTGGAGTTAGGCTTTCAGATCCCACAAACTTTGAAAATCTTCAAAGGTTTTGAGCACGAAGGAGAAGAATCGCACGAAGGTGGGGCTGTTACTGGGGTGTCTAATGCGAGACTACCGAGAGCGGGGTCCGGGCCCCGTACTCGCTCCGCGGAAGACGTCCAGAGTGAACACCATCGTGCTACCACCCATCGACTTGAATGATCACACCACGTTGTTTGACAGTGAACTGCTCGAACTGCTCGTAAGTAGCGCTTATATAGTTTTCTTAGTGGATGACGAACATCGCATGAGGGTTGAAAGCTAAATATAGCGCACTGGTCACTTTTGTAAACAGGGTAGACTAAATTTAAACTATTCTCAAATTAAAAATTAAATTTTACACATTCAGACAGTGTCAGTTGAGTTTATGACAATAATTTTGTTATGTTAAGGATTTAACGTGTTTTTCAAAGTTAAACAATCATAAAAGTAGATAATTTATTGATATTATGATCTATCTTGGTGTGCCAGTATAAAATAGTCTTCCTTTTGGTTAAAAATTCACTCGTAATAAATTCTAGAGTCAATATTTAACCAACTTTTGAATTGGTTGTGAGGGGATCCCATGAGATCACCTGTTTGATCACACAATATCATAATTTTGGCACTTTAGCAAAATATTCTTGACTTTTGTAAATTGTAAATAAACAGTTTTTGCTGATCTCAGAATTTATATGAAGACGATATATTTATAAGATGATCTAATTCCGTGCGAAAATATGGTGTGATGGTCTCACCTCAAACGTAATGATTTTACAAACCGGCCGGTGTTATTGTCATAACAGCCACACATTGCCTTGGTCACGTACGGTATTGTTTGAAACCGGTGTGCACTGAGCATGATTCAAACCGGCGGCGTGCGTCGCGCGCGCTCTCCGCCGCCACCGCCTGTGGCATAAATCAATAAAACATGCACTGCTGCCGCGCCGACCGGCCCGCGACGCAAAAGCTTGGCGTAGGCGTCGTCGCTCGCACGCTGCTCGCGCGCTGTGACTAACCGAAAAACACGTAATGCACAAAAAATAATCCCGATTGAATTGAGACTGCACCGCGTGCACAGTGCGTCGAGAGTGTCCGCGGATAAGTGAGGCCATCATCGTCGCCTGGCGGCTGGGAACTTAGCGAATCTGTGAAAAGGCGCGCGTTGTCAGCGATAACACTCGCCGCTGCCGACGCACAGGACGAATCCAATATGGCTTCCAAAGTGATGGTGAAAATGCCGGTGCAGGCGTTCGCCGGCACCACACAGGTTAACTTAACACTTTGCACAATTAAATCTAATCAAATTTTTAACTGTTTCCTAATCAAGTTTCAGAATACAAATATGTGAGTTGAATATTATATTATGCTTTTGTATGCAGGTGAAGAGTAAGAATGGTCCGAGTGAGGTGATGCCCATGCCGAGGAACACCGACATTCGATCGCCAGATTCCAGCGGTAATCTGAGCACGATCGCAATTGGCAGTGTAAACAGCACGCCGCCAGTCGCGAGCCCTGTGACGGTGAGCAACGGTACGGGCGATAATCGTGTCGGACAGCTGGAGCAGAATATCAAATATCTGCAGGAACAACACGCTTTGATGCTTACCGGCTTGCATCATGAGATCGATTGTTTGCGGCACAGGAATCGCGGTAAAAAATGCAAATAAAATAAATACAACGAGGTTAATTGTTTCAATTTCACAGAATTACAGTTCCAGTTGGTTTTTGTCAAGGGAACCAATGCCAGCACGCCATCATCGCCGGAGGACGATAAACCGAAGGTAAAGAAATAAGGCGAATCGTTAAACTTTAATTACGATTGCTAAAAAATCATGTTTATGGCATTCCAAACTTTTACTTTTGTTTGTATTTATCATTTTGGTAGCATCAATGTTTATGGGTCAAGAAACAAACAGAACACGAATGTATCGTCATTAAAATCTATGCTAGTCGAATTAACTACATTCTGGGCAATCAAATAATTATAAATAAATATCATGCATGCCACAAAAATATTTATTCATTATTAATGCTATGAAAGTAATCGTGATTTAGCAATTTGTGACCTGAGATTTTGTAATTTTGCGAATTTCATGTGTTAATTATTTTTTTTAATTTTTAGTTATACAGCAACAGTCCAAAGGTGCTCAATGTCGTCCCACTGCAGGTGGAGATATTGGAAAAAGAGCTCGGGGAGATGAAGATACAATTACAAGAGTCCGAATGTCGCAATGTCTACCTCTCTGCTATCGTCGATGAACAGAAGAAGTTAGTAGTATTTATTTAAATTTAACAAAAAATAATTTATTGTGATTTTTCTTCAGGAAATTAGAGCGATATGAACGTGATCGTGAGCGTGAACGTGAAAGAGGTATCCAACCCGATCCAGAACTCCTCCGTAAACTGGACGACGCCGAATCTCTCATTCGTCGTCTCCGCCGTGAGAACTCCGACCTCCGCAGAGAGAACGCCGCCGCCACGGTGGCGGCAAGCGCGACTGTTGCATTCCCCCAACCGCAGCAACAACGCGATTACCATCAGTCACGCAACAACGGCTCACGCCGTCGTGGTGGCAATGGTGGTAACACTGGCAGCAGTGTTGTTGGCGGTAGCACCGCCGGTGCGAATCCATCAGTGAGCACTGCAAATGTATCCGGCGCAGGCGGGGGTGGTGCTAACGGGCAATCATACCGCCCGAATTGGTTCCCGCCGTTGCACACACAGAACTACTGGCAGCAACAGAACCGCCCGCAGGCATCGCACGTCGACAGCCTGCCGCAGCTGACAACCGGTGGTCACCATGTGGTGTACCCCTCACAGCAGGGACCGATGCATGGCAGGCGTGGTGGTAACTCAGGTACTGGTGGCAACAACGCCGGGAATAACGCAGGTAACAACGTCGGCGGGGGCGGTGGCGGTAACAACAATCATTACCAATACCATCCGAACGGCGAGCGTAAGTATCGCGGGAATCAACCAAACCGGGGCCAAAAATCCTCCTAAGACCTTAGGGGGGCTTGAGCGTAGCGCCGAGTATCTGTTAACGTCGTCGTTTCTCCGAACTCACGAATCTTGATTCGATTTACTGATATATACCGCTTTCCGTTTTTTGTTTTCTCTTCTTGACACGCCGCACCCGGCGGCAAGTGCCCGCAAACGAATTGCCCAAAAAATGGCGGAGGAGAGTAATCAACGGCTAGAATAAAAAACTAGGAAGTAATTACCTACCACAGGAAACATATTAAACAGGACCACTTATTTATCGATGTTGCTAACACCCAAAAATAGATCCAGTGCAGCGAAATTGCCGCCGGATATCGAAAGAACGCGCGAACCAGTTTGGGTTTCACCTACCGAAATAGAACGCATACAGATTCCATGCATAGTTTATGTCGGCTGAACCATAGTGTAATCTTCCTGAGTAAAAAAAAAACACTAAACATAAAGAAAAACAAAAACGAAACATAAAAATATGTAATTGTGATATGAATCTTACTATATATGATAAATGATACTATGATAACTAATTAATACGTGTTTTCGATTGTATATCATTAATACAAAAAGCTTTACATATTATACCTTATAACAAAAAGTGAAAAACGAAAAAAAAAATTACAAATACGAACAAATACGTGAAAATTACCAGTGGATAGATCAAAAACGACAAATTAAATAGACGAAATGATTTTATGCTTTGTCTGTGAACAAAATTTTCAAAGAAAAACTAAAGTTAATTATTTTTATCTCATGATGTTAGTTAGTCTGATGTTTTATGTCTGGCGGACAGAGCGGAATATGTGGTGGTGGACAGCAGTTTGGTATAATTAAACTATCTAGTTGATATTATTTGTTGTTGTTTAGATAAAATGACGAACGGACCGAAACAAATTTCCGCGCACGCCGCGGAATACTTATTTGAACGAGAAGGAGTTGTTGATGACTAAAAAATGTTTAGAGCCTATACGTATATTTAATATTGATTATTCAAACGCCATATGTACTAAATACTATATCAGTGTTAACAATACAAGCATCAGTTTAAGATTTTCGTCATGGATTTATCTGATCAGTTCAAGAGATGGATCAAATTCAATCACAAGCGTAACATTGCAATTTTGTAAGCGGGTAATCTTAACCTCCAAGGCACAAATATTGACTGTATTGTTTAAATGTTGGGGCGATGTTTTGAGTTCAGTAATGAGGCGATTAAAGGTGTTTATCTATGTAGTTTTGAACGGTTCTGGGAAGGCATTCGAAGTTATGTGGCCATAGTTACATTTGAAATTCTCTGTCTATAATAAAGTCTCGAGCGCTCTGTAAACTCTACTGTAAACTACTACTGTAAACTTCTAAAGAATCTAAAGTGTAATTTAAAATTGAGATTCAACGATTCCACTGATCTATGGCTCTATCTGTAATACCGTTTTGTGAATATAAGCGATACGAAGGTTATCTTCATCTATATGTATCCAGTTTAAGAGTACTGACAAACGGTGGTTATTATTGCGGATTCACAACCCGAATGGTTGACTTCAGATTGTTTTTGTTTTTGTTTTTGTTTGATTTTTGAAGGAAATTACTATTGTACTATTATTATATTTATTATAAATTATATACAACATATTGTATTATTTATTATATTGATGAGTATTATTAATAAAATGCATTAGACCAAATATCAGCAATGGTTGTTTGATAGTTTATGAGTGTATCATCGGTGAATAAGTGTAGAAATTATTCCTATATTTATGATTATACGATTGAATGTTTATCGTGACTTCTCAGGTTTTAATTTAGTGTTTGGGATTGATTATACATTGATTATATTCCGACGAGTTATTGTTATGACTAGTGTCTTTTACTAAGGTGTTTGTGTTCGGTGTGATTCTGATACCTGCAAAAGTAAACAAATAAACTGCAAGCGAACGTTTTTATGTTGGGATGTTGCGGTAATGTTGCTATAGTGTATTATTTTTATTTTGAAACTGCATCTTACTGCCATCTTCTGGGAATTTAGCGAAGTATCAACAAAATGTTTTGTTGTGTCAGTAACTTGTGTATTGGTAAAATGATCAATTTGCAACAAGATTTAACTGCTTGCGTCTTCTTCACGGAGTCATCCTATTAACTGGTACCCTTATTATTAGCGACGTATTTCCTCCTTAAGTTTTTTTCTCTGCTGATGCCGCGGAGGACAAATCCAAGATGGCGGCTAATCCACCGCGATTATTTACTTAGTCTTGGCGTTGACTCTTTGGTGCGGGTTAAAGTTACTCAACAAATGTGCTCAGCATTCGAATTGTTTATCTTTACCAAGCTGCTTGATTGCAGTCGTTGGCGGGTTTTTAAATCAATGTAATTCTATAAAATTCTATTCCTATTCATGTAAAATTATTAATAATTATTAATTGCAGCTCACGAGTTAAATGTCAACTTCGCTTCGATACGTATACTCATCATAGTCGCGATGTTATTCGGATATATTCTTATCACTAGTCTGAACGCTGTGCTTGTTTCCCAATTGACAAATTTGGCTGTGGTGGCTCCTATTGATAATCTGGATGATGCCGCTGTCAAACGCACGCATTCGTTGTGTTTACGCAATAATAGTTTCGTGTACAACTATTTCTTGGATGAGCGAAAAGAATTGCTACCGCAGTGGAAACACATCGTCAATGGGCCTGGATGTGGTGATATCAAAGACCTAGATAATCTAGCTGCAATTATTTGCAACCCTCGTGTGATTATATTAGAAAATCGACCGGTATTCGCCTCCATCTTTAATCGCTACTCAGTACCGTGTAATCTACGTTTTTTACCCGGGCAATTATTCACACGATATAATTTTTTCGTCTTCCATAAATCATTCGCGTATGAAGATTTACTCTCAAAAGGGTAAGTAGGGGGGAGGAGGAAAAGTGGGCCCCTAAAATTTTTGATAAATAAGAGGAAGTTGCAAGACAAATTCGAAGTAAGAAATGAAAAAAGAAAATAATATAAGCAAAAAATTGATTTGATACAAAGGTAATAGCACAGCACTTTGGGCCCACTTTGCCCCATATTCTGAATTTTTTTATTTTGATAGACACGGCTTATTAATATTGAATACTCAACAAGAATGTAAAAAATAGTGTAATGGGTGAAAAAAGGTAAAAAATCCTTTTTTTCACTTTTGGGACCCACTTTGCCCATCCCCCTCCCCCTTCCCCTAATATTATAAGTTGTATTATTTGATTGATAAATTAATTTCTAGGCTGAAGCAAATTCGTAGCAGTGGAATGCTGGCCCACTTGGAGTCAAAATGGTTCGAGATCAAAAGCAGCTACAACCCGGATGCAAGCAGCAGTGCAATACCAGCGGTTAATCTGAACCATGTCGCGGGGGTGCTGATGATGCTCCTCGCCACGATGGCGGTCAGCGTGTTAATTTTAGCATGCGAAGTTGCTCACCGCAAGTGGCACCACTCACTCACCTGAAAACAGTTCGAGGAACTTTTCCACGCCGTAGTTGTTGGGGAAGCGATAGAGCGGATCACGGAGCGCGTCCGTCGTGTGCACCTTGATGCGCTTCACCATGAACGTAATATTGTCAGCTTTTCCGTCCTGATTGAAATCTGTTGAGTTGAGTAAAACACAAACAAAACCATCAATAAACATACACATAAAATTTGTTTCATTTTTGTACCTGTATTGCGATAAATTGAGTTGACTCGTTGTACATGGCGAGTCATGACTTCAATGCACGCTTCTTCAGTACCGTACTTTTGAAAAAACTGATGATCCGCCTGCAGGTAAAGCATACAGGTAGTTTTCTTGGGGTCTACAGTCGCACGTTTGTTGACATTGCGAAAAATCAATCCCGACGCGTCCGTAAACGTGCGATTCGTGAGCATATCCATCTCTTCGTCGATGGGTTGATTGTACGGTGTGTGAATGTCAAACGGTGGACTCATTGGTTGTTTGCGAAGACGGTGGTCATCATCAGTGGGCGGGTGTTTGGCTTCGGCTTCTAGCAACCATCGCTTCCAGCGGCGCTTGTCAGCCGCCATGGTTTGCTTGATGTGGAACACGTGCGAGGCGCATTCGCCGCCAGCGTTCGGGTGCGTCACGTCCGTCGCTTTATAAATAATACTGTGGTGTGGTGTGGTCGTATTGGGGTGGTAACGGCCCAGTGGTTCGATGTAGAAGTCGTCCACCTGTGTGTGGATGACGCCGTCGAAGAGGCCGTCGGTGGTGAGGATGCCGTGCACGGATGCGGAGTCATCGTCTGAAAGACAACAAGCGGTGCGTATGTAAATATTATGCTGATGATAGTGGTGGAGCATCCCGCAGGTCGTCACGTGCAGATGGCTGATGTGTTTCACTCGTTTTGACTCTAGGCAAGCTTTGATTTATGAGGGGCCTTGTGTACACGCGATAAATGGGATCTCCCGCACAATGCGAGAATGGTATTTAGTGCATTGTGAGGAAAATCGGATTTTCTTCGTTGCGTAACAATATTTGGGCTTGTATTTTATTGGAAAATATTGCCAATACGCAATATACTCAATTCGAGGGTGAAAAAATACAAAAAATAAAAAGCTTTTTTTATTTTTACCTTGAAAACGCCAGTTTTCCACGGTTTTGATACTAAAAATTGTAATAATCCACTCCAGGACAAAGTCATAATAAGTAATATTATAAATGCGAAAGTTCTGATGTTTGTTACACTTTCACGTAAAAACTACTTAACCGATCATCATGAAAATTTGTACACATATTCTTAGTGGTCCCCGAATGGTTATAGGCTACTTTTTATTTAATAAAAAAAATATTTTTTAAATAAAATAAAGAAATAGTTTAGCCAATAATACCTCTGCATCTGGCTATTTGACTACTTTAACGCCATCTAGCATTCCAGCAATGAAGCTCAAACCTAAGTACTATAGTACCATCACACTGTATTATCACACTGTATTACCGACAGCTACGTCAACATCAAATCCAATTGACTACACTATGGAGACTGTACACTATACTTCCATAGACTTTCAGCCATTTTAAACTTCCCGCCATTCTACTTCATTGATACTTCTTCTGTGACTACAGACGCGTACGGAAGCAACTTTATTATTTTAGATATTAGTTAAAGCTAGTTGCCAATACACAATATACTCAACTCTAGGGTGAAAATATACAAAAAATAAAAATCTTTTCCACTTTCACTTTAAAACCGCCAGTTTTCCACGGTTTTGATACTAAAAATTGTTAAAAATTTATAATAATCCACTCCAAAACAAAATTTCTTTTAATCAAGATTTAGAAGATAATGAATGTGTGAAGGAGTGCTGTTAATTGACATTAACGCATCCGGGAAATGCACAACTGGCGTTGGCATTGTTTTATTATGCATACAGCGCGCTCGACAATGGAAATGCACATTCGTAATAAATCATCACCAAACATCAGCAGTGTTGCTGCGCCATTGTGCTCGATATATCAATCAATCGCAAATACCAGCGATTCGTAATTGTGTTTCAACAAGTCGCACATGATTACAGCGCCAATATTGTACTTTTAATTGCAAATCACGCTGGCACGTGCGTGTCCCGATCAAATTGACTCCACCGAAAGTGTGCTTACTTATTAAAGCACTCCACTAAAATCCCAATAATAAAATCACCCCCGGGTTGTTTCTGTTTAATTTTTCCTCGGCATGCATTATTGTTTGCGTTCGGATCGCGGTAATTCAATTTTCAATCAGCGAACGAATGCGTAATTCGATTACGCCGCGCGCATTGGTTCCATACAATTCGGGATTTGCGGGATTTTGCAATATCTGCTAAACTCGTGATATTTTTGTTTGTATGACATTCATAGGTGTAATTACGCAACACAGGTGGCGTTGTTTGGCCTGGTTTGCTCTTTGAATGAAATGTAGCTGTAGTTGGTCTTCGGGGAGTCGTTGCATTCGCCTGCGTCGTCGCCGGCGTCGTCGTCAACCTTGGCGTAATTACACTCGGCGGAATTTAAGAAGTTTTGCGCCCGCTCGCATGCGGCGGCCATAAAGGGCGCTTCAACAAATTCAGTCGAAACGTGGTGTAGGTACGCCCACGCGCGACGCTCGAGTGCCTCGAAATTACGCGTCCAACTTTTAAACTAATTAACCCGATTTCCCAGCGAAAAAAAATCGCGCAAAAAAAGTTATGAACAATTGTAATTATATTCGGGAAAATATGTGTTCGAAAAGAGCAATTAAGATAACAACCAGTAAGATTTATTTTATATTCGTACGTAAACACGTTTCGTCTCTCATTTGATATTTGATAGAAAATTTAGATCGCGTTGGAGGAGAATCAACTGAAAGGGAAAGCAAAATATCCAACTGCGCACAGCAGATTTAATTATATCTCCCTTGCCGCCTCCAATTGCCATTAATTTTGATATTTATTCCTCAAAGGCAGTAATTCACAATTTCTCCTGCAAAGATGATTCTAGTTTTGAAAAAATCCAGCTGCACAACTTGTTGGACATTTTTGTTTTACGTTTTACGACTTTCAACGGCATTTTATTACGTCTCTGTTAAAACATTACTTTCGATACGCGTCAGAATGCATTATTCAAAAAATGAATTCTTAATGCACCCGCCACGTTATTCTTTTTCCGCTCTTCCGGTGCGCAGCCATTTTATATGTGAAACACGAGAGGGGAAGGAAATTCGGTTTTACGACAACACACTCACATACAAAGTCGTCAAATTTTACGATGCGGATATTAAAAAAAACTTTCCACGTACTGGATTAGGAGCGGAGACGTAAAAAGTTAAAAGTGACATTAACATCAATTTAAGTTCGGAGGGTTGCAGCTAAATATTTAACTTCAAATCTGATCGCTGGGAAAATAATTTAAAAAAAGCAAAAGCTTTTGCGCACACAATTAAAAATAAGCGAAACTGTTGCCGCAGGGAATCATAATCCTTGGAGCCATTAGCAAAACTCACGAGCGCCACATTAAACACGCTGAAAACGAATTACATAACGCAAGAAAAGCGAAACAAAGTGGCAAAAAGTCGCAGCTTGGTGTAGTGCTTAACTTTGTTACACACTCCCGCCATTATCTTGTACTTTAAACACATTTATTACCTTGCAAAGTTCCTCGATAGACAACAGCCGGATCGAATATAATAGGACCGTCAGTGGACTCGAAGACGACGTCGTCGGCAAAGACAGCGTCGTCGGGCGTCAACTTCATCTTGAAGACACTGCAACAAACAAACACGAACCTATAAAGAATGCAAATGTTGCAAATCAGTGGTGCCGACTTGGCTTTGAATAATAATATCACATTTATTATTCATACATTCATAAGCCTGGCGCGTAATATTCTAAACTGTACACTCGGTATAGATTCCAGCCCGGCGCCTACGCTTGAGTAAATCAAGTGTGTTCGCCTGCCACAATGCAAATTACGATTTAACCTCGGAAACTCGGCGAAACTTTCAAGTCCATAGCATGCGGTTTGTTTCCAAAGTGCAATGCGCACTCGCAGCCATCTTAAATGCATAATACACACACACACACACACACAGAGATAAATGACGACCCTTTTTTTGCGCTGTACGACGATCAATTATTCAGTGTTATTATACGCGAGAACAAAAGATAAGAAGCGGCGCACAAAAGACCTCTTTTTATATGTTTTATGAGCATAGAAAAATGTAATCCATTAAATTGAGGCCAAGCGGAGGCTAAGAATATTTGAATTTAAAATGCTCCGGAGCAAATGATAGCCATTATCCCACCACAATAAAATATTACATTTTGCTGTGATACACATTTTATTATTCTTCAGGATCTAGGATCGCGTGACATTTTTTTTCTGCGTACGATTGATAATTGGTGCAAACAGACAAAACAAACGATGATACAAAAATATATTTGTTTAAATAAATAGAAACTAATATCAAATATTTGTACGATGTATAAGTGACACATAAGAAAGTGGGTTGTAGGAGAATAAAAAGGCGTAGCAATCGAAAAATAACTTCATTTTAGTTTACATGTACCTACGAGTAGCATTGTTAAAAATGCGTCTGATTTTAGTGAGTTTATGCATTATAGCCATAGTTACGGCTGAAAGTGATGAAAAACATGAAAAGAATAAAACAGTAACTACGAAAAATAAACGCAGTTTCTTATTTCCACAACCGCTTGTCCTCGGACCGTATCAAGCGCCACCGACTGAAGATAACTTCAATCTCAATTCAAACGCAGGCAATAATCAATTTGATCAAGTACAAACCCAAGGAGGTTTCCTACCTCTACAATCATATGATACCAACGCAGGAAATTCATATGCCGGGCAATATACCAGCTATAATGCAGAATCAAACAACATAAATGGATTACACGATGATTGTGGAGACGATCACTCGCATGAATATCATACCCTTCAAGGAGTATACCAATCAATTCAAGACACTCAAGGTTATAATTATCCTGCACCACTACCACAACCTCAGAAAGTGATCACTAAAGAAGTTCGTATACCAGTGCCTCAACCATACCCAGTTACAGTTGAAAAACATGTTCCTGTGCCTGTACCACAACCCTATCCAGTGCAAGTTATCAAAAACGTACCCTACCGGGTGGAGGTGAAGATACCAGTGCCTGTACCAAGACCATACCCTGTTCAAGTCACTAAGAAGGTACCTGTACGTGTGCCGGTGTATGTAAGAGTGCCACAACCCTACAGGGTGGAGGTGCCTGTCCCTAGACCATACACAGTTGAAAAACGTGTGCCTGTTGAGGTCAAGGTACCTGTGTATATTCGGGTACCTGTGCCGGTAAATACTGGATTCACAGAGCAGCATCAGCAACATATTGAAGAACATCATAATGGTGTGACAAGTGATTGTGACCATTTTGTTGGACAACCACAACCCGCAGCTGTCTATGGCCCACCAGGTTACCAATCAATCAACTAAATTAACTTCCGCATTACGTGGTTATTACGTGTATATTACAATCGGTTTAAAAGTGAAAGTAGTCTCACAAAGATGAAGAATAAAGAATTAACGTTTCGCATGTAGGTGGATGTGCCTTTCACCTTTCAAGAATAGCTCCGAATATTCCAGATCTCAAAGTTAAACTGGAACGAATTTCGTACTTTTATAACAATCCCCTCAATCCGCGCGTAGTTTTCGAAGAATTGGACTTTTCCACTTTGCAAACTTAAATATAATGTATTCATTCATCTTGGCAGTCTTGTCAGCGTTCGAAAAGTTTGTCATAAGTTGGAAAACTAGAAACTTTTACTTAGCGGTTACAAATCCGGCATTTATAGTTTTTCTGTGTGTGTGGGGAAAGACATCGAATTTGTGATAATTTGTCATGACGTGTGTTTTTTTTTGCTCTCTGCGGTTTCCATTGATTTAAGCTGATTCCGTTTCAAGTGAGTGCACTTTGGGCGTAACTCAATTTTCCGGCTTTGCTAAAGACGCGCAAAGCTCGACAGAGCAAATGTCTGCCAACGCTTGAACCATTCGCTGGAAAAATTGTCGATGACAGCAATTTTCATACTGATATTTACTCAAGAAATCCTGAGATTTAATAATAAATTTAAATAATTGCAGTGTTTGATTTAAAAATAACCAGCAGTGAACTAAAAATTCAACACCTTTTTACCACCCCATGCCGGCGCCTGGTTGGCGACACTTGCGCCCCCGCAGCATACGAATTGCTTTGAAAAGCCGAATCTCATTTAAATTCGCAATAAATACACTCGGGACGTGGTGCGGTGTTAGTTTTACACTTCATTTCGTCCGCGGAGATAAATTGAAAGTTGGAATATGATAGCGGTAGAAGAGCGTCGTTAAAACGAGGCCAATCGATAAACGCAGAGCGCGCGCGACCGACCGCTGAATGAATGAAGATGTTGCCGGAGAAAAGAAAATATGTGTGCGCGTTGTACTCACCGGCCGTGTCCTTTAATTTCGAGGTGGACGTGCCGATTGCGGTCAAGGCTCCTCCGGCTCCTGCCCAGCGCGTCCGCATCATACTGCGCGATCTCGTAGTGTCGTATCCACGAGTTTAATACGTAATTTCCTGCAATCAGACAAAACAAAAACAAGCGGAGATTACTACAACGTGCAGATTGCAAAAATATACCAACGAAAAATACGTGCGGAATTTAAATATTAGTAGTTTAGTGGTAAATTTATCAATTAAGTTTGTGTTTTGTTGACCTGGCGCACAAATTGCGCAACCATGTGTGACGCGTGCAAAAACAACAAAAGGGCAAAAAGGGTAAACTCCGGTGGCACGTTTAACTTTCACAACTCGCCATTTAGTCTTGCGACGTCGCAGCCACTCGTTGCCCTTTTTCCGGCTTTGCTTTGAAGAGGGTCTGATTTAAATTTAAATTCGTTTCCTTTTTTCATCGACCAGCAAATCCAGTCTAGGTTGAATTCATGCATTTCCGCTATAATTACCAAACGGTAAAAATATTAAATCTAATTTGGTCCACGCAAGTTAATGACCACATCCGGGCGAGTGAAAAGTGCTAGTTTGCGCTGTAAGCCACCCAATTTCGATCGCTGTCAGATCAAATAACATCCAATCAAGTACGGTACACCGACCCCTGATGCCCGCAATTCCACTCGAGCTTTTAATGCCGCCCTATCTGCGCCCATCGCATTCAATATGTAATGTTGTCGCCTCAAAGAACTACTTGGACTTGAGGAAGTTACAGCAACCGCAAAGGGATCGAGACAAATGAAATTAGTCGGCAGACACACCGTTCCTAGATCAATAACAATCAAATGTTTGCAAATTTGTGAGTATATGAGCAAATTCACAATGTAATTTGGACGCGTTTCAGAGGGTAAACACGTGTGCGCGCCATCTCCCCACATCTCCCATCTTTTTTCCTGTTTGCGCGACAGCACATCCCCACAGACTTCGGTGAGCGACCCCTTGTCGCCGGCAAAGATGCACTCGGTGTGCTTTCGAGGGCGTTTTCTTCTCTCCGGCTGCCAGGAGTAGTGGCGACGTTTTCAATTAAATTGAATTACGCACGCAATCTCGACAACGCAAGCTTCTTTCGATCTATTTTTCTACGATGATTCCGATAAACACCAAACGGTGAATTTATGAGTGCAGAAATTAGAGGAAAAAGGTGCGCACGTGTCGCCCAAGGACCTTTTACCCAGCGGCCGCAATCCTGTGCCTGTTAGTGGCGCACTTTGCTTGAAGGGCTTCTGTTTCAACCGGAGGGTTTCAATTTCACTACGCACTAGAGTGCTCACTCGACAAATACTTTCTTTGCTGCTTTACTTTAATTTTCCTGACATAATTACAAGATTGCAGAAAATTTCAAAGTAAAAACTAAATTTACGCTGAAAAACTAAATTAAACATTCGCTTAGTTCATTGAACTCTTGTTTTTCCTACCAATTGACAACAACAAAATCTTGTCTGTGGGCGATCCGCGTGATTCATATTTTTCCAGGTAACCCAGGTGCGTTGTTGTTGTTGCTATCCGACGAAAAGAAGACAGGTAATGAAATAAAAGTTAACAAAGTCGAATCGGAAACTCAGGAAACGAAGGAAACCCTCGAAAGTTAATTGGAATAGTTTTTAGCATCGGCGTGCCACATGTTTCCAGGTCAGTAACACAGATGATCCGCATTGTGATGTTTTAAATGTTGTCGCGTTGCAGATTTCGCACGCACGCAAGAAAACACTATAACCGTACATTATATACAATGTACTTGTTCGCTGCGGTCGTAAATTTGCTGTTATAAACATTTTGTCTTCGAAACACATTAAAAAGCACTTAAATTGTTTGACATTTTCGTTTAAAATCAATCCATCAATTTATTAACATCACCTTTGTAGCTACTTTTGCCCTTGGCGTCCAAACAATCCTTATTGAAAGCAACCGACGTCATCTTTTTCCGATACCAGCCACCGCAGAGCGTTTTTTTGCCTGCGACAGCTGCGGCAGCGGCGAATTTTGGAGGAGGCGCCCGTCATTCATGAACCCACCGCCATGATGACGAAACGATGAACACGCAGGAAATGTCAGGAATCGAACGGAAGCGAAGATAGAAATCCCCCGCCTCCTCTCCTCAAATATTTAATTTTTGCGCGCATCCGAAAGTCACGAAAGTTATACGTATGTTCGTGCGATATAATTTGAAAAGTTCGCCCTGAAATTCGTTATTTCCGCGTGACAAACGCGCGGCGTGGATGCGTGGATGATGATATGCTTATCTTTTGCCGGTTTTGAGTTTTGCTAACTTCAAACTTGACGCGACGCAACGCGACGCGTATACTGATAGCGAGAGCAGAAAACTTTGCTCGGCGAATATTCACACCACGCATAAGGCATAAGGTGCGCACAAAGGATAAAACTTATCACATAATTAGGTATTTACTTAATACACTCCCAAAAATTTTATATCCACAAGTATTGCATTGCATTTCATATCTGTAACAATAAAAAAAATAATTTGGTTCAAGAGCGGAATTCAAGTGCAAATTTAGCTTACGTCCTCGTTGACAATGCTGTAACGCATGCTATGTAATAAATAGAAAAGTGAAAGTTGCGCAGTTGTGCACGAGAGGCTCCAGGTGAGCAAATAACGCATCCAATACTCCCAATAATAATGCACACGTTTTTGCAAATTTCCCCGAGGAGTATCCCGCTACTCTCGAGCGAAATAATTGCCGAAAGGTATGCACACGCATGAATCGATACGCGCATTCACCAACGTCAGGGATGATACATGGCTGCATTGATCACGTTTCGCATTAATTCCCATCGCAATTCGTGCGTTTTATTCGCCGTGTGTGCCCTTTGTGCAACACTTGTTGTGAAATGTGTGCCGTTCGGAAGTTGTGCATCAAATTTCGAAGCGTGAATCCTTTATACGTTAATTAAAAAGCAATTACGCACAAAACAAACTTCCGCAGCACCGGTATGACTTCACCGTCTTGGGCATTCAACACAAAACTGCTGATGGCCTTCGCGTTTCCGAGATTAACACAATTAATAAACACAAGGTTTTGTTTGTTGATTTAAAGAAAGCTACGATTGATAATGTATTTTAATTTCAATTATTAGTTGAACCTGAATATATGTTTTCGACCCACTTTGAGTTTGGGAGCAACAGATGTTAGTCACACTTGCGCTTGAGGCAATGCGCTGAATGCGCATGAACAAGACGCTGAGTCGGAGCGCAGGCAGGTAAAAAGAGAGTGGCGTCGCTCGCTCACCTTTACTTAGCTGAACAGGATCTAACGGTGTTGCGTGCGCGCCGCGGCCGACCACGACGATGGCGACGGCGATGGCGATGGCGAGCAGCAGTGGCGGCGGCGGCATAGCGCTGGCCCCTGGCGGCGGCAGGAAGACGGTCGTCCTTCGCACCTCGCATTCGCACCGCTCATCCTTTTAGGGCACTCGAAACCGACACAACAACATGATACACATGAGATACATACACACAAGTTTCCCGCTTGTTGTCCGCAGCGCAACTAGAAATCCACTTCTTTCGCACACGAGCACACGCGCAAAACGACCGTTAAGTTAAATGCGGGGACGCAACGCGTAAACAATTGCTATTGAACAGCAAACTAAATAAATATAATACACTAATTGTTGTCGCGCTATTACGAAAAACGCAGCGCCCCCGTCGACACAGACCTATCGCGCGACGTCGCGGCGCTTGACTGTTTTCCTCTTGCGCTTCACTCCTGCTGCGGACGGCGAGAAGACCGCGCTAGCAGGAAAACACGCCGCCGAGTACGCTCGACAACACCCGAACACCAACTCTAATGGCCGATGTAGCGTGGGTTGCAGCGTTCTCTTACCTTTTTAAAATCCAACTCAAAATCATTAATTAATTCATTTATTTCGGTTTAATTTAAGAAGTTCGTCGCATTTAAACCCGTTTGACTCTGCACATGACTGTTTCGCGAGTAAAATACAAGCACAGACGTACCTGGCACACACAGCTCCGCGCATTGACCCTGAATTGTAATTAGGCGATGTTGGCGTGTTGTTTACCTTTATGACGCATTCTTTGGTACTTTTCCTGCGCGCTCGGACGCCCACAGCAACTAATTACTACTATAGAACGAAAAAAACATTCGAAGGTAAATAAAACTGTATGCAACACTGCATACACCAAGTTCGACGTATATTTTATTAAATAAATTGCTAACCTATATTTTGATTCGTTATAAACACAATAGTAAGCATTACATAGCACAATATTAATGTAAGCCAGAAAATGATGAATTATTTGTTATTGCTAACTACTACACTTAATTTCTATCAATTAGTACCTATAAATTAGTCAAGTGTGTATGGAAATACTGTTGAATGTGATTAAACGCACGGTTCGACATAATTGCCCGGGAATAAACCCGTGATTCCGTCCATGACGCCCTCCCACCATCCATCGTCGTTCTTCTTCAGCACGTAGATAACGGAGCTTTCCTGGAAGCTCAACTCGTCGTCTTTGTCCGCATAATAATCATAAATGGCAACGACTGAAACAAAACAGTTGAATTTTCTCGAACATCACAAGTATTATAATAGGAACCTTTTTCAATGTAGTTCTTCGGCACCCATCCGGGAAGATCCTCTTCATCGGGGACTATTGGCTGCACACCGGAAGTCCTCGGCCGACCGAATCCCTCATGTTCATCCTCTGGTGGCGGCGGAGGAGGTAATGGAGGTGAATGAGCACCGCTGGTACGTTGCATGCGATGCGACAAAGTGTGCATCCCTAAACTACCCTGCGGTACAGGCCCGCGCTGTGGCATCATTAGAGAGTGGTGCCGCATGGATTGATTATTTGGGACGATCATTTCCTGTTGTACCAACGGAGATGGTGGTGCTAATATAATTAAAAACAAAAAACATAGTTAATTAAAGCGGTAACTAGAAAGGTATAAACTACATACGTGGCATACTAATATGTTGTTCATTCATCGCATAACCAGCATTATTTCCTGGTGGAGGCGGAGGCGGCGGGGTTTGGGGATGCTGCTGCTGCTGCTGAGCATGGTGCACACTCATTGGATGTACCATGCCAATCTGTGGCGACTGTGCCATCGGCAGTGTGCTGTAATCCCGGCCGCGTTCACAATTTCCTACGCGGATGGCCAAATGGGATACCTGCGCATAAATGGCTAGGTATAATCTGTGGTGGAGAGCCACCATTTATGTGGGCAGTACGGTACCCCCGTTTCCCTTTTTACCAATGTACCACCCAGATAATTGTAAAGCAATCAAATAAATAACATTGCCTCCTGTAAAGAGATTGAATGCTGCCCCTGACTAGATCCCTCTGCTTCTTTATGCCCTACGTTTGTTAGTGCAGTGTATTCCATGCCCAATTTCATCAAATTCTAACAAAAATAGAATAAAACAACGGAAAACATATACAAAATCATCTAACTTACTATTGTAGTCAACTGGTTTCCTCACATATTTAATAGGCTTCTCTGGATTAGCTGGTGCAATGATCTTGTATTGCCTGGTGGTGCTCTTGTTGGCAGTTAGCACCCCAATTTCTCTCCTGGCCACCTTCTCCTTGTGGATCATCACTGTTTGTGAGATATGATTCATCTGACTCTCCATTTCAGCCAACTGTGCAGTCTGCAGCTCCAGCAATTGCAGGAAATTGTATGCCAGAGTATTGATTTGGTATGCAACACTAGCTAGGGATTGAGTGGTGTAATTTTTCGTTTCATCTAGAGCTTGCCGCTTGCTTTCAGCTTGAAAATAGTTGGCTTCGCAGTACTCGGCGACGCGCTCCAGATTCGTATGATTGTCTGCCAGATTATTGCGCCCCTCAGGAATTTCCTGTCGCAAGAGCGACGCTAACTCCGCCATCGCGATGATTTGCTAGTTATTGTTGAAACAATTGACGACTCACTGCTTTATAATTCAATTGTGTGTAATGTTTATCTGCCTAGGGCGAAGTGGGCGAAGTTACAGCGTGTAGAAAATGATAATGCTGTCAACAATGGTTGTCAAATTCAAATGACAGATGTCAATTTTCTTCAAATTTCAAATCATTTCGTTGTACTTTTCTTTTATTTATAAATCATTGAGTGTGTTTGTAATGTCTTTGCTGGTGCACATTATTATTTAAATGCAATGATAACAATTTCTTGATTTGGTTTCTTGTGTGTTTAGCGACCTCTAACAGCAGCTAGCAGAATTGCATTTAAGCAAATGACCTTCAACGCTCCTGCAATACCCTGCATGTGATTTCGTGTTCTCGTCGTGCACATGTGTTGGGCGAATGTCCTCCTCCCCGTCCTTTCGTAAGTGCCTATCAGTTGAATAACTTCTGTTTTGATCGCCGGATCACGCATAAATCGTGGGGCCGAAAACGCGTCCGCCACCGCTGGCGCTCGCATTGACATGCGGAATGGTACGCTGCGAGCCAATATCGTCGATTTTAGCGTGTTGGTGCGTATTTTTGCTCCCTCTCGCTCTGTCTGCAGACGCGACCCTGTTTCACCTTGAATTGGCTGATTTAGTTTAGTATTAAAAAAAAGTAAGTGTAATAATTTGATTTTTATCCGTACCATACCCGTATCTGTTCTTTGCTATTTTGTAGATTACAACAAAAGGTGTGCAATGGCTTTGAAATGTGTGATAAAAAAGATTGCAGTTGCCCCGCGCCTGCATACAAGATGTCTGTCAGTTTCTTCAGCAAATTTCGCGCAGAATATGACTGTTCGCGATGCATTGAATGCAGCAATCGACGAAGAGATCGAACGTGACGAACGCGTTTTCCCGCGGCGGAGAAGAAGTGGCTGGGCGGCGATTTGCGCCTTTTGCCAAAGTACCTAGAGGCTCCGTGGAAGAAAATGGGGGCTTTATAAAGAGTGACTACTGATACACCACCCACGGAAATGTGGGCTTCTTTATTGGATCGCTGTCGCTGGTGTTCAGGCTTTGCGCCCATTTGTGAATTTATGACTTTCAATTTCTCAATGCAGGCAATTGATCACATCATCAACTCGGCAGCAAAGACATTCTACATGTCTGCAGGGCGATTTAATGTTCCGATTGTCTTCCGTGGGCCAAATGGCGCCGCCGCAGGTGTTGCTGCACAACATTCGCAATGTTTTGGTGCCTGGTATGCACACTGCCCTGGTCTTAAAGTGGTCTCGCCTTACAATTCGGAAGATTGTAAAGGTCTGCTTAAGAGCGCCATCCGTGATCCCGACCCCGTTGTATTCCTAGAGAATGAGCTCATGTATGGTGTGCAGTTTCCTATGCCAGATGAAGCTATGTCTAAAGAGTTTTTACTGCCAATTGTAAAGGCTAAGATTGAAAGGGCTGGTAATACTTGAATCAAATTGTATAAGATGATAGTAATAATTTGTTGCAATTGCAGGAAAACATGTCACACTTGTGGCGCATTCGAAAGCTGTTGAGTTGGCGTTGATTGCGGCGAAGGAGCTCGCTGGTAAAGGCATTGAATGTGAAGTGATTAATCTGCGCTCCTTGCGGCCGCTGGACATTGAAACGATAGGTAAATCAGTGATGAAAACCAATCACATTGTCACCGTTGAGCAAGGCTGGCCTACATGCGGTATTGGCTCAGAAATTATGGCACAAATCATGGAAAGCGAAGTGTTTTTCCATCTGGATCAACCTGGAGCGTGGTGACTGGTGCTGACGTTCCGGCGCTATAAGCGCTGCTAGCACCTGTGCGTACAAAATTTCCACAGCCACCAGACGTCGTCGAAATTGTACAAAAACTGCTCAAGGTTAAATAGTGCGTGGCCGGAAAGGCGCTGGCCTGAGCTGTGGTAGGTAAAGCTTTTATTTTGCGGGCTTATAATTTCGGCGAATTAAAGCAGTTTTACGCCTTTTATTAATTGTTTTGTATATAAGAAAGATACAAAAGACATTGCTGGAAGCTAACGGTATACAACAAAATTGTGTCTTGTCATTTTTAAAACCCGGAAATATTAGTGTTTAAATGCCCTTTCAATGGTGAAATTTGAAATATGCTGTGGAAATACCTTTCGGTATCATGCCGCACCTGGACACGCATAGCATCGCTCCTATTATTCATGCCATACGGCGCAAACAATCTGGAAGTGCCCTACCAAAAATTGTTATTTTTTTACGTTTTTTAAATGTTTGCTGTGAAACGGACAAATTTTTAGATTTCAATATCTTCTTTTATTCTGCAAAAACTTGAAATACTTTTTTAACATTTTTTTGTCTGAAGAACAGGGTCGAACTTTTTGGTTAAAATATTTTGGCCGAAGAACAGGGCCGAACTTTTTGTGTTAAAATTTTCGGCCGAAGAACTTTTTTTTCCCAAGTAGAAATCAAATTAAACTTTTAAAACGCTAATACAACTCCTGAACTGTGCGGCTGGAAGGAAAGACGGCAGATTCTGACCCCTTGAAGGGATTCTTCTAGTCAAAGATAGGCTAATAAAACATCCCTTTTTTCTGCTCAAAACTGAAAAGTGCAAAGTAGGTACCTCTTTTATAGGTTTTTGATTTTTGAAAAATCAAACTAACCACGCTATTCCTTTTGTAGAGAACCCTTTTTAAGGGATAAGGCCTGATATCTTTTTGGCGCTCGCTTTTAGTTTCCGAGATAATCGTATTGTACTTTAAACGTGTTGATACTGAGATCAGCAGCTGAACAACGGACCCCAGGCCTCTGATCATTAAAGCGGTTCTCTGGCAGATAGCGTGGTTAGTTTGATTTTTTCAAAAATCAAAACCTATAAGAGGTACCTCTTGCACTTTTCAGTTTTGAGGCGAAAAAGGGATGCGCTTTTTGGTTGAAGCCTATCTTTAGAGAATCTTCTGGCGGGTTGGAGAATCTGCTGTCTTTCCCCTTTTCTAGCCCTTAGTTCAGGGAGTTATTGGAAGCTTAAAGTTTAATTTGATTTCTGCAGGTGGAAAAGTTCTTTGGCTGGAAAATTTTAACTTTTAAAAGTTCGACCCTGTTCCCTTCCGACAAAATGAGATGGTTTCAAGTTTTGCAGAATAAAAGAATGTTGAAATAAAATTTGTCCGTTTCCCACAAACCCAAAAAATTTAAAAACGTAAAAAAATAACAATTTTGAAGGACATCTTTTAGGGCACCTAGATTGTTTAGCGCATTAAAATGGCATTACCTGTGTAGGGATGGCCCTAAAACTATGAAAACGGCGTTGAAAAACCGGGCAAAAAGTGTATTAGTTCAGTGAGATACAGGGTGTTTTCCACAGCATGTTTTCAAAATTTCCAAAAAGGCCAGATGTGTTTGAAGGGCATTTTAGGGCACTTCCAGAATGTTTTCATGGATTAAAATGGACATTGTATTGTGTGTGTAGAGCGTGTCTCTTGTTATAAAATGACGCAGAAAACTCAAAAAAGTGTATTAGTTTGTGAGATGGGTTACAGGCGTTTTCCCACAGCATGTTTTCAAATTCTAAAAAGGCCGATGCCTTGAAGGGTACTTTTAGGGCACCTCCAGACTGTTTAGCGGATTAAAATGGCATGTATTGTGTGGTGAGCGTCTCTAAGCTATAGAATCGCGTTGAAAAAGTCGAAAGAAGTGTATTAGTTTGCGAGATACAGGGTGTTTTCCACAGCATGTTTTTAAAATTTCCAAAAAAGGCTGATGTTTGAAGGACATTTTAAGACACTTTCAAAATGTTTACCGGATCAAAATGGCATGTATTGTGTAGTGCGTTTCTAAATCCATATAAAATGGCGGTGAAAAACTCCAAAAAAGTGGGTGCATTAATTTGCGAGATGTTAGGGTGTTTTCCACAGCATTGGCCTTCAAATTCCCTCCCAAAAGTGGTGCGGTTATTAGATCAACATTTTAGGTCATTTTTGCAGGTTAAAAAAGCATGCATCGTGTAGAGCGTCTCTTAACTATCATGTGACCGTAAGAAACAAAAAGAAGGTACATTAGCTTGAGAGATACAGGGTGTTTTCCGCACCATGTTTTTCAATTTTTTTAAAATGCCAATGTTTGAAGGGAATTTTAGGAGACTTTTGTAATGTTTAGCGGATAAAAATGGCATGCATCTTATAGAGCGTCTCATGAACTATAATATGGCGGTGAAAAACGATGTATTCAAATTTTCCGAGTTCCTCTGTTCTCTCTTAACACGCCGTGAGCCAATGACACCGCGACACTACGTATGTATACAACCTTTCGTACACGTCTCACTGTCAAGCACTGAATGCTGACGCAAGATCGGCAGTCTCTGTTCCATAATTCCTTTAAGTAACAATTGAGTTAGTCCACAACTACTGAGGACGATGCCAACCATTGGTGTGAAACGAGATCTCCTCTTTGAGGCGCTTGGCAAAAAGTATAGTAAGTACTTTTCACACAAATATGTTCTAATTGGAGGTTAACCATAACTTCTTTGCTTAATTTCATGCAGGCGATGACGAATTTCAGCATTTATGCTTCGAGTTTGGGCTGGAACTTGATGAAGTCGTGAGTAGATCGTGCAATTTACCATATATTTACTGATTGAACAAGTTTCTAGACCACAGAAAAGCAGATGATATCAAAAGAACAAGGTGAAGATGCCAAGCAAGCCGAGGGAGCATCTGAGGATGTCATCTACAGGATTGACATACCTGCTAATAGATATGATTTACTTTGTCTGGAGGGACTCACATTAGGATTACTAGTGTTTCTTAAAAAGTAAGAAAAACTCCAAACACAATGCTGTTAAACCATGAGTTATTTTTGATCTATTCTAAGGATGGAATTCCCAATGTACAAAACAGTGCAGTGCAGTGCTTCAGATAACATGAAACTTGTCATCAAGCCAGACACTGGAAAAATTCGCCCATTTGCAGTTGCGGCCATTTTGCGTAATTTGTTCTTTACTAAAGATTCCTACAATTCATTCATTGATCTACAAGACAAGTTACATCAAAATATATGCCGCAAACGTTCGCTTGTCGCAATCGGCACTCACGATCTGGATACTCTTGAAGGGCCTTTTGTTTATGACGCTAAACCTCCTGGCGAGATTAAATTTATTCCCCTCAATCAGACCAAAGAGTTTACCGCTGCAGAACTTATGGATTTCTACTCAGTAAGAATGAAATTTGCTTAAAATATACTTTAAACAATTTAAATGTTTTAGACACATGCACAATTGAAGCAGTACTTGCCAATTATCAAGGATAGTCCGGTATATCCTGTCATTACTGACGTCAATGGTGTGGTATTATCATTACCACCAATCATCAACGGCGACCACTCCAAGATCACATTGAATACGAAGAATGTGTTCATTGAGTGCACTGCAACTGATTTAACTAAAGCGAAAATCGTGTTGGATACACTCGTCTGCATGTTTAGTAAATATTGCAAGGATCCATATACTGTTGAACGTGTGCGCGTCGAGTATCCAGATGGAAAATATGAAGATTGTCCTGAGTTGGACTATAGGAAGGAGATTGTACAGTGTGACAAGGTTAACAAGTGCATTGGGATTAGGTAAATGTGTATTACTGATTTGGTTGATTTAAAGTATATTTTGAAAGTTTAAATTTAGTAAAACTGGTGAAGAGATTGCGACGCTGCTGTCAAAGATGTGTCTTGAATCCGAGCTTCTGGAGTCTGGCGCGGTGAGAGTGACGGTTCCTCCCACGCGGCACGATGTTATTCACGCTTGTGATATCTATGAAGATGTGGCGATTGCGCATGGATACAATAACATCGAAAGGACCCTGCCGAAAACTTCAACGATTGGTCAGCAACTACCGATAAATAAATTAACTGACCTCTTGCGTTTTCCGATTGCACAGGCCGGATTCACTGAAGCGCTTACTTTTTCACTGGTAGAGACAGCTATTGTTTTAACAAACGATGTATATGTATTGATTTAAACTTGTTTTTAGTGCTCACGAGACGATATTGCTTCGAAGTTGGGTTATGACATCGAGCATGTGCCTGCTGTGCACATTTCCAACCCGAAAACACTCGAATTTCAAGTGTGTAGAACCACTCTTTTGCCGGGGCTGTTGAAAACCATTGCTGCCAACAAGAAAATGCCGTTGCCAGTGAAAGTTTTCGAAATTTCTGATGTTGTTATTCGTGATGAAGGGGTTGAGGTGGGTGCTCGAAATGAAAGGCGCATTTGTGCAGTCAATTGTAACAAAACCGCTGGTTTCGAGGTGGTTCATGGTTTACTTGATCATGTTATGATGTTATTGGAAGTGCCTTGGGATGCCGAGCTAGGGTATCAGCTGCGTCCTATTGAAGGCAAGTGCATGATGCAGATTTTGCATAAACAATATGATAATGTTCGTTTTTTGTTTTCTTCTATAGATGCATCATATTTTCCACGTCGGTGTGCCGAGATTGTTATGCGCGGCAGTGTAATCGGTAAAATCGGTGTATTGCATCCGGAGGTTTTAAGCAAATTTGAGTTGAATAATCCTTGTGCAGCTGTTGAAATTAACATTGAGCCGTTCTTGTAAGCACTGAAATAAAGATGATAATAATTGAAATTGTTCTGTTTTGCATTGTCACGATTTACGTGCCTGGCGTTTGGGTTGCCTACGTTGTCACGTTTGCAGTTTGCTGCGCCAGATATCGCTGCTGCCTGTGGCAGAGGACGCTGGTGGCGACGGAACTCGGGTTTAGCTGGAATTCGTCGGCCATCGAAAGAAAATGGCGACCGTGATCAGACTTTAATCGCGCAAGCGAATGTGCATCGAATGTTCCATGGTGATCGGTAGTGAATCGCAGAAGCGATCGCGTTTATCAGCTCCGGGCGAACGGTGTGCGATCGGTTCGGATGTGCGAATGATTGGGCAAACATGCAGAATGTAGCACAAGGATCCGGCGCCGATAACAATCCGAAAATAGAAAAAGTTGTGAACATTCACCAGCAGCAGCAGCAGCAGCAGCAGCCACCGCAGCCGCAGGACTCGTCGTCGACACCGCGCTCGCATTCGACCACAAATTCGAGTCCGGCCAAATCCGAGACGGAGACGTACTCTGAGCATCGCCAGTACATCTCCGACACGTCGGAGAGCGAAGAGGACAGCGTTTCTGAGGTAGGTCATATTCGGGCATTTTGCGCTCGCTCGCACACGCACGCACACACGCGAGCGCGCGCGCACCGTGCATGCATGCATGGTGTGTGGTGTGGTGTGGCTGGGTGAACCTCGACGACGACGACGGGGAGGCCGCACGGTATCAATGAACTTCCGACGCAACGAGACATCTTGCGGCCCGAACTAATGACATGACAATGCCGGACGGGGGCTGCCCGGCGTGCGGCAATTGTTTTTTTCCAGAACGTTGCGGTAGCGGGATCGACGTTGCCATTGCAAACGCCAATGAAACAAATGAATATCGCGAAATCGTACCGTCTCGCGCATATTCTCCCAGTATTGCAACACGCATATTTTCCTAATCGTCGCAGTGATTGCGTTTCTTCACGGCGGCCGCCAACACAGACAAGCAACGAACGATTGTCTTCCATCTGTAAGTGCCATACATTCATGATGTATCGCTTTTGATTGCTATTTGAGCGCTGTCAGAGTGACAGTTGCGGGGACAACCGGAAGTAAGGATGAATGTGACAAACTGACGGTCACTTTGGCAGTCCTGCACTTATTTCGGCGCCGCCGACAAATTATCGTGTTTTATTTATTATTCTTTCGATTTTATTTTGCGTCCGGTTATGTGGAGCTAGCACATTTTGCCCGAATTCCGAGCCGTGGCGTGCGAGCGCGCGGCATGTTGCGCGCATTGTCCGTTTTGTTGTAATGCGATAGCCGAAAACCTGTTTGCCGCGACTGCTGCTGCTCCACCGGGAGGAAGGTGAGGTGGATTTTTGTTTCTTGTTTGAATTTGAACGAACCTGAAACACGGACGGTTCTGGAATGTTAATCGCGATTGAAACACTCGGTATATCGTTTGGTCACTGTCTATGCATTGCGGTTTAGGGTTGAGCTCATTTTCAATTTTTCGTCGCTGTGTAAGTACCCATTGCTAGTTTCGATTTCGCTCTTGTGAGGTTATGATTTGCGGAACATGGCGTGCCACCAGCCACCAGCGAATAGGAATGAAAATATTGTCGGTCATAGTTTACGTGCGCCGTGTGTCTGCTGACATGCAACACTGTTTGTTTTTTTAAATAAGGTGAAGGTTCAAAATAATGAATTCAAGTCGATGTTGCGACTTTTTCTTATCGTTCTGATGCAGTGTGGAATGAACGGGCACCGCGCTGCTGCGATAATTGCGGATGCCGACAATAAAAAGTGTATCATCAGCTCTCTGCACATGAGTCGTAATTTAATTTGGACGAAGGCTAATAGGTGGTTTTTATCTCTTGGTGTTGCAAACAACAATGGTGTGTTCGCATTCTTTGTCGGCGAGAGAAAGTTGGTGCTTCCCGGTCACGTAACGCCATGGCTAATGCGTGTGTTTGTATGTGTTTGCAGGTGGAATCGTTCGTGATCGACGAAGGGGACAATTCGTTGGAGGCGGCGAAATTTCTGCTTAACGCGCAGCAGAATCGCACCGTTGATCCGTTGACGCAAGCGCGTATTGAGCAGCTGCTGCAGGCTGCGGGTATCGGGCAGCTTGCCACCAAGGATGGTAAACATCTAGCCGATCCGGAAGTCTTGCGCCGGCTGACATCGAGCGTCTCAAGCGCGCTGGACGAGGCAGCGGCGGCGCTGACGCGCATGCGGTCCGATACTTATCCCGGCAGCAATAGTAACAACCCTCAGGCGGCGCCACAGCAGCCGCAGCTGCAGCAGCCGGAGAAGACGTCGCTGGTGGAGGCGTGCACCGACGGTGATGTGTGCACGGTTAAGAAGCTGCTGACCGAGGGACGCTCCGTGCACGAGACGTCCGAGGAGGGCGAGAGTCTGCTGTCGCTCGCTTGCAGTGCAGGCTACTACGAATTGGCGCAGGTGCTGCTCGCGATGAACGCCAACGTCGAAGATCGCGGCATCAAGGGCGAATGCACGCCGCTGATGGAGGCCGCGTCGGCCGGCCACTTGGATATTGTCCGTCTGTTGGTGCGGCATGGCGCGGAGGTGAATGCGCAGTCCACCACGGGCAATACGCCGCTGATGTATGGCTGTGCCGGCGGACATCAGGATGTTGTTAAATTTCTGCTCGAAAAGGGCGCCAATGTCGAGGACCACAATGAGAATGGGCATACGCCACTGATGGAGGCGGCCAGCGCCGGCCACGTCGGCCTGGCGAAGATCCTCCTCATGCACGGCGCCGGCATCAACACGCACTCGAACGAATTCAAAGAGTCTGCGCTTACGTTGGCCTGCTATAAGGGCCATTTGGATATGGTTAAGTTTCTGCTCGAGGCCGGCGCCGACCAGGAGCACAAGACCGACGAGATGCATACCGCCCTCATGGAGGCCTCCATGGATGGGCACGTGGAGGTGGCGCGCCTGTTGCTCGACTCGGGCGCGCAAGTTAATATGCCGACGGACAGCTTCGAATCGCCGCTCACGCTGGCAGCTTGTGGCGGGCACGTTGACCTCGCCATGCTGCTCATCGAGCGCGGCGCCAACATCGAAGAGGTCAACGATGAGGGTTACACGCCGCTCATGGAGGCGGCTCGCGAAGGCCACGAAGACATGGTGGCGCTCCTGTTGAACCAGGGTGCGCACATTAACGCGCAGACGGATGAGACGCAGGAAACTGCTTTGACATTGGCTTGTTGCGGTGGCTTCACCGAAGTGGCCGATTATCTCTACCAAGCGGGCGCTGACATTGAACTGGGAGCATCAACACCGCTGATGGAGGCGGCGCAAGAGGGACACCTGAAGTTGGTCGAGTATCTCCTGGAGAAGAATGCGAATGTGCATGCGCAGACGCAGACAGGCGATACTGCTCTCACGTACGCGTGCGAAAATGGCCACACTGATGTGGTGGACAAACTGCTGCATTATGGCGCGAACATGGAGCACGAGTCCGAGGGTGGTCGTACCCCGCTGATGAAGGCTTGCCGTGCGGGTCACCACTGCGCCGTGCAGTTCCTCATCACCAAGGGCGCCAATGTGCACCGACAGACAACCAACAATGATCACACCCCACTATCGCTAGCTTGCGCCGGCGGACATTTGAACGTTGTTGAGCTGTTGCTGGCGACTGGTGCTGACCCCAACCATAAGCTCAAGGACAATTCCACCATGTTGATCGAGGCGGCCAAAGGCGGTCACACAACGGTCGTTCAGCTCTTGCTCGACTTTCCTCATTCGATGCTGATGAATCAACCTTCTGCGACGGCGGCCACTATGCTCCCCGGCCATGTGTCTCCCTTGCCCAGCAACGCCACGCAGAGGATGAACTTTTTCCAACCGACTGCAGGTAAGCGCATCACTTTAAATAATGATTGTATGACAATGACAATGGGCGTGTTTGACTTAGATTTCTCGCCGGCGGTGCTGCAAGAGGTCCCCGAAGCGGTTCGCATCGTGCCACATGAGGAGGGCGTCGACAAGCAACTAGCTGAGAGCCTGGCTCAGGCGGATTCCACTGCTACCGCGTGCAAGGACAATGTGCGCACCTCTGGCGTCAATGTTATCTTTGACACGGCGCTTACCACCGCCGAGGCGCAGCAGGTGCGCAGTCAGCCTTTGGCGTTCAGCGAGTTTGAAGACTGCGATCTGTACGCTGCCACCACCGCCACAATGGAGTTTCTGGCCAAGCAGCAGACGACCCAAGCACCCGGCGGTCTTATCGACAAGAAGACTAGCATCCTGGAGTACGTGAAAAATCGCAAGAAGCTGCCAATCCAAGTCCCCCCCACCGCGGTGTCCAGCGACGAGGGCAGTCAAAAGCAGCAGATACTCGATGAACTTCACGTAAGCTGCAATCAGCAAAATTGGGGTGTAGTGGGAGAGCAGGAGGGTGAACGCAGTGTGTTGTTGCAGAGAGTGGATAGAGAGTTTAGCGGAAAGCAGCAGCAACAACAACAGCAGCAGCAGCAGCAGCAGCAGGCGCTGTTTCCGGCTAATGCAGTGCCTCAGGACGACAATTCTCAAGCACCACTGCCGCACAGGTCTATTATTGATATTGACATTCAAGACGACGGTAATATACAAACATATATTGTTGATTATTCGTTCAATTTGCAGTGTGTTTGATTCTAGGCGTGGGCGGAAAGCGGTCGGTATTTCCAGTTCAGGATTTGAACGCATTTTATGCGGGAGTGCAGGCCGCCGACCTCATTTACCAGACGGCGCAGAACCAACAGCCGCCGTTTTGTTTCCCTCCCATTAGCGCCACAGCCGCTACTACCACGACGGTGACGCCGGTCAAGATTCAGCCGCACGCCGACGTTAGCCAGAATACCGCCATCAGCGACCGCCCGAAGGCGAAACCTGTCTCGAAGAAAGAAGGCAAGAATGTGCGCAAGGTTTACACTTTCCAGCAATTGCCGCCACCGCAACTGCCGATGGTGCAGCCCGACGTGGCGATTACGGCCGCGCCAACCGGCAGCACAGCAACACCGATTGCCACTGCCGCAGCGGCGACCTCAGTCGACAAGTCGCTCTATCCCCTGGATCTCGATGATGCGCAACACGACAACCTCAACACGGCCAACTTCCTGCAAGACCTGCACAACCATCCACTCATTCGCGCCGCCTTTGTCTCGTCACCGTCTGCCACTTCTACATCCACTTCGCCGCCAGTGGTCGCGCCGCCGAAGAAAGCCAATCTTGATTATGTCTTCAAAAGTGCGACCAAGTTTATTGAGAAGCACACCAAGGATTTGCAGTTGCAGGATTGCATTGTCGATGACCTGCAGTGTTATAATATTGGCGCTGACCAGCCACAGCAGTCGCCTGTGCCGACGCAGTTTTCCGAATCTCTGGACGAAAATATGCTGCAATCACTCGCCCAGCAGCAGCAGCAGCAGCAGCAGCAGGATTTAGCCGCCGGCGATGACCACGACGGGGACGTGTCGCGCGTGGAATACTTTGCCGTACCGAATCACAGCGTCGACTTGGCGGGCGTGCAGGTAGGGAATATTTTGTATGCGCATGAATCACGAGGGGGGCTTGATGTAACTAACCGATGATGTTTGTTTTAGCGCACTTTTGATCCGTACGAACAATATCTGCAGGCTGTCGGCAACAATACCACCGGCACGTTGATCAAAACGGCTTTCTGTCGCGGCTTCCAAGCGCAGGCCAACTACAGTCGCATGCAGCATGCGACAATGGGCACGGCGGACCAGCAGCCGGCGATGCCGATCATCACCGAGACGGACGTGTCACCAACGTGCACGCACATTGGTCCTACCACAATCGTTCAGACGAATCACTATTGTCAGGTGTCGTGCAGTCAACACTTGAATCAGGTCCAAGCCGCAACGCAGACGCAGATTCAAACGACGGCTGTTGACGCGGGCAAGAAGTGCACCAAGACCAGCAGTTCTTCTACCACTGGCGCCACTAGCGCAGTGGATAGCGTGAAGAAGAAAGACCGATACTTGTATCGGAATGTCCAGAAGAAGAAACTGATGGACCCGAATGCGATTGGCGCGCAGTATGGCGACACGGTCGCCGTGCACTGTCCGGCGGTGGACCAGGCCAACTTCTGCATGGATGTGGACTCGGAGACCGAAAGCAATCACGATACTGCACTCACGTTAGCTTGCGCCGGCGGCCACGAGGACCTGGTGGGATTGTTGATTCAGCATGGCGCCGACATTGAGCATCGTGACAAGAAGGGTTTTACGCCGCTGATTCTTGCCGCGACCGCCGGGCACGAGAAGGTCGTGGAGTTGCTGCTCAAACACAATGCCGATATTGAGGCGCAGTCGGAGCGAACCAAGGACACGCCACTGAGTTTGGCATGTTCCGGAGGGCGGTACGAGGTGGTCGAAATTCTGCTGAACCGCAACGCTAATAAGGAACATCGCAACGTTTCCGATTATACGCCACTGAGTCTGGCTGCATCGGGCGGCTACGTGAACATTATCAAACTGTTGCTGCAGCAAGGCGCAGAGATCAATTCACGCACCGGCAGTAAGTTGGGTATCTCTCCCTTGATGTTGGCTGCGATGAATGGCCATACGGCGGCGGTGAAACTCCTCCTCGACCTGGGCAGTGACATAAATGCGCAAATCGAGACCAATCGGAATACGGCGCTAACACTGGCTTGCTTTCAGGGCCGGCATGAAGTTGTCAGCCTTCTTTTGGATCGAAAAGCTAATGTTGAACATCGCGCCAAGACTGGACTGACGCCCCTAATGGAAGCTGCCAGCGGCGGCTACGTAGATGTGGGCCGAGTTCTCCTCGACAAAGGCGCAGATGTCAATGCTACGCCGGTGCCGTCGTCAAGGGACACCGCGCTGACCATCGCCG
Source organism: Dalotia coriaria (assembly GCF_025399875.1). NCBI lineage: Eukaryota > Metazoa > Arthropoda > Insecta > Coleoptera > Staphylinidae > Dalotia > Dalotia coriaria. Next base: position 4,364,318 of record NW_027045443.1, on the reverse strand, counting down.
CCGATAAGGGACACGTGCGGTTTGTCGATCTGCTCCTGAACCGTGGTGCGGCAGTGGAGGTGAAAAATAAAAAGGGCAACTCTCCCTTGTGGTTGGCGGCGAACGGCGGGCATTTGAATGTGGTTGAACTGTTGCATGGGCTTGGGGCCGACATCGATTCGCAGGACAACCGAAAAGTGTCTTGTCTAATGGCGGCCTATCGCAAGGGACATGTCAAGGTCGTGAAGTGGATGGTTAATCACGTGACGCAATTTCCCAGCGATCAGGAGATGATCCGCTATATGACCACGGTGAGTGAGAAAGATAATGACCTTGTCGACAAGTGCCACGAATGCATTAAGATTATTCGCGCCGCGAAGGAAACGCAAGCGGCGAAGGCCAACAAGAACGCTTCGATTTTGCTCGAGGAATTGGACATGGAGAAGAATCGCGAAGAGTCGAAGAAGGCAGCGGCTGCGCGGAAGCGCGAACGCAAGAAGAAGAAGAAGCTCGAGAAGAAGGAGGAGAAGCGCAAGTTGTTTGAGGAGAACAAGAAGAACGAGTATTATGAGGACAAGGACGATGACGACAAGGATGACGAAGACGAAGAGGACGAAAAGGTGCCGATTCCACCTGTTGCCGTTGAGCATTCGGCTGACAAGGAAGAGGGCGACAGTGGCATCGACGCCAATAGTCAGGGTAGCTGCTCTAGCAACGATGTTAAGTCGAAAGAGAAGCGCAAGGATAAGAAGAAGAAGAAACCCAATGGCACTCTTGGCTCCTCCACCACCACCACCACCACCAACACTTCATCTTCGACAACGGGTCCGCTGTCAACCACCGTCGTGCCGAGCCCCACAATAAATATTAGTGCTACACCGATTACAACGTTAAATAATAAACCTTCCATGGCGAGCGTCAAACCAGAGAGCAAGAAAGAGAAACAGAAGACCAAGAATGAGTTGCGCAAGGAGAAGCTGCAAGCCCAGCAACAGCTCTTGCAACAACAGCAGCAGCAACAACAATTGCTGTCCGAAGCTGTCTGCACCAAGAGTCCTGCCGATCGCGACGAGTTTGAGCCGTCCGGCAGCGACAGTTTTGTCACGCCGCGCAAGAAAGAAGCCGAGATTACTAAATCGTCAAGTTCCTCCACCAGCCCCAAACAGGGTAGCAAGCGTGAAGAGGGTTGGAAAGAGGTGGTGCGCAAGTCATCCGTACAACCCACGCAATCGGACTCTGGCGTGAAGAAGGTGTCTGTCCCGCTGAATGCAATTTCGCGCGTGATAGGCCGCGGCGGCAGCAACATTAATGCGATTCGCGGCGCAACCGGCGCTCACATTGAGGTGGAGAAGCAGAGCAAGGGACAAGGCGAGCGCATCATCACCATCAAAGGCTCCACTGATGCTACGAAACAAGCGCATACTTTGATTGCGGTGCTAATTCGCGATCCGGACGCAGACATATTGCAAATGTTGCCCAAGACAAAGGCTCCGCCAGTAGCCACTACCCTCTGGGACAAGACGCAGATTGGCACGAAGAAGGTGGCTGTTAAAGCGGTCAGTCAAATTGGGCAGTCGTCTGTCGGCAGCTCCGTGGTTCAACAGCAACCACTACAACAAAAACAGCTAACGGCCGTCGTGCAGGTGCTGAGGAATAGTGCTGCGGTGGGCGGCAAGCCACGTTTAGCCGCGCCGGGAGGATCGGCGCCAGCTCCTAGACTGGTTGCGCAAGCCGAAAAGGAGAAGGCGCAGCAACAGCAACACCATCAGAGAGCGGTTGCTATTTCGAATGCAGCACGTCTGCCAGCTCCTTCTATCAAAGCTGTGCAGAGGAGTTTTGCCGCCAAAGTGAGCGAGCACATTGGTGCAGTCGCCACACAGCCACAGCCTCTCGCTCACCAGCAGACAGCGATGCAAATTCAGAAACAGCGCCTGATGGCGGCGCCTGCCCCTCCGCCGGGCCCGATTAGTCCGAACGCTGCGCTCCCGCTGCATCAGCAAACTTCGACGCAATCATCTCCCAAGCACAATTCGCGTCCAGCGCCCACGTCTTCGGCACCGCCCAATATGCAGCACGTGCCGCCACCGCCGCCACATTCGCAATCTGCGGCCAAAGCTTTTTCGCAAGCGAATATCGTCACCAGCCCCACCGGCGAACAGCAAGTGCTTAGTCAGCCCTGCAGTCCAACGCCGAGCAAACCCGATGAGAGTGTGAGCACTCAGCTGTCGACCGCTACGTCCACGACGCAGAGCGTGTACACGCTCTTCAACGATATGGAGAAGCGGCCCATTTGGCGGCACGATACCGAATCTCAGAAGCAGAACTTTGCTGCTGTTACCGGCGGCGGCGGCGGCGGCGGCAGCAGTGGCGGTGGCGCAGTTTCTTCGAGTGGGGCGCAGATGCAGAACAAGTATGAACATCCAACGAACATCATCACCATTGATGCCTCCAAGGCGCCCGGCTATCGTGGCAATGCGATGTGCTCTCCGGTATCGTCCAAGACGAGCAGCAATAGCACCACTCCACCCAACAGCAGCTATCACTATGATAAACCACCACCGATTGCGCCGATTGGCAGCCATATCCCGCACAATCGCCCGCCCAGCCAGAACCAAAATCAGACCGATTCCGTCGGCAGCCATTACTTTGACCGGCCCCACATGCCACTGCAGATGCCGCCGTCATTTGCGGCCGATATGAATTCACATTATGGGTTCCAGCAGCATCTCAACTTTGCTCATGCGCAAGGCGGGCAGGACTCGCGCCTCAATCCCAAGGCGCCCGACTTTCACGGCAAGCACCAAAGTCATCAGAACCAGAATGTCTACAACGGTTACAGCAACATGTTTAAACCACCAAGCATATTTCACCAACAGCAACCGCCGCAACAGCAGCAACAGCAGCAGCAGAGTAACGCAAACGCGTGGGCGATGCAGTTTAACCCCACCAATGAGCAGCACCAATTGATGAATGGCATGGCGGGTATGACGCTTCAGCATATTGCGCGTGCGACTGATCCGATGTATGAGGTTAGTGCGGTCGTGGACACCTCGCCGACATTGTCGCCCAAATCTATGATGCATTTTGGCGACCTCCAGCAGATGGGAGGTGGAGGAGGAGGTGCTGGTGGTATTGGTGAGGATCGTAAACTGCCCCAACCTATTGGCCCCATCGGCATCGAGCGTTCGAGGAAACTCAACCCCAACGATAACAACGGCTGGATCAAGGAGCGCCAGAATACTATGCAACAGATGTGGCAGCAGAATGCGCCCCGCATTCCGAATCCGATTGAGCCGAGGGAGTATAATATGCAGCAGCGTGCCGCCAATCTTCCGCCGATCTACGATTACTACCAAGAGGTAAGTTGAAGATGAGCATTATTTACGCATTTATATTCATGCAATAATTATTTTCCCCCAGCACTCGATTGGGGTGTTGATGGAGTCGAATATGAACATGCCCTACCCGTCGCCGCATCACCAATTGCCGATGGCGTCCAATTTGGGCTTGGAGTATCCGCCGGAATACAAAATGACCACGTGGGATTCACGTTCCAATAATGTCGATATGCAAGACAAGCAACAACAACTTGTAAGTTGCCAGTATGCTTGCGGTGCTTGGGTGTTCGTGAAGTGAATGAATATATTCAAACTGTGATTTATTTCCCAGGGATGGTCTGGCGTAGCAAGCAACAAGTGGAGCTCGTAACTTGGAATAACTGGCACAGGACGTTCCAACAATAACAACAGCAACAAGATGAACCGCGTAGAATTTCAGTTTCGTTTATCCATTATCTAATAATTTCACTCTTCATTTCAATCATTTTTTGTGGAATTTTTTTATTGTGCATGGGGCGTCTGGACCGTGATGTATCTAAATGTTGCACGCGACACACATACACACACTAAGCAGCCGACACCCGGCTCTGGTAGACGTAATCCTTTAATTACTACATAACTAAATGAAAAACACTATATATATATAATTATATTACTGAGGAGGTGGAAAACATGAGTGCAGGATGCAAGCGTAGTAGCAGAGCCGCTGTTTCTTTTTGTTAACGATTGATATATTTATTTATATATATGCATATTTCTATATACATATATATTCGTAAATATATTCATAATATAGAAAATATAAAGCATAAAAATGAGATGTATATTATATATATGAGAACAATATGAAAATCATGGAAAATAATGATCGAAGCTAGTAGCAGGTGTGGCTGTCCACATGAATACAATGGAAGTGCGGAATGATTTTACATGAATTAAGAAATGCGATTATATTGAGATGGTGAATAATATTCAGAAGAAGGGAGAGTGTCAGGAAGTTCTCACAGAACTTGTAGGGTTATATTATACGGATTATGTAACATTTGCTTGTACATGAAGACTTAAGTATATCTTTATGCACTGTATGTTCATGATGTTGTAGTATTTATCCACTCACTTTTTTAAAGGATTCTTTATTGAAAAAATGAAGACAATGCTAGAATTTGTCGGGTGATGTTAATTTTAATTATTTTTAATTTCAACCAATTTTCTATATACGTAGCGCATTTTCAACAAATTTCCAGGCGAGGTACTGGATTTTCAAACTTACAACCAATTTTGCATGCGCAGACAGGTGGCGTAAAAAAGTTCCCTCTATTCCCATACACGCTACTCAAAACTTTACATTATGCCGTTTAATTAATTTTATTTGCGCTTGTCAATTCGGTTACGGCATAGAAATTAAGGAAATATGCTGTGTGCGATTGCAGTTTTCCAGTTTTCTACTAGTATGGGCCTCCGCCATTATACAGCGCTAGTAGCTTTAAAGGCGGCATGCAGTCTCAACTTCGTAATTATTTTACGTGCCGATAGATGACGCTACATGCTTCTTTTAAGTTTATTTTTCTGCAATTAATTTTAATTGTCTTATTTTGTGCGTTTAGCAGTTGCAGCTGACGAAATCTTTTTTAATTCGCTAGTACTATTATTTAATGTAGCCCTTTGTCATTTGTCAGAGTTGAAATACGGCAATAAAACATTTTTTCCGTGAAGCACAGGGTCGAACATTTTAAGTTAAAATATTTTCGGACGAAGAATAGGGTCGAACTTTTCAAGTTAAAATATTTTGGGTCGAAAAACAGGGTGATTGAACAGCAGAGTGAACAGCATGTTTTCAAAATTTTCTTAAAACACCGATGTTTCAAAGGCATTTTAGGGCGCTTCCAGAATGTTGAGCGGATTAAAACGACATGTATTGTGTAGAGCGTCTCTTAAACTATAAAATGGCGGTGAAAAACTCAAAAAAGTGTATTAGTTTGGGAGATACAGGGTGTTTTCCACAGCATGTAAAAAGTGACATTTTTTAATTTTTGCCCATTTCATTCAATCGCGAATATCTCGTAAACTAACAGAGATAAATAGGTACAACTCGCAGAGAATATTCTACGGACTAATATCTATAACATACAATAGTTAAAGCGGAAATCTGATAAATAAATTTTTTTTTACTTAAGAAAAAATTGCCAAGGGGGGATGCTTGATACTTTTTTCGACGATTTTCAAAAATTCATCTCTCTTAAACTAAAAGAGATAGCTACTACCGAATTGTTGATTATGAAAGATTGGAAGATTGTCTATCAGATAGAAATATAAAACAATTGTATTTCTAATAGTAAAAGGTCGAAAAACGCGACTAAAAGTGCTAAAAAGTGACATTTTGCAATTTTTGCCCATTTTATTCAATCGCGAATATCTCGTAAACTAAAAGAGATAATTAAGATCTGATCGCAGCGTCTTAATCTACAGACCAATCTCTATCAGATAGGCTATTTGGTAGTAGTGAGTGCACATCGCCTAAGTTGGCGAATTGCGGGCCCGGTAAGATCACGCGATTTTGTACGTCACATTGTGTTTTCATCAGTTTATTTGTTTACCTCCGCCAATCTTCTTGCCGTGTGAACTCACGCGCAGCGATACCACAAATACTGGTTTGTTTCGGGCAGTTTCAGGTATGACTTTCGTTGTTTTCAATTTCATTGCAATATCAACCTTGTTGCATATTTGATAAATGTGTTTTGAATATTTTTAAGTTGATAAATATTTTCAAAGGTTAGATGGCGCTACGATGAACGGTTTTGCATTAAATATTGCTTGTTGGTGGTAGTGAGTGCACACCGTGTCCGTGTGGATCACGCGATTTCGCGCAAGAGCTAGTTTGTTTACCTGCAGGTATCGAATCTTTATTTCGTGGAATCAAAACACACCGTTGTTGTTTATTATTTTAGCATCGTAAATTTAAATATTCTTCAATTCTTTCATGAATATAACTAACAATTTTATATTAATTCGAATACATTTTTATTATCAGCAGTTGATTACGGACTAATGTGTTACCTGGTAAACGAGACACGATGCATGTTCAAATTAAATATCACTTAAATATTTGATTTAAAATCTGACAATCTGTTAGCATAAGAAATCAGAATTACGCAAATCGAATTTTAATTTTTTATTACCTTTACTAATCGAAACTACTGTATCATTTATAGATGGCAATAGCATGTACTAAACATTCTAAAATAAACTTGTACTGTTTATTTCTATATTTATCAGCAAGCGTGAACCTTCGACACAAGAATTGTGGTTTGTTTGAACACAATATACACATTCTAATCGCATTGCTGTGTGTCGTCGTTGCCAGCACCCCATGCCGCATGTTGCTGCATCTTAGTTTAGTTTGGATCCCAGGTAAACTGCCAAATGCAATTCGTGCACTAACTGCCTCATCTAGAGATGCGTAATTAAATTCTCCGTCGGGTGGTATTTGTTAGCGGTAGAAGTGATTCGATTCAGGGCACCTTACGAGGCTAGCGGTAAAAGTGACTCGTGTTCAGGGCACCGTAGAAACCCGCAAAAATTCGCATAAAAGGGTAATTTTCACCCTTTCTCGTGAAATGTTGGTATTTTTTCGGGTTTACGCGCAATCTAGGCGGCTCACTTACTTCAGCGAGGTGTTTAGAGATGCGGAATTAAATTCTCCATCGGGTTGTTTTGTTTGTTTTAGGAATTTGGTCTGCAACCCGCGAAAATTTGCATAAAAGGGTGAATTTGTCACCCTTTCTCCTGAAATGTTTGTATTTTTTCGGCTTTACGCGCGATCTAGGCGGCTTACTAACATCAGCGCGGCATTTAGAGGTCCGGAATTAAATTCTCCGTCGGGTGGTGTTTGCTTGTTGCACGAATTCGACCTGCTACCCGCGAAAATTTGAATAAAAAGGTGAATTTTTCACCCTTTCTCGTGAAATATTTTGTATTTTTTCGGGTATACACGCGATCTAGGCGTCTCACTAACATCAGCATGGCATTTAGAGATACGGAATTAAATTCTCCATCCGGTTGTATTTGTGTGTTGCAGGAATTCGACCTGCAGCCCGCAAAAATTAGCATAAAAGGGTGAATTTTTTCACCATTTCCTGTGAAATGTTTGTATTTTTTTGGGTTTACGCGCAATCTAGGCGGTTCACTAACTTCAGCGTGGTGTTTAGAGATGCGGAATTAAATTCTCCATCGGGTGGTACTTGTTTGTTGCAGGAATTCGGCTTGCAACCCGCGAAAATTTGCATTAAAAGATGAATTTTTCACCCTTTCTCGTGAAATGTTTTGTATTTTTTCGGGTTTACGCGCGATCTAGACGCCTCACTAACATCAGCGTGGCATTTAGAGATGCGGAATTAAATTCTCCATCGGGTGGTACTTGTTTGTTGCAGGAATTCGGCTTGCAACCCGCGAAAATTTGCATTAAAAGATGAATTTTTCACCCTTTCTCGAGAAATGTTTGTATTTTTTCGGGTTTATGCGCGAACTAGGCGGCTTACTAACTTCAGCGCGGCATTTAGAGATGCGGAATTAAATTTTCCTTCGGGTGGTATTTGCTTGTTGCAGGAATTCGATCTGCAACCCGCGAAAATTTGCATAAAAGCGTGAATTTTTCACCCTTTCTCGTGAAATGTTTGTATTTTTTCCGGTTTACGCGCGAACTAGGAGGCTTACTAACTTCAGCGCGGTGTTTGGAACTGCGGAATTAAATTCTCCATAGGATGGTATTTTTTAGTTGCAGGAATTTGGCCTGCAACCCGCGAAAATTTGCATAAAAGGCGGAATTTTTTACTCTTTCTGGTGAAATGTTTGTATTTTTTCGGCTTTACGCGCGATCTAAGCAGCTTACTAATTTTAGCGCGGTGTTTAGAGATGCGGAATTAAATTCTCCATCGGGTGGTATTTGTTTGTTGCAGGAATTCGACTTGCAACCCGCGAAAATTCGCATAAAAGGGTGAATTTTTCACCCTTTCTCGTGAAATTTTTGTATTTTTTCTGGTTTACACGCGATCTAGGCGGCTCACTAACTTCAGCGTGGTGTTTAGAGATGCGGAATTAAATTCTCCATTGGGTGGTATTTGTCTGTTGCAGAAATTCGACCCACAACCCGCGAAAATTTTCATAAAAGGGTGAAATTTTCACCGTTTCTCGTGAAATGTTTGTATTTTGTCGTGTTTACGCGCGATCTAGACTGCTCATTAACTTCAGCGCGGTGTTTAGAGATGCGGAATTAAATTCTCCATCCGGTTGTATTTGTTTTTTGTAGGAGTTCAACTTTTAACCCGCGAAAATTTGCATAAAGTTTTTTGATTGAGAATTTTTCAATCTTACATAATCTACAATTTTCTAGCTGCTATCTCTTTTAGTTTAGAAGATATTCACTATCGAAAATCGTGAAAATAAATTATCAAGTACCTACCCTTGCCTATTTTTTCTTATGAATTAAAATTTCATTTCTTAAATTTCCAATTGAACTAACTTATTTTTTTCATCTGCCGAGAAATATTGAAAGTAAAAGGAAAATTCATGATGTGTATTTCAACATTGTGAATTTTTAGTTTCGTCTTCTCAACTGCGTGTATATCAGTTGGTTTGGGTATAAACAACTTTTTTTGTTCGACTGAAGCGTGATATCGCTGCATACGTGCCTTGTACCCGGCTACGCGTAGCGCTCACGGCAGTTGTTTTACCGCGTGGTCCGCGAGCGTGTCTCTCTAATCGTCACGCATTTTGATGTTTTAATTAGCTTAATCGTCGTGTATTCTTTCGACCATCGGCAAAATGTTCGCAATTGGCATGTGTGCCTGATTTGTTTAATGATTTATGGCGGTTAGAGTCTTCTTAAGTGAGAAATAAGTGTCCGTTAATCCCTGCGCGAGTTTTCAGTTGATAGAATATATTATAGGATAGAAAATCTCCTCATAAATGCACAGGTGGGTGGATAATTAAAATTTTTCTCGGAAAGTTAAGGCGGTTTAACTTAAATTGATTATTCAATTTGAGGGTTATTAATTTTGTAGATTACAAACACGTGGTGGCATTTTTATTAGAATTCTGTTTAGTCGCGTTTCCGAAAATAACCTGCTTCATTTAATAAATACAAGCACGCTTTTTAAAATAATCTGAGGATTATTAAAATGACAATATTCATGTAGTCGACCACGCTTACTTTGCCGTTGGCCGTCGTTTCGGTCATGTTTTCGAGGATCACAAAAACATTTTTAATCGAATTGCATCATTAAATTAATCATTTCTTGTTGAAATAAAATCTTAAACGGTGAATAGTTTTTCGTTTTCACAGTCTCAGTATCTATATCAGCTACGCGCCGTCGCTTACCGTCTGTTGATTTAGATGTTTTCCGCTGGATATTCTATCAATTTATGATGGTGCTTCACCCGTCGGTTACCTTATACAGTTGATGCTACCATCAATTATATTAGTAGGTATGTGTTTTATTTTTGTAGCACCCCTTTGCTCAATTTTCCGATGTTTTTCGGGCAAAATCTCTGTTTTTATATTAAAATATTGTTGTTAATTTTTAAATTTGCCTCTTCATATTGTGAATATTGACTCCCTTTGTAGTTTCTAAAATTTTCTTTTAGTAACACCCTGTATATTAGTTTTCCGAACAGCACGTAGAAAATCATCTTTAGTTGTGAGTTTTGAGAGCTCTCTGTTTTGAACCTGCAATTTTCTTTCTAGAACACCCTGTATATATGTTTTCCTTTGCGTCCGTGAAAATTTTGCTTTAACTCGCGTGTTCAGTATTTTCCCGTTTGCACCTTGAAATTTCTTTCTGGAACACCCTGTGTATTAGTTTCCCTGTTCGTCGAGTGAAAACGAGCGACGTTTGTAGTGTTGCGAGTTTTTTGTTTGCACTTTAAATTTTCCTTTTGTAACACCCTGTATATTAGTTTCCATTTTCAATCACCTAGAAAATTGGCTATTTACTAATTTCATTATTCCGGTATAACTTTATGAAGTAGTAGTACTTGATGGCATATTCGCGGCTGTGCAGGTCGTAAGTCCTGTTTCAATATGGCGACATGTATTCTGTTGACTTGTAAAATATAAACTTGTATTCTATTGTTAATAAATAAATAGTAAGATACATTGACTTCTTTGATTTGTGTACCCCTTCTATCATTTCAGGAACAGGTCTCTAAGAGAGTTCCCTCTCTCAGGTGATGATCCCCACTATAAAAATTGTTAAGGTATCCTGTATGATTTGTGTACTCCTTCTCTCATTTCAGGTATAGGTAAGAATACTTTTAAGTGTCCCCTCTCTTGAGGCGACTTAAAAATTAGAAATATTTTTACAAGTCCTTAAAAGGATGTCCTTATAAGGAGTTCCCTCTCTCTGGGGGTGATCCCCCACCATAAAATTTGTTGATATGCCTGATAATTTCGGGGATGAAGCGCAGAGACATCGTAGCTGTAGGATGGGCCGGGAGCAATGGAGGCATCGAAGCAGTGGGCGATCGACCAGAGCGCCGGAGGCGCTCTGGGTGATCGACCTGTGACTGTCTTATAACGACACGTGCCAAAAAATTTAAAAATTCCGTCACCCCTATTCTCTTTTCTTCCTGTACTCTCTCTTCTTCTCTTCTTACTTTTCTCCCTCTTCTGCTGATCTCTCTACTTACTACTCCTTCTTTTTCTCTTCTCTTATTTTGGTCTGTTCACCGTTTCTCCACTTACTTTTCTTTACTTCTCTTATTGCCTTCGCTTGTATTGCAATTTCACTTATATTTTATTTGAGTTTACATATGCAACCCAAATTTCACCTGTTATTTTTATATTTGAGAAAAATGCCTTCTATACCTGAGATTCGATCCGCGTCTTCTAGCATGCTAGCAGGTGCACGTACCCACTCGACCACCGAGTGTTTTTATTATCAATATTTGATTCTTCTATTTATATTTCTACTTTATTAAACTTTTTAAAAACAACAACAGAACATAAGCAACAGTTGTGCTGTGTACGCTCCATACACATTAGATGCCTGATATGCCTGTAACTACAACTAAAACTGAAAACGACAACGTAAACATCAGGATTAAATGTGAACGAGATATTATAAATAAATTATCCTTTATTGACTTAACCATATACATGTATTATAAAATCAATTCAAATGTATCTGCAAAATTTAAAAAACAGAAAAAAAAATTTACTTCTTTACCTTTACATACTCATTTCTTGTTCCATCCAACCAATGGCAACCATTCCACCCGACCTAACGAATTAACAATTGAACCATTTCGACTAATAAATCCAATTGGAATCCGTAGCCCAACGGAGGAAAGCCGACGACCATCGGCTACTGGCATATACACGCGCACGTGGTGAACTCTCTTAATTCTGGAGACGATCCGCGATAAATCGTTTAGTCAGTAGTCGATGACCAAACGATTCGAATGTTTACAGCGCATTAAAACAACAGAATTGCTAACAATCGCGGTGAAGGTTGACGGAGAAAGAGAACACGTGCACCCCACAGGACTGCGCACAACCGACTGACTAAGCCGGCACGGCACTGTTCAAATGGCTGCGCAAGCCCAGGCCGAACTGAAAACATAATTCTCTCTTGCTCTCGCGCACCTCATTCTGCATTTCTATATTAGTTTCTTGAGCGGAAGAAAAGAAAAACTATTCATGTTATATATAATTTTAAAAACTATTCGAAATGACAGGATGTAAACAAACAGTTTACATTACCGACATTACAAACGTACAATTAATCTGATAATTACACGTTCAACTAGTGCATCCCTTACGACAATAGAATATAACACAAGGAATAATTAAATTCTATATCTTTAGGGTCCCCGATGATATTACGGGGATGTCGTGCTCAAGTGGTAAACCCTAAAGATAAGATCTAAGAGATATGTTGCTAATTAAGCAACGAGTGATATTACTAACTTGCTAACCCTCGCACTAAAAAAAAACAAATAATTCGGTGGCAAACAAATAACACACGACAAAACTTGTTACGAGGGCACATAGTCCAAATTTCTATAGTTTGGTGCAATAATCGCCCGAATTAGTTAATCTACGAAGTGGTAAAATGTTCAATACCTACCTGATATCAAAGGAAATCAGTTTATAACTTCAGAGAGAAATATAACACAATTACACCTACATTTGTTTGACATGATTAAAACAATAAAACTATTTTCATATTGCATTCTTGACATTTATGAAACTTTGTTATGATCAAGCAATGAATTACACAATTTGTTCCATGTACATGCATGACTATAAATTTATTCATTGAGTATCTTTAGATTTAGATTTAGAACAGTATTCATTGTCTAACAAAACTTATTAATGCACAATCAATCTCGCCAAACAACACAAAAAGTGTTAATTAGGAATGTAATATCATATTTATTTAACCTTAGGAGGAAATTTAGGGAAATCGCCCTGAAAAAAGCAATAGATGTCATTGAAGAAGAAAAACACGCAATATTCTCATTTACACCCGAAGATACCCAGTAATGTAACACTTGACAATTTGTAATAACGCATTAAAGAAGTTCATGCTTCATAAGCACTAAACCAGAGACAATATTATACAATTTTATTGCGTTCATATCGAACGATTCATCATTTAAATAGGTTTTAAGGATTGAGTTCAATACTTACTAATTTATTCAACTACTTTCTATACCACATTTGAATAGCAGTCATCCGCTTGACTTTCTTTTGCAACTGCAGGATGCCATACATCAGAGCTTCAGCAGTAGGTGGACAGCCAGGTACATAAATATCTACTGGGATGATTCTATCACAACCCCTGCAGCAATCAAAGATTAAATTAAATCAAAACGTACATCAGTTGAGTTGCTATACCTGACGACAGAATACGAATAATGATAGTAACCGCCACCATTCGCACAAGATCCCATTGAAATAACCCATCGCGGCTCGGGCATTTGATCGTATACCTTCCTTAAAGCTGGAGCCATTTTATTCGTCAACGTACCCGCGATAATAATCACATCAGCTTGACGTGGTGACGCACGGAAAACCACACCATACCTAAAACAAGCATGAAATGATTGAGTCCAACACCAATCAAAAACCATACATACATCACTTAACATACCTGTCCATATCGTATCTGGGAGCTGCAATGTGCATCATTTCTACTGCACAACATGCTAAACCAAAGGTAAGTGGCCAGAGGGAACCCTTCCTGCCCCAATTTAAAAGATCATCCAGACGGGCCATTGTGTACTCAGCCATATTGTTGGTGCTCACTCGGAAGGGCGAATAGGGCTTGTAGGTGCCCTCTGGAACCGGTGCAGGCGCCGCTGCAGGTTTGGTCGCCTCATGTCTTTGCACGACACCGAAACTGCCGCACAGATTCTTCAAGTTACTCACGAGTGCAGCACTCTGGCTGGAGGGCAGGAGAGCTCTGCTCAACATCTGAAAACGATGTTATGTAGTAAAATACTAACTAGAATGATGTTTATACCATTTTCGACGGTTATTCTCAAATAGAAACAGTATTTACGTAATAATTAAACCAGAAATGGAGGCAACCACATAACCTGCGCCTTTTCGAGACTGCGCATGACACTCATGACCTTGACGAGTGTCAACTACACGCTTGCCAACTCAACTCACCGCACCACGAATATTTGAATTGGCGGCATGTATCCAGCCCGTTTATAAGATCCTTAAATATCCTGGGGATGAACATGGTGTGCGAGGCTGGACTATAAAATGATAGAACTCATCGTAAAAGAAATTGATTTATATATGACTATACGTTTCTAGTATATAGAAACAGTTTTTCATTAATATGTTACAATCACTGATCCTTATGAATCATACACATATAAAATGGTCTTCTAGCGCTTGGGAGGAATAGGTACAAATATTATCTACAATACAGGCTCTATCTACACTCGCATTGTGTTGCATTATTCGTACTGCTTGTTTGCATTTTGTGTCGTTTATAGTTAGAAACGGATTGTTTGTATGCACAGTACACACACCATTCTAGCCGACGACCGCTTTTTAACGAAAAGATCAGATTTGTATCGAACCAAAACGCACTCCGTCATTTTAAATGTTGTTGCAAACCCAGGATTCGTTTAGATCTTGTCTCATTTTGTGAGTTTTTTAAATACATGTATAAATTAAATATCATAGAAATATGACTAATTTTTACCTCCCTTGGTCCTTTCTAATTTAAGTACACATAAACACACTATCACTATGTTCACTGTGAACAGAGTGTGACAAATGTATGTTTTTACAAGAAATGTTCAAATAAACTATGATACAATAAAACTGGTTTCGCTCGCTTGTTTCGCCTCGAATGGCGTCGCACGCCACACATCACGCTTTCTGTTATCTTACAGGGATGGTATGTGCATGTTTGCATTTATCACACGCTCGCACTTGCGCCGCGACGGCTCGGCCGACTGCATTTTATCGCATTATATCTCTCATGATCGTAGACGATTCGTCGACCAGCTCTGCAAACATTCGGGCGCGCACCGTCGCCGGCACTCGCATTCAACTCATCATCTCATTCACACTGCACTCGTAAAATGAAAGAAATAAATTATCGTTTTATGCTATTCGTACATAAATAAATGAATATTCACTAGATATAGTTATAAAACTGTTTTAAAATATCCAGCAGTCTTAAAGTAATATTGTAGAAATCAGGAAATAAGTTACATTCAGCGAATCAAAAAAGCCATTACAGGCTACACCACGTTTTACGAATTTGTATGTACACTTTGCTCGCCAGGGGCCTCCCTGAACATAAATTGCTTTCTGTCTTTTTACGGCCGCGCAAACGAGCCAATTGCTCTCGAATAAACCAAGTTGATAAAACGCGCTTACAAATAATACAAAAACTAGTTAGACAATATTACAATAATGCTTAAGCAGGTATCTTCGGATTTTTTTTAGATTCATTAAATCATATCGTCTCCCACATATTTTCTCCGTCCTAGAGTCTCGAGTCAAAAATATTTACAATTTATTTATATATTTATATATATATTTGTATATATATTTCATATATTTCTTTCTTCTGTCTGTAATTTCTAAGTTTTCTTGCCATTTTCTTATTAACAGCGTCCGCCACTTTGCGTCATGAGCGGACATGAACACAATTTTTCCTCATCATAGAATTCAAAGAGAAGCATATACCTGATTTTCCACACGTAGTACTTACTAGTAAAGACAGTAAAGTGTTTTTTTTAAAAGCAGCCGCGCACGAACAGATGACGTGAACTCATAAAAACAAAACGAGGAGTACTAAAATTTTGTTAACGCTACCAAATCAAGAGGGCACCGCAGAGTGGGGGCGCGACAGGGCGCCCGCATGAGTTAAGTGCCACCCTCACGCGGCATTGAGATTCCTAATTTATTATCACCGAATGTGCTATCGCGGCTCCTCCTTTTTGTGAAGGTCCGTCGGCGGCGTGATGCTGAGCTTGTGCGGTGGCGGCGGGCCGGGACCACCAGGCCCGGGCCCCGGTCGCAGGTGCATCAGCGTCGGGTCCTTGGCGCGCAACTGGCTGGGGTGTTGACTGGCGGCGTGCGCATATTGGAACATCTTGACGCGCTCCTCCTCGGCGCGGAAGGCGGCGTCCATGAGCGGATTGGTGCCATAGCGCAGCGCTGCATCGTAGCGGAAGAAGGCGTCAGTTGGCGGAGGCCAGTGCGACGGCGGCGGTGCATAGTGATGTTGTAGACTACCAGGAGGCGGTAGCACTCGCGATAACTGCAGCTGCTGGTGTGGAGGTGCGTGCCGCAAGTAGGGGTGGTAGCGTGGATCGACGGCAGCGGCCGACCGCAACAATTGTACAGTCTCTTCCTCCTTGGAGCGCGGTTCCTCTTTGATGCGCATGTCGGAGACGTCGCCGTTTCGAAGCGGCGACCGGTCGCGTATCACAGACTGCATCGGTTTGGCGGCGTCGGCAAGCCGCTGCTGATGCAGCAGCCGCTCCCTTTCACGATCCCTCTCCCGTTCGCGTTCACGCTCCCTTTCACGTTGCTCGCGTTCTCGCTGCTCCAGTTCGCGGCGCTCCTTCTCGCGCCTTTCGCGCTCTCGCTGCTCGGCTTGCTGCAACACGACACAAGACGACTTAGTACCATTATTCCATGCGGGTAAGGGCGTAAATGCCGCAAATTGAACCATGTGCTGGCGTTGATAGCTTACCTGCTGCTCAATGCGACGCTTCTCTTCACGTTCGCGTCGTTCGCGCTCCTCACGCTCGCGACGCAACCGCTCGCGTTCGCGCTCTTCACGCTCCCGCTGCTCGATCATCGGATCGGGCTTGAGCGGCCAAGGCGCCATCGTCGGTGGCAGCGCCGGCGGGAATCTCCGCCAGTCGTGCAGCATCGTCAGATCGCTCGGCCGGCCGGCGGCCGACGGCGGGAAAGACGATACGTACGGTGGCCCGCCCGGCGGCTGCGGAAAACCGGGCGGTGCGGCGCCGCCGTACCGTGTGAAGGGTGAAATTGCGCTTCCTGCAATTTTCCTCTCTTTATACACGTCCAGGTAGGTACCGACTGGCTTACCTATGTGCGACGCCGGCGACGCGAACATACTGCTCGGGTGCGGCGGCTGGTCAAAGGTAGGCGGCGGCGGGCGGTGACCGAGCGAATGCGGGAACGAGGGCAGATGCTCGTTCGCTCGCACGCTCGGGTTGAATAGGTGCGTCGGCTGCCGCAGCAGCTCGCCTTTCAACGTGCCCGGCCCGCCTTTGTCGCCCTTGTGTTGATTCTGATATATCTCCCAAGCGATTCGCACGTGCATCGCATTCCATTTACCAGATTTCTGTACAAAAATCAAACTTATTTAGCATACGAATGCATCATCAGGGCATTAGTAAAACACAAAATGTGTTACACCTCAAGCAATATATCACAGGCAATAGCAATGAAAGTAACAAAGCAACAACGATAAGTCATTGGACGATAAGCTTTTGTGGGATGATTTCGCTCGTTCCCGATATTGATATTTACGTACCGTGATCTTGGGTTTAGCGGGCTGGTCAGCGGTGGAGGGCTGTGGACAAAGATACAGATTGTTAGGGGGCACATGCTAGTTAGTGCAGGCATGCCAGGACCAACGCACACACTTGGCTTGGTTAAGTTATACACAGCGCGAAAAGCCTGTTGTTTTATGATTATTGTATTAATGCCGAGCGGTGTGCGGAAAGAATGAACGTACCTTTGGTTGAAACGCTGGCAGATGACTGGGTGGCGCAAATGGCGTCGGTCCGGCTGCTAGTCCAGGATGATGCAATAAACCAGGTGTGTAACTGGGGTAGGTTGGTGGCATACCAATATTCTGTCTGTAGAATGGAGATTCGTGCCCACCCAACTTAGGAATATCTTTAAACTGCGAAAAGAAAGTCGAGTTTTTAGTAATCTTGTTGTAGGGACATTAAAGTAATGCAAGCTTACCAATGGTGAGGGAAAGAGTGACGTCGAAGGCGGCGGAGGTAGTAAGGAAGTTGTGTGCTGATGCACGTGCGTGTGATGGTGCTGATGCTGGTGCATTTCGGTGCGGAGATAAGGCGGCGGAGCAACGTTCATCCCGCGACTGTCCTGCGACGCCAGAAACCTGTTGTCCAGCTCGCGGCGTAGCATGTCCTGGCTCGACGACTGGAACAAGCTCTCCGCCGAGAAGGGATTGGGGTTGGTCGACGGCGGTGGCACCGAGGGCACCGTTGGACTAGCAGTGGACACAGTTGGCGGCGGCAGCGGCGTGGCGAACATGGGCGGGTACGGCGCGCCGTGTAACGGTGGCGTGGGCCGCGTCGCCGGACTCAGCTGCGGCGGCGGTCCCGACCACGACTTGCCGGAGAGACTAGAAGACACTGTGGTGGTAGTAGGCGGTGGACAGCTAAGCGGCGTCACGCTCGTTCTGCTCAAACTGCTTACATTGCTGTGGGCGCAACGTGCGCAAAAACAAATGTTAAAAATGCGTCCCAGAAGTACTGAAAGTGGGCTGTGGGAAGAAGAACATCAACTCACCTAAAACTTTCGCGTTCGCGTTCCCGTTCACGCTCTCGTTCTCGCTCGCGCTCCCGACTCGGTGAGCTGCGCGGCGTGGGCGGACGAACGGCCGCCGCCGGCGGGTGGCAGGACGCCGTCACAGTGGTGGCCGGTGGCGTCGGCGTAGGAAGAGCCCCCGTGGAGGAGTACGGCGTGTGCACATTGGCCGCATATGGTGCGTATGGTTGATAAGGCGGATGGTAGCCAGGCGCGGAGGTAGCCACGGCGGGGCTGTCCGTCCGCGCGCCCGGAGTCGAGACCAACGCCGGCGGGTGGTGCGCGACGGGCGCAGCGGCCGGCTGCGGCATTGCATGGCTAGCGGCCGTCGTCGCCGCCGACGGCATATGCACGGAACCTGGCGGCGCCACCGCCGCTTGCGCCGGCGAGGGCATGCTGCTTGGCGTTACAGTCATTGCCGCCTCCAGCGGCTTCTTGTCTTCGATCACGTGCCTCTGCACGACAACCGGTGGTGGCGGTGGCAATTGGGCGGGCGCCGGACTCGGTGGCGGCAGGTCTGGCGGCGTGGGCGCCGGCACCGGGCTGCTGCCAGTGCCATTGTTCAGCGAGGGCAGGCTGGGTGGCAGCGCGCCCGGGAACTCGTGCTTCCTGGACCCAGGCGTCGCGCCAAATATCACCGAACTCGCATCGGATCCCTGCAAACGAAACGTGGATACGATTAACTTCAGGTGTCATCATCATCATCATCGTGCAAACAAGAAAACAAAGTCATCGACACAAGTACAATACTGCCCGGCTCGAGTGTGTTGTCGAGCCAATGTGATGAGCCCTTCGCGAAGAGCGCCGCGCTCGCGGGTGGAGGCGCAGGGCAACGTGCGGCGGGCGGCGCGCCGCGTAGGTAGCAGCAGCGCCGGCGACGGGCTGCATCTTGCAACGCGGATTATCGATTGCGGCGTCCCCTTTTTAATTGCGCCGACTCGCAGACTCCCCGCGATCCACCTTTTCTAAACCGACGCGCAAAAACAACTCTTAACTGATTCTCCCCGAGCGCGCAATCGAAAAGTAAACAAGTTCGCCGGTGAAACGAATATGCCACTTCATTCGCCCGAAAGCACACAATAACAAGTCGCTTAAACTCCCACTCGCCCCTTTGCGCCCTCGGCGACGGGCGCTAAATCCAATATGTCTTATTGGAAGCGTCTCAATCTCAATCTTACACATTCCCGCGACGGTGTCGGATTTACACCACGCATAATTCTCCGCGCACTTCGCACGCAAAAGTCGAAATATAAAATTTACGGATTTGCGAGCGTGGCGTAGGAGGCGTCACACGGGGAGCGAAAACAAAGTGACAATAAAACTGAACGTGAACGTTGGTACAGCGCGCAAAAAAAATAGTGAGTGCTCGCTCGCTCGACGCGCGCGGGCTTTTTCTCCCTTTTTCCGAGCGAGTCATGAATATTTCAAAAGCGCTCGCGCTCGTTTCCCGCCGAATGCATTTCGCCGCCCGGTCCTTTGCCGTTTATACGACCGCTTAGGCGGGCAGCGTCGGCGGCGGCAAAGGCAGCTCGCCGCCGCGCGTCTACACACTCCAGAGTCGCGCGAGCGCGCGCGCGCGAATATGTAAACGCAATCGTAAACTCAAACTCAAAGCCGAAAGGTAGCGAGGCGGGCGAAGCACGGGATATGATGGCTCGCAAACGCACGCATCGCCTTTTTACGGCTTACATAAAGGACACAACAAGCGGATATATACCTCGTGTGCGCGCACTCTACCAACGGCTTTGCGCGAAGATGTTATAAGACACACACACACACACACACAACCATCACGCGGGCGGCTTTTACGACCACTTATTTGTTCGTCGCGAGCGACTTCTTCGCCACCGGAGTCACTCCGCTGCTTCTCATGCGGTCGCTTCACTTTTTTCACCGTCGCCTTTGTTTATGTTTATCTCTGTCGGCGCATAGCTTCGGCTTTAATGCGCGCGCGGATTAAATATGCATGCGCGCCGTGCGTGTGTATTGATGTTGATGAAAAATCGTAGATTTTATCGTCGCTTAACACGAAGTTAATGCGCCGTGTCGAAGCGAGCGAAACTGTCGAATGAAATGCATGAGTGCCGTCGGCGAGCCGCGCTGCTGGCTGTTGAAAGCATAAAATGTAATGCAATATAAAGATAACGAGGGTGCATACGTTAAAAAATATTTGCGTGCCATGGAAGCCCCCGGACGCCCGCTGAACGTTTTTACGCCGTCGGGGATGCTCTACAGGGCATTAAATATTCCGCAACGCAGAAAAAAATAAAATAAAAACAAAGCGAACGTCGCAAAGAACACAGGCGGTTAAGGGATGGGAAAACAACCCTCTTAGAGTCATGACTACATTAGATGAGAGAAGCGATTCAAGTTTAATAACATCGAATTTCGCAAACACTCGATATACTTGAGCCGCGCCGCGGATTCATACATAATATAATATCGCGTTGCGTTAGTTTCATCCCGCTTTCGGCGGGGGAGCAGCGCACAGCATTCGTATGCCTGACGCGTGCACCCCCACACCCACGCACACAGGGACAACGTCGGTCAGATTGCGCGGCCGGGCGGCGGATTTTCCCTTCGGGGCTTGCGGTTTATTTGCTATTAATTCGAACACAATCCCTCCGCAGGGGGTGCGCTAATCTCACGAGATATGTTTGCCTAGTAGCGCGCGCCGCCGCCCCCGGCCGATGTCCCGCAGCTATTTGGTCAATAATCGTGCGAGTCTTTTGCGCTAACGCGCGACATGACGACGAACACAGCGTCGATAACCACGTTAGCGCGACCCCAGCAGCTCGCCGCCGCACGACACTTCTTCCTGCATAATTAATTCGTCTCGATTACGAGCCGCGAATTAACTTCGCATCGCATCCTCGCGCGGCGGCCTGATTGATACCCGCAGCACCGAACACATGCGGCGCTCCGCTCGTAAAACAGCCGACATTCGCGCACCCCTTTTATATATCATGGCAAACGTCGTTACCTCGGGGTCGTATACATGTAACGTGCCTATTAACATCGCCGACTGTCGCTAATGTCCTATCATAATCGTAACCGTTAAACGGAGCGCGCACAAATGAGGGACGCGGGGTGAACGACGTCGCCGGCGCCCTCACACTCACTCACTCACTCCGGCATTCACACACCCATTCGCGCCGACCTCTTTTCATCCCGTTTCGGAAAAGCTTAAAACCTTAACGCCGACGCCATCCCGGGCGCTTCCACTCCGCCGGTAATGCGATGTGTAACGTAATACACTGTAATGTGTAATCCAACGACGGACGTAAAAGTTTTCATTCTGTTTTATTTAACAATCGCGGCACTAAACGCCTCGGATTTTCACACTTTCGGGTTCGCTCGCTCGCGCGCGCGCGCGTCTTTATGTCTTCATCTACTTTTTGTCATCTCTTGTTATCGCGTGTTTATTTAGTTTTACGTTTGCCGCGTTTGGCTGCTTTCTTTTTGCTCGAAACTTATTTTTTATTTGATTATCTCTCCCCACGTCGTTGCTTGTTTTATGATTTAGTGCCCACGCGCCTTCGCCACGCTATTAGATTAGATTAGTTCGCGAGTAAATGAGGCGTAATCGACGACGACGACGACTATGCGACGACGTTGCAGCCGGCGATAAAACGCGCGAAGACGTCGACGTCGCCGCCCGCTCGTCGTCTTGCTGCTCGCTTTTTGACGGGTTACAATGTCAGCAGCGCGCTGGCGGATCCTAACAGCTTTCTCGCGCGAGACCCGATCGTGACATGCATAAGTGACTCGCTTACAAATTATTACAGCTTGTAACGGCGTGTGATTCCTGATATAAATAGGACTTACCAGCGAGCGCGCGAGTTAAACTGGCCGTGATACAAACGACGGCTTCGAAAATAAATCGACGTGTCGACAAATCCGCGCGTTTGGCGAGTTAATCAATGTTTGCTACTTTTAAGTTTTCCGCGGCGCCCACAGGAGGGGAATGAAAAATTGAAAGAAAAATGTTTTCCTGCCATAAATCACAAACGAAAAGCACAAAAAAAAAACACACGCGCGCAGAGAACGAGGAAAATATAAAAATCGAGCGGAAGTTCGCAAAGTTTGCGCTGTCTGTCTTTTGAAAGAAAATTAATATAAAACTTTGCGTCTTGCGATGCTCCGGGGGTTATACAGAGTGTTGTTACAATTTGAGTACACATGTTCGCATCGCAGTGAAAACATTCAATTTCGAGTTTTTCCCCGCCGCCGCCCCCACGCACGATTGCGTGATTGTGATGTATGCATCCGTGTATATAGGTATTATCAAGTAAAACATAAATATCAAATCAAGAATGCTAAACTAGCGCTACACGCTCTGCGTCCAACCAGCCACATGCCTAATATGTACGCCGGTTTCCCGTAAAATTAAATAAAAGCACGCGATCGCATAACTTAAAACTTTTTCCAACTCACTTCCCTCGCCGGCGCGCATACAGCATGTCCACAGCGGCGCGCCGTGGAGGAAAAAAAATCGCAGTCAATAATTAACACTTCGTTCGGACGCTGGTGCGCTGCACGAGCAAACAAAGCGCTTTTACTTTTCCGGCGCATTGGCGGCGATGCAATAGCGCAGAACACACTAATATGATTTATTATGCGCTTGTTAAACATGCGGTATGACGCGACCGGGACGAAACTCTCGCATGCATCGTCGGCCGGGGCGGTTGTTTGTTTGATATACGCACACTCGCGCTTGGGTTTCGTTTTCCTTTTTCCATGTCTTCTCGCTTAATAATAACATTGTGTGCTCGTGTGTTCGATTTTCTGAGCGGTGCGCGCGTACATGTGTTCGTGCGCAAAACAAACAAGCCCTCCCGGGCATTATAATTGAATGCACATTATAATTTATTAGTTGTGGTAGTTATGGCTCGTTGTAAAATAATGCGCGACATGAACTGGATCGAAGTCGGGGCGGGCTGGAGTGTACGGCAACGAAGCAAGAACAAAAAAAAAAACACCAAGAAGAAACAATGCTTAATGTGATACACCTATGATGTACAATTGTTTTTCGCAATAATAACGCTTCTGAGAATATTGTTTGCAGACTTGTTCTAATGGCTCGCTTCGCTCGCCTTGACAAGCAAATTGGCAAACTCATTGGTTTCGATCTGTATCCTATCGGCTCGCTGGTTTAAAGTGAGAAGTGGCGCAAAAAGTTGCACCGCTCGGATCTGCCCTCGGCGTGATTTAGCTCTCAAGATGGCCGCGATATGGTAATTGGTGTCCATTACGATGTGCGTATGCTTCGCGGCAGGGCGCGGGGTGCGTGCACATTTACGACGCCGTTAATGAATGGTTTAAATGTTTTTTGAAAACAGTATATACGAATATATATATATATATATATATATTATGGTCGTAAACGGCGACTGGATTCGACCGACCATCGTAATAGATTTTATGACGGCTGTTAACATAACTACCATTAAATAAATACCCTCGCCACGGCTAATAACGCCATAAAACATTTTTATTGGCGCACACATACGCGAGCTCCGCATCCCGCGGCCCTTCGTGCGTGTTTCGGTTCCGTTTCGCGCGCGCGCGCTCCCCATTTTTCTGCGCGTCGCGTTTTTCATCATCGCCTTTGTCTTTCGAGTTTAATTCCCAGCGCGTTTCGCTAGTTCGCCGGGTTTTTTTTATTCCCCACTGCGGTCTATCTCCAGCGCGTTAGTTATGTTACATCAGCGGGCGCGCGCGCGCGTCGGATAATAATAAACATCCCTTTTTTCGGGGCGGCAAACAAGCGACCACGTAAAGAGACCACGGTTGAAAACAAACTTTTTCCATTCGGCGGCGCGAATGCTCGAGAAATGCCGGCGCAAAAAAGCGCCGACGCCGGCAAAGAAACAAAAACGATGGACCGGCCGCCGGAAAAAGTTAACTCTTTTGTGTTTTGCCCGAGCCACGAACGCATCACAACCGTAATAAAATGGACACGAGTTTTTTACGCCGCCCTCTTAAGCTATTTCGTCCTGAATTCGCGCTCGTTTATCAAACGCGCACAATATGCCCCGGACTCTTTCACCGAACAATAACAAAGATATACGGAAAAAATTTACGGTCACGACACTTTTTCAACTTTTTTTTTCCGCGAGCCGCAGAAAACTATTCCCAACTCAAATAGAAAAACACCGACAAACATTATTATAAGTTAGCCGACTTCAAACAGAGCGCCCGGCCGTGGATTGTCGTCATGTTTGCACACCTAACACGATGTGTGTCCAAGCCCGGACGCCAAAGGTGGTCGCCGTCGTTGTGCAGAGCCTTGCGGCACAACCTCTTGTTGATCATGTGCTGACCGCGGGACGCGAACACCACGTTACGACATACGCAATGGACCAACAAGTTTAAAACCATATGAGAGCTTCAATCAGTCGGGAGGCATGAACTCCTCTTCGTTCGTGTGTAAAGTTTAAACGAAGCGAGCCGTTAGAATCAGTCGACGAATTGATCATGACAATTGCAAGTTTACCAATGAGTTTACTTACCAGGAGGAGATTATATAATCGGGCAGATAGAAGTGGATGTGTGTATGCTTTCTAATGAACTTGAAAGGATTCAAAGCAAACGTTCAACGGCATTCCATGACACCTCGAATGTGACTTGTAACATGCATGATTGAGATCATTGAAAGACATGAATTGAAATGAGCACACCATCATCTTGACTTGCATCCCGATGAGTCTTCTCCTGTCGATTAATCCATTCGGCACCAAGCGCGCGATAAAAAACATCCATACAATCCGCACAAAGCCCAACACTTCCTAAGTTCATAAAAAACATCAGAACCCACTGTGAATGCGCCAAAACGACGACGAACAATTAGAACAAGTCTCCGGTTGGTGCGCATCGATCATCATATATCGGTTTTCGTTTGTGAAATTTCTGTTGGCTTGCGTACGCAGCCGCAACCAGGTTCGGCAGGCAGGTATTCATTACGCAAAGTATGCACGCGGGCGAGGCAACCCCGTGGCGCACCGGGCAAAGGAGCGAGGCGGGCGCGCGCACAGGTGTATGTTTGACTTGTAAATTGCGCGCCGCAACGCGCGAGAGGCCGCTTTGAGGCGGCCAGGTGAAGTGTCGAATCACCTGTTTGCATTCGCCGCTCGCATGCCATCCGGCCGAATTAAAAGCACCTTCATTGTGTGTTGGTGTGCGTGCGCCCTCATTACACGTTTGTGTTATGTGTGAAAATGCGCCCCACAACAGCACCCCGAAAGCATAGCGCAAACAAATTTTCCAAAGTTTCCGCGCGCCACGCGTTTGTTTCTCTTCTATAGCACCCCTGATACGATGATACTGATACGAGAGTTGATCTAGATTAGCGTTATACCTGTTGTTGAGTTGATATAGTTTGATTTGATTGAGTGTGCGGATCGGTGGGCGGCTGGAGATGCGGCGGCGACTGAATCGGCGGCTGGTGCTGCTGGTGCGCCGCCAAGTCGTCGCTGGGAGACGTGAGCGGTGTCTCCACGGTCTCCTGCCGGCCCTCCTTCTCCTGGGGGGCACTGTCATCCCTGCCCCCCTCCTGTAGCTTCACTATGATAGCTATCTTGCCGACGCGCGCGGTTGATCACGGTGCGAGCGGTCCAGCGGTGGCGGCAATCTGATGATGGCTCACATTGGGCGCGCTCAGCACGCGCCCTTGTGCGAGTTTGTCAACGTGTCCGATTGCGCAACCACGCGCCACATGCTCCTGCTGCATCGCAACAAAACCAACCACAGATTGTGAGCAAAAGAAAAACCACCACACACTCTGATAGTGTGTGTGAAAACACGACTCGAACTGCAATGACAACAACACAACGTCTTCGATGATGTTTTCCGCGATTGCGAAACAAACATGCGATTTATTCACAGAGCGCGCGAGTACTTTGTCCGCGCGCTGGGGGATTAAACGTCGGATTAAACCGAAGCGGCTATTAATGTTAATTACACAATTTTCGTTTTATTGCGTCGCTCAAATCGATGCAATTATGTGCAGGCCCGACGTTTCCAAGTATCCTGCCATCTTATTAATGCATGCGCGGCACGTAACCGCACGTAATGTAACGTAACTAATACTTTATCATTACATTACGCTGTTATTAAGTGTTATTTAGTCGGAGAACATTACGATTCCATTCAATTACGGCCGCGGCATTTCATTTTCTACAGCTCATTTTAATGTCGTATTATTAAAATGTTATGATAGCGTTCCGAGAAAGTCGTCAAATCGATTAAAACCGAACGAGGATGGAGCGCGCGCACCGCGACGAAGAGAAGAAGACGCCGCGCGCTGAAGAGACGGGGATAATTAATATTTCTATATAACGCAAAGTTGTTTTCACTTGTCATGTCAGCGTAATTGACGGCTTGTAACTGTTAATTAAATACGTCGCTGAAAACGCGATGTGAACAAAGTATTATAACCGAACGGCAAAACGCACTCGGCACGCCACAACCGCAGGAAATATTAATCGGTGTGGTCGACGTTTTATTATGCTCGTGCGTTTTTTGTTTTGTTTCGTTCACATTTCGCTTCTTCGCAATCGCGTAATGAAATCATGAAATATTTATACAATTAAATCGAGAACGGCCGTAATGCGAAAAGTAATGCGAGCGATTTTATCATTAATTCAGCCGGCGCGTATAAATAATAAATAAATCTATGAATGTAAACGCGCATGTCGAGCATGCATATTGAATGCGACGCAATTTGCTCTCGCTTTCGCATTCAGGAGCCGCGCGCGCGCGCGCCCCGGCCGTCATTTGAATTTCGAGTCTGATGCCCGAACGTGCGCCGCCGTCGCTAGTCCGGTATTAATATAACAATTTTAGCAATGCGCGCCACGTCGGCCGAGAACAAAGTTTGCCTTGTTCGCGGGCACAAGCACGTCGCGCCGGCCTGAATGGCATTTGATTGCGCATGCAGTTGCAGTTGTTATTGGGCCAGCAGCGCCGAGGCGTGCACAATACCGCGACTTTTATGGCAGTCAATTATCGTCGATCAATTTATTATCGCGTTGCCCCAGCATGCGCGCGCTCGTTAGAGCACAAATATCTATTATTGCAGCTCGTAATCACGATATAAACGCGAATGCAAATCCGCATTATTATCGAGTCCCCGAGTCGACTCGTTCCTCCTTCTTTGCTTCCGCGGATATAGATTATGCGACTGTGGCGGCTTTCGACGTCGTTGTTTCTCGCACATGCATAATTCATAAGCGCCCCGGCCAAAGGAGCGAACACGAAAACGCTAATGTCGCTTCCTTCGAATGTATGCTAAACATTACTGGGAAATCTTCGGATCGCGACGCGCACGAAATAACAAAACGTCGAGCGAATTCAATTACTGGGCGGTGGCCACACGCGCAGCGAACAAACAAACACCGAGGAAAAAAAAATGTGAACGCAAACTATTCGCCCCAACTGACAACTAAATTAATTCGCCGATGAATATTCGAATCCCCGGGAAAATCGCAGCGCGTTCCGGCGCGCTAATTGATTTTAAATTAACTCGTTACGCCACTGCCGGCGTGAACGAGTGCAAAACAAAGAATCCCGAAACGCGGAACAAATCAAATTTGTTTTTTCCAGTGGCGAATTTGCCTGTCGCTAACGCGGACGCGCGCGAAACACAAATCGCTCGCTTGCTCGAATTACGCCGGCGAACTTTTTGCGAGCTTTCGCGTGCACGCCGCCGCCGCCGCCCCTGATGAATTTAATCCCAACATTTTCATTCGGCTGACTTTTGCCCGATGGCTAATGAAAAATATATTTTTATTAAACGGGGAAACGAGCGCGAACGTTTCCAATAAAGCGGCTGAGAGCACAATCGAATAATGAATTTATTTTTGAACGGTCAAACAAAGCGAAAGCGGCGCGAGATAAATTGGCAGTGAATGCACAATATAAAAATAAAAGCTGCGCCCGCCCGAGTAAGATTAAACGCAACTCGGCCGCGGCGAGATTCCATTATTTAAATAAACACAAAAAATGGTTACGTATTACTTTCCACGCACAATACACCCAAGCAATATTAAAACGCAATTTGATCCTATTCATTCCAATTATTATCGCTCGTATCGCTTTCGTGGAATTAATTTGTAAAACAACAAAGGCCAACGAGCAAAATAAAAGCTAAACCCCGTCGCGTTGCGTTGCGCAAAAAACGCGAAATCATTTCAATTTTCGCGTCTTCTTCTGCACGCTGTTTTCCGGCGGCTTCGACTTCGACGATTTTATGCAATATTTTATTTTATCGCGGCGTATTTTTTTTATATTCGTTCCCATTCATTCCGCTTTTTTCCCTCGGCTCGCCCGAAAACCACACACAGTATATCGTCGCGTTCGTAAATTTTATTTTATTTCATTTCACGTTATGTTATTTCATTCCGGCGCGTTTTATTTTATTTTATTTCGTTTCATTTAACATAAACGAATGGTGTTTTTATAGCCTCGTTAAAATATTCAATATTCACACAAACAAGTAGGTACACAATACGTTTACCACACATTAATACGTGTACGTTAAATTCGTGTATAAATATGACGTTTCTGTAAATTTATTACCGCCGCGCGTTTTTTTTTCTTCGTTCTCTCTTCCTATTTGCTTTGTTCGCCGAAGCGCGCGCGGTATACCGGAGCGTACGGAAACCGAAAACGCGGCGCGCGCACAGAAACGTTTTCCGTTCCGCGGCAAACATGCGTTTTATGTGTTTTTCATTAAGCCGAGAAACGCGAGTGCATTAAAACCTAATCTCGCGTGATTAAGCAATTCGATAAATCACGACGACGGTGCGCGCGCCCGACCGCGCAACATCCTGTACGCGCGCGCCGCACAATTAACGTACATGTGTTTGTTTACATGTCATTCATTTCGTGTTATTAACTATTATTATAACGTTACATTAATTTCGTATTTGTAAATTATGAGCGCGGCGTTTATCGCTTATTACCGCGCGCACATTATATTTATTTATAAGCTGGCCGAGTGCCATTCATATTAATATGCTGCCTTTAAATACCGGCGTGTTGATGGAATGGTGGAGAAACTCAACTAACAATAAAAAAACACAAACGCCCGCAAATTAGCGGGTTTACGCGTATGAAATAACCGATTTATAATTTGATCCACACTCCAATACGCACGCACGAAAATTTGCGAAGGGATTAAAACGCCCCGCCGTGCCTTAGGCGGCTACCACAGGGAGGAAAATTATGAATAAACAATTAATTATAACTAAAAACAATTTCCAAGCGCCAAGCGTACAAATTGAATTAATTCCAATTCGTATTCATGCCCCACCCGAACACACATCAGTGGAAATTTGAATAAATAAATGCATTAAAGCAGGTAAATTTTAATTGCTCGATTAATTCCGTAAAGAATTTGCATGCCAATCTGAAAACTGAATAATTATTCAGATTGGCGATGCTAATTATAACCGTCGGAGATGAAAATAATAGCAGTTAATTGATCGCCGGGTACTTTTAACGCGACTAACAGCGTAATTACCAATAAGTAATTGCTAATTGATAAATTGCTGTGTAACTCGGCTGGGCGGGCAGCGCAAGTGATTGACGGACGTTAATTTGAAAATAAAAACGCATGCAAATTGCAATAATTTTTTTTGTTCGGCGTGCGCGGAAAAAAAATCAACAACCAGCAGCAAAATCGATAGCGCGTTTGGGAATTCCGGAGGCGGCGCCGTCGCGTAATTGGATAATTATCGGACGCGCTGCGCTTCGCTCCGCTCTCCGCAATTATGTATTTGTAATTAGTGCCTTCATTAGTTGTGTGCGTTTTGTTTTGGGCGCGCGAGAGAGCTAATTTGACACGGCGGTATGTTCCCAACGCGCGCGCGCGCACGACTTGAACCAATTTCGGAGATTTGTGTCGGCCCGGTCGCGGACTGGGGACCACGCGCGCATCACAGCATCGGGCCGAGCGAGGGCAATTTGCATTCGCGCTTAATAGATTTAATAGACTAATTGGGTAATAGACTTGGCTAATAGAAATTGCGCTGGGGTGGCGCAGCGCAGCGCGCAAACGTTGCGAAACGTCGCCGTATGGTGAAAAATGCGCGTCGTCGACGATGGAAAACACGCGCTGATTACCGTACGATGCAATAAATTCCAGGCATTTCTCGGCGCGAAACACGCGGATCCTGGCCATAATTAAACGATAAGAATTTAGCGTGCCGCGCGTTACACGAACACGCCGTGTGTGTAGAGATACCGCTGCTTTCGATGCGGTTGATTATACAAATTATCATTGCAGTTCTTGTCGCTGTCCATATTTGTATTTCACATTTCGCAATTACGCCGGTTGTGGAGTGCCGGGTTTTAGCGCGCAAACATTTTTCCCGCAGCCGGTTACGAAAAAGCGAATTCGAAATAAAAACCAACACAACACAAAACAGCGATAAAAAAACAAACAGCGCAACGCGTGTAAACCTCGACATCTCGTTGAACCGGGAAAAGCGAGTATCGATCCTCCGGTTGGCGCGCGACGACGAATTACAAAACGAACGCGAAAAAATGGAATAAATAAAAGAATACACACGCGCGCGCGGCGCGGCCGAACGCGAGCGAAATGAAATATAAAAACGAAATAAAATTAAATCACGACCAGTCTAGCGCACTAATATAGACCATAACGGCCAAACCGAGAGCGTGGCCGCGACTCAAACAAACGAAAATAAAATGTATAAAAACACAACACACCGAATGGGAGAGAATTGAAATAGAAATAAAATTCTTGTATCTATTTATACATCTCGATGCCAGCGGGCGGCGAAACATATAAATTACGAAATGACAAAGCGACGCGAACGTGTGGCCAACTTAAGACACAATAAACTTGTCTTAGCTTTCCCTGACAGCGAGAAGTTGAACCGCGCGCGGACGCGACTCAAAGTGCGAAATTCAATTGGAACGCAGTCATGCGATTATTTATAAACATCGCGATGGAAAAAATGCGATAACGCGAAAACCCGATGCACGAACCAACAACAAATCGTAAATATGCGATTGTGAAATACAAACAAAGACGAACTAGTCTAAATAAGCCGAGTCACAAATCACCTTCTTATCAAGCGGCGAGTGAATTTAGAACATAAACAACAAAATGATTCAGCCGTGAGTCAATTGATGAAGTCGTCGAGGTGGCGAGAATATGCAAGTGTTATCCAAGAATGGCGTAATCCAAGTGTGATATGCACACGGTTTCGGGGTGTTGCACCACTGGCCGGCGCGGAGGAGACACACACGCGCGACTGTTGACGGAACCACCGCGCGCGGGAGTAGTATCTGTAGTATCAGCGGAAACTCGGCACCGAAACTTGTTCGCGACGTGTGCGCGCAACAATCGGCGGTCGAGAACTGACTGGCGGCAGGCCGCGGCGCTGCACACCACGCAGCAGAGCAGCGCGCGTTTGTTGTCCCGGCGCGCGGGCTGCGCAAGCGTCTCCCGCGCGCGCGGCCCGCGGGACGCACCTTTTCCACCTTTTAATAACGTGCGCCTTTCAGTTCGCATTACGCACACATTCAATCGCGATATTCCTGCGAGCTGATATCGCACACGCGGTGAATTAATTAAAACCGCGGCCGGAAACGTAAGTTTATCGCGTGGCACCTCCACCCTCTCCTGGCAGCAGCGCTGTATAGAAACAACACAGAGATGATGGAATTTTGATAGCTAACTTTATATCTATGTTTATTATAAACGAATAATGAAAGAAAGCGTTGTAAATCATAAAGGTATAAATTTAATTTTATTGCGCACACATTTCGTGTTATATCGTTTTTATTTGTTTCGGCGCAGTGCCGCACTTGGCGAACGCGCTGCCACCTGACGGACGCGCGCCTGATTAACGCCGTTAATGGTTATTACTTTATGATGATAACTCGGCGCGAGTTAAATATTTAATGCGCATTTAATGCGACGCCGTCAGTTCGGTGCGGACGCAGCAATGCCGCGAGTGCGGCGGCGATTAAATAACGCGTACGTGAACGCCCGGTGGATGGCCGGCAATATGAGCACGGTGTTTTATGCGCGGCAAATTTTTAATGCGCGAACGCTATTAAAAGTTTATTAAATGCCAGTTTATGGACGTCGTTCCTTCCTCGCGTTTATGTTTCGGGCTCGCGTTTACGAACCCGCGCGCGAGCGCGCTGGGGACGGTGGCGGCGGCGGCGGCGACGACGACGACGAAGGCGAAGAGCTTGCGCGCGACTTTTATTGAACAGTCGTTAAATGTTAACGCCGAACGAGCGTCGGCCTTCATTACATGCACTAAAACGTTTTATGTACCTTCGCAATTTCGCCGCTAACATGCGCGCAACACAGGATGGTGCGCATCGCTAACAAATCTGCGATTAAATTTTCACTTTTTAATTTTGCGCCAAGATGAAAACGCGCGTGTGTACAGAAGGCGCTGTGTTTTGCGAGTGAGATTTCTTAATTCGCGGATTATGACGCCCGTAGCTCGGAAAGGGTTGAAATTCGGGGGTTAGGAGGCCGCCGCAATCTTTAGTGCGAGTTAATCGCGGGCGATGCGTCGTGGGAGGCCACAAAAAGCTTTTAGCGTCTATTAAATGGTAACAGTTTAATATAAACCCCCGGCTTAATGCGCACTTACAGCGCCCGATCGCCTAACCATCTCGGCGACCAATCTAACACGCTGCTGCCGCCACCGCCACACCGGCGTTTACACACGTCGGTAACGACGCATTCGTCGATGTCGTCGTGAATATCAAGCCGGCCGTTAAATGCTAATTTTTATTACGCGTCCCGTGATGATCGAAATTAATTTAAGCTTAATGGAGATTTCACGCCGGGGAATAAAATGCTCGATTCGCGATAAAATCACGATAAAATTTCAACCGATCGTCAAATGTCTCTCTCGCGATGAGGTGCGATGGAAATTGAAAACGCACAACAAACAAAGTGAAACCCCAAAGCGACTTTCAATGTGTGTGTGTGTGTGTGTGTGTGTGTGTGTGTGTGTGTGTGTGTGTGTGAGGCTGATGCATAACACATCGGCGGGCGCGGAAACTGAAGAACTGAACGACGCAACTAAACGAGTAAACTAAACGAATTGCACTCTACTCGTAAACGTAAAAATCCCAGGCGATAGTTGTCTCCTAGTCTCGCGCCGGCGATACGACCCAACGCCGGAGGACGATGACAAAGGAAACGCGCACGAACAGACACAAGAATGGACTAATAAAAGGGAACAATCGACTCGTAAAGTACGCGCGCACATAACATAAATACGAAGCGGCGACGAAGTTTTCGTGCCGAGAGTGTTTGCGCCTCGCGCATATATGGCCACCGGCTGCCTGGTGGACAGCCTCCTTCGATTTTCGATTCGGAATTGCTATCATTTACGTAAATTATCGAAGATAAGAAATAATAGGAAGGCGACTTCAGTAAAGATATCGAATTGATTCGGCGCGATTGCCTTAAAAAGTAAATCGAAAAAACCGGCGGCGCGAAAGCTCGAAAATCCGATGATTTACATACAAACCGTTTTCGTCCGGCCGTCGCGCGCCGTTTAAATTCAACATCGTTGAATGTTGTCATAATGCAATGCAAAGAATGTCCTATTCCCAAACACTATATCAATTGTTGACACATGTTCGTCAGCAGTCGGACCTAGGACTAATATTATTATTGATGTCGATAGTTTATCACTGTGCATATTTGACTTGGCGCTGGGAGAGCGTGAAACCAACAAGTGGGACGCGGTGCGCCGACGGCGCGTATCTCGGACTAATATAAATAACAAATTAATGTAAATTTACATCGCGATATGACGCTGGTAATCGCCGGAATGTTTGTAAAACCTAGAAAATTAAAACAATAGCGCTGCCTGCTACCAACTCCTCTAACAGCGCGCCAGATAAGGCTAATGCGGCGTGAAGATGAATAATAAATTCCCGCCACGCTATCCCGCGTTCAATAGCACCGAAAATGATAATTACCGCGCTACGTTTTGATTGTTTTATTAAGTCCTTTATGATCCCCGATGAATAATTAACGCCGCCGCGCGAAACTCGAGTGAATTTACTCGAATTAAGTCGGGATGTAATTACGCTATGGATGTGTTTTTTCCACTTTGCTTTTGAATGCAATTTAAATCAGATTTGAGGATAAATCAAATGATTCCTTCCCGAATCATTTAATTATATTGTTTCGCCACGGTGGCGGTGTTTACAAAATCGAGACACTTCTCGCGTCGAGAGTTACTTTAAAGCGTTCATTAGCGTTTATTTAATTGGCACAACTCGTACGTACTTGTAGCTATCACGATTCGAGGAAACTGCGGGCGCGGCACAGATTTTAATCACGCCGAAATCGCAGTTTATCCAGTTCCGGCGGATTACGCCGATCTAGATTGATTCGCAATCAATATTTTTTTATTGATAAAAGGTCGATAAAGTGTCTGTGAACGGTGTGTTTTTTGTGTGCATAGCGCTCTCGACATTCCCGGATCGTGAATACCGAGGCAACTCCTCGAGCTGATCTTTTATTAATGCGCTGTCTATTTGTTGAAGTGCTCGCAGGCACTTATAATTCGGGTGTGTTTTATTAATATACCTGTCGTGTAAACGACGTGACAATTGTAATAGATATGTGTCGAGCACGGGCCGAAATCGATGGCACGCCAGCGGGCAATCAACGGAAGCGAAAAGGACGACACGGCGCGCGGATTGACGGCAGGCTCGCGCGCTCGCCGCTGCTGTCCGGCCACTCGACGCCCGACGACGATAAATTGTTTTGTCCGCATTAATGTCGAATGCGCAAACACTCGAAACTAATTCGAGGCTCGACATCATCCAATCGCCAATTGACAAATCATTATTCTAACACTCGACCTCGCCGGATCTTCGGCCGGCGCTTTGATAAACTCGACAAACTACTTACGGCCGCTTGACGACGGCGAAATGGAAAAAGAAATAAAATCGTCACGGAGCGCAATAAGATGCAAAACGGAGCGCGCCTGAATCTGAAGTACGCACGATTCCAATTTCCTGTAAATCGCAAAGTGGCGCGTGATCGATTGTGTCGATCGCAGTCAATGCGCACGTAAGTGCCCGGCGCAGGAGCATATTTATTTCATAACAACATAAAGTATTCAATTGGATTGACGTGCATTGTGCGGAAAACGCGCGCCCGCGCACGATGTGACAAAATCATTGCCGTCGCCCACTCGCGCAAACTGTTCGTTCCCTGTTCTCGACTAATATCCGCAACAAATGTACTTACAACACCCTCGACACGGTGTTGGCGCGACATCTTCGGCCGCTTTATTGCCCACACTCGTCCACGATAAGAGATATTGAAGTTGATAAACTAGCTGACACGACATAAAACGAGCAAAAGCTTCGAATTTCCCAGGCGCGCGCGCATTAGTTTCCCGGTCTGCACTCGCCATTGCGACGCTGCTTCCCCAGCTCGTCATTTATATCCTCGAACGACAAACATACTGTGATGTCGTAAAGCATTATCACCCTTTTATTCCGGTTCATAAATTTGCGGATCTCGCCCGATTATTTCGGATCATTAAAACGTTCACGTCGCTGCCGCGGCGACGTTTTATCGCTCCCGCAGTGTTTAATGAAATTTACAAGTTATTTTGGAAAGTTCGCTCGACGACGACGACGCAGCGACCGTTCCCCGGCGCTTTTTTCCTTCTGCCAACGGCTTCCTTTTTCGGAAGTTCTGGTTTTAGCAGATTGCGCGAAGAGTTATGGCGTATTGTGTTTCGGCTCGTAAATGATTGATCTCCCTTTGTGCGATTGTACGATTGTGCGATATCGCATGACACATGGTTGATTTGGCAAGAGACAGAGGGAAAAACTAGTCCAACTGGTCGAACTAGTAGGTAGTAGCAGCGCGACGAGAGAAGAGAAAAGAAGGAAGCTAAGCGATGTTTGTTTTGATTCCGTTTGCGCCGGAGCCGCATGAAAGAAAGATTCGGTACGAATTTGATCCGACGGCGGGGGCTAGGGGCGGCAGAGCTCGCTTTATGGCCCGTATCAATCCTCATCCGCGGCTCGTAAAACCGAATTTCAGGACACGTACCGCCACTAACCGAGGACGAGCCGGAGCGCGCCGCGAAGATGTAGCCGAGCGTCGCCGGGACGTGCAGCATTTCGGCAAAACGATCCACCAACGCGCTCGCAATAAAATTTATTGAGATTACGTGGCTATCGGGAAACTAAACATTTAATACAACTTTGTCCTTCCTTTCTTTCGCGCTGCGCCGCGTTTTTTGCGGGCGTCTCGCTCGCGGCACGGCGCGCGCGCGCATGTGTTCGCTTGGTTGGCTTGCAGTTCCTCTTTTCCAATTGCCATTCCCATAAATGTATGTTCGACGATTTGCTATCCGAAGCACATTGCCGCAAGACGGGCGAGAACAAAAAGCTTGAAGAAGAATGCGAAAAAGGGCCACGCCACGCCGACCGGGCGCAAAAAAGCCACCGGCGTGAGAGGGACGGAGCAGGGAAAAAAACCGACGACGACGACGCAAGAAAACGTAAAAGTAATAGTCGTAACAGTGGAGGAAAAAGAAAGCGCAGCGGAAAAGCGCTGCGATGTTATTACCGACTCGTTTTTCGGGCTTCTTTTTCTGCTTCCTCTTGAACGGAATAAAATATCCAGTCGTCGACGGGAGTAGTCGAGTCGACTGAAAATTGAGGAAAAATATCCGACACATTGTCGTATTGCTCGGGTGAAATACGCGCACGAAATACTAAGAGCGGAAATAAAATAAAGGGAAAACATTGAAGCCGGGAGAGATAAAATGAAATGGTGCAAAAAATCCCAGCGAACAAATCGCAAAAAGTATCTCTATGAAACACAAACGCGTGGGCGAAAAAAAAAAGCCCTCGGCCCGGCGGGCGCAACAAAAAGAAACATAAATACGCCAACAAATATAAATACAAATTATTAAACAAAACAGGGAGAGAAAAAAATAAACATGAAGTGAATAGTACACCCACAATAAAACACGATCCTCGCGGGAGGATGAGAAGATGTTAATGAAAAACGAGCGAAAAAATCGCGTGTAATGTGTGTGTTATGGCGCGCCACGATTCCGATGGAGGCGCCGGGGGCAGCCTATTGGAAATATCGATTTCACTGCGCGCCTCGTCGCGTCTACTCATCGTCAAGTGGCGCAATATGTTCTTTGCCTCGACGGCGTTTCGCAGCGTCGCGCACTCGTGCTAACGACGCGGACGTCGCCACCATTCCGGTTAAGTTTCGTTTGTTCCTTGATTAAACGCCCCGGCGGACCGCAATCGAGGCGCTTCCTTCTTCGTGCCTCCTGCGTCCTGCCAACCAACCCACAGTCGAACACAATCGTTCATCTCAAGCACTTTCCACTCGGTTTTCTTTCGGTATGGATTTTTCCGGCCCCGCATGGCGGAACGTTTGATTTAATAGAACGTGTTGTTGCGGATTTACAACGACGCTTATCTCGGCATCGCGGCCGCCCGCAAGAACGGGCGCAAAAAGGAGACGCCCGACGAGGGAGCGCCGGCGTGTACAAGAACTCTCCGCTAAGTCTCTTAATGTGACGCCGACGTTAACCGCTCGAACGTACTCGACCGACTTGCGTCGCCACGAGTATTAGAACATTAGTTGTTTTAGTGCATTAGTGTCACGAGTCAAGGGGCTACAGGATGTGACGGCATTAAAATTCAGCGCCGGAACCGCGACCCAGCTACCTGTCAGCTTTGAATCATTGATTCCAACCTCATTTGGCGCCGATCTGCACTCGTCAGCAGACCGGCGGCGCGCATTAAACTTGCACGCGGACAGATCACCCAGCAAAACAACACGCGCGCTCTGGCTTAAGTAATCGATTTTCGCACGTCGTCCTGTATAGTCGGCGGAGTGCGCTAGCTGTCAAGTTCAGCGTTAACGCCTCGTTCATGATACAAGAAGGATTGACTTACAGGCGAAAAACAAGAAAAAGCAGTGTACGAGAATGAAAAACCAACAAACAACACAACACGCCGAACGAAGAAAGCCCAAAAACTCTCAACGCGGCGAGCGAAAAAAACAAAACGCGAGAAAAAAACCACCGAAGACGCGCAACACGCAAGAAGCAAAAACGAAAAACTAAAGAGCAAAAAGTTAAATTCGCGTTGTAGTTGTGTAGTTTTCTGGCCGGCAATCTGTCGAGCGCTAATAGACTAAAGACGTCGACGAGCCGGAGCGTATACGAGATGAAAATGAAACAAGAAACAAGCACGCCGGCAAAAAATCTCATTAAGTTTTTCCGCACGGATCACGACGCGAGAAAAACGCGGTCGGGGGGGAAAAATTCATTTTTGGAAGCGAGTCAACGCGCGCGCCGTGCGCGAAGGAAAGCCAAACAAACGTTTTTTTTTTTGCTTGCTTCCACGGATAATTTATGGCGTTTTCATGTTAATAAATGGTTGCGTTTATGGCTTAACTGCGACTCAAAGTTTTGTTGTTGTGGCATTGTTGATAATGTTGATGTTGTGCTAACGCACACAATCAACTCGTAAAGACGGAGACCATGAGGCGGCGCTCCTTCGGATATGAAAATGCAAAAAAAAATAACACAGGAGAACGGGACGAAGGTAGTAGTACACATGCGCGACACGAAAAGAATGCGCGCGGAGTATAATAACGATTTCGTTTAAAATGCAGATGAAGCTGGCGCGGCCCGCGCATACCAGGTGTTGCGTAAGGCCAGAGAAGTTCGGCAGTTAGACAATGCCGGCGTTATTGGGTTTCCACGATCGCTCGGTGGTTATTGCAGGTACTATAGCAGATAGTAGATAAAAGAAAAGGTAGAGTGAGGATGCATTATGCGCGACGATACAGGCACACACAAATTCAAAGAATATGAAAACCAACTCGACCGCATTGGAGCAGCAGCAACTCCGGCGGCGCGCTCGAAAACTCAACAACGGTTTCCACGGGCGTATCGTTATCAGGTTGCGCCATCAATTTTCAATTTAGCTTCCCTTTTATGCGTGTAACTCGTAAAATACATAGGACGCGCGCCGCAAACAATGCGCGTCTTCTTTCACGGCCGGCGCTATGCTTTCGGGAAGAAGTTGTTTGGCTGCTGTGGATTCAAAATTAAAATGCCGTGCAAGATAATCATTTACAGCATAAAAAAATGTTTCCCATGCTCAGATTCCTGTTGTGATCAGTGTCAATATGCGGGCCGTTGTTTGACGAGCACACATTAGATTTACCGTGTAAATAATTAATGTGTCACTTAGCGTAGCAGCGCGAAAAGGGAAAATGACACTCTAACACCATCCGCACATAACCAGTGCTGCTCGACAACACACTCTCGTCGCAGCAAATCGCGGCCGAACGACGACGCAACGGGCAATAAAGAGTTGCGCAAACACGCACGGGTCTTGGCTCTGTGCACTTACCTTATCGTCGTCTCCTTCGCTATCACACTGAAACAGAGAAATCATCGCGATTATAATAAGCATCGTTTTAGATCTAGCTAATTATCGCGCCGCGTAGTAAAACAGAGGAAGAACGACAACGACAAGCCCCTTGGTGTTATTTGGTTAATTTAATTTGCTCGGCGGGTAAGTGGAAAAGAAAAGAAAAATGCGCGCGTACGATGAAATATGAGCGTAATGAGTTTTTCAGCGCCAAACCGCAGGAAAGCTGAGCCGAAGCGCCGCCGGCTGAAAACTGCAAACTTCGCTCCAAAGCGCAGCACACCGCCGCAGCAAACAAAAAATAAAGTAAATTATAAACGTAATTAAAGAGCATAAATGTAACTTTAGCTTAAGTTTGCGTGCGCGCCGGTGAAAGAAATCCGGCAAAGGAACAAGAATGCAGCGCGAGCGGAAAAAGAATGCGCGAGTTTGTCGCTTCGGGTTGAAGTTGGAGTTACAACGGTTACAAGAAAATTACATTTTTCCCCAAGGAAATTCAAGTATCATCAAACTTTTTGAATTATTACAACCCTCATATTCTGATATTCCGCCCGCCTGCGCCCGCGCCCGCATTACTTCCCAGCCCGAGAGCTCCCCTTGTTCCACTTTTCTGTTTTTCATTTTAACTGCCGAGATATTGTGGCCGTTAGGATTACGGCTAACGCGTAATAAATGCGCGCGGACGGGCGCGACTGAAAATGACGGCAACGAGTTAACAAATTGCGCAACACTCGGTAGATGCGGCTGTCTATTAGGGCCGGGAAAGTTGCGCGAAAACAAGCGACCGCCGGCAGACATAGAAAGTAAGACGTTTGAAAAGAAGCTTCGCCCGCGCGACTTGCAATCTTCACCGGCGGAGGGTTGGAGAAGCCCGGCACATGGTACGCGCGCCTCCGCAGGCGGCGCAGGACTTTGGCTTAATATTATGTAATTGGGTTTTAAATTCGAAAAGTTTTGAATTTTATTAATCGATTTTTCCAGTTTGCATTTTGAAGCGGCAGCGGCAAAAAGTTCCCGAGATCAAATCAATGCAAATTTGATTAGCCGCCTCGGCTCGCTTGTAATTAGCATTACAAATAATTAACCACTACTGCGCCTGGTAAGCGCCAAAAAATAAGCAATGTCAAATAACAAAGCTCGATGATTATATGCAGTGAAAATTTTTAGCATGGCGACAGCAAGTTTCCATTAGCACGTTTTAATTAAGCGCGTCGGCGTACCCAATGTTGTTAAAAGCAGCAAATTTGTAGTTTGTTAGCTGGTAATTACAATGTAAATTTCCTACAACTATTTTCTATCCCGAGCTGAAAATGCGGCGGCTGGAATATTCACCGGCGGCGCTTCTATTTTAGTTTGAAAAAGTATTAAAACGCTTTCCCGTTAATTAAATGAAATTTTTTCGGGGCGAGTTTGTGCGCGGAATTCATCCGGGGATCAAGTTCAACAAATACGCGGAATAGCGCGCAGAAAAATGAGCAGAAAAACACACATCAAAAGGTTGGAAAAATTAAAAACAAAGTATGACTGCGTGTGCAGAGAGAAATAGATACGGATGGGGATAGTGGTTGGAAGACAAGAGCACTTACGATATATCCTTTTCCAGAGCTGCATCGACTGCTCGCGTCGCTGAGCCGGTCCCTGGAGCTGTCGGCGTCGCGCGGCGCCCCCGAGGAGCCGGTGAGGCGCTCCGACGCCCTGCCGCTGTCATCGCTCGTCGCCGGATCGAGAGTCAACGTCAAGCCCTGCAAAGCATACACACACACACACGAATCAATACCACACCACTCTCTACGCCAGCAAATTGCACGCAATTATTAAGTAAACACGCAAATAATTAAATTAATCATAACCGTACACTTTAATTTGCCGGATTAGCGCGAGCGAGCGAGCGCGCCTCCGAAACGAAAGCGAAACTAAACGCTCGTTTGTGCCGCCGAGCGGAAAATCCCAGAATCACAAGAATCCCAAACCAAATTGCGAAAAGCTTTTCGTCGCTTAATTATTAATTTCCCATGTTCCCTCTTTACTTACTTCCAGAGCCCGGAGGCGAGCGGCGGCGGCGGCGCGAGCGCCAACTCGCTCCGTCTCGCAATCTCGCCGGCGGCGCGCTTCTCGCTTTTTGCCGCAACTCTTACACTTATTCGCTCTCGCAAACATTACACATTTCGCGCCGCGACGCTCCTTGTCAGACGGCCGGCATGCCCTCGAACGGTAATTAAAGTCGCTGGCATCGTTCCTTTTAATTAATTACATTTCGTTAATTTTTAATGCTCTCGTGCGCTCGGAAATCTTTCGCTCCCACTCTCTCTCTCTCTCTCCGGCGAACTTTTCCGCGTTTCCACTGCCGCGACATCGTTAGCGATACCCAAACACTCGAGCCATTTTCGGTAACTGAGTGGTAACTACAGTCTCGCAATGCGAATTGAATAAAAACTATCAAAAGAGTTTACACGGCGTATAATGTCGGTAGATTATTCATGCCTGCGCAACTTTGCGAGTCTGTATCGCCCGCGGGTATACATCATACAGAACGCCGCTTTGCAATTATTTAATTAAAGCAATACCGCGGCGGAAATAAAAACACACGCATAACATATTAATAAATATTTAATAGGATGTGCGACGTCAAAGCGTGGCGAAGCGCGAGATGGGAGGCAGGATGATAAATATGTGCAGCGTGCAGAAAATCCGCTTTAAAAAGGTTTTCGAGTGAAAAGAGGGGTCGAGTGGCTGGATGGGTGGCTGTAGTGGCGGCGCGTGTTCGGCGCTCGCGTATCGCATCAAAGACTTATCTGTGAAGCGTGAAGGGTTGCGATGGCGACACCTTATGTCAGCGCGCCCGCTTGCGGTGTCGCTTACGTGCCTTTTTTCCTCGCATGCACTCCGCGCGCCGGGGCGAGCTGCACCTTTGCGGAGATCATCCCCTAGTACGCGCGCAGCGCACGTACGCGGGGCCCGACCCGTGAAAAAACGTGAAAGGTGCGAAGCGTGCGAGCCGAACACTTTGACACTCTTGTTCTTTTCCGGTTTACAAATCGAGCGCGATTTAATCCACCAAATGAACCCCAGACACAACAAAAAATAAGCATACATAATCAAAACAAGCGGAGACAACCGACAACAACATCAAATCCTCCGGCGAAAGAAACACGAGCGCGCGGTGCGGAAAGTCCTAGACAATGGAAAGCTTTACGCGGCTTTTCTCCGAGTGCGGGTTGATGAGGGATGAAATTCTTGGAGAGCTGGAGAGTGAGCGTACGCCCGGCCGCCGGAACTCCTAGTGACACCTAGGAGCGTTGGCGCAAAGCGAAAGAATCCTCGAGTCGAGAGAGTTTATCCAAACTTGTGCCAGCAAACAAGCGCGAGCGGGCCGGCATCGACCGACGACGCGCTTTATCGACCATCCGCAGATATACACACCACACGCACGGCGCCCCGGCGCTCTTCCAACGCCGTTTTGATCGCATGATTAATTAGAATTAATACGCCCGCGCGGGCAATGCGCGCACGTGCAAACGCCGCTGCCGCTGCCGATGCTAAATATACGAAAATAGATGTTTTAATTACGAGACACGCAAGTTCGGAGGGGCTATGTATACATTCAGCGCGCAATCATTGCCTGATTACCCTCATTCATAAAATCCACAATACGACAACAATAAAAATAAACTTCTAATCAAACAAGTGTACACATAATGGGTATTAGTGCAATAGTCACGCTCGAATTTGATTCGATCGTTGCGTCATTAATTTTATTCAACACACGCCAACATTCAACCCTCGTTTTAATTAACTACCGCTAAGTGGGTATAATTAGCGCCGTGTAAACTGGACACTTTCGTTGTTTTCTCACAAACACAAACACTCAGCGAGGTAATTTTCGTCCTAAAACGATCAAATTATACCGAAATTACCAACGAAAAACTACCTTACAATTTAAAATAC
The DNA here is from genome assembly GCF_025399875.1 of Dalotia coriaria. NCBI lineage: Eukaryota > Metazoa > Arthropoda > Insecta > Coleoptera > Staphylinidae > Dalotia > Dalotia coriaria. Next base: position 4,320,494 of record NW_027045443.1, on the reverse strand, counting down.
CTAAAAATTAATTAATTATTTTCAACAAATGCAGGATGTGATACACACACTCAAAAAGACTGACAAATTCGCGGCGATTGGAAACGCATTAGCGCGTGTGTTGTGTGTTCGCGGTCTAATTTACTCCCCGAGGCGAGCGACGAGCAGCAGATTATAATATTGATGATTGATGATATGAGCGCGCCGGCTGGATACATCCGCGCGCGATATAAACAACAACGCGCCGATTCGCACTTATTACACGTTGCGTAAAACGCGTCTAATAAGCCGAGAATTACACCGCTATAAGTGGATGTGTAAATACGGTGTTAAGTGCGCGCAAACAAAGCGTCCAATTTATTATTGTTATTAGCCCTGGTGTTATGATAATGATTACAAATGTGGTTACGCGCTGAAGCCGGCGAATGAAAAGTGTGTTAATGCTCCACGCAGTCGTAAAACGCCTTTGTGCGCCGGTCGCCAGTTGAACACATGAAAAGATTAAAGCTAAGACGATTTCAAGTGAAGAAAGAAAAAAAAAACACTACAAAAACTAACACCTAAGTAGAAGTGGAGTCGGGCTAGTTGCCGTTGCACGCGTTGTTTCTGCTGGGTTCATTATCAACCTATATTATCATTATCGCCCACTATTGTAGGCGCATTAAATGCGCGCGTTGTTAACCAGCTCTTGCACCGCGCGTTGTGCTTTCGTTTGCGCGGCGCGGCGGTTTATGGCGCGCGTGTGTCGGGTGTTTATTCGGTAGATTATAATTTCGGTATTTATAGTGTCGGCTTACGTAAACATTTCGTATACATTATAATGCCGCACGACTGCATATTCCAGTTTTTGGCGCGGCGCACGGCACCCACACCCCTCCGGGTTGCTGCTAGTTCTGTGATGCTTATTCATTCATTCATAATTCATAGCATCCGACGAGCGACCGCAGCCCAGATGAGCTCAGAAACGTGAAAAACCGCACACGCTGTGCGAGGTGGAGGTTTGAGGGGTTGATGCAAAACTAAAAGTCGAAAACGTTTCGGAGTGAAGCGTATTTGTCTTGACCCTCGTCCTCTCCGATGATGTAATCGATGGCTCACTCTGTATGAATTATCTACGCGCGCCGGCGGAAAATATATCCACTTATCCGTGTGTCAATTTAAATATTCACAAGTCAATTTCATCGCGTCGCATTTTTCTATTTCCGAGCGCGTTGCCGCTATTTGCGCGCGTCTCCAGCCGGCGCGACGCATAAGTGATTCGATATGCGAAATATTTACATTCATATAATGGCGGGTCTTATTCGATGCGCATCGACGTTTGCCGACGCTAAAAATTGAAGTTTATTTCCTAGGAGTTATACATATGTGAAACCCAGCCAGATGAATGAATACTCCTCTGGCGGCGGAAAGCGTGGAGCCAGTCGAGTAGAGAGCGCGCATAAACCAAATCGGCGAACAAAGGGATCGCAAAACGAAGAATGAAACCGAATCGCGCGCACGCGAGCGCACACAAGAAAAGATCGGAAAATTTTGTTTTCAACATTGATATACGCATGTAATCTAATACGTGTTATTTCGTATCGTTGCACCGTCCGTTCGGCAATCTCACAAATCGGCAACGAGAAAAACATCGCCTCAAATAACCCCGAGAGGCATTTTTCCTCTTCTAAACCCTCGATGATCGGAATAAAAACCCGTCCACGAATTATGATTTTATTAACTTTTCGTACAATCAGTAGAAAAAGCTTCTTCGCTGTTTACACGCCGACGTCGGCATTGTGTGGGTGTGATAAATAAGAAAGCAATGAATCACGATATCAGAACGCAAGAAGGCAATGTGATTGGTTCGGCTCCAGTCTGCTGCGAGAGAAGAAGAACGCCGATGTCATAAATTCGTATCGCATTATAAGTAGTATATTTCGCACGACCGGCAGAGTGGCATTCAATGCGCGCTCGTAAAACAACCCGTTCAAAAAATAGAATCTTTTGAAATACCGCGGCCGAAAAGTACGACCCTGGCGTGGAAAATTCCGTATTCTTCTCGCGTCGTAATATGGAGATAAAATATTGAAGCATACAAGCGTATTATAGTGTTTATGTACGGTGAAATTTCCACCGAACGAAAAAGACGCCGAGGCGAAAATCCTAGGAAAAGAGTACAACCATCTTCTTTCTTTTGAGTATTTTAACGCAATTTTAAGTTGCAGCCGGAGAGCAAGCGGATGAGCTACCTGACAAGAATAAATCAGCGATCTCTCGATGTTAATGCGCCATCTGAAGCATTTCGCATGACGCAGCGAATGTTTATGATATTTATGACGAGTGTGTGGAAGAAAATCTCGGCGAGATGAGGAATTAATTAAATCGGCGAGCGCGCATAAAAATTGCTGCTTCGACGTTTATTTTTATAGTTTTCGCCGGCGATTGACAAATTGTTTTCTTTCATTGTAATTTCTTTTATCGCGTTCGACGTGCTTAGTCTGCTTTGTGTTGCGGAGTCGTCGTCGTCGGTCTGCTCGGCGTCCTTAACTTGTAGCTTTCGACTTATTGCCACTTTTTCCCCGGCGCTTTTTTTGCGCATGTTTAGCCCGAGGCGGTGTGTGTGTGGGTTTTTTTCGGGCGCGCGTTTCTTCATTTTCAACGATGTTCATCTTCTACATGTCATATTGTGTTTTTATCGTTTTTTGGTCGATTTTTTGCGCTGCGCCGAGTCTCGGCAATGATTTCGCGCACATTTCGTACGCTCGCAGCGTCTCGTATCAACCCCGGTGGCGGGTAAGTTAGAAATTGCCCGGAGGGACGTTCCATTCCCTCATTCTCTTGCGCCGCTCGCTCTCACGACGCAGCAAGCACCGAAAGCTTCGAAACACAAGCGGATAGACAGGCTGTTACCGCGCGGCCGGGGTGGTTTTGCGCCCGACCGAACATCGACTTCGTGTACACCTCGTATTAGGTAGCTGCTGCTTTCGCACAGAATACCAATATGGTGCCCGCCTGTACGCGATTTCCACGCCACGACGACCGGATGACGACGACGAAGAAAAAAAAAACAACCCTCGATTCTTCAATTCCATCGCTCGCTCCACTTTCACTTCTTCTCGGGCCTGGCGTGCTCCGGCTCTTTCCGAAACTTTTATCTCGGTCCCGAGTATATCGAATTAATGCAAACATCTTTTTTCCTCCCGCGCGTCCTTATTTATTCATGCGCCGGCGGCCCGCACCCTCGCGCAAACTCGCTAACTTCCCCGGCGTTCCAACTCCCTCGGTGCATTTTTTCTGTTTAATTTGTTACTAATTAACCCAACGCCTTAGCCAATAAATTCAGATTTACTTCGACCTCTTTGTGCCCCTTTTATCTATCGCCCGAGCAACTTCTTTCCATCGTTTCGCACCGGGCCCTCTCGCTGCGTTTTTTTTTCTATCTCCGGTGGCGCGCACGGCGCTTATCGTCGTCGTCGCTCATGCAAAACTCGCGCGCACCAAATTGAATATTCGCCAGAGTCGAAATTAATCCGAAATTAGATTAAAAACGTGAACGGCGAGGCCGGTTAGCGTGATGCGGCGCGCAACGGAGCGAAATTCGATTTGTCAATTTCGCAGCAAATTTCTTGTGACAATCGCAGACGAAAAGTTTTCCAAACGTCGCGCGTTATTTTATTCACTTACCGGCGCCGCGCCGCGCGCTTTTAGATCTTCATTTCTCGACACCGACTGTACTTATATTTATTTACCTTTTTTTCGCGCGCGCGACTATAAAAGCCGATTGCGAAAAAAAGCGCCGGAGGCGTAAACGACACACACAAAAAAAGCGCGTGCGACGACTGTTTTTCGCTCGAGTTTTCCCAATATGTGTTAACTTTCTCCGACGACGAAAAAATAAAGACCGTAAAGGGAAACTAAATCAATGGCGAGTGCGAAAAAAGTTCGACAAACAAAAACGAAATTTTAGATTGGTTCGTGAGCGGACGCGCGCACAGATCCGAATTGGCAAACTTTCACAATAACATGTGTTGCGATAACAATTACCGATTTTATAATAGAGCTCTCTCGTCGAATCGCGAAAACGCGCGCCATAAAACCTCAGCGCGGCACGGCGCACTGGGAATAAATAATAAAACCGCTTTTATTTCCATTTTAATTTGCCACAACTTAAAGTGGCTGGAACAAAACGGGAAAAACACAAGTTAAAATGTCAAAAGGAAAGTTATATAAACGAGCGTGTGCGCGCACCGGCCCGGAAAATATGTCGAGGAAAACGACGGCGGAAAGAAACTGAGATAATCCACTTACGTGCGGCGGATGCGCCGAAATGTGGTGCGTTATGAGCGGCCTCGGTTCGTGTTTCGGCCGCTCAATTTCCACTAATCGCTGGACGTTCTCCTTGCTGGCGATCTTCAGGCAGACCTGCAACACACAAACGGAAGACCAAAATCAGCACACGAGCAAACTTCACCACCGCATCCTTATCATATTATTTAATGCATCAATTCGACGTTTCCTTCGCTTTTCTCCTCCTCTCTCCCGACAATTTATCTAATTTGTTTGTGTTTCTTTTCCCTCGCGCGTGATTTATTTACATTCGCCGTGAAAACGAGGCGCTGCGTGCGCCGTCCGTCCGTTGTTCTACGACTTCGTCGAAATAATCAATGGCGCAAAGTGCTCGCGGATTGCGAAAGCACGGCGTAATGTATCGCCGCCGTCATTCCGGCCGTGTACCCGCCGGCGAAGAATAGAACCCGAGGCGCCTGCCTTCGCGAGAGCGCACCGCACGCGGAATAGATAGATACGATTTTTGTTAGGACGCGCGCGAGTGGTAGCAGTTTAGTGCTTGTTGGAATGCCAGCCGTTTACCTTGAGGACAGGCACGCAGCGCGGAGCACTGACCTCCCCGGCTGCATTCGATATACTTATGCAGGGCGCATAGAAAGAAACACATGCGTTCGAGGAGTATAGGTTTACACACAGTCGGCCACGCAATCCGAAACATCATCATATGTCTACGTTTCTTGCGTATCACCCAAATGAAAACACCGAAAAAAAATCAGTCGTCAGCTGAGTGTCAGACTTGCTGTTTTGCTACCTTTCGGTGGCAGGACAAACAACGCGCGCGCCGCATGAATATTGTATTTTATTCAATACACGCGAACACAATGCACGAGCGGGACGACACTGCGGATGACACATGTTCTTCGGGCTTTCGGCGTGTGTAGCCGTTTATCTCCCGTTTTGTTTTCGTACCACGCCGGGCTGCCCGCCAGCCATCGACAGCTCCCACTCGAGTGGGACCCGAACAACCACCTGGTCCGGTCACCTGACGGCGATCCATCAACATTTCATAACTAATAACCAACTAATAACTACAATCCGATCTCTAATTAATTCCAACACATAATCGGCCAGCATGAAAAAGCGCGGAATGCTAATTAATCGACGTTAAACGCTACAGCTTGTTAATTGATTATAATTAACTGATATTAATGATTGCCGTCGAATGTTTGCTGAGGTTATGATTATATGCTCTCGCAGAGTTACATTTGCATTATGTGATCAATTTCTCGTTCGACGTCGCAGCGTGCCGGAATCACATTATAATTTGAAGCTAATCTATAATCGTGACCATTGTAATAACAATTATACGATCCAATTAATTATGATTTCATAATTATCAACTATTAAATACGGCGTCCGGTGTGTGTGCGTGTGTTGCGACAGCAGCGAAATTTGTTTGCATAAATTATCAATTCGTTTGTTAATAATTTGTTTTAATTAAATTATTCAGAAAGCAGCGGACCGGGAACGAGCCGCGCAATTAAATATGAATGGAATAATAAATATAATATCAAATAAATGCGGTGTAATTAATAAATGATTGTTTGCATGCATGGCGATGCGGCGGTCTGGGCGCTGCGAGCGACAATAATTATGTCAATGCAAAATGCACGAGAGAACAATGGTGGAAAGAAAATGTACAACTAGAGAAGCGGACCGCAGCCGGCCGCCGTGCATTCTCGTGCGAGAACAGCAGCCAATGAAAAACACCGCTGTAAGCATTCATTATTAATTAACTAATCGACCATTCAGCAATGTATAATTATGCATTACTACAATCTGCAAATTACGACCGCTATTAATACAAACAAGTCATAATAAGTCGTAACTCTGTTTTTATTTGATAAAAAAATGTATTTTTACTTGTCTTCATCAAAACTGACGAAAATAACCAAAGCGTCACTTATTATCGAGCATTAAATCGCATGGGCTTGGATGGTGAGTTGTGTTCAACTCACTTTTTACGTATAAATGCATAAAAAGGAGTCGTTGGCACAATTGAGGAAATAATAGAACGAGAACGTGTAATTTCGTTATAGTCTAACAACACGGCTGTTGTGTATCATTAGTGAGCATGTTAATAACATACATCAACATAGACGACGACAACGACGGCGTTTCGGCCCGATAAGCGCCCGGCGTGGCCAGCGCGATGAAGAAATGAAAATAAATAATATACGCATTGTAATAAGTATCAGTAATTTTGATAATTGTGTAAACTGTAAAGAGTCACATAATATATACGCGTTGGAGACCAGAAAAAAATAACTAGAAACAAATTGTAGTGGCGGCGCGAGATGAAAAACAAAAAGTGATTTTCCAGGTGGAAACAAGCGCCGTTTTAATCGGCGGATTGTGCGCCCGCCGCCAAATTGGAAACATTGTAAACGCAAAAATTGGCGAAATTGGAAATATTGGAAATGAAAACGCGCTTTCCCTGCCGGGCAGGGCGACCGACCGACGCGACGTGTCCAAATAATTTGCGCGGCGATAATAAAAGAGTAAAACCAGCGAAACGCGCTTAGGTTTTTTTCGGTGGCGGCGGCGCGCGGAGAGTAGTGCCGAGTGGCGGGCGTAATGAAAAGCGCACACGAGGCCCCGGCCGATTCGCGGGCGCGCGCTCAATGCAAACACACCGGGCGAAAATTCGAGGGGAAAAACGGGCAAACAAATGGGAAAAATTGGATTCCGCGCGCTCGGCGATTTAATTTCGCCGTTTCATTAAAAATCGCGCGCGAAACAGACGCGCACAACGCACACATACAGGAAAAACACCGCCGCCAACCAACCAACAACAGCGGCGCGCGGATTTGTTTTATTCATAATATCGAGACTTCCCAGTGCCTTTTTTGATTATTTTCGCTTTGGTGGTGCGCTTTTCGTGTTCCGATTACGTCCGAAATTAGCAGAATAATTCCAGCACTTCATCGACGTCGCGCAATCACCATGCCTGCATGTAATTCGATTACAGACCAGTTTCCTAGTCATGAATTTACCGCCCCACGGCAAAAAAACATAAAAAATCACATTATTGTCAACACGAAGCTAAAATATTTAACAAAAAAAACCTCATCTCACATTTATTTATTAATTGCGCCGATACAGAAATAACTCGTTTAAATATTAATTAAAGAGCGTTGCGTCCGATGCGCACCGACGCGTCCCGCTGATTGATACTTTAATTAAAAATCGTGTTGGCTGATGCTCACGTCGCGTCCCGTTGCACGAAGGTCCATTCGATGGGCGCTCGCGGACAGATGATTATTGGTAAACGACATAATTGCCCGTTCCGAAATGCGGCGCGCGTGACTGCGACTGTCAGCGATATTAATTACATCGGAATTAGATTTTTTCTAATTATAATACGCGTAATCTCACATCGACGCCGCTAATTTCGATAGTTTATTCATAGCGCAATCCGCTCGGCTATAAATACCAGCGTGGGTCCCTTCTTCTTGGGAGATCCAGCGGCTTAAATTAAGCGCACAATGAAAAAGCATTAGTGTGACGAACCACTCGGGAAATGCTTGATCCATCGACCGTAAACAATGATCATTTCGGTGTGGCCCATCGACTTTTTCCGGCCGAACAATAGATAAGTAAATATTTGATCTGAAGGCTATTAAATAATTCAGCACGCCGGCGGCCGGCCGACGCTCGAAATTATAGGATACCTGAAGATAGGGTTGCGCGCCGGCCGCATTTCAACCCTCTCTCGCGCCCCGGCAAACATCTGTAACAGGCACCACCAGGCGGCCTCCTCTCTCTCCTCATTGTTACACAACCGCATTTAATATTTACATTTGGCGAGCCCAATTGATGGTGGCTGACGAAAAGCAGTGCGTGCTTTTCCGCCACGCCGCTGGGTGGTCGTTAGCGGGCGCGGTTTGACAAGCACCGTAACATTTCGATTTCAATTGTCGGAGTCGCCGGGAAATTGAGTATTTAACAAAGCATTCGCCACAGGAGCGCGCATGTGCGGCAAAAAGCACGCGACGCGGATATAATATGCTAAAATAACAATAACGCATGGCAGGCACGCCAGGCGGAGAAAAAAGAATCCACGCCGTACGCGCCGCAATGCGCACTGCAAAAGGTATGAAAGGAACAACGAGAGACGAACAGCGCACACAACACACAACAAGCCCAGGCTAAACGTTTCTGTGCGAAGAAACAAACACAGCCAGCCAGCAGAGTGCGGAGTGGAAAGCCCGTGAAGTGTATCGTAAAGTAAAGTAGCTTACGGCGAGCGCAGAAACATTGAAACCTCCTTCTGAGAATCAGCCGAAGGGATTTCGAAAATTCAACATTTATTTTTATCTCGTACCTACACAACGCATACGGTGGATGTTTGTTTCGGTAGCAGCCAGTAGCTAAATTGGTTCGGGGAACATTACAAAATTACAAAAAAGCCACAAAGAATAGGCAATACCTAATGAAAGAAACGAGCAGCTTTTTTATAATTAATTGCGTGCTCTAATATGGAGCGGGTGCCGCGTCCCGAGCGTTTCTCGTTATTCTTTCGAGCAATAAGTGAATAAATAAATATAAGTGGCCGGCAATAAGTGAATAAATGTGCAGGTGCTGCGGGATCCCAAGCAATCCCCTTCGGGTGTTTCGGTTTTTTTCTTGTTACCTCACCTTGGCGGCACGGCACATTTGTTTCCCCCACGTTCGCCCGTCGACAGTCATTCAAACACGCATAATGTGTTCGTTTGTAGAGCTCAATACTAAACGGCGAGGAAAATTTGTTTCGCCGCAACACGCCGTACACGAAACTTCATTCGCAATGCGAACGCGCAATCTCGTTTTCCCTTTCGCGTGTTCGCGAAATTGTACCGCGACAAATGCGACTCGCTGCGACTGGATATGGCGAGCCTTCATCTCGGGCTTGATGGCTTATGGCCGTTTGTGGCGTGTCGCTTTTGCCTTATCGGCCGCGACGGAAAAGTCGCGCGCGCGAGAGAAAAAAGCCGAACTCGAATGAATTGGAACGGCGAACGCAATTTGCTTTTTCCGCGCGCGCGCGCGCGACGCTTTAATGCACGATCAATTTCGCTTAATGAATTGATAAGGATTTCAAGAAGCACAAATCACATGCGAGCAGCGCACATAGAAAAACTAATAATGCGGCATAGTTTTCTCGGAGTGAATTTCAACACGAGTGGGTAAACATAAACAAGCAAATATTTAATTTAACAAACTGCCATCATTTCAGGCTTCACGAGCGGCTGGCCGCGCAATGTAAATAAATTTACCGGCTGTTGCCGCAAGCAAAGAATCGCGTTTTGTTCGCGCTACAATCGCGAATTCATCCCCGAAATAAATTAACAAAAACAAAGCGCGCGCGCGCACGAATGGCCGATGCAAATATGACAGGCTCGCACGTGAAATCTGTTGTTTCCGCGTCCGCGTTCGCGTTTTATTTATTCATCGCATTGTTTGCCGGCCTGCTGCGCCACACTTCATGAAAACGAAAATATTTTCGCGTTGATAATTAAAATAATTTCTGTAAAAAGCAGCACAAAATAAACGCTGCACAGGTATTTAATTAATGGAGACAACATCTTACGCACGTGATAAATTATGCGTCAAACGGCCGATGGTGTAATTTCATTAAGACGAGATTGATTAATTATTAGCGAGTGAAAAACGAAACACAACAGGAGTTTATAAGCTCGGTGACATTATTTCGCTAATCGCGCGAGATGCAGGTTGCGAATGAAATCGAGCTAATCAAGCAAAGTGGCTCGTAAATATTTGAATTTAATTCCGCGCCGCGATGCAAAACAAATGCAGCCGCGTTAGCGAAAACGCAGTTCATTATGATTCGATCAATATTTTGATTGCCCAATCCCGGCGAAATGAAAATAAAAAAACCAACACACACCGTGCGCGCACGCACAAAAACGCGAAGCGCCACTCAATTAGCAAACATAAATATCCGAATAAACGAAACACGCATAAACCCGAAATCAGTTATTTGCACGATACATTAGAACAATCGAATAAAGCCGAAATAATTTAATTAAATCTCGGCGCGCGCGCGCGTTTAATAAAATTATGTATGCACGCACTCGAAACAATAAATAAACGAGCGTGTAGGCAGGCATAAATTACGAATTTAATGAAAAAATCACCGGCGGGAACACACGCGTGTAATAAAATCGCAATAAAATCGTTTCCGGCGCGCGCAAACCAAATCGCACGCGTTTAGAGTTGCAAATCACCTAATAGCACACACATGCCAACACAACATTTCTGAACGCTGTGTGTGTTATGTTTTGCGCTCTAATCATATTTTATTTTGTTGTGACCGTTCGCGCTGCACACACAGGTGCAGTGCAGTGTAGAATAATGTAAGCCGCGCGCATTTTATGCCGCCTCTTAAATCAACATCAAAGTCGAGACGGCGAGCGCGGTAATAAAACGTGGCCGTAATTAATTTCTATTAATTTTCGAAATGGTTTGTAATTGACACATGCGTTATGAAATTGCCACCAGCCGCACACGTGGATATCGTCGCGATGCATGTGTTCCTCAGCGGTGTGCAGGCAAAAATGGCGGTGTGCACGTTTTGTCATCCGACACCGCGTCCGTTTGTTGATACGGCCGTGTGTCGTTTATTTACGATTACACGCGCCGACTTGGTGCGCCCACGTGCCATTGTTTTCTTGGCGCATGTAGCACAAATTATGCGTGGATTTATTACGCGTGCGTAACTGCCGGCATTGGACATCTTAATTTGTCGTTAATTCGCGGATTAAGTCGATTATAACGTGCGCCCGTGTTAAATCCAAAACGGTGGAAACCGTGCTGATGGACGATTGACGCGCGTTAATTGTGCGTGAAGCTTGAAATCAAGATAACCGAAACACGAACGGGGCGCGCATACGAATTTTCCCATGCAATGCGTTTATCACACGAGGTAAACCTCCAAACGAATTCGCGCAAAAATATCAAATCGACACACGAATTAGAACACGAGACTTTACCGCGAATACACAACACAACACGTGCAGCAACACAACATCGGAGAGAGCTTTAATGTAATTTTATAGTTGCAGAGCGTTTGTTACTCGGAGCTTTGTTGTACTGTAATTGCGCGCGCGATTGTAATTCGAATTGTAATTGAAAGAAGCTGGAACCAGAGCCGGCGAACACACGCCGCGTTCTTGAAACTCTCGGCTTGTTTCCGATGCACATACACGAAATTACGCCGAAAGAAAGCGAACCCGAAAAAGATTGTGTAATACGCGGAGTGATTTAACACCACCTCGATTTTCTCCTGCGCTACAAGAAAAAAAAGCAAGGATGACTTCACAAAACTGACAATAACATGCATGAATTGATCGCGGGCACTGGCATGCATTCACCGCGCAAAGCGGCAATCAATTAGCCGCGAATTAATCCCAACTTGCGGTGGTGCTTGATGAAAAGATGAATGGCGCAGAGAAAATCCGAGCATCCGAGAGCGAGGTTTTTTCGGGCGCCGCGTGTGAATTTATTTGTGTTGGTGCGCGTGTGTGTGTGTGTGTTGAAGTTGTTACTTCAATAAACTTCCAGCAAGCGCGAATCTAGGCCACAATAGTCTCGTCGCCGCTAATGTAAATGTTAACGTTACGCGAGGACCATAATGGCCCGTAATTTATTGCCAATACCAATAAGAATTTCCACATAGTAAATAAACTGGACGCGAGAGCGTTTATGATGATCATTTTTTTTTTTTCGTTTTTGTTGAAAATCAATGCACGTGCCCGCGGCCGCGTTCTTTTTGCGCTCATTTCCATGCGTGTTTATTCAGAGTACATGTGTAGTGATGTAGTGTTGTTTGCATTAAACAAATAACGATTGTGATTTGTGATATCCAGCGTGACAGATTGATTGGATAATATTTCGTCAATATTTATACACGTGGTGGCGTAATCATTGCCGCAGCCTGCTGATTTTCGGCAACGGATTGTTGAAGATTGCAACAAAGTGTAAACAAACAAACATATGTTCAGTGGCGTTTTGGGAGAGCAGCACCAGGTTGTTGGTGCGCGAGCGGCGCTACCTGGGTGGGTTTTGCCCGACGGTCGCGGAGTTAACGGTACGCACGGCGGAGCCACCGGGGGCCACCACTCGGTGCGTGCGCGCGGCGGGCGCGGGCCGCGGGGGGCGCGCGTGTACGACGGTTGACTAACCTCCAGGTCCTCGTAGGAGCGAAATCCGTATATGGCGAAGCCGTCGATGATGTCCTCCTCGGCGAGCGGATCCTTGCTCTTCTTGCGGCGGATGGGCGGGCGCGGCGTCTTCTCGCGCACCGGCGACTCGTCCTCCTCGTTGCTGTCCGCATTCTTCGTCTTGTCCCTTTGGGCCTGCATGCGTTGGGCCCGTTTTCTCCGCCGGTTCCGCTGCTTCACCTCGGCGTCCATGGCGCTGCGCGGGCCAGCTTTCACCTCTTTATCATCACATACATGCCGCGTCGCGGTGCACCACTAACGGAGGCGGGGGAGTCTTGCGCAGCCGGGGGCCAGCAACACTCGTCGTCGTCGGCGGCGGCCGCCGCGGTGCGCGTTCCTACGGCGTTCCGGCTGGCGGCCTCGGCTGCTCGCTGCTGGGCGCACGACGTACACAGACTGGCTGCGGGCGCGTCGGAGCGCCAACGTGCGCGACGAAAAACTCTCGCGGCGGCGGCGACGCGTTCATGGAACGCGCGGTGCACTCGCGGCCAGCCCGAAACGATGCTGCGAAAATTCGTCGCGTTTCTATTTACAAGTCGCAAGCCGAAGACACGGGCCGCACACACACACAGAGTCAATACAATGTAAAATGTCGCGGTGCGCGCAACGCCCCTGACGGATCGACGCCTAACTAGGCGACGTTCATTGTTGCCAACATCGGCGCGTCGTATTCCACTGCGGCAATTCCTTTGTTCTCGGCTGCCAGGTGGGGGCCGCCGGTGTGCGCCAGCGCGGCGCGCCACACGCGCGCCATCCCGGTCGGTGCGGCGAAAGACGCGAACGTCCGCTGCGGCTGCCGTGGCGCCGCTCAACCGCTCAACTCGCTTCAACGAGTTCAACTTCATTCAACTTCCTATAATTCCCGTCTTGCCAAACTCCCGGACTTCCCTGAGAACCAGACCACTTTGACATCCTGAAGGTAAAACAAACCATAGAATGAATATATATGACAGATTTATAATAAAAATATATGCAAAATTAAGAATTGATGATTTTCTGTTTGTGGCATTGGTTGCGTATCAAAGGTTCTTGAATCTGGCAGATGTTGAAAATCGGCCCTTTCATGGCTACCATTCGTCTTTTTTCCCGCTCTACAACACCTTTTCCGTTTTCATTATACACTGCACCCTCTTATATAGTTTCTTTGACAGGCAAACGTCACAAAATGTTATTTACGTTACGAAAATCTTCATGCTTCAAAAATTTGTACAATAAATTGAATAAAACTGTGCGATTGATTTGAAATAAATTCTGAGATCATATAGATAATGGATCAGCCACAGCAAGAACCATAATTCAAACAAAATTTGCAAATATTGAACAATTAAACAGAAAAACCTGATTAAAAACTACAAAAACATAAAAAATACAAGATTTTACATCAAATTATTGTTTTTCTTAAAGTTTTTTGACAGATTTTTCTTGTTTTTAATCTAAAAAAGTTTAAAACTACAAAATATGAATAAAACAATGTTTGTAGTTAATACTGACATTTAAAAGTGTAATATACGTCTTAAAACATCTCCAAAATTATTTAATACTCAAAATTATGATTTTTAGCAAGATTTCTTCAAGAAATGAAGTTTTTAAACTTGTACGCCATCAAGAATCTGTACATTTTGCTTTACAAAACCACAACATCAGATGTTTACTCGTCTAGCGCAATTAAATCATTAATACCCGCTGACTGGCGCAAAAAGTTCGAAAACATTCCATCGCCCACAGCAATTTGATGATCGGCGTGATTTCGACCGTGTCAACTGTTGATTTGCATCCGTAATTCACACCATAGCTCCCAGCGACAACGTAGCAACATAATTGATTAAAATAATTAGTTGCTTTATCAGCGTGCGCTGTAGCATCGGACACATCTTCCAATTCGGGTGCGACACATCATCGCCAACGTCTCAACCATTAGAATCGAAGTTGCAATTCAAGTTCTACTCAACTTTCGTAAAGATTAGACGTGATTCTGGTCAACAATGGCTTTCGCAGTGGGTGTGATTAACTTCCTGCTAACATTCTCTTGTTTTTGTGGCTTGGCATTATCCATCTATGCTTATACAGTGGAATTGCAAGCTTCGGTGAATGAAAACTATGAAGCCATGTGTGATATTAGTGAGCATATGAGTTGTTCAAAAGTCTTCACCTCTCAGTAAGTATTATTACTTTTGTTGATTGATTTATGCTTATTTATTGCAATTTTTATTCAGATATGGCAAAGGTTTTGGTTTCATTGGGAAGTTACTTGGTGAAAAGTCTCCTTTGAATGTTCCAAACAGTTTGGTTGGTATTATGGCCTACAGTCTGCTTGCCACACTAGGTATGTCAATAATTACTGATTTAATTGATGTGTTATTTCATTTTATGTAAATTTTTAGCTCAGTCGAACTCACTTTTCATCACCAAAATGAGTTATGTGTTGGTACTGGTGTCAAACCTGTTCTCACTCTACTTTGCCTACATTCTCTACTTTGTTCTCTATGATTTCTGCGTGGTCTGCGTATCGACATATGTCGTGAACTTCCTCAACATGTGTCTTACATTGTTGAAACTCAAGAAATTGGATAAGGCAGCCAAGGTGGACAGCAAGAAGAAGCGTAAATAGACGCTGAAATTGGCGTAAATATGTTTTTTGTTATTGGTTGATTTTTTATTTTTATATTGTTATTAATTTTTCTTCAATCAGCTGCGGCCAAAAATAGATATAGCTTCATTTACACTGAAAATACTTTAAAATGAATGTGATTTATTCTAAGTTGTAGACATTTACTATAGGCAACCGAACATAC
This sequence comes from Dalotia coriaria, assembly GCF_025399875.1. NCBI lineage: Eukaryota > Metazoa > Arthropoda > Insecta > Coleoptera > Staphylinidae > Dalotia > Dalotia coriaria. Next base: position 4,305,169 of record NW_027045443.1, on the reverse strand, counting down.
ACCAGTCAACAAGTATATTTCAGGAAAGAAAAGGCCTTAAAATTTATATAATAATGTCGAACAGCTCTTAGTTAGCTCTTTGGAATGCATTTTGTTAGTATGTTTATATTGTGATTGTAAACTACAGCCAAAAATAGATGTAACTGCATTTAAATTATGAATCACTAAAATAAATGAATGTCTGAATTATTTTCAAAGTTGTAGAGATTGACTATAGGCAACCACGCATACACCATCCGTCTAATATCTTTCAACAAAACCAAAATTTTTAACTACTAAATTAACTACACACGTGTAATGCATCATAATTCTATCATTTCTAGATATTTACACGTTAAACTTTCTCTGTAGGCACATAATAGTTTAAACGTGCGCATGCGCAACTCATAATTAACATGATTCCTTTACCACCGAGCATGTATAAATGAACCTAATCGAGTATACAATATCCATAACGTGGCTGTGTTATACACCGCGCGCCGTGTGTGCAGAAACGAAACCGATGTAGCAATAAAACCGTATTCAATTAACTCGAAAGATTATCGAGGCTTTTATCGGCCGCTCGAGATGCATAAAGATTGCGCCGCATTACACTGGCGCTGAAAGGTGTGTTCTCGGCCGGCTGAAACGCGTTTTATGTGGGTTTTTGTGCGAGCGCACCGCGGCGTTGATTAGAAAATCCCGAATGCATTATGCGCGCGCCAACTCGCAATCGCGCGCGAGCGAAAATAAAATATCGGAAGAAAATTGATTTTGAAAGGCTTTCACCGCGCGCGGTATTGTCAGGGAAGTCAGGCGCAGTTTAAAAACTTAATTTCCGCTCGAATTGAGACTCACATCAGTCAGCAGACAACTTTATCAAGTTAATAACTTTTTCAATAAGTAACTTGATTTATTAAACAAACTATGAATCAGATTCATGAAAAAAAATAATTTTAAGATATAAAAAATGCTAATAATGCATTTTAACGTCATTTTTACTTTTTACGCTCTTTTAGTTATATTTTTGCATCAAAAAGTAGTTTATTTGCTTTTCCTGAGTCAAAAATACCTGAATACTAAAATTTATCAAAATTGCTTGAGTAGTTTTTGCTGGAAAGCGTCACAAACATACAAACAAACTCAAAAACTATCGATTTCTACGGGAATTTGAACGAATTTACTTTCTGAACTAATTTTACAACACAAAGAATGAAAATCCTATCAATCATACAATTTGCATATGCATTTCGATCCAGATTTGAATTCGGAATTTGCATTCGCATGTGCGCCCGAGGTAATTATTAATTGTCGTCGCAATCAATGGGAACCGCGCGTCGTAACGACTTTGAGACAGCAGCGCAAGTGTGTGACGCAACTAATCTGGAATCCGAAGAAGTAGGTGTTCGCTCAGCGCGCACATAACAACATAAATCCAACAACAATTCCTATCCACGTTATGGACACACAACAATACAACAATTACACACATTGCAATCAATCGAGTTTGGAATACACATGGATTTATTTCCGGTAATTGCATCAAAACACACCTTCGATCGATTCAGGAAAATACGCAGTGCAAAAAGTGTGGTACAAAGAAAACATTCTTCGTTGATATGCAGAATGTGAAGCTGACAATCGAATGTGTACCTACTAGACAAGGTGATCGAGCCAGCCCACCACTTTCCTATCCGCACAAATCAAACGAAACGCAGTAATAATAAAAGCGGGCAGTGAAAATTTGCAAACAGGTCGTTCAGAAAATTTACAGAAAAAATGTTTGCGTTATTGAGCCACGCCAATGTTTTATGTTTGCACAATGACATAACACGCACCGGATTGAAAGAAGTTTCAAGTTTTGAGAAAACTTTGTTATGACACTGATTATCATGTGGTATTAGTTGTGTGGTTGAAGTATGTATGAGTTTGGTGTGTTTTTGGTCGTCTCGCCGATCGGGCTGGCCGGGCTGGTGGCATTCAGTGGGCTGACATCACCTGTCTCAATATCATCGAGGCGCGCGTCGCGACCGCCGACTTCATTCGCGAACTCGCCGCCTCGCCGCGCGTTCAAATCCTTCCCATTCACGTAACGTCCGTCGGCGCGCTTGTTTTGCTCGCTGGTACGCGGCGCACGCAGAGCAATACCTGTCGCGCACGTGTGCGCGAAAAATCGATTTTCGCGGCCGATATCATCGCGCAATTATCGATTTTCCCATCTGTGCCATTGTGGATACATCAATTCATCATCGATACACTCAGAAACAACTTTTGTAAGTAATATAAATTCAAAAAAACTTAAAAAATTTTTTAACTTTTCCTACAACGGATGTTTTTATCGATGCTTAAACAATTGCTGGTATTTTATATGTGTGTGTTTTTATTATTGACAAGTCGCAAACTGGAAGGATGACAAAACCAGTCCGTCAAATGACTCATCGCGGTTACATCTCTGCTGTAACCTTTTTAAAAATCACTCAAAACTCGCAGGAATCGAAAGATATTATGCAAAAATCAGCGTCTTGGACGAAAGTGTGTTTAATTAAGTGAATGCGCGCGCTCGGAATTGATTTATTGCGCGCAATTATTATTTCTAACTTTATTGTTCCGCGTCGAAGTGGACCACCGATCTCCGGGCGCGCGCGTTTGTCTGTCTCTAATCGTACGCATTGTTTATTGCCTTTTTATTGAATCACGTCCACGCTTATCGCGCTCATTAAAAATGCGTTTCTCCGGACGGCCGTGCAGCCGAACGATTATAACCGCCGACATTTTTTAACACGCAACTAAGCGCACGATTTATCTGCGAATTGCATCACATCGCAGCTCTCAGCCACTCCGAAGATAGAAGAAAAATGTTTCTTCGGCTGCGGTGTTGTTACTGCGCTTGGGAATCTGTATCGATCGTTCGAACCTGCCTTGCACACTCGTAACTTGCAGGTTACGAGCATTAATCATTCAGATTTTTTTCGTTATGCGTGCGATTTCTTTCACGATCGCAAAATCGTCAATTACAAGTCTTCATGCATGCTACACACGTTCGGCTACGATGATACATGTACCAAGTTTGTGAGCAATTCGTAGAAAATATATTTTAGTGATTCATTTAAACCAAAATCAATATTCCAATCAATATACTGCGTGATTACTATTGTTGAATCGTTAGATACGGTTTTATTCTATTGTAGTACTTTCAGAACGCGCGTTGAATTTCACACGTTGTGGCTTTAGTAAAAAGTAAAACTTAAAATTAAAATACGCTAAATTAACATGCAAACAAATACTCGCGATGATTCATTGCGTTTCATACGCTGATTTTACTCGAAGTCTTATTTAACCGTGTTTTCCTCATTGTTTCTTCGAAATATGACTGCGAGAACGGATTTCTCATACTTCGCCAAACGGATTCACTTTTTTTTCTATTGAAAAGGCAAACAATTATTACTCGTATTATTTTATGTTAATTTAAAGTCCAATAGTAACATACAACTAAAAAAATGATTAAAAATAAAACGATTAATTTCACATGAAAATTTTTTAGTTTAATGTTCATGTAGAGAATAAATATCAAAATTCCTTCAACTTTAGTTGATTGTTACTACGATACTTGAGGTTAAACTATTCTTGTCTTACCGAGAATGGTACTAATGGCAAACGCAGGCAACAAAGTAATAAAAGCTTAATAAAATTACTCAAAATATGCATGGGCTCGGTGCGCCGCGCAAAATTTGCGTGTGTGAAACGTTTCTCGCAACGTGGATTTTTTCATGTTCGAAATTTATCTATTCGTTTCGAATGCGATTCAATTGCGTATTATATTACATCGTACAATCGCAGCTGAGTGCTGCTGATATTATCGATGGGAAAATACTTCCATTGAACAAATTGTCATTGCCTTCGGTGTTGAAAACTACGTTTTCTACGCTTTCGAAAAACAAAAACACCTCTTCAGACGCACATAAAACATGCTCAAATTTATCGCCGATTCACTTCGCGGATGATTTCCAATCGTGTCTTCCGCGCTGAACTTTTGTTCTTTAACCTCGCGACATGCATCGCGACGTGTGCGCGAGTATGATCAATGGCAGCAGCCCAATGGCTGGCATTTTCCGAATTCGTTGATATCACTTTCGTTCGCATCATTATCATCCTAATGACATGAATCAAGCAATCGTGTCGCATCCTCGACACACGCTCGTACATAAATCAATTGACATTCGCCACACACTGGGACACCTTTGATGCCAGCGAGAGAAGATTCTCTCGCGGCGAGGCGAGCGAGACTTTCTAAATCCGAAGATTCTCAGGTAACACGTGTACCTATGCAACGCGACAAAATTAAGCAACAAGTGAGAAATCTTGCGAAATTCACAAATATTATTCATGATATTGCGTTCTAGTTATTGATTCGTTCGATTTTGATCGACGAGATGAAAACAGCGTCGGGCGTCACCTTGTCGACTCTTCCTTATTCGGCATCCTGAATTGAGTCAAGGTCGCTCAAGGAGAGCCGCACGTAACACGTGAGCACGAATGGATTATGAATACATAATCAAATGTGATATTGTCATCAGCCGGACGAAATTCGCCAGATGGTCAAGCCAAACGTGTGATTGCACAAGTTGCGCACACGTCTCCGGAATTATCGCAGCCGAATTACCGAATTACAATCGCGTCCTTTACGACTACTCGTGAGACTTTTACGCCGGCGTCAAGTACGTTTTACGTTTTGGGGCATTGTTTCACTAACCTTAAAGGTTCCCGGGAACAATTCATGCTAATTCATCATTAATTAGAGAATACGCGGATAATAAGCGCCATTGAAACGAGAATGAAATTATTAAAATGCCCGCGCGCTAATTGTGCGCTATAAAAAGATTTAAGCGAACAAATTGCTGCGTTTTTCGGACGCGAATTGTGCGCGCACGTAACTAACTCATTCATTAAGTCGCGCCCGATACGAGCATTATTAGTCAGAGAACCTTGATGCGCGTTTACTCAAGTTACCTGTTTGGTACGCGCCGATTTGACGGCTTATTATGTTAAATAATTAGTCATGACATGATTCCGTTCGCCGCGTGCTTCTCCAGCGAATGAAAAAAAAAAAAACAAGCAAAAACTTTTTGCTCAATTTTCGTGTGTTTTGTCACGCTCAATTATTTCCGATTTATTGCTAATCACACCAATCATTCAAACAGCGTGTAATTTCGTATTTACTTTGGTAATTCCAAAGTTTACCCAATCAATATCCGCTGTTGAAAAAAATTCTTAAGTAAAACTTTAAAAAACGAAGACATTTTGTAAATTGACATACACGTACACGTATGAAATATTGTATGAAATATTAAAAGGTTAATGTTGGGTATTTAATGTTGAAATAATTGTCATCAGGTCTTCGGGCCAGGCGAAGAGATGCAATTACGGCGACTATGACAACACAAGCATGACAATAATAACAGTGGTTCTAGACGACGATTACGCGCGCAATTATTTATGCTTCTCGTGTGCGTCGAGAGCACACTCTTCGTACGTGTCGTACGAAATGTTAATCTCAAGCGTTTGTTTTATTTCCAGATGTCGACAGCGAAGGGCGACAATCTTGATTTAAGCCACGGATTTTCGAGGATTACGAAATAATTTCGAGGATTGTGAGAGATTTATGCGGCAGGCATGACTGAAGTTGCTAGTCTTATTCCCGCCGATCATAAGCTGACGACTGTCAGGCGATATGAGGCTGGACCACCTGTTGAAACCGTAAGAATTTTTTTCTTCTTATAAATTCAGCCAACAATGCATACGAAACGCGTAAAAACGAAAAATTTACATTTTTATATTCATTGTGGATGTTTAACATAGGCAACCAACTATACACGCAACCACAACTCTGTATAAAATTACTTTTAGGTTTTTTTAACTAAAAATTATAAATACAACGTAAATATTGTACTAATTAAAATTGTTCATGCTTCATTGAACATTTTATTAATGTTTTAATTAAATAATTAATATCAGTGGACCGTCGCACGATTCATTTGGTTGAATTCGTGTCTTTCGTAGTTTAATCGACGTTCATGTAGGTGTAATTAAGAAATCGGCTCAATTGGCGTGACGTCCTTGACTAAACTGTTTCGAATATTGTCTCGTCGCCATTGTAATTTCGAGACACACAAACAAAACGCGCTGTGTAAATATTTCTAGGTAGGTATCGGCGATAGATTTACAAGGTTTAAAATGCAATTACAGGCGCAATTAATAGAAAATAACTAATCATAATAATTGATGTTGTACACACACACAGCATACCTTTAAATGTCTTCGGTATTCAGCGCCATGTGCGTCGTGCGAGTGTAAATTACGATGAATTTATTTAATGACCAATTCGTGTAGCGTTCAAAGAGAATAATTAATTAATTGGTTCATTAGGAGCGCGGTAATGGGTAAAAAATTGTAAACATTTACGAGTTTGACTTCTGCGCAAAAAACAATACACAATTAGAATCGTTGTAGCCGGAATGTCGCAATGTCGAAGATTTCACGTGCGTGTCGCGCACGTTTGCAAATTCAATTCGTTGCTGGCTGGCGGCGGCGTGCACTTGCATTGTGGCCGGGAATTTAGCGAAGCTGCTTTTGCAACAGTTCGGACCGCGGCGCGCGCTCACGTAACATTACATATCGCGCGGTTGTTTATTGTTTATTCTCGTTTATTACAGCGGCGCGGCGCGCGTACTTCTCACGGTACACTTCGGCACATGCATGTAGGTAATATAATGCACCTCGAGCGGTTATCTCTAATGTAGAAATGTGCATTGCAAAGTTCAACATTGAACGCAAATGCGAATATTAAAGAAAAATTGTGCCGAACGCACTGGAAACCGAAAGTTCGCATTCCGCGAATATTTGCGCCAATCAAAGTGTTTTAATTTTAAATACGCGCAGGTACTTGGCGTGTACACAAAGGCATTGATTGTGCTTTGTTGAGTGCGTTTGGATCTTTGACATAAATCACGTACACGAGCGACGAAACGTTTTCCAACATCATCGCGCATTGTTATTGCGCTCGTCTATTACAGCCGATGATGTAACGTTACGGCCGACACTTTTCTCTTCGTTTGTCTTCCATCGTGCGCCTATTAGGATTACAGTACCACGGCGCGCGCATTAGTCAACCACGCGATAAACGTTTTCTCTAACGAATAATGTGAAGTACCAGCATTGTCTCGCTGTTTCACCTGTTCGGTATTCGGTGGTGGTGTGTTTGTGTTATCTGATTCCGCTGCGGGCCGCGCGTTTCCTCATACCTGCTGTGTGTGAGTTGGTGCTGCGATTGTTGCGAATTCACAAATTAACACCCCGAGACTCGGAGTCGGAGTCGCTGCGCGGTCCGGCTTGAGCAACGCGAGATGGACGCAATAGAGCAAACGCCGTTAGACAGCCCAGAGACCTACAGGCACATTGCGCTCACCTACATTTTCAATTTTACTTTCATACGCGATCCGGCGGCGCGCGCGGCCGCACTGCAGCCCAAAGCGCTGAAGCCGCACTTGTCGAAGACGCGCGTTTGCTTTATTTATTGCCGTGCCAGTGCGACATTTCGGTTTTCTTTTCATTCACGTTTCCATCGCGCACGACGAATCGACATCGGAAAGTGCGTGTTGTGTGATCTTCTTAAATAATAACAGTGACAACAATAAAAACTTGTGGCGTAACTTTACCAGTAAACTAAAAAATAAAAAATAAACGTTTATTTTGTTTAAAAATTGTATAAAATCGTTTGATATTGCGTAAGCTTTGATTGAAATCAATAAGCAAATACATAAAGTTGCATCACTTGCATCGTTTTTCATACACACCGCATATAATAAACAATCCGCGATTGAATCGATACCGATCGACTCGTTTTGTTCGGCCACTCGATTTGAGCATTGTCGCAATTGCACCGCTTGCGATTATTACGATTGCGCGGCGCCGTTTTATTGGTTTTGCTACGCGCATGTGAATCAATGAAATTCTAGTTGTAAATAAACGGTGAATGTAATTGTTCGCAAAAGAAACCGCTCCGAAGGCGATTAAAACGCATGATCTTTGTGCAAACTTACGTAAAACCACATTCAACTCACTTGCTGAAGTAAGATGATTTGATTTCAAAGGTAATAAAGTTTAATCATGTCCGAAATAATTACGGAGTAAATCAATCAACGTTTTCCCGAGCGTAATTAATGAGATAGCAATGAAATCAAAATTTCATTTCGCCTGATTGATCCGGCGAGGCGATTGCATTGACCACCATCGGTCTGATTTATCGCGATCGTGAGCTGCGTACTGATCAGTTGGACACGTCGGCCGCATGCGAATTGATGTGATTAATTAACATGAAGCGAAACGCGCAAATTCGCAATGAGTTATTACACGCGCTGCCTACGCGCTGCTAATTAAACACACGCCAGCCACACGCACTCGACTTTAGTTAGACTCGCCTGTGAACGGAAGCGGAAGTGTGTAGACTTCGATTTCGAATATTAATTAATGAATGATTGATATGTCAATACAAAATTTAATCACACGTAGACGATTGATATTCGTATTGAAAGTAAGTAGTACAAATGATGGTTAAATGGCATTCTTCGGTTGCAATTTGATTGCGATTGTGAACGCCCGTCACGACAACAATCGCGAGAATCAACAATATCAATAACAATCAAGGATTGTTGCGCTCGCTTCGCGCAAAATGGCAATTACGCTCGTCGACATTAAACGCAACCTGCCAGCGCAACCGAGCCTCTAGCGCATTGATAAGCACGCCGGCGATTTATCTATCTGCCGCCGTATACCGTACGCAAAGTGCATTTGCTACGCGCTATAAATGTTATAAATAATTACGCAACAGGTTAATTATTTCGCGACGTGTGTGCGCTGCCATTTATTTCACGCCGGAGTTCGCGTTCTGCGTATTTCGCTGTTTGTTATTCAACCAGCACAGCGATATTTCTGTACTAGACACGTATTTGTATACTGTGTAAGGACTTGCCGTGTCTCGTCTATTGTGCCTTTGTGTTCACAACTGGCCAGAGCGGTGTCCTATTGTGGCTCGCACGGAGCGACTGAAGAACAAACAGCCGAATACGCAAGAGGTGCTAACTCGCGAATAAACCAACTTTTTTCAGCGCCAAACTCAACAACGTTAATAAAATATATGGTGACCCAGGAGAAACAAAGAAACGTATTTTAAAAATTGGATAAAACTGATTTAATTGTTGTGATTTCCCATACGAGGAACTTGAAACTCCGGAAGCGAAAAGCCGCGCGCGCATTTCGTGTGCAATGTTGGATGGTTGTCATTTTGCTATTATCGGACCTTCACGGTCCATTTCGTCCACGTACGTCCACGAGGCGACGCGTGACCTTTGTATCGTATGTCCACATTAAACCGTTGTTTTGCACGCAGATTCAATCAGGCGACACCTTCGCGACTACCAAAGAAGGTAAGAGTTTTCTATCAGCACTCACACATGCTCATAATCACCTAACACTCGGTTAAGATAATCAGTTCAAGTCCAAGTGGCAATTAACGATTAATTTACCATTAAGTTATAACTACCTATAAACATATAACTTTATTTAAAGTTTATTTCAATGCACTGACTATAGGCAACACAAAACACAGGAATACCTGCAGGCGGTAATACCTGCAATTCAACACTTTCTACTATAACTTCAACTTAGAAGATGTTAGATTCTGACTCTCGTATCCGACCTGCTTGCATAAACATTTAATGGCACATCCTTTCACCATAACAAGCCTCGTATGATTATGATGCTAATTTAATCATCGATTTCCGTATTCGCAGAGGAATGGGTGAGCAAGAAGAAGACCGAGGTGGTCAACACCAAACAAATCGAGACTAGAGTTAAGCGACAAGTGGTCCTCGAAGATGGGAAGGTCGTGGAGGACTCAGGTCCGCAGGTCACCACCAATACCACCGAGGATAGTGAAACCCAGGAACACCATCAAACAGAAGTAAGCAAAAACTGCTTAAATTTCCTCCCAAAGTATAGAAATTTACTATTTTTTAAATTTACTTTTAGTTAAAGAAGTTGGGAGAAGATGACGACCTGTACAAGATCACAGAAGGCAAAGATGCAGTGGACGGCGGCAAGTGGGTCGCGGTGGCAAACCCTGACGGAGTGGTACGCGAAGTAAAGGAGCGACGCGTTATTTCCAGGGAGGAGACCGAAGAAGTCAAGGAAACCGAAGATGTGCAACACCTTGGCGACATCACTGATGAGGTCAGTATACCATCAAATCTAGTCAGCCGTAAATACAACTGACAGGGTGTACCTTCAATTTGTGTCAAATCGACTTGTCATACAAACGTTCTATTACCCATCAGTGTATAAAATTAAACAGAGAAAATTCGGAAAATGGCGGAATACGTTCGCGACACCATTTTTATCCTCAAAGTCTTTGAACTGGTATGAGATTTTCATGGTAATCCTTAAAAATTGCTCCCATGATCATTTTAGAGTATATTGGTCATGATTTGGTTAGTTGGGGCCGCGATAATTCAATCAGGCGTGTTTTGTTGCTGGTATTGGGGCCTGGTGATGCTCCTGGCCGGGTTATGGACGCCTACATACCTCACCGGCATTATGATCTGGTACCACTCAAACAAGGACTACATCCCATCGTTAATTTTCAACGCATTGCTAACCATGCTTTCTGGGGTGTCTTTGATTGTGGGCTCCTTGGGGTACTTCGTCTATCCACATGGTATAGTCGTCAAAGAAATCACCTATGGTTTGGAGACGATACACTGTGGCATTGGGTCCTTTTTATTCGCTGCGTCTACAGTGGCTTTGGCAATGTGGTTTTTCGCGGATGCCATGTACACCTTATACTACTACCTCACTCTGGAGGAGGAAGAAGACCGCAATGAGAAATAATGCTCTATATGATTATGCAATAATTGAAAATTTCGCGTGAAGATTCGCGAGTAAAATTTATACTTGAGTAAAATTTTCCAGTGCTTTGTGGGAGGATTTCTTCATGATGGAATAGTTGTAATCAGGCAATTATTCACGTGGTGTTGGCAAAATTTCGCAAGACGCGTCGTGCCTTTATTGTCCATTGTGCCCGCGCCGGAGAGATGCGCGATGCAAACGAGCGTCAGTATTATTTAACATCCAATCAGTTCGTTCAGCTCATCGCCGTAAATCGCGACCGCACGGCGGAGAAGCGCGCGCGCGCGCGCCAAGCGAAAACACGTCCGCCGTGATTTACTAATGTAATAAATTATACGATTTTGTAAATCACGACGCGGCATTAAACGATCCGTACGTTCGGCGCACTTGATTGTTGTTGTCTTATGCACACCCTTCATGAAATCGACCTTTCTCTACGCCCGGTGAATTTATGCACGTTGCGCAACGGCGCGCGATTCTAAGCCGGTGTGGTCCCGAACAATAAAACACCGAATAGTCATGCATGCTCAAAACCATCTCTCCACAATCAATGCCTAATTGCACGAAAAACTTCAAATTTCAATCATTAACCAGTCGTAGTTTCTAGTGCGTTTCACTTGCCAAAAACTAGAAGCTTAATAAACAATTCGGACAGGCAATGTGCAATTAAATAGCCATTAAAATAATCGCGCGAAAAGTAAAACTCTCAAAGTGGGCGCGTTAGAATTAGAACTCGTTCTGGTATAGCGAAATTAATTTGGTCAGAAATTTCACTTTGCGTCGACGTCGAATGGCGATGCCGCGGCGCGATTGTGGCCGTCGTCGTGAAATGAAAACAAACGAAACAAAAAACCGTCTGCCGACGGTCTGCAATTATGAGCTCTTCTACTGCAACATTAACTACTAATTCGACTCGGACTTATTGCGAGCGCTGAGACGCTGGTACTGGAACCAAACGCCGCGCGCTGAATTGGTGGTTGCGCGCCGCAACTCGCTGCTGGGATGCAAAGAAGTTATTAAAAAGTATAATTACTCGCGTAATTTATGTGCTTCGGAAAGAAGCAGCTTTCAATCTTCTCTCCATTTGTTCTTGCTTGCATTATTACGCGCGCTCGGATGGCAAAGTTGAATCAAACATAAACAAAACATGGCGCATTTGATCGATCTACAAAATTTACGAGCTGTGATTTATAGTCGCTTTTTATCGAATGGCTTTCTTAACGCGCTGGTTAATTAAGCGTTATTAATCGGCTATTAAACGCGCACGCAATTTGCCAAAACAAGTGCTCAAAATAATTAAGTATGTAGGAATAAATAAGACAAAAACCAGAATGCAAAGCTCGCTGTTAACATGTGTAACATGTGAGAGGATGCGGGATGCGCGCGGCCCGGAGGAGTGAAATAATTGACTAACAAATAAGAACGAAGAATGACGAATAGAAGCAGCAGCAGCAGCCGAGGACGTGGACACGGACGCGTCCTCGACGTGTGTCTAGCGTCTAGTTTTGAGGCTTGAATTACGATGCGCGCGTCCCGAGCGAGAGCAAATAAATAAAGGAGCGTTATTTGCAGATGGAGGATACGAAGGCATCCAGTGTTGGATTTGAGTCGGAAAAGTTCGTTGTTTCTCGCTGATGGCAATGAACACACTTGCACACTGCGAGTACAAGTGTGTCGGTTAGATTTGCGCGTGTTTAATCGTCAGATACGTTGCTGGGCGCTCGGAGGAAAGCGAAACGAGCGCAGATACGGCGTCCGAGTACCGAGAAGAGCGCGGTTATTACATGAGGCGTCCGCGTGTACGAACCGGCCTGCCCGGCGAAAGAAGCGCAGCGCGAGAGAAAGAAGAGAAAAAAGGCGCGCTTGCATGGTGGGACTGGCTGGGACCCGGTCGGACCGGAGGAACGGAGCGCGCCGCGGCCCGCAGGTTCTTCGCCGACCGCGCTCGCGAAGACACTGCTCCGTGATCCGACGAACCTCCGGCCTGCCGAAGACAACGCCGGTGAAGCTGTCCAGTGTGTGCGCGCGGACAAAAGAAAGGGGCAGAAGCGCTAGCAACGCAAGAAGGTCGCCGGACCTCGTGTGCCTCTCAAGGACTCTACAGCTGGTACGCAAAAGACAAACAATTCGAAGACTTTGACTTTGACTTGACGGACGGTGCCGCGTCAGTTGTGTCCCTTCGTTCAGGGCGCGCGGTCGGAAAGTGAAAAGCTCACTCGAGTGCAGTGAGTTCATCCTTGGATTTACTGCGACTGCGGCGTCAAGTGCAAATTTGTTCATCGACTTTGTGTCAAGTGCAAAGCCAATTAAATCGAGTGAACGACCGAATTAACATTATACTAATCAAGTACGCATACTAATAAGGTAAATTTATGAATGTTTTTCGGTTGAAAAATTTGCGCATTTTGAAATTTCCATTGAAATTGCTGCCTAATCACGAATGCTGTTCTATTAATCGGTTGGAATGGTCGCGAGCGCTCGTAAAAGACAACTTTTCCTGGTAGAAATACTTGGAATGCTTTTGACGTTTATTTCGTTCAACAATTCAGTCAATAGCTAAAGATAAACTGGTTCTTTGCCAATAAACTGGTTCATTTTATGATTTATCAGCCGATGTGGCCTGAAACGGAAAATGCAATCACCAGATACCTACAATTGTGGATTATTTAACAGTCAAATCGTAATGCATGCAAATATTTAATGTTTTTCTTACTCAAAAACGAGAATTTCTATGAATGATTGAATTAATAACCTATTCCAATATTTGCACGCTTGTGAAATTCACGTCGCGTCGTTTGTTCGCTAATTATGCTTTAATTACATCCAGGCTGAAGTCAATTAGGATCAATTAAAACGCGAAAAAACGGTATCGCTTTGCATGATTTATCGCAGCGGCCGGGACATCCGCTCGCGTTGTTTTCGTTCGAAATTAAATTACAACATTAACATGCTTGAACTCGACTACTTTCGGAGGATCCACACACCGCGGCAGCGCCATTGTTCCACTTGTAATCGAGGCGCGCATCCGCGAAACAAACACGCCGAACAAAATCGCGGATGATTATTAATCATATCGTGGCATGTACGTAAAAGTGTGAGGATCGTGGCGCGCGTAGAAGAATGGAAGAGAAGTGGCGGAGCGCGACGCGTTCGTAAATAAACGAAAAATAATAAGTTCTATCTGTGTCAGTGTGGCGCGCAAGGTTACACACTTTTTTCTTCTCAAGCAGAGAAGAGGAGAAGAGTTCCACGGGCGCGAGAGGTTGAGATTGTCTCTTTAACGCGTTATTTATTATAGTTTGCTGTCGATGTTCACAAGTTATGACGGGTGAAATGTGAGAGAAGTTTTGGAGGCGCACGGTCATAGGTCAAGCCAAAAATCTATAGATTTTTATCCGTTTTTCTTTACCTAACTTAGATCTGTTTTCATTTTTTTCGTTATGAAGAAATTTGAATTACAAATTCAATTCGCCGAGCGTAAAATCGCGCTCGTAATGTGCTTTCATTGCATTAGCGCGCAAACACAATTATCATACTCATACGCTTTTAATAAATGATAAAAACGTAACGCAGACATTGTTAACACTTTGTAACGCGCGTCGGATTGTTAGCAAAATGCTTCGTCCTGCTCCATGCACGTGAGTAATTAAAAGCGCGATGAAGAACACTGAGAATGCTCGAATGCTAATCGTCGTAATTACACTTATTATATCTATTTGTTTGGCGCGGCCCGTATTGTTGATATGCCGTGCGCGTTAATTTTTTTCTTCTTCGTCATTTTTTCGTTTCGTGTTTTACAAGACGCGCGAGGCGCACAAATAATGCAAGAAGATGCCGATCGCAATTACGATTACGATGCTCGTTTTGTGGCCGCGATTATAATTATACCTGCGTCGTGTGTTAAACTCACGCGCGGCCTATCGGCGCGATCAAATGTCGAGAAAATTACCCACATTACGTAATTCAATTCATATTTCAGATTTTTAAGTGAAGCTAAACGCTCCTTAGACAAATTGATATGCGCTGAATTTGGGAGTTTTGTTTGCAAAAGCCTTGAATTGGTTTTGAAATTATTAAATATTTGTTTGTTTTATACACTCGTACTGGAGGTTTAAGAGGTTTGTGAATAATTGTGCCGTTGATGTTAGAGCACAACTTACCGCCGGGAGCCAAAAACTTTCTTCGTTTCTGTCACGATCGCCCGCAGCACTACGAAATAAAACCGAACATGGCAAAACCCAAACACAAAATATCCATGCATTCAATTCTAGTCAATAGTCTAAATACGTATTAATTTCTTCAGCGCGCTGTTAAAGTTGAATCTCTATATTAAACAAACTTTGCCGTAAATACCTACTCGAAGCTGTAAAATATTGTTATGGCTGGTATAGTGCAGGCAATAGCATTCGCTATTAATAAGTGCGTTGATTAACGACTCTTTGCAAATGCACGTACCTCAACAACGCTCGCAAAGCTCAAGTTTCTAAATATCCGCTCCGTTCGGAGCATGTAAAGTGAAACTATATATGTGCGCGAGTCGTATACGCCGCTTGTTTTGTTTATGGAATGTTGAACATTAATGTGGCGTGCGTTGTGTTGTTGCAGGACTTCCTAGCGGCGGTGAACTCGGGTCGCAAAGACGTCCGCTCGGTGCTTCGCGCGCGCGAAGCCGGCAAGACGTTAGTGTCGACCGGGCCGCGGCTGATCCGCGACACGAACAAATCCAACAAGGTTACCGATACGGAGGAGACGCGTGAGTTGAGCTCGGTGCAGGCGGACGGGAAGATCATCACCGAAACGCAGCGGACCACCGAGCACGAGGAGTTGGATGATCGGGAACTGCCCAAAACCAGCGAGGATATCAATTCGCACAAGGAGAGTTCCCAAAGGTACCCGGTATCAATCAATTCAGTTACTTAGGTTACGAAAATTATGATTTTTCTGTTTTAGATACTTCAAAGCAAGAGAACAGGAAGAAGTTGATTACTATGCGGACGGTGTAAAGATCGGTCACGAAATGCGCTTCAAAGGCGAGACCACCGAAGGAGAAAGGCGAGGTGATGGACTGGACGACACTGATTGGGACTCCCTTTCAGCGAGAGCCCGCCGCAGGACCAACCAGAGACAGTACCAGATGCATCGCTATCGCTTAGATGCAGCCCCCGGCACCAGTCTCTTAGAACGCAAAGACGCTCTCACCCGCAGACCGCTAGATTTCGATGCTGAGGAAGAAACCCGTAAGGTGGAAACCTCCAAGTGGTTGGAAAACCACTTCGGCAGTGAAAGCCGCTCTTCTAAAGACTCATTTGTAGATGAAGATGAGAAAGAACCGCCGGCAACCTCATTCTTCAATGTCACCATCAAGTCTTCCCCGAAGAACGAACCGGCCGTTGTCAATCCACCGCACCATCATCAAACCCACCAACAGGTCACGCATTCAAACCGGCAGCAACAAAGCGGGTACTTTAAAGGGATCAGCGAATGGTCTGAGAGGAGACAACAGGAAGAGAGAAGATCTCCTGTTCATTACAAGACAAAAAGCTCTCCTGTGCAAGATTATAGACATTTCTCGGCGTCCCCGACGATGAACCGATCGCCAGGGTCACCCATCTCACCGCGGTCACCAAGTCATCAGATTATTGATTCTACTCCAGTGCCTCCTCAGAGGCAACGGAGACAGAGGACTTCACAAGAGAGCAGGTACGATAGTGGGTACCGCACGCCGACAAAATTAGATAAAGAGGAACCGGAGGAACCTCCGCCGGATTACTCACCTCCAACACCTCCACCCATTCAAGGAGAGAAGAAGATCCAGAAGACCCGCTTCGCAGAGACGAGTTCCAGCCATTCCAGGGAGACACCTGTGCCAACAAAACAAAAAAGTGGGAATATTATTGGTACGTTTACAAATCACAAATTTTAATATACATATTAATGTTTTTTTTTATTCCTAACAACATTCACAGGTCAGTCGATACGTAAACTAGTAGGCAAGATACGTTCAGCGAGCGCGGAGCGCAAGGCCAAGCAACGCGCGAAACAACGCAGTCCCAGCCCATCCTACCAGCCAGGACATCAAATCGACAGGGATATTACAGGAACACCACATAGTATGGACAAACCTGTGCAGCGGTACTACCTGGGAGAGGACCCATTCGCGGGGAGTATCTACGGAAGGGAGAATAAGTACGATGGGGTGAAACCAGCGCGCACATCAAGACGACAAGGTCGTGACTCCGGACGGATCGAGTATGAAGAAAGGTAGGACCCGCTTGATAATTACATTAGCCGAATTTGCCAGCCGCACGCAACTAAAACCGGCTGCTATCTCATAACATTGACAACATTTTACATTTTACTAGTTAGACTAATGAATTAACCATGCTCATTGAGAGGACCACGAAACAAGTTAAATCCTCTACGTTGCTTATACGCTTATTAAATCGAGACCATTAACGAATTGAACATATAGAATAATTTTGTAATGTTTAGCATACATTTTAGTTGAGATAGGATGAAAATTCGTTTTCACATTTTTCTCTCCTCTTTACTTTAAATCGAGGATATTTTAGTGTTAGACCGACAACTAAATTGTAAAAATTTGTAATAATTGGCAAAATTAATGAATAAATGTGAAAATTTACAAATCTTGCGTTTCTTTTGACGATTCAGTGCAGTCTGTAACCGAAACTGGGTATGTATTATAATCTGAATTAATTTCTGCACATAATGCAGTTTTTGCAACGATATTTGCAAGGAGCACTTTGTTTAACTGTTTGGAGCATTAGAATACAGCGCACTGTAAATTTCACCTGCATGCTGGTCTTGTGCATGGATGTATAGTAGAATGTATCGTGGTTGTGGGTTATAATATTGCTGCCAAATTTGGCAGGACTCATTTCCATGTTGACTTGTTTTGCGACGTCTAGCTCTGCATGATTGGCACCTCGAATCCGAATCGGATAGTAACCTTGTTACCTTATTCTCGGGCGAATTCCATCGTAAACCCACATTTTTTCCCGACATTGTCAAGTGTTTGTTTTTTCACATGCCGACTGGTTTTCATGGCTAATTGGCGAAACCAGCCGCACGAATTTGGCGCGTGGGCAGGCGGCGAACGCCGCGCGCCATTGAGTGACGTACCGATCGCCAAATAAGTCCCGAGTCACTTTCAACGCTCGCACGCCTTATTCACCTTCCTCCCGACGGGTTACGCGCTCGACATTCAAGAGCACCCACCATCCGCACAATGCGACGCGAGCGCGTAATAAATGACCACGCATCGCGTGTGTGTCGCCGCGTGTGTACCACCGCTCCCCCCAGAGATTATTAATTTCGCCAATGCCAATTTCAGATCGGCGATCAACTCTCTTGGGCGATTCAGTAAGTCGACGCCGCGCCTGCAGACCGCCACGACGCACGAACGCTTCTCGCAGACGCTGCCCAGGCATTCCACGAGCAAACACGAGACTCCGACGCGTCTGGAGCGCAACGAGCACAGCAACAGTACCATCAACGTGTCGATCATCAACAAGCACCAGCAGGGTCAGCCCAGCCCGCCGAAACCACAACGCACTTTCAAGACCAATCTAGCAAGGAGTAAGAGTTTCCAGACGGCCGGTATGTACAAGTCCAACCCGCACCTCAGTAGGATCAACGATATGCAGCCAGGATTGAGTGGACTCACAAGTCCTGGACTCATCTCCAGTCTAAGTCGGAGTCAACGAGATCTCCTCAGCCATCAGGACACCTCTTTGGGATCTAGATACTACGAAACTACCACAAGCACAGGGAATGGTTTCGGAGATGATTTCAGCAAGAAGTACACCACCAGGGAGTATTATATGACCCCGACCACCCATGAGGATACAGATGCTGCCGCCAGCAACTTCAAGACCACGTCGATTCTCAAGAGCACCTCCAAGTACGGCGGTGATATTTACGAGCCGCCCACGCGGCTGCGTGACACTCAGTACGCGACCACATCTGCACCAAGTGCAGGGGCAGCTGGTAACACTGTCATCCGCCGAGGAAGCGTCAGTAGTGACTTCTCGGAGACTTACCATACAACCACGAAGAACGACGACCCTCATAGACCTTCGATTACTAACACCACGCAGAATATTTCACGTAAAACTCTGCCGTCCAAAGATGGCCGCGCGTTGCAGACCATCGAGTCCACTGAGACTCACTCGGTGACCAGGAGTCATTATAAGGGTGAACCCACGACTAGAACTTACTATGATGGCGAGTCGGGGCAGAGATACGGCAGTGTCAGCCCTGTGGTGATCGAAGTTAAGCACTACAACAACAGACGTTGAAACTTTATCGCAGAGAGTAAAAAATCGGGGTCTACAAGATGGCTCCGCAAGGACTGCGTAACTGCCCACACGTATTCAATTTGCCATGGAACTCGAAGTTTTTCACTTTTATATTTATGTTTAACCGCGTTATTTACATTAATTTATCTAAATATTAACCAGCGTCGTTTACTTATACGAGTTTAGGAAGGTAGACGATTCGGCAGTGCTCATGTTAGATGTATTCTTTACGAAATAAGGTTATTCAGATGCAAGCTAATGTTTTAACTCGAATTCTGTACGTTGTAATTGTTCTAATACGTATTAATAAATTATTGTCGATAAAAGTTGCTTACTTGTTACTGGTACACGGATGGTTGCCTCATTGTTGCACAAATACTTTTTAATTTAACAAATTCGTTCAGCAACGGCACGCCATTACTAGATTCTAACTGATTGTGTGAAAAATAAACTGTTTTTTTGTTTTGATCTGCGTTGTCGCTAGCGTCCCTCTGTAAACGCACGAGTTTGAAATCGGAACTAGTCAAAAGTGTTACTGGGCACGCATGCGTATTTTATCGGTTGCTATGGTAACAACGGAACACCGGAAGTAAAATAATTGCGCTAGTAATTCAAATTTACGCCGATTGGATTTCAATAATAATATAATAAATAACGTGCAATTTCAAGGTTGCCAACCGGTGTAAAAGTTCTAAATAACTGTAAGTAATCTAACATTCTATTTTACAGTTTCAATAGGTGTATGGAATGCAAGTGGATTCGATAACATGCACATTTTTAAATTGTGAATCGCTATAGGCAACTTATATTACATCAATACCATGTCAAACGTAAACATACCACACAATTATTTCAAGAGGGCTGTTTTAATTGTTTGTTATTTGTTTAAACAATTGATTAAACAGACTCTGTTGAAATAAATATTGAAACAATACAAGGTGACAAGTAAAGTCTTGTTTTGAAAAAATTAACTCAAAATAGCATCAAAATTCGAAATTTTTGTCATTATCACAGAATTATATTAAATATAATATTTATGCTTGTTTAATAAGTGTAGATATTTATAATTTTAGCAAAATTAGTGTGATTATTGTTTGTAATCCGCAGTTCCAGCTGTCAAACCGAGTTTCGTACCGACGTAAAACCAAATACATTCACACACGTAAGAAAACACCGCATAAATATTCAAACCTTTAATTCCTGTGATTAATTTATCCACAGAGAATCGAACAATACTGCAAGTGCATTACAATCCGAACGTAAGCATTCTATTTCTTGCAATTCGAACTGCATAACATATACTTATTGCCTGCAATCGCTCGCTTTACAACAAAACACGAATCATATTCAAGGTTATGGATCCCTGGTTAGAACTGGAACGTATCGAAGAAAACGAAAACCCGATAAAGAGTGCCAGTGCCACCGCCAGTGCCAGTGCCAGTGACGACCAGTCGCCGTCGACGAGCAGCGGATATCGGTCACCTTCTGATAAATTCGAAGACAATTTCGACGCGCCACTGCAGCGCCTGCCAGATTCCGACGAGTATCTTGAAACGTTAGGTAAGTCTTCACATTTCACTACTTGATTCGGATAATATTCATAAGATTAACATAAGATTAACTCGTGGATGATTACAGAGAAAAAATTGGCGAAAATTCGGCGTGACCCCGACGTGGTGAAGCAGCTGTCGGCGAAACGCGAGCAGTGCATGATAGAACTGCTTGAGAACACTGATACCCTTCAATACAGCACATTTGAGGAGCCCATTGACAACAGCCACTCGTTCATCTACCGGTCGTTCTATCCCCAAAGGGTTGCGATCAAACGCGGCGAGATTATCGGTCTGGTAAAGAATGACCAGTTCAACACTTCAGATAAAGATGAATCCGATTGATTTGTCGAAGAAAACCGTCGCGCTGGTCACGGGCGCATCCAGGGGCATTGGCAGGGAAATCGCTATGTTGTTGTCGAAGGCGTTATGTAATGGATCCGTTGTTATCTTGGTGAGCTGTTTAAGTGTTAATTTAAATGTGTCGTTTTGTTTATCTGCTATTATGCAAATGAGTGAGAACGTGTTTTTTCCAATCCGATTTACATTCGCTTCAATAATTGAACTTCGGACTCGTTTTTTTCTAATTCAAAGTCGTTGTGTAATTGCAGGTGGCCCGCTCGGAAACCGACCTCCAAAAAACCGAATCGTTAATGAATCAAACCATCAAAGTCTTACGTTTTGCACTGGATTTATCCAAACCGTCACTGGGTGATTATGAAAAAGTCCTGCGGGAAGCGGCGCAATATTCAGCTGGTATTGAGAACGCTATTATCTTTCACAATGCTGGATCTCTTGGCACTGTTGATCTTCTTTCGACTTTGACTGACGCTGATCAATGGCAGACGTTCTGCAATTTGAACATATCTTCCGTGGGTATTCTCAACCCGGTTTTCATGAAGACATTCGCCGCGATGAAGAAGTACGTGGTTAATATCACGTCGTTGATTGGTTCTGTGCCCTTCAAGTCAGCGGGCATGTACGGCCTCGGCAAGGCAGCACGCAACTATTACTTCAAAGTTTTGGCCGTCGAAGAACCAGACTGCGTTGTTTTGAGCTACAGCCCGGGGCCGGTCGACACTGAAATGTTCCACGTCTGCTCGGAGAAGATTCAGGACGAGACAGTGCAAGCCAGCTTCAATAATCTCAAGACAACTAACACGGTGTTGACCACAGAGCAGACCGTTAGTAAATTATTGCGTTTGCTACAAAAGGGCGACTTTTCCAGCGGTGATATTGTTGATTATTATGATTATGAATGAACGGATCTTGCGCTGTTTGTATATTTTTGGGTTTAGAGCTGGGTGTTTCGATTTTTATAAATTTTAAATTAGCCTAATAAATTTATCATGTACATGCACAACTTTCTTTATATTTATATCAATTTGTGACTTGTAGTATTAGTTGCATATGTTACATTGGTTGTAATGTGAAATTTTTAACGTGTAATTTGGGTTGCCTATGTTAAAATAACATTTTGCGAAAAATTCAATTTCTTCGGCGAGTTTTCGATGAATAACACGTCAATTTTTATGTTTAATGTGATTTACGCCTTTAAAAACATGGTAATTTATGTTTGGGGATAAATTATTATTCCGAGCGTGTTTATAAATACCAATATGGTTGATAAATCAATAAGTAATGCGACTTCAAAGAAACTGATTGATGTTTTTGAATGTTTGCGACTTTCCAACAAATCACTTTGAAGTTATTGATGTCAAGCGTGTTTGTTTAAAATGTTTTTGAAGATAATAGTCATATTTATGAAAAATAATGCCTTGCAGAGTGGTAATAAGTCGTCTTGGATGGCAAGACTTGGTAAAATTTCTAGCGCCCGCGCAAAAAGCGCCGCCGCGACGCTTCTCGCACGCATCGACGGCGCGCGGTATATAACGGTCGGCGTTCCTGTTGCTTCAACGCTCCAGTTTAGTGTAGTCCAGCCGGCGTCGCGACGCGATCCCGTTCATCCCTATACCGACCGTACGCACGCACACACGACTCTCGCACCACCGTTCTCTTCGCCGAATCAGCTCGCTCGCTCACACGCCGCCGCCGCCGCCAGCCAGCATCCAGCCCCCGTCGCAGACGGAAGTCGACGCGGGCGATCGCGCGACGGGCAAAGTGCGAAAAGTCGCGCGACTATGATTTTTCCACCGCTCGCCGCCGCTGTTTTGTTTATTTGCGCGCGGGACCGCACCCCGTGAACCACCGGCCGACCGCCCCCCAGGAGAGTGTATACTTAAGTAACTTTTGGATGATGCAGTAAAGGGAGCCGACGAGCGGCGCGGCGATGGTCGATCTCTGCGGCTGTTAATTCGTGTCGCGCGCAAACTTGCGAACTAGTTCTCCGCGCTCCGTGCAACCGCCGTCGCCGACGAAGATTGATCAGCAGCAGCGAGGATCGCCCGCCGACATGCATTCGATGCATTACAACACCACCGGCTACATGCATTGCCGATCCGATTCGGGATTATCGCATCGGCGAAGAGATTGCACCGACGATAGCGCCGACTCGACGCCCTCGGATCTCGAAGGTAAGTCGTCTCTCGCGCGTGACGCTTTTCCGGTTCAATTCTTGTGCGCACTTACTTTCCGAACTTGCGCGGGACTCGCAACACGTTAAACGCAATGCATTCGATGTGATCAAACCCAATCATTCCACCATCAACGGATAATTACCTCTCTCCCGTTAGATTTCCACTCCGGTGAGTTCGGAAAGTAGTCGTTCGACTCTTCTCCTTTCACCTGAGAAACTCACCTGAAACAAAAAATAACTTTGCTTATTATCAAGAAAATACAGAAGAAAAACCCCAACAACAACACCATCGAAAGAACAGGCGTCAAACAACGTCATGCATGCCCAGTGTCAATAAAATAAGAACTCAATTCAATTCCGACGAACTTTTCGTTGTATTGCTCTTCAAGTTGAACAATCGAGCAAGTTGTGCAATAAAGCCAACGCTCATAAATTCGTCACGATGAAGACCGCCGCCAATGTGGATTTGCGCGGAGTGCATTCTTCTTCATGTAAGTTGTAAGTATCCCGTGCGTGTTTGTTTGCGTTGCGTTTTTCGCTTTGCCCGCGATCCCCGCTTTAATAACTGCGGCGCGTAAAGTTGCGATATCGAATTCAAAATATTTTCACTGCTCTCGCGCGCCGTGTTCGGAAAGTAAAAATAGGTTGCGAGAATCCTGTGCAAACACTGAATTCGTGTGTGGACGAATTCACGTGTGCGAAGAAAGGCGCGCGCGGCTTTGCACTGTTTACACGAAAATTTAAAAGCGGATCTGTTTTGTGTATATTATCCATCGACGAATCAAAAATATTTAGACAGGTAATTAATTTTTGAAATATGCGCGAGCGCAGACGAACATGATGCAATGCTAAAAGCTCTTGAAAAGAAAAAAAAAGCGCGCTCAGTTTTATTCATTCATTCATTGCGATATTGATTAAAATCGGTTTCAAGATGATTTTTAACGAAACGCATGCGTTTTAATTGTGTCCAGTTTACTATGGGGATTAATCATGCGTATTGCATCATGATTACGTTCAATTCGCCATTAACGAGCACACACACGCTTCAAAAGGATTTCGACAAATGTGTTTTAGTCCATTGTGCGTGTACAATTCAGAGAATTTCTATGTTTTATAATTAAATTAGTTGATTATTGCATGCACACTGTATGTACCTATTTTTAAATTCGTATAAAGCTTATTTCGCGCACTTAAAATAGATATTCATGGTATTAAATATATTATGCTATTGATCTGCCGCGGGAGTAATTTACTAATGAATAAAATTTCTCGTGCGCGAATAAATAATAAGTGTTCTTCGTCTGTCGGAGTAATTATTTCTTGTTTAAATTATAAAGGGAGGAAATTGAATGCAAATAAGTGCATTGTAGTGGCATAATAATGATTAATTGGTTCTTTACATGTTCATATCTAATTTTAAACTATAAAAATTTAATTTTTGTGAAAAATAACTAGTTTATGTGCTTTTACAAGGTTTAAAACATGTCTATACTAAAATTTAGTCACTCCGTGACTAAAACTCATGATTAAAGTACTTTAGTCACGGCCGTGTTTAAAATACGACTTTTTATGCATTAAAACCGTGGAAAAATTGACGCTTTGAAGGTGGAAGTAAAAAAATAACTGCAAATTAATCAATTTCTCGAAAAAAGCAAACATTTCTTGAAATAAAATTTAATATATTTATTAATAATCAAACTATTTCTTGTAATATACGAGTTAAATTATATTAAACTGAGCTAATAAATTAACTTCTTGTTTTTTTTTGTAAGTAAATTCCCTCCAAAAGTGAATTATTATGTTTGCTGTCTTGAATTGATTGAATGAAACATAATCGTGATTGTGTTTCGGTGTAGACGAGCGAAAAATAGCGTGTGCACAACTGGCAGAAAGTGGATAGCGTTCGGATTCAATCAACCCGGGACGCCAAACACCATTTGCCGCCTTTAGCACACAATCTACTATTGTTTACACTATGAATATGCAATTCAAATTGGCGTTTTAGATGTTATATATGCCCGCGCTGAGCTGTGTCATGCACACGCGAAGCAATCAGGCGACAATCTTCAAAAATAAGCAAATTCTGCGATTGTAAATCAATTTTCATGGAATCCACATGCGCAAACAACTAAAAACTTATCTTGAGCGTGGGATGCATTTCAGTTTCACGCGTAAACAATGCAATTGTATTCGGGAACAATTGCGCACAATAAATTTTCATTACATATTATATCGAGTAATTAATTGAGTATTTATTTAATAATAATGAACATATGCAAAAAGAGAAAATGTAATTTTAATCGATGTTTTTATTCGCGGATAAACAATTCATGCAGACTGCGATTTCGATTAGCAACGTGTTTCTCTATCAATTATTAGTTCTGTTGACAACTCAATTTTCCGTCGCCGGCAGCCGATTGTGATCCGATCAACAATTGGCTGGCTCTAATCAGTTTCATCAACTCGCGCAGTGACGAAGTTTCGTAATTAATCGATGAATATGCATGCCGATACGCTGGCCGATAGCGTTGTTAACAATAACGCACGACATCGCCATATTCCCATTCGACCGCGATCCACTAAGACGATAACGGCAAAGCCCGGATAAGGGCGCTGCGAAAGACAGACTCGTGCGGGAAATTGGAAAAGGACAATTACGGCGCATCCGGCCACGATGTTTGAATAAAATATTTGGATAAAATGTGAAATAATTCGGTCGGCGGACGCAGCAGATTCAACAGGAATCGAGGGTAAATAGACGGCTCCAGCCGGGTGGAATGCCAACTTTGGTACGCAAAGCGCGGAAACTCGCGCAACGTGTTTTAGTGAAAGACAAATATGAAATGCGCGGAGAATAGAAATATCGAAAATAACTTAACTTGCTTCTGTATGCTTTTTGTTAGTGCACGAAGCCGAAGCAGAAGGAGAGGAGGAAAAAAACACACACAAGCTGCGGAAACTAATCTTGCGGTTGAAAACGTTGAAATGTATTTCCTTCGGGCTGAAATAACGAAATTGAAATGCAGACGGGTGAAAACCTGCGCATTGACGAAAGCTGCCCGCCGATAAAAACGAGTTGAACGCTGCAAAAGTTTATGCACGGCGTCCGCCCGCCGGACGCATTACACTGATAAAATTTCTTATTCCAATGGGAATCTAACGACCATCTCAGTTTCCATTATGTTTCGCATTTCTCTGCACAACACAGCAGAAAACTAGATGTTCTAGTTTTGGCGTATCAAGCTTTCACTTGTATTTCTATTCGTTTTCGCATCCTGCGCGCAGATTTTTCGGAGTTTCGGAGCTTAATGTGTTCTAGACTAGCTCGAAATGGCTAATAACATCGGTTGTTTCTTCAGCCACCTGATTTGTACCTAAATATTTCGATAAAATAACATTTCAAGACGTTTAAAATCAAGTTCAAGGTTATCTTATGTAATGCATCATCGAAATTAATTGAGTCGCTTAAAAATAAATTCCGCCGCTGGATTTCGTGTAATAATGCGCCGGCGACCCGAAAATTGATTAGCCGCACGCGAGTGCACGCAGGACGCTCGCGTGTTTGTTCATTTCGCCGACTTTAAATAATAGATTGACTTCTTTCCCCGTTTTTTTTTCTCTTCTTCTCTCGTCTCGCGCTCTTCCGTGCCAAGCAGCTTACGATATCTATCTAGTTAATGGATGCCCTTGCGCGGCGCACATTTGCCAATTCGGTTCGATCCACCGACCGCACAATCCTAGCGAGCAGCTCAGATGTTTCAGATGCTTCGCGGAACGAAACGCCCGCGCGCTATTAGCAAATCTGAGCGAATCCCGCGAGCCGAGGCAAGACAATGCCCGCACGCGAGGTGAACCAAAACAGGAGAATTACAAGAAAATGAGAAATGCTTCACAAAGCAAAGCAAAAAAAAACCGCTAGCTACAACGGGAAATAGAACGGAGAAAAACAAGTAAACAGAAAGAAGTAAACTCAGGGATGAGTAATTTTAAATGAGAGCTCAGACAAGTTTTTCATTTTTTTTCGCTTTTGACTAATGTTTGTTATGTACGATTGAATATTTATGGTTTTCGGTGTTTGGTTGTTGTTGCAGAGACCGAGTCAGGATGCAGCGGCACCGTGTCTGGGCTGGAGGTCGATCCGAACCTGAAGTACCCCGGCTTCGCGCCCATCCTCTACGGCTACATCAAGCAGACGACGCGCCCGAGGAGCTGGTGCCTGGCGCTCATCACTAATCCATATCCTTTTTCAACAACTAATTTGTTTTTAACGCATGGCGCTAGTAAAAAGGTAAGCTTCGTTTGCTAATCTGCAGTCGTTGAAATATTTAAGTTCGATTTGTGAGCGCGTCTCCAAGGACGCGCTGGCGGCGTAAACAGGAATTCGCAACACATATAAGAACCAAGCGAATAAAACTTTCAGTTCCGGCGGCGCTGGAGTTTGCACTCCAATTCACACGTAAATGGAACAAAATTCATCCCAGGCTTTGCAAAAACATTACGCGAATGTAATATTCGTCGAAATGCAACTATTTTATTCCGGTTTTGTTAATTTGTGTCCGGCAGGTGTTCTACGCTTGAATAATTGTTCCCTCAATGAACGTTTAGACATATTCAGCGTGTATGCAAATTTCAAAGTTTGGGCGTGAATGTAATACACCTTCAGGGCGAGTCAATAATTTTTCGATTACCATAAACGGCTTTGGCGTGCGTTTCCGATTCAGCCACCGGGAGGAAAAATCGTTCAAATAAACATGCAAATTGAAATCAACTTGAAAGTGACCGTAACTCAAATATTTCGATATTTGTGAGAAATGGATGGGATTAGCTGCTACTCTACGGCGTAGTGAATAAACGCGGCGCGCAGTTTTGGAAAAGTTATAAAATAAACGTAAACAAACATCGGCATTGGCGCTGCATGCGAGCAGCAGCGGCCGAGCAATTACTAAGTTTAACTTAAGTCGATGGTAGTTGTGGCAGCATTAAAGGCATTTAGGAGGCATTATGAGCGGCCGGAGTAGATGAGGCACAACGAGTTAATGTTGCGCATTCAGAGCTGGCCTAACGTGGAAAAACTCCTTTGCGGACTCAAAACTGGAAAATAAAAACAAACTGCGCACCAAGAGGAAAACTTGGAAAAACCTCTCTTGGGAAATAATTCACTCTCGAAAAGGTGTAGTGTTTCGATATGTTTGCACGTCGCTAATTGCTTAATGGCAAATGCATTTATTTGATTTCTCCTGCTGCCGGCACTACACCACTATTACGGACGATGATTTTATTTACACGTGCCGGGGCCCCACTAATTTTAAAATCGTGTTATATACTGTTAATAACGTAAATATTTAACGAACGCGCAAAGTGCAACCGCATCAGGGTCCTGCTTCGTTTTTCCGCCCGCCGCCGGCGCAGCGGTGTTTTATTTAGTTGTTTTTTTTTTCGTTCGCCGCTGGCGCCTGGGTTTCCAATCCGTTTACTTACATTTATACACAAATCCGGGCGGTGTTCGCGCGCGTGAAAGAAATCAAAATGGATTAAGTGTGCATGCTGAGAAACATAAAAACGCGCGCGTGGAAAACCAAGTCACATGTGATTATCGCCTCGATAACAATGCGGGTAGCGACTAAATTTAGTTCTCCGTATTACATCATGCTCGAAAACTTTTTATAGATTTTTTTCTCTCTCGGCTGCGAACATTTTCCAGCGATTTAAAAATTCGCTGTGTGCATGTCTTGCGGGAGTTGGTCGGTGATTTTTCTGGGTTTCACATGACAACATACGCGTAGCAAAAGGGTTATTTACCCTTCTGCTCCGCTGAGATTACATTCATTAGAGATGTGAGATTTTCCATTCGGAATTTTACAAGTGCTACACGCCTAATACCTTTCTCTAATGAGGCACGAAATTCGTTGCTTTTCCTCTGTTACAATAAATAAAATATAAACGCACTCTATAAAAGTGGCTGGTTGAGACCCAACGATATGGAAAATTAATTTTTCCGGCCGGAAAAAATGTCGTCTGTGCCCGGCGTGTGCCTTTATCGGGTGAACTTCAAGAGATGAAAGGCTACAGCGTCAAAAGTCAAATTTTACCAAGAAACGCACAAATGTGATGGAAACGATTTTCTAGTCCAGACTATAATTAAATATCGAGGTCATGTTTTGTTCCGAAATAATTAAATCTCGGCGCTTAACGAATGATTCGTACAATTCAGTATTTGTAATTTTAAACGATTACAATTCGACTTACAATTTCGACAATGGAACGCGCGCAGCATTGTCTCCGCTCGTCGTGGGAGCTCATTAATTTTCATTATTTCTAATTGCATACGTACGGCTGCGCAAACAAAGGCGGATACAGTGCGAATGTGTTCTTTAAATTTGCGAGCTAAACGGTTTCAGCATTTATTAGTGTAACTCGCGCGCACAGACAGCGCGGATGAAAGAAGCAGCAGCAGCAGCGAGCGGCGAAAGACAAATGAAGCGACGTCGCGAGCAGGTTAATTTATTGGTTTACAACTTAAAGAGCAAGTGTCCTGCTAGTAGTTTTACAAGCTGAGACATCTTTTAATTACATTAAATTTTTTTATTTTTTTTATGAAAACAAAAGAATTTTTTATGTTTTCAACATTTTTTTACTAAAAATTCTTTAATGCGATGTAAAACATGATAAAAACAATAATTATGCAATTCTGTGTTATCCCACAGACAAAATAAACAAAGTTTTAGCCTCCTGACGATGTAAAACTACCAACAAAGTGAAATTTCCGTGCAGGTGGGCAAAAATGATCTCACGTTTAATAAATAATAATATCTACTTAGAAAATGAGGAAAAAGTGAGCAGAAAATGAGGCGCATAATCGCCAGTGATAAATGGCTGGATTTTTTTAATCAAAACCTGAAACCCTAAATTTTTAGGTTTTTTTTTCTTCTTGAGCTTAAAACACTTAAAGGCGTTTTAATACAGGCGCACGCAAATAACTCGAACGTTGCTTCGCATAATTAAACAACATTTGATCGCACAAAGCGCGTAGCGCACACAATCAATACGCATTAAGCTGCGCGAAATTAATAAAGCATGTTCAGGCGTGTGCACGCGCAAGAGAACATTAATTATATCAAAATTCACGAGTTGCAGCCAAACAATGCCGGTGTGTTACGGATCCCTGCTATCGCTGATGTACATAAAATTAATATTTAATACGCCGGCCGGAAAATCAATCAATTTTTGCGTTTAATCATGCATTGAAGATACACGAACGGGTTTTTAGTTTGCATATGCAATTACAACCCCTGCATCCGATGTGTGAGAAGTGTGTATGTATTATGCACACGTACATAGTGGATAACAACTTACGATTCGTAATTAAGGCGCTGTTGGCGTCATTGCAACCGCTGCAATATTTAATTGAGATTTATAATTCATGCACAGCGCAGAGAAATGGTGTGTTCGTAAATAACTCATGCGCACGACGCGCGACCAAAATGCATCAAAGGACGCGACGTTTATCGATTCCGGCGCTCGATGCTTTAATTAAATTCGTCATTTCGTCGGTGCTCATAATATTCTTTGTTTAGATTATTCGTGGAGATATTTCGCGCGGCGCGGCGCGCAAATTCTAGTTTACGGCGACATTTTGCTGCGCGCCGGGGTCGACGTTTTATAAGATTTTTATTATATTTCGCCCAATTTCGGGCAGGTATACACGCGTCGCGGCGCTCCCGCGAGAATTCCAAAAATGAAATTCAACATTGATTTTCGTACAATGTACGAGCTCATGCGAAATTTATGTATATTTTGAATTTCCTGCCGTTGGCCGCCCTTAAACAGCACGCTTATTTTCCCAGCGCGGAAATAAAAGTGTGCCGAGCGAGCGATTTCGAAAAACGCACCAAACAATAACAATATTCAAGATAAATCGCGCATCTACGCAAAAATTCATTTAATATTTGATTTATGAACATACAAATATTTCATTTGTAAGTATCTTAATTATAAGAAGATGTATATTACGTAATTCTCGGAGTAATTAACGAAAATATGCCTTGTGTTGTCAAGCGCACTATAATGATTAAAGACGTGTGGGTGGAGGCGAAGTGGCTTAGTCTAAGATGAAGATGCGAGCTATTTTCGGCCCGCCCGACCACCGCTACGGATAATTCTCTTAATTAAAACCATCGAACGCGCTTGTCGAACAAGCCGGCTCAGGTTGCTTCCACGCAATTAGATACCTATTTAAGCGCAAATCAAATTTATCCACGAAACCATATATAAGTGAATTCCTCTGAAAAATTCCGTGTGTATATCTAAGGATGTTGATGATGCGGTGATGGAGGCGCGCATCCCGAGCGGAAAAGACCGCGAAGTAACGCAATATCTCGACCTTTCGACTAATTGATGCGAAATGACGTGCGGCGCGCAGCGGAAATGTTACCATCCTGTTTTGTTAGTCCGAACAAGAGGAGGCGGCGGCGCGGCGAGACGCGCGTGTTGGCGGCGGTCCAGCAGCCCTCGCGCGCCCGCGCTCCAGCTTTCGGTTTCGCACTGCATTCCCAATACTTTTTTGATGTTCGCACGCCAGTGAACAGGATATCCATGGATCGAGGTCGGTCGAATTGAAAAAACGCAGCAAACGCTGCGGATATACACACAGACGCAGCATTTTTCAACAATTTACTTTCTACATGTTTTGTGTGTGTCGAAAGCGCCGGCATCAAATCAAAAAACCTGCGCGTTATGTTGACTTATAAATACACATTCGATATAATTGATGATAATCAGCGCCCGGCTGCATTGTGAAATTTACAATTATATTACAACACTAAATATCGATTCGCCGGGGCACTCAAATTGCAATCGAATGGAATCAAATTTTACGCTGTTGCGTATTTTATTTTCATGCGCTGCATGTTTTTTCGCTGTGTTTTGTTTTGTTTGAAATTATTTTTATTTTGTGCGCGTACATTAATCTCGCGCGCAGTGCGCGGGCGGCGTGTGTACACAATGTACGTACATTCTGACATTCGTCCCGAAACATTATTATGTTTGTTCACAGCCAGCTTCAATTTCAGGTGCACTTCGAACGTGCAAATTTTCCAGCCCACACACAAAAGCAACACTGACGGGAATTACGAATTATGAGCAATAGTTACAACTGTTTCAACTTTTTTTTACATCGACACGGATAAAAATATCGCCCGAGGCAACAGAAAAAAAAACAACGAAACTCTGTAATTAATTTTATATTTAATTCAGCAACAAACTCGGAATTGTCGAGTGTGCAAATTCGCTTCGCAACTGATAAATTCCCATCGAAACTTTGTGCGCATTGAAAATATCACATGCATTGCGCGATTTTACGCGTGGATTTTATTGCAATTAATGCTGGAGAAGAATTATGTGCGCCCGGGCGGAATACACGGAAAATGACTCTATTTATCGTCATGCGAATGCAAAGTTTCACAATAGCACCTACCGCGCATTGAAACGTTGCATATGTGTAGCCTTGACATGAAAGCCGAAATGTTAACGAACGCGCCACTGTGTTTTTTTTTTCTTCTCTGTGGCGTTGCGTTTCCGAGCGAATGCCCACTTTTCTTTTCGACGCGTTTTTCCTCTCTAGAAGTAAGCAATTAAATGATTTATGTACCGACAGGCATCTAACATCAATTCGGCGCGAAATTATTGTTTACAGCTCGCTATACTTCTAATGAATATAAATAAAAAACGGCGCATAAAAATAGATTAAATATAAATACTGAATTCCGCTGTTTTTTGTATTTGTTTGACACATTTGTGATTCAACAAAAGTATTTTTATCACAAGTGAAAAAAAATTTCCGCTACGCGTAGAAATTTATTATTTATTCTTCATTTCTAAGTTTAATTATGCTGTCTTCGAAATTTATGTAGGTCCGCCGGTGAACAAACCACATACATTTGCTTTCGTTTCCTTTTTCGGCTCTCGCGCGCGTAGAGTTCGACCCGCATTTCCGGCGCCCAACACGTCGTTTCGTGTGTTGCCGTTTCCCTTTCGCGATGCTTTTACCAGCTCCATATCTCGCCGGCGCCGACCCTCAATTATCCCCGTAAGTCCCATAAGGTAGCTGCGTCGGTGCGACATACTGTTCAATAGTCACGCGAAGATTATGAGGGTGACGATGGTGCGGCGGATTGGGATGGAGATGCGCATGGGGTTATGGTGGAGGCGCCGGCGGTCTTGTTGGTGGAGGCGCTGGATAAGTGGCTGTGCGTCTTGGCGCCGCGCGAAGATAACGACGGCAACAAGGAGAATTATACCGTGGCGTGGAGGAAACCGAGCCGGCGTATATACAAACGCGGAAATGTGCTCTAATTGCCACGCTAATCCCAGCCAGATTTGTTTGAGATACAGGCGCCACACTCTCGTCAAACGCGTTGCGCGCGCGCGCTCGTTATTGTCGAATCAACAATCTAACATTCCAGCGTTCAATCATTGCCGGATCTCCGCAACGCTTCCATTAGTGAGATTAGTTTTATTAGCGTAATTACAAACAGCGCGCGCGTAATTCGATTCAAGAAAGTCATAAATTGATTCGGTTTTTTTTTTATAGTTTTGCGCAGCCGGTATTCAACTCAGCCGCAAACAGTTTCAATTGATTTTGCGTTTGGCGCGTTCGTATATCCGTGAGTTAAAAATCCACTTTGCTGCGTAATTGCATCGGACCACAATCGCAACAACTGCGTACGTTCAATTAGATTTTATTTATACGGTCAGCGACTGCCGGCGATTAAAAATATATTATTTCTGGTGCAACATGTGACAAAACCAATTTCTACACTTGTTGCACACATTTTACTACATTAAAAAGCAAAAAAATCACTAAAAAATCAATTTTTATCAATTTTGAGAAAACTAGGATGAAATGGTGATGAGTTGAGCATCTTGACAAATTTGTATCAACGTGTTTGTCCATTTGTTAGACGAACTAATAAGGGTAGGAAAGTTATGCGTTAGTGCCGGCTCGTCGACCGCATCTCTAATGACTGCGGCCCGGGCCGGGCGCGCGAGCACGTGCGACGCGTCCGGGGGCGGCAAACATCTCGTGCGCTAAGTGCGTTTGTTTACCCTCTGCGGCGGATCGTAACAGCCGAGAGATGGAAAATG
The DNA here is from genome assembly GCF_025399875.1 of Dalotia coriaria. Lineage (NCBI taxonomy): Eukaryota > Metazoa > Arthropoda > Insecta > Coleoptera > Staphylinidae > Dalotia > Dalotia coriaria. Next base: position 4,270,682 of record NW_027045443.1, on the reverse strand, counting down.
AACCCGTCGACATGTTCGCAAACATGTATTATACACATGCGAGTTAACAAATACCATTCGGGCGCGCTGAATGCTGGAGAATCAAGGACAATGCGCACAATGGAATCGTGGACTATTTATGAGTATTGGCCTAATTCCCACCGCATGTAATTTCGACTCTGGCAGCTAGTATTTCATGATGTGTGCTGCTCTTTATAGTTTCTTCAGATGTTGGACGCGTGTGTGATGTGGCATCGGGTTTCAGTGCTTTTAAGCGCCGGTGGGCGGACGTGTAATCTTGGATTTTATTTGTTTAACAATTCAGCAAGGCAATTAGTCATTTGCATAGTGGGTAAATCCTCGGCGGTGCAAAATACGAATTGTAAATTAAAACGACTTAAATTCACATGAAATGAAGTTTAAATTTAAATTTCAGAGGAAAAATTTAATTTTAAGATGCAGTATTTTAGAGTGGATAGTAACGTTTTGTTAATGCTTCCAACCGCCTCCAATCCCGGCCCACGCTCGGAGGTTCAACAAGTGCGTTCCACATTCGCATGCACGACCACAATCGCAAATAAACGCGCCGGTGTGCGCGCCGGCCAAGCCCTGCGAATTACAACGCTCCCCGAAGACGCTGGGATTGCGCCGCCCCCGCCGCACGCCACATGTCCATTGTCTTGCGGTGGCGGCCCGGCGACAGAATGATAATTGAAAAAGTTTCGGCCATAACCGGGCATGACAGGCGCGATGAAAATAAGGAGCCGGTCGGGTGGGTGCCTACTCCTCCACCGCTGACGATGACGAAGGTGTTGCATTATTTCGCCCTTGGCGCAAAAACCGCTTACTCCCGCTATTCATACCGGGCAGGCCTATAAACATGTTTCAATGGCGCGGGGAATTTATGATGCACGAACATTTGCGAAACAACTTTTCGGGACGGATACCCATACAGACACAGACACTCGAAAGTGCCATTGGATAAATTAATAAAAACCTTCACGGAGCATCAGCATTTTGCGCTCGCTGCTGCCTGCGTATGCTTACGTTTTTCATTTACAAGCGCAAATTACCAGTTCAATCCACCGGCGGTAAAAATAAACGCGTTTTGTGCGCGGGAGTACAAAGCACACGTTGTACAATTCCAGCCTCTTTGAGCTGGTTTCGACCGGGATGAAACCTGTGGCAGGCAGGCGGCGGGCTCAAGCCGGAAATGAAATATTTAACATGTTTTCGCTGTGTGCGCATGCGATGCCTTCCCAGCTACGTATGTATTTTATGTACATATGGATGCGGACACGTAGCAGCGCATGCACTCATTTCCCGGCCGCCTCCGCGTGAATTTTTCTACCTGCGAGCTAAAGGTTTGGTTAGTTTTTGTAGGTACTTGGTAAGTTGTTAAAACACATTGAATGTGTATGAAGCAACAAACGTGTGCAAATGTAATATGTAAGCTTCTTGTGTACTTCTTGCGTTTTAGTTTGAGCCGCCCGCGCGCGCGAAAGTGCACAGTCGAGGAGATGGGAAAATTTCGAAATGTATGAGTTTCGATGGGCCTCTTGAGGTCGCATGCGTACACTGCCTGTTACAGTTAGTTTTGAGGCTCGTAAAACGCAAAAAACGAATTTTTTCAACGCGTACCTCAATATATCCTAGTGTTGAACGTGTATGCTTCGGGCAATATTCAGTAAATTCAGTAGTTTGTCGCCTGGCTGATTTTGTTTCGTGTGTTTTTTTTTTCTTTCACTTGCCTCGACGACATACGCCCGGATAACTGTGCAAACTGTGGTGCAAATAGTTGTTTCGTTATGCAAGGGTTCTCTCGGCAGTATTTTTCAGCGAACGAGCATCTTGAGGGTCGCCTGCAAAGCGTTCATTCCATGCGAAAATTTGTATGTGCATGTGTTTGGCGAAAAGTTACCACTGCCGCCACTGCCGCCGCTGTAGAAAAAAAGTTGCAAAACATTTGCATTGCAAATTACTTTATTGCCCTCTTTTTGGGCGTCTTTATTTCGCCCGCATCGCCAACAAAATCCGAGCATATTTTCATTGAATTTCGAACACAAAATCAATAATGTTATCAAGCTGTATGGAGATTTTATTGGTTTATTTTCACGTGCATGCATCCCACGTAAATAGCCCGGGAAGAATGACAAAAGTCCAAGCACGAGAAAAAAAAAACGCGAATTCGATTCGCATTCGGAGAAGGAAATGCAGCCCGGAGGTGAATTGCGATTTTCCATTCGCGGCGGCGGGTGAATTCTGGAAGTAGGAAGTTGTATCGGACACTAAAGGGTCCATCTTGTTAGGCGCGATTTCAATTGAGGGCCAAACTTCAAACACCTTTCGCGGACAGCGCCCGCCCGAAGGCGTGCTTTTCGTTAGCTGATTCTCGACTATTACTACACCTGTAATCCGTGTGGTGATGTGTGTGTGTGTGGAGAGGAGCGGACGGAACACGCCGCGCGCCATCGGAGCGTAACACATTTAATGAATTTCGGAACTCCGCTCGTCCGGACCTTTCATACACGCGGGCGCAACTTTCGGCGAGCTCAAACGCGAAAGTGTTTTCCACGCTTTGCAGCGATACCATCGCACAACACCTTTGAATGCGCCTCTGCGCGCTTCAGCGAATTCTTCAACGTGCAACGCAACAAGTTACCTTTCACATCCCCACACACAAAACTTTTCTTTTCGTCGAACGCCGAGAATAGTTCGATCTGCGTCGGTGTCGATAAACAACAATCCAAATTGTTTAATTGACTGCGTAGAATCAGAGAAAAAAACGTGGTTTAATGCGCGAGCATTGACACCGCGCAACACGCAGTTCAAAGCGGCGAATTCCGGATGCTATTAGCCTCATGCTGAGCGCTTGTTAGAAGTGTAGTTGCTGCTGGTGTGTAGTTTCCACCTTCAACAAAACGCGCGCGTGTATGGCGAACAGTCGTAGCGCAAGCTGGCACGGCAAACATCAATGTTTACGCATGTTTCGTATCTTCTGCGTATTAACTTGGCGCGGCTTTTACTTTTGCGCCCGCTGGAACGCGAATGTTATTACACGCGGACGTGTTTAGTATACACGCGCATAAATACGCCACTGAACGCGCCCGCTGAAATGGGTCAAGAACGTCGAGCGCGAATCCATCTTCTCCTCCCGAACTCGTAAAACAGTCATAAAAAAAAAAACTGCAGCACCTGACGGAGGAGCATCTGGTATTGAGGTAGTGGTGCGATAGACTCATTCGTGGCACACACCAATGATTTGCAAACTTTTCGCATTTGTTGCCCGCGGCTGCACCGGATGCAGCACTGAAGTAACGCAATCAGCCTGCAAGAAGAGCAGAGCAGAGAGAAAAAAAACAGTAAAAACTGAAACAACGCCCGAGGAAGACACTGTTACATAATAGAAAACGGCGAAGATTTATTGTGCGGGCTTATGGTCATTCATTCTTTTGGCAACGTACCCAGCAACTAATAAAAAGAAAAATGAATAAGAAATGATAATAACAATGATAAATCGTTGTTTTTCTTCCAATTTCCAGCGCGACATTGTTTGATTGCGAAGCGCGCGCTCGACAGCTGGACTACGGACTCAAATTGAGTCGGCGTTTTCAATTTGAATTGATAATTATGTCGATAGCGCGGGGGGATGACACGAGACTGTTCACGGCAGCAGGACAAAAGCACGCGGAATAAAAGCAACTGGAGCTCTTGGAAGGTGCGAGCTGCGCGCCGATAAGGATAAACGTGGTTGTAAAGCCGGGCTGTGATGTCGCCAAAAAGAAAACGAAAGGAAAATGCGGCGACAAAGACGAAATTGATAACATCACAAAGGCCGACTCGCAGCGAAAGAAGGTTGTTAAATTTTAATCTTTCGACTCATTAATTTTCACTTAGGCGTCGCCACCGCCGATCTTAACATCACAACGTGCTCGCCCAAGCGTGCGAAATTTTTACAATGTGTTTACAGATTATATTGCAGTGGATTCTTTAAAAAATTCAAAATTTACGTTGAAAAAATCGCAAAAAACACAAGAAAAAATCGCGAAAAACACAAAAAAATGACAAATTTTTCGTTTTTTTAAGGTTTTCTTGAGCAATTGCGGGGCGTGAATGTGTTTGATTACGAAATAAAACCCATGCACTTTGGCGCTTAACAGATGTCCTTTAGTTATTCATGCCGCGCCCGTTCCAGACGCACTTTGCGCCCGAAAAAGCATGTGTTTTTTGCGCGACGCCGAGAAAAATGTCTTTGTTCGCAATTTGCGCGGGCAGGCGGACTTGTTATGCGCGCTGGGAGTCGTGAAATAAGACACTGCGCGGAATTCGGGCGCGCGTGTTGAAGAAAAGCAGCCGCGAAGGCATCGTAAAATTGAGCAATAAACACAAAAATAGCACCAAATATTGATTCTTAGCGTTATCGTTAATGCGTTCGTGTCGAACATAGACATTGACCGCCTTGTGACGTTGATGTACCCCGTTAAAGGCATAACAACGCACGTTAAACGAAATATCGCTAGTTAACCGAACATTTATAGACGCTGGAGGTACTCATAGGTCGGGTTTATATCGACTGCGTCTTCAATTCTTTACTGGCGCGCTTAATTAATAAACGCGCAGGTACAACCCCGAATAGGCAATTTACGCGCGCACATTTTTTTCTCTTCTTTCTCTGAAATTGATTTCGCTTTAGTGTCTGACTTATTTTCGTTGCTGGCGGCGCGGAGGTAAGAAATAATTGATGAAAATAAAACAACAACGCGCAACAGACACGATCGGAAATTGATTGTGATTGATTGACAATATAATCAAAGTGTTTGAGCGCGCTGGCGGGGGGCGGCAAGGCGGCGTGCTGGATGATTGGAAAGGTTGCGCTTCAAATCGGATTTGGGCGAACCGAATCATCGGTTGCATTAAATATTTAAATCGAGGCTAAGCGGCTATTCCTATTAAGGAGTTTTATTTTTATGTTTTTCCATTCGGGGTGCTGCATTTGAAGTGTGCGGGTGGGTGTTATTCAAATCGAAAACTTAATAATTAAAGCGCGGTGGTGAAAGGTCAACAGATGGTGGTGGTGGTTTAAGTCTTCGTCTGGTTTCGGGCGGCGAATTTAATTGATTCGACGATTGTGCGTGGAATGGCGGCGGGCTCTAATTGATCCTTTTGTTGTTTTAGCAGCGCCGTGACGCTGATCGCCACCCGACGCTTGCGGTTGTTGTGATTATTATTTACGTTTTGTTGTGAGAAGGGATTTGCGACGCGCGGCTAAGCAAACACAGCGCGCAGCGGTGAAACTTTCGACTTTCCAGCGGGGCGCAACATGTTTTTTAGTGAAAGAGGCGGTCGAAAGTTCGAAGAGCATTAGAAAGTTGGCGGCGCGCGCGGCAATCGCTTAGCGGCCAGGGCCGATGTTGCGAATATGGAGTAGGCGCTCCCGGTTTAATTTTGTATACTTTCTTGTCCATGCATGTATGTTTAATATAGGGCACGGCGCAGGTAAATGATCAATAAAGTTGCCCCTCCGCGGCGGCGGCGGCGTGGGGCGTACGGGCCGGCCGGCGGGAGGCTGTGCGCCGTTTTGATGTGTGTGTGTATTTTATATATGTGTGTGTCAGTGTGCGCGCCCGCCCACACCTACATCCGCGGCGCGTGCATCGTGTTGCCGCCGCCGCTCTTGCTCCTACTAACCTAGGCACCTACTTTCGCGACTCGCATACATCTTCGCGTATTGAGTTGACTCGCTAAACCCGCACACGAGGCACGTGCTTATCGCCGGCGCGCAGCAAAATAGAAAAACAAAAACACGATCAAGTGCCACTAGACTCCGACGTTGCGCTGCCGGCTTAATTGACCAGCAACGCGCCGGCTGCTGTGCTTTTATTTCCGAAAATATATAGACCTGTTAGTCTATTACGCACCGCAGGATCAGGTTCATCATGCGATTCACGTGCGCGCGTGCAAAATGAACGCGCGAATATTACAAAATTCCATGTGAAAAGAACGATAATGAAAATTATTACGAAACGGCGGCGGCGGCGGCTGGAATTCACCGCCGATGCCACAGCACGCCGGCATTCCAACACTACCTTGCCGCCAACTTTCCGCACGACTATCCCGCACGGAAAGTTTCGCCGCGCGGCGGAATTTCAGATTTTACGATTTCATGAATTGCGGCCTAACGAACAATTTCACTTCACAACTAACAATAATATTTAAATCGTTTCTTCGCAGCGTCGTTTTATTACATCACCATAAACGCTGCTGTGTTTTTTTTTTCTCTGCTGCCTACAGAATTAACGTTGATCCCCAACGAACTGATGTGCCCAGTCAAGCGTGACGGTTTTTTCCCCGACAAGGGTTTGATTTTCGACGCTGCGAGCAAATGTGCCGTGATAAAGAGCGCGCTCGAAATGTTCACAAGTTGTAAATGCTTGTAAATGCCAATTTATGATAAGCCCATAGCACAACAACCAAAAAAACAGCGAAGATATTTCATTTTTGTTTAATTTTTTTTTTCGAAAATTTTTTTGAATTTTTTCGCGCGCGTGATTCGTGTCGGAACGCAGCGTTTATACTAAACTAGGAGACAATGTAGTTTTGAAAGTTATGCGATGGTTCATAACGCACACTCAATTGTCGCGCCCGGGTCGCGCAAACTTTTCGATTTTAACTTTTAACTGCCGCCGCGCGCGGACATTTGAATCGGAGACGTTCAGCGCGCAACTTTTAACTTAATAAGAACGCGAGCGATGATAATGCGCACATTACGTTGTTACGGACGAAGATAACACCGACTACCTGGCGATGACGCTGGGACAATAGCTCGCGGAATTTAATAAAGTTGGGAAAAGATGGGCGAGTGGGCGCGAAGAATGTAAATACGCGCATAAATTTCGCGTCTGATTTTTTTTATTTTCGGGCGTTTTAACTCTTTGCTTTCGCTGTTTGCATATTGCACGCAAGCCGTGAGTGTGGAACAAACGTATTATTCGGCTTGGGGAAACTTGGGATGTGCGAAAGTTGCGCACTTTTAAAAGGTTTCGCATATTTTTTCGCGAACGAACGCAAACATTTCCATTTGCGCATCTAACATATTTTAAATCCATGTTTTTAGCCGAATATATGAATATGAAATTGTTTTTACGTCACAAACTTTTACAAACTCAATGCGAAATTGTGAAATTTGCAAATTTGCAAATTAAAAAACCGAATTTGTTTGCATCCCGAGTTTTTTTTTATTTTATTGTAAAAAATATAATAAAAAGTTTTCGGAATGACGGCAATTTAGAAAAATGGATTATAACTATACTACCGTGCGGTTTAATGAGTTCTAAAATCGATAAATACTAGTTTCTGCATTGAAAAATATTTAACATCCGCATGCGATAAAGATGATTGCCGGTTGTAGATACTTTGTAAGCCGGCAATAAATGCCATCGGCAACTATTTGGTCGTTGTTATCAATCTGCGCCCGTCATCGAAATGCATGAATACTTTATGCGGCCATAAAGTTTGTCTCGGCGACATTCGAGCGCGAGCTTTACGACGATGTACGCTCTCGCAGATGACTGCACAATATTGAAATCTACGCTCACAGCGCACAAATAAATGCGCTTGTTGTCCGGAAACCTGCATATTCCTCGAAATTTTCAAGTGAAAACTTTGATGCACTTAGCGGGCGCGCCTGCATTTTTCACATCGCAATATTCCGAACTGCACAATGCACGCCCGGAGAGTGCATTTGGCAGCGGCGCGTATTGACGTCGTGATTTTATCACTCCGTCATTTGTGTAATTGTGAATCGATGGAGCGGCGCGGAGGTGAGGCAGGCGAACAATATCGCCACAAATCCGGTTCAATGTCAGGCGTACGAATGGCGCTTCTTGTTGTCTGGGTATTGTTGCGCGGTGGGCAACAATGCGCCACCGAATAAACGTTATTCCGACGGCCGGCGGGCAGCGAATCGCACACACCACTCTGTTATCTATCAATATCTATCTCTGTCTGCTCGCCAGAGGTTTTCCTTCGGCGCGCGCTCTTTGTATCATGGCCTTTTGATGCTGATAAGGGGATGGAAATCTAGGTCAGCGATGAAAGGCGCAGATTAATCAGCGAACGACCCGGCAGCGGCCGCAAATCGCACGTGCGATATCTACCAGAATTAAAAACTGATGAGCACTGCACACTGCAGGCTTAAAGAATGCATTGTGTGTACGTGTTTGCGAGCGCGCAGGAGCGAGGGATTTAATTAAACATGAGGATGGATGTTGGCGGTATTAAAAAATAGCTTAATGTTGCAACTTTCCGGAATGCTTGAATGCCACAATGGAGCACTTTATGTATCGTATAAATCCACGTTTTGCATGACTCTAACCCCTAACATTGACCCCATTTATTACCGGAATGTACAAAAAAGACATTCGCAGACAACTACAAGAAAGAAATGTAGATATGCGTAAGAAGTTCGCTAGCGCAGAGGAAGACGAAAATAAATGTATATAATCCACGCTGGCGTCTTTATCTTGACCGGACGGAAACGCAATAATAAAACTGGCGTTTTTGTATGTAAGACGCAACATTTTTCACAAGGTGCACAAACGCTTTGTAAGCTGCAACTCGTGCGAAGAGTAAAAAACGCCGCGCACAACAAACGAGCATATTGAAAATGAAATTTCATTTTCACACGCCGCGTTTTTACTTTCTCGCCGCGCAGAAAGACAAAAAATACACGCGGTAGAAGGCTGCACTTAGAAAAAAATTCATTTCGAATAACAATCGGCGCCGCTGATGGCGGCAGATGATAGAAAGGTGGAAAATGAAAGCTCCGCGGCAAAAGAAAAGAAAGTGATTTCCATTCGTGCGAAAGTTTCATTCGACGCTTTTGACTTTGTCGCCAACTTTCCGGCAAAAATATCAATTCAGTAAAGAGGCACACCTTGTGCAAATTGCACTCCTGCAATAATTGATAATGAAGGCTCCAAGAAAAGCAAGAAAAAACTCGCGCGCAAAGTTTCAAGCAGCCCTTCAGGTTATTTCGAGCACATTTTCGTCAAAATATAAATAACGAGACACGCACAACAAGTTGAAAAGATAAACTTTTTAATAAGATTTAAAAGCTCTCGACGCGGCGTTACCTGTTGACCTGTTGAGCTCGAACGCGTTCGGCGGCGGCGGCAGCGAGTTTAGGCGTGTTGTTTAATTACGGCGTTCGAGGACGCCAGCGACTTGAAGAGGATTACGAGCAGCACGCTTAGTTGGTATTGGTATAATAAGGGCACGATGCAAACGAGTGACGGCGACGCCAACCTTTTCGCATAATGATGTCAAATATTATGAAAGGATACATAGTTGATGTGAAAAATCGCGACGCGCACTTTGTTGATTTTGTTAATTTGGAGCGTCGGGGACATGTGATAATGAAAATGAAAACTTGGACGCAGGTGCGCACGCATTGTTTGTGGCTGCATCAACAGGCAGCCCGGCGCCTCCACACCGCACACTCCATAATGGATTATTTTAAAGAAGCGGTTTTATGTGCGCGCACAGCTTGCACAAAGTGTGCACGAGTTTCATTACACATTGTGTAATACGCAACAGTTATTGCTCTCGGGTTCCACGGCGTGTAAATACTGAATTGCGGAATTATACGCGGTAGATTTACTTAATCAATAATAACGGATCCGCACCGAGCGTATCAAATGAAACAAGCTGGCATTATCCAACGGGGCTAATTCCTCTTTGGAATAAAATACGAAACGTCGATTGTTTGACGAATGCGCAAATAATACCACCGGCGCAGAGGAATAAAAAACGGTTTGCTTGTCTGTTTCGGTATAATGCGTCGATGTTGGACGGGCCGATAAATCATACATTTGTGTGGTCTCATCGGTTCGCGCGGCTCCAATAAAACGTGATGCAGACGAATATCGAATTTGCCGAATATTTTCTAACATGGACCAACTACAGACATTAATATCGAGCACGTTCAGGTCGTGCCGATGAAAAAAAAAACGACGAAAAAAGAAAACCGGCGAAAAACATTCCATTGGAGCACATGATAGAATTTTTTCTGCGTGCATTTGTTATATTTTATGATATGCTCTCAGCCGCACCTAGAATACTTCTTCACAAGTTATGCTAGAGTAATAACTCCGCAATTTTTCGCCGATAAAAGTCGTTCATGCGTTCGATTCAATGACATTTAAAGACACAATGATATTATCTAATGGATGTTGTGTGAACACTCGGTATAGTTTTGTAAGTTGGAATATTTTGGCACTTTTGGCACAAGCTTTCGCGTTGTCCTTGCCGCTCACGACGAATTCGTCCTTGTTTTTCCTCCGCGCGCGCGCGGCCCGAAACTATTTGGAAGGATTTATGGTTCCTTTAACTTGTCGTCGTGTGGCCTTGAAATATTTGTTTTTCGCATATTTCCTGCGCGCCGCGTCGAAATTAATTGAAATTAATACTCGCGTGGAAGTTTCAATGAAGGGATTTTTGTGCAGGTGGGACGCGCGCGATGGAAAATCGATAAATTGTCGAAATTAGAAATTATGTGCCCTGGAGACTCTCGAAATAAATTCACCACTTAAGGGCTTAAAAGGCATAAATAAAGTTCGCCGCCGGTGTGGCGCGCGCTCCGCGCCCTGCACACTCACTTTCTCAAGCCGAACTTACCACGGGCTTATCTTCAATAAAAAGAAAGCAACTCGACAACTCCGGGGTTCAAACCGGCCGAGTAGTTTTATTATTATAGGACCGAAACAAAAGTTGCTGCCGCACGCAAAGGAAAGCGAAGAATAACAGAAGAAGCCCGTCGAGGAAAAAACGCGTGACCCGTGCCGGGCTAAGCGCGTGCAAGAAACATGCAACAGTTCATTAATTAATGGCAAATCTACGGGCGTGAGGGGAGCATTTTTAATGGAACACTAAAAAGACGGATTATTCGAGAGCCGCCCGAAGAAAATCTCAAGCGCAGGCCGAGAAAAAAACATTGTTGACTAATTAATTGCTTTCCGGACGGCTGAACCCTTCGTTTTTACGATTTCTACGCGCGGCGTAAGCCAGTTTTTCAATAAGAATATTAAAATCGCACCAAATCAGGTGTGCGCCCCGGCTGATTTGTGATGTGAGCGCGTGCGAGTTTAACCCGAAAAATCCAAAGCCACATCCAAATCCCAAGCACCGCCGATCCCTTTTAGGGTCTTATCTTTTTCATTTTCATTCCGCCTCGTCTTTCTTTCGATGCGTGTGCGTGGCGAAAATGTGCGCCCCATCCATCTTTGTATTTATATTGAGAGTTGAACGACTGCGAAAGCCGACATGCGGGAGAGCGCACACTGTTGCTCTGACAGCTTCGGTTTCCAGCGCCGCACTTTGGTTACGCAGGACCTCGGCGCAAAGAAAAAAGGAAAAAAGACGACGTGGAAAGCTTACCGCGCCGGAAATACAGGTCGGGGCGCGCTGAATGCTGCCGCCGGAGAAAACGCAATGTCGTTCGGCGCCTGCCTCGCGGCCGTATTTCTCGTTGCGATTCCACTTTAATATCCCTGCCGCAGCAGGTGGAGAGACCGCGCGCGCGTCCTGAGAAGGTATCTTTAGCAATAATGCACGGATATACCTTGAAATCCATGAAACGCGCAAGATACGCCGACTTCCAGTCGTATAACAACAGAAAATAAGAAAACACAAAGGCGAACCACCCCGACAAAAAAGTGGGCTTACAACGTCGGATCACCAACGCAACATTTACAATTTTCCATACGACATACTCGAAAAATGTTTACGCGCGTTATTTGCCGAATTTCACACGCTGTCGCAGCGCGTAAAAACAGATGGAAATTAAATTAACGATGTGAAACAGTCCGCCAGCCCGCATTCAACATTCAATAAAATCGAAATGAAATGAAAATCGCGTTTACATTTCCGCAAAAGAACCGCATGAACCTGATGTACAAAGCGACTAATTAAAATTAATGCAACAATAATGGGGAGAGGCCGTCGTGAATACTCTATTTTGTTTAATTCACTCGGCGCGCCGCAACGACAAGCTTATCGACGTTTATTATCGCATTATTATGACGAAATTCGTGCGAGCGCTAATCCGCAAAATCAGTCTCGACGTGCTTTTATTTTCGCGCGTGTCCTTATCCCGTCCCGGCCCGAATTTAATCACATTTAATCGATATTAATGAAATTATGCCGGGCGTTTTGTTAGTTATGTATTTAATTCGTAATTAACTCGTTAAAACGGCCGTAACCGAGTTTGCGGCGCAATTTACGGCGCGAAATGATCGAATTTACGCGTTTTACGTGCGTGCGTGCGCTTTTTTTACGCTTGCGTATTTATTTTGTTTGATAGATTGGATTGTTTGGTGCGCGCATATATAACAAAAAAAAAACCGACGAAAATAGTCGGCGGATAATATTATGCACAAACATGTGTGACATGTGAAACGCACGTTCGCCGCTTTGCAATCATGAAAATCCTCTTATGCTGCGAGCATAAATATTTACATTTGCAATTTTCCGGTGCGCACATTGCCATAAAAATGTCAAAACTATTTCTAGTTTATTTTTCACCTTGCCATCGCTGGAAAATCGAGTTTGTTCCAGAAAATTTGCAGTAAAAATCAAATAAACGTACTTAATTAATAAGAAAAACTTTAAAAAAACGTATAAAAATGATTTTTTTTATCATAAAAGTAATTAATGTGTATTTAAGAGTTCATAGAAGACTAGAATGAAAGATTTATGCTTTTCTGAGTGTCAAACAAAGCGTAATATAACAAAATTTTATTTTTTGTTTGTAAAATGTATTTGATTTGGATTTTTTTCCGCTGGAAAATCCAATATTGCGGTAATACCGATTTTCGAAGCTAAACCCATGTTTATTTATAGCCCGGCGGTCACACGTCAATAAATAATTGACGATTAACATATTCATATGCATGTTCATGCGGAGCAGTCAAGTTCAAACATTTGCCAAATTAGTATTATGCAAAATGAATTATGCATGCATTGTGCGGCGCGTTTTTTTGCGCGCCGCCGCCGATATCGGGCGCACGTGCTCGTAAATTTTATTAATAAATTAATATACATCGTGCGCGGCCCGGTCGTATTTGCATACTGTTGCTTTTTCATGCGTCGCGTGGGCGCCGACCGTTTTTCTCGAGTGTTTTCGAACAATTTGTGGATGGCCGTTGCATAAAAGAACATACGGTACGCGTCGGCGCGCGGCCCCCGAAAAAAAAGTATCCCCTAAAGAAGCACACACAAGGTCCTGAAAGAGCGCCGCCGGGGAATTCGGCCCGGGCGAATAAACTGTTGTGTTGTTTGCTGGGTGGTGGCCGGAGCGGAATGAAAAATTATGCCTCGAAAATTGGCCGGCGGGTAGATTTGCATGCGAAGGTTTTTCTCCAGATCTCGATATTCATACCGTCGATTATAATTGCAAATATTGTTTGTCTTTCGCCGTCGCCACGCTGGAAAACAACGCGATGAATGCGAAAACGTACGCACATACCTTATGCATGCATGATTGAGAGCCGGCCGGCGCGCGCGTTACTTCATTTCGCAAACTCTTAGCGCGCGCGCCATCAATCAGCCACCTAAATGTTTCCCAACAGGACCGCCCGGCCCCGGACATCGATCATGTCTCGGGGCCGGCGGGCCGTCCGAAAATTGGACCCAACACTATTTCCACTATACACACACCCAAAAGAGCCGAAATAGAATAAAAAACAACGCGCAGGGAGAAAAAATTCAAGCCGAGGGACATGCAAAAAAAAAACGTTGTAGAGATAAACTTATTATATCCGACTGGGCATAGCTAGACATGGAAATCTCGTGGAAAAATAAAGAAACCGACGCGTAAAAAAACGCGCGCGCATGAAAAATGATGTCAAGTTCGTAAAATATCGTCGTGCGGATGGAGAGGGCGCGAATTCATGTTTACGCTTTATGGACTCCGAGGGTGTTAAAAGCATTAACTCCACTTTTGTTATTTTATTGCGCTTGTTTTGTAGCTGTCGGAGTCGGAGTAGATAATTATGCGCTGGCATGAGTATGTGCGCGAGAGCTGTGTGCAAACCACCCACGGCGAGGATAATAATAGAAGGGAAAATAATAGAAAATGAGCTTTTGCAAATTTTATATAATAATTAAGAAGCATCGTTAATGAGCCGCAGGCTGAGGGTAAGCTCATACTCATGCGTGTGCGCGCACTTTTCGATCATACCAATCGTTTCGAGCGTATTTTCCACGCACTTATTCACTTTTCAACCCGTAAACTTATGAGTACTTCAGCGCAAACATCTGCTTTTATAATTAGTATACTCAGAAAGCGGTCGGCGTGAATTTGAATGACAAACACAGACGCTGGTCTCCTAATGACTCGCTGCTTTTTCCGAACGGCGTGTATACTCGCGGCTTTGTTTCCCTCGCCGCATCACCGAAACGCCGCTTGTCTTTAATAATAATGAACGATTCAGCCGGCGAGGCGACGCGTGCGCCAGTGAATAGGCCGACGGAACGCTCACGAATGATTTTCCCTTTTCTTCTTGCGTACGTGCGCGTCGTTGATAATTCGCGGCGCAAAGTTAAAACGAATTTATTTCGTTGATGATCGGAAAGCGATTGCCCGCACAGACGAAACACGCGTTAGTTTATGGCCCGCTGGTGGTATTTTCGGTCAGTTGAATGTTTGTTTTGTTTGCTGTTGTTTACGGCCGCGGCGCGTTGCGTGTGCAGCATGCGAAAAAGCGCGGTGATGTCCTTGTTCGCTGCGTGTTCGCGTGAAGAATGCGCGTGGGAAAGCGCGATTGTGTCCGCGCACGCTCGCAGTTTATTAACTGTTTCAGCATCGACGCGATTAACACATTTTACAGCTCGGAACGATTGACTCGTTTACGTATCGAGCGTAAATAAATTGGTTCCGAAATTTGTTTGGCGTTCGATGCTATACGAACAGAGAAGCAAAAAAAAAATCGTTATTTAGAAACTTATGGGATATTTTGTGGTAATGCCGTCTCTGGTGGGTGAGGACGCTGCCAAGAAAAAGCGAAGACACAGAACGAAATTGGCTCCCCATGACCAATTGTCTTCGGAGCGCCATTATGCGCACCGCCCGTCGTCTCGCGTCGCTTTTGTATCCGCGGCGACGTCGGCTCGTTACGCGTGGAGGCAATCTTTGTCTTCGATTGCGTGTGTGTAGCGTCGCCAGCCAGTAAACCCTTTTTTTCGACGACAGGGCGGCAGAGACGAAAATACACCCGCTCGAAACAAAAGCCGTGGAGAGATAAATATTGTCGTCGCGAAGTGGCAGGCATGAAAGAATTAAAGCCGAGTAAAAAGAGTGAAACGCATTTAATCGCGACGAAGAGCGAGAAACGCTTCAAGGGTTACTTTTACTTAAATAATAGCATTGGTTATACCAATAGGAATAATAACGACGAGGTAGCGCGGAGACAAAAACGGACGTAACAAGATAGGCCAATTATTATTGCGTTTCAAAAGAAAACGCGACGGGCAACATAAAAGAATACACCATCAACAAACAAGTGCGTTTGCGTTCATTTGCATTCACTGGTAATATCAACGTTTCACTGACGGCGAACAAAAGTTGCGCTAGAGATATAAATCCCATTAATAAAGAAAGAGCGCCGCACGGAAAAATTAATTACCAGCGTTTCCATTTGCTCTCGGCGCAATGCCATTATCAACATTCGTGCATTTGTCCGCCGAAAGTGGAATTGGATAAACTTCGGTGTATCGAGAAGCAGCGCGCGTAGCATAAACATATTCGGGTGTAAATTATAAATGTGAACCTGCGACGGTGAACTTAGCAACCCAGCGCGCCGGAAACGCGCCGGGGGTTGCGCGCGCGAGCGCTGGAAGTACGCAATTAATTATTATACACATCTGGAAATTGGGTCGCGCATACGAGCCGACCTTCAGGCCGAACAGCCGCAACGCTAATGATAACTACATATCACCAAAAAGTGCATGAAAAATTCAGCGGCGCCGATGAAAGTTTCATGCGCGCAAATGTGCAGCCCCGCCGGATATTAACTAATAATAAGTCGTCCGTCCGCGCGCGCGCGGATGAAATTTCAATCAAGTTTCAATTAAAAATTTTCCGTGCGGACGTAAAGGAAGTTAATTTCTGGACGCGCTAATTGTCGCGCGTGTGTCGCGTAATTTTGAGACGCGGAAATTACAATCAGCGAACGGATCGGCGCTTTAATTAGTTTCAACAAGTGTGGGTGTGTGTGTGTGTGTGTGTGTGTGGAGAGTTTCGGCGAAAACTGCACTCGGAACAAAAATTTGCGTCATTTCGTTGCGTTATTATCTTTGCTCTTGCAATATGCATTTAATTAATCCCCGCTTTTGCATATATTCATAATACGCCGCTTTGGGCTTTCGTATTTTATTCGTTTGAAACGCGCCGCCCGATTTTCGAGGAACTTCATTAACCACATTTTATTATCGTACAAACGCATCCATTCAGGCCAAACAAAGCGTGCAAATGCGCGCGAAATTATTCATTAAAGAACGCGCAAATTTCGCTCGGAAAAACTTACAATTTGCGTTAATTAATAAAAGAGGTATCGCTGTACGGCGTACAATGTGCGAGCGGCTGGGAATTTCATTCCGCTACGTTCATCAAAATTTCACGCGTCCAGGAATGCCATCCAGGATTCAACAGTTTGCCGAAAGGGCGAGCACGCAAAAAACGCACGGATGTGAAATACGGCATACACGAAAAAACAGGATGGACGCGTTTGCAAACCAATTGCGAAACGATTTCGACTTTAATTAAGTCAACTCGATTATTCCCATTCTACATTCCCGTCTGCGCGCAATCAACGCGCAACGTTTTTCATAACATGCCGCCTACCTGATTTTTGCCGGGGCCGGTGAGCAGGATAATTAAAAGCGCAAACAATTCCTTCAAAATTCGACTTTCACTCTTTTTTTACTTCAAAAATTACAGATTATCTTGTGTGTATAAATAATTTGTGAAAATAATATTTGAAGTGAAAACTTCTTTAGCATTGTTGTGATTTCAAAATTAATGAAACGACACTAAAACCAGACAAACGAATTCGTTTCTATGGTTACAATCGCGAATATCTCGTAAACTAAAAGAGATAAATTGGATCTGATCGCAGCGTCTTAATCTACGGACTTTTCTCTATAAGATTGGCTAGTTAAAATGCAAATCTAAGAGAAGAAATTTTAATTCATAAAACAAAAATTGCCAAGGGGGGGTGCTTGATTCTTTATTTCGAGGATTTTTGATAATTAATATCTCTTAAACTAAAAGAGATAGCAACCAACGAATTGCTGATTATGATAGATTGAAAGATTCTCTATCAGATAAAAGTATAACATAATTATATTTCCTATAGTAAAAGGTCGAAAACCGCGACGGAAAGTGCTAAAAAGTGACATTTTGCAATTTTGGCCATTTTTTTCAATCGCGAATATCTCGTAAACTAAAAGAGATAAATTGGATCAGATCGCAGCGTCTTAATCTACGGAGTTTTCTCTATAAGATAGGCTAGTTAAAATGCAAATCTAAGAGAAGAAATTTTAATTCATAAAACAAAAATTGCCATGGGGGTGGTTGATTCTTTATTTCGAGGATTTTTGATAATTAATATCTCTTAAACTAAAAGAGATAGCAACCAACGAATTGCTGATTATGATAGATTGAAAGATTCTCTATCAGATAAAAGTATAACATAATTATATTTCTTACAGTAAAAGGTCGAAAAACGCGACTGAAAGTGCTAAAAAGTGACATTTTGCAATTTTTGGCCATTTTTTTCAATCGCGAATATCTCGTAAACTAAAAGAGATAAATTGGATCAGATCGCAGCGTCTTAATCTACGGAGTTTTCTCTATAAGATAGGCTAGTTAAAATGCAAATCTAAGAGAAAAAATTTTAATTCATAAGACAAAAATTGCCAAGGGGGGGTGCTTGATTCTTTATTTCGAGGATTTTTGATAATTAATATCTCTTAAACTAAAAGAGATAGCCACTAATGAATTGCTGATTATGATAGATTGAAAGATTCTCTATCAGATAAAAGTATAACATAATTATATTTCTTACAGTAAAAGGTCGAAAAACGCGACTGAAAGTGCTAAAAAGTGACATTTTGCAATTTTTGGCCATTTTTTTCAATCGCGAATATCTCGTAAACTAAAAGCGATAAATTGGATCTGATCGCAGCGTCTTAATCTACGGAAAATTCTCGATAAGATAGGCTAGTTACAACGGAAATCAAAGAGAGACTTTTGAAACCTGTGCTAACGATTGAATTACGGTATAACCACCAAACATAAACTTTCCTATGTATTTTTTTTTAATTAAATTTCTTTTGTCGATAATGTTGCATTCATTTAAAGCTTTGATACTAAAACATTGTCTCGTGGTAAAATTTGTCTCTAGCTTTCACCCTCAAATAACCAATCAGCCAAAGTGTTTAATCTTCGTTGTCATCAAGCGTTTGTGTTGATATAATGACGCTCCACTTTGATTATGATAATCGAATTATGAGCACGCAACGACGACGATGTAATTTTCTCCTGTCAATGTTGATTTAATAGTTATAATAGAAGGGCTCGGCGTGGTGGCATGCTAAGAAGGTGCCAGCGGCATGAAAGCAACGTCGTCCACACATTCGAGCCGCAGATTGGAGCAGCAGCAGCAACGACTCGGCGGAATCAAAATCAAAGGAATAGTTTACCTTCGGCTTGTTTGCCGGAAAGCCGGATACACGCGTACAAGGTGTCATAATCGATTGCGTAACTCGACGTTTGCGCTGGCAAATTGTTCGCTATGGATTTTTTTCTTCATGTCGTGGTGTTCGCAGGCGTGAGTTTTATCATGCATAATTTCGAGTTTATCGCCTTTGAGCCGTTGGTGTTCCCCGTCTGCGAGTCGCTTTGTACTCCCGCCGAGTTGTTTGCTGTGCGAGCGCGGCGCAAGCGTTAGCTTATTCACGGTTTTCTCTTCCGAACGTGCACAATTCACTTTGTGCGGGCGGTGACGGCGCCGGCGTCGCTTTGTGCGACGTCTTTAGGTCCTTCTTTTGCGAATGATTTATGCTTTCGTACCAGGACCGCAACATATGCGCGCACAAAGTTTCGATTTGTCTCGGACGGCGCGTGGAACGCACGAGCAGCGAACATTTGGGAAACGTCTGCATCGCACAACCGACGTTTGTAGGTTTAGGGCCGAACACACATGCCACCGCTAATAAGTTTCCCATTTGCTCGGCTTCGGCACGTGGCGTTTCAATTGCGAAACGTCTACGTTTTCAGCCGCACGTATATAAATCATTATGAAAATTGAATAATCAAGATACAGGATGTCCCAAACGCAATTTGCATTTAAATGGGACATATTCGGACAGGGATAAACCGGTGACACATGCTGTGGTCGCCGGGCATTGTTTCCCCTCGTCCGGGGCGTGTGCACAAACACAGCGTAACCGAAACCGCGAATTTGCCGCCCGCGCGTCGAATTACAAACACGCGAAAATTGACGCGTACTTAATGCAGTTTTTGTGTACGTGCGCGCGCGCAATGCGAAATGCATGTGGTATAAATATCAAATGTGGCTCGTCTGCGTTACGCCCGTTTCGCCGCAAAGTTGATACGGCGGCGGCGGCGTAATGTCGCCGCTGCTGATTGCAATACTAAACCGCGAGCGCGCGCGCCGCGCGCCACCGAACGTGATAACGGTACATTTCGAAATTGAATTCCATTGTTCGCGTCGCTGAATCCTGCAAGCATGTTGAGCATGCTGTTCATTATTTATTTTCGGGCGCGCATAAAGGTAATTACAAAAATACACGTAATTATGCTTGTAAACGTTATGAAATTTCGAGCGAATTTTCAATTTACGAAAATCAAATTGAACGCCGCGCGCCGCATGCTTTGACTCCGGGATGTAATGATATTAACTTTTTCATTTCGGAACTTTTTGTGCTTTTAATAAAACTGTCAAGTAAATTTGATATAAAAAAATATATATATATTCACATCGAGAGACATTTGATATTTCGATACATAAATACCGATAACGCAGGTCTTTGACTCGTGAAGCGTGACGCATGGTAAATATGTTCACCTCACTTTTGAACGCGGTTTCATTCAATTGAATGCGCGTCGTTTCAATATCGTTTTGTGTCTGTCTGTCCGCCGTAGACGGCGCCAAATCAAACCGTCAACTCGCGCGCCGCCGCCCCATCAATCGTCTCTCTATTTGTATCGTTTTTTGCGCCGCTCGCGCAAATATTTGTTTCTTTATTGTCTTCGACAAGCGGATGAGATCTAAATTATTCATCGAATACGCGACGCACACGCTCAGCTGCAAGCGCGCATCAAAATTTCATTCGTACCGAAGTCGCGCGCGCGTTTACGAGATCGGTGTAACCCACATCGTCACTCCGGAGAGAGGATCGATTCAACCCTATTCATCCCTACCACGGGACGGGCATTGTGCTGGAAACATGCCCGAAACTGAAACATTGCCAACCCGCATCCAGCACGCAACGCGATATCATATCAATTATATAGAAATGTTTAAGCGCAGACAGCTGCTATTTAGTTCTAACGAGTGTCAAATTAATTTACTTGTAGTTGCAGTGGTTTTTCGCCGGAAAAATCACCGTCATTTTTCTTCACCGCGTTCACGTTGCGAAAGCTCGGCGCCTCCACTCGCGCGTGATACACGCCAACAAATCGGTTCGCTCTTCACTTTTCGCGCTTGGCGTATTCATGTTTTCCTTCGCATTACTCCGCTGCATGCGCGACAACGCGAATTGCGATGTAAACGAGCGGTTTTTGCCGCTCTTAACGATATGCGCGAGCACGGGATCTCCATTTGAAAAACGAAGGGCGCTAAAGTATGCTTTAATAGCGTTTTAACCTACAAGCGGCAAAAAAAAATTGATGCGCAAGATGAAGAAGCCACCCAGCAAGAGTCAAAATAGAGTTTCTTGCTGGGATGAGGCAAGAAGTCAGCAGAAAAAACGCGTGGAGTTAAGTGGAGAACTAGAGCATCGATGATAAATTGTTCATTGACAAGGCGTATTAAAGTGCGGAAGTCGAAAGTATTGAATTTCAAGCTGGCAGACAAAATGAAAACAATCGAACGAGTTGTGCATCGGGGGCCGAAAAACGATCGACCGTTTATCACAGCCGAGCGCTGCGAGTGGCAAAACTTCGATTCTTCGGAGGTACAACAAAAACTTCACGGCGAAATTAACTTTTTCGAGCGCTGGCAGTTTAACTCATCATTAATCTGAGTAGTTTTCATGTCACGAACTGGCTGCCAGCGTAAAAATGGCTCATCGAGACAAACTAGGCCGAATGCGAAAGTAATACCGGAGTCGGGGTTAGAAGGAAGTGAGGCATTAAGTGGTTCTGGTTCATGCCGAGAGAAAAGTATTTAGCATCCGCGCGCGCGCGCGCGCGCCACCCGACGATAAATGGAATCGTTCGCCGGAAGTCGTAATCCTGTTCAAGATGCGGAAGATGTTCCAGTTCATGAATGCAAATCCTTCGTTGTGCTTTTCTCGCTCGATGGTACGCTCATTTTCTATTTGCAATCATTTATCCTTTATTAACTATTCAATTCTAGAAAGAAAAAAAGCGTTGAATTTCGTGTGCCACCTCAACGCGCAGGTGTTTTATGTGCGCGGCGCGTAAGTAAATACAGCTAATGAAAAGTAAATGCACGTGAGCACAATTAATTACGCCACGCAAATAGATTTCGTTAATTCGGGCATGCCGTACGGCAGTGGAGACATGTAATCGAATAATCGAGTTGATTAACAAATAGGGAACGAATTGAGCAAATTGCGGAAATTGAATTACGAAATGCCCTGTAGCGCGAAGGCGGGCGCAAAGCGGTGTAGGTACCATGTCAAGTCCTTTGCTCCGTGGAGCGCGCGAGCTCGCGTTTCGGTTGTGTACTTTGGTTCCATTTCTATCCGGGCTGCCACCGCGTTTGTAAATCGCAAACTTTCCGGTGGCGTTTGTTTCTTGCCATCGGTGCCAAACGCACGCAATACACGCTCATGATTTCAGGTTTTTTCTAAAACACGTAAAACTCGATTTTTCTTGTGAATTAAGCACGGCCCACTTTATGCAAGTACTTATATCGAAGTTCGCATGTCCGCCGAATGTAAATTTCCGTCCACTCTTGACAATTGCTTTGAGTGGCCACGCAAACCCGAACAAAGCACAATTAAAACACGAAATATGCATGAGCGAATCGCGTGAATGTGCACTTTAAAAATAAGACACGTTATGCACAAAAGAATTTCGTATCATCACTTATGCAAAACAAATACTTGCGCGGATTACGTGCAGACTGAAACTGGCACACGGATGGGCGCAGATAGCTTCGTCCGGCACACAGCGCACGTTCCTTCCGGTTTTCCGCATTCTTCACGTGCAATGTTATACGACAAAAAAATTACTCAAATGTATTTTTAAGTGAAACTAAAATTAATGCAGATATCTTTCGCCTACGCTCGTGGATCTACCTTAATTACAATTTAAGTTGAGTTTAAAGAGACTCGAGTCCTGAAGACTAATTTCGTCTTAATTAAATAAGCAGCGCATTCTTTCCGTCCCCTTTGCGCCGCGTGTCTTTGAATACTTGTTGCACTATCTGATGCATCCGCTTAATTACGCCCGGGATGAATATTCCGCAGTAAAAGTTATTTATCATACCTTTTACAGGTAAAAACCGGGCGGAATTCTTCGTTATTTCATTTCCTTTCGACAGCGCGCTGCGCTTTATCTCTCGCCGGTGCTTTTATGACATTGTATTTTTAAACGTTTTACGCTCGGAGTTCACCTGCGCAACTGAACAACCAAGGTACATTAGATTCAATAGGTCGGATCAACCGCACAATTGCAGTATACGATCAAACGTGCGCGATGCACATGAGCAATTCGCGCCCGAGGCGGTCGATTGCCACTGCCTCGTGCCTAATCATTGTTATCGCTGGCGCACATGCTCACAGCGCAATAATGCGCGAGTAAATGTATGCAAATTCGGAAGAGCTCCAAGGACTCCACTCGATTGCCGTCTTCCGAAAACATTCTCAAGCCTCAACGTGTTGATTCTGCGTTACGTCTGCGAGCAGTAGATACATTCAACAATTCGGCGTGTTTCCTGCGATGATTTCACCTGATTTTCAACTTGCAATTATGTTTACAGGGTTTTCTTGTAAGTTGAAATGTTCGTGGGAATTGTAAGCATCTAGGGATTTGTTTCCGCTTGCGACTAGACGATGAATGATCCGCATTTAATTACACGCCGCACGCGTTGTGCACGTCTCAACGAGACAACGTTTGTTAGCTGATATTGATATGAGTTGGTTTTGAGCTGCAGAAAAGCCAGCCGCAAAGGTAAAAGTTTTGGCACTAGCGACGAAAAACAGACCCGAACTACACACTTAAAATAAGCTAATTAATCCGATGTGCTAAACTTAGAACTTAAAAAGTTTTGATGTAAAGTGTTGAGTATATACGCAGTCCAGGCCTGTGTTGGGGTTGAAGAAACACGAGGGGGCGGCTGGCACAGTTGAGCAAACATGTTTTGCAAAATTGCGAACTCGCAAAGTGGTTGTGCGCAAATGAATAACGAAGCGGCGCGCGGATTACGCCCGAAACACGCTGGAACATATTTTATCAGCGACGCAAAGGTAGAAACGCCTCAGATACGCCGAGCAGTGTGAGAAACACTGAAACTGTATATCATAACGCCCGCGCGCGCGTCGCAAGCGCCACTTCATGATTTAGCATAGTGCGACGACCGCAAACTGATTCCCAATGCCCGCCGCCCGCCGGAATGCTGTGCGTGCCTCCAATATTATCATATTACGATTAAAATGCGGAGTGCCGCAGGTGAAAAGTGTCGGGTATTACGTGCGCTCGCAATACCAGCTCGGGTTTCGTAAGGGCCTTGTATGCGAATCAATTCCCACGCTTCGCGTTGCTATCTCGAGCATCAATTTAATTATCAACTGGCAATTATTCAAAATTATCGATCAGGTGGTAACTGCTACGCTCGCTTGGATTACGTTGGCGTGGAACTACCATTAGCACAACCTGGGTCCTCAGGAGGCGCACATACCATGTGTTTACAGAAATATTACATTATTATTCCTCAATGTAAGAAAACCAGTATAGAAAACCACGTTTTGGGCTTAAAAATGAAGATTTTCGTATGCGACCCGCAAAAAGTGGTGGGGGTAAGCTGCTGGTAGGCAGTTAAATTAATACTTTAACTCATTGCCGATAATTGTCCGTCGATATTGTTGAATGTTTACGTTGTGCCACACAATAACCCCGCAAAATGAGGATAAATCATCCGCCCGCATGAATTCCGCGCGCGCTCAGAATGTAAACAAACAGCTGATAACGCATTAAATGAAATATTCATAAACAAGAGACCCGCGAGACCGCACCGAATACAATTGTTGGAGTTTTTTTTATTTGATGAAATACAAAATACAAAAAATACATGCCGAATCAATACGGTTGCTCATTGCGCCCTTGTGGCTTAGCCACTCGCACGCCGCGACAGATGATTGAAAGCATCAGGATCAAATACGTCCGACACACCATTTCGCTGCCAATAAATATGAAAAACGAGATTAATATTGTGCGCATTTGATGGCGGCTTTCAATTCGACGGTGTTGATCCGGCCGTGGAGTTTAAAAAAATATTACACCAACAACAACGGTTTAATTACTTGCTTTTACCCAGTGAGGGAAAGAGATGGATGGATGCGGGGCTCGCAAATTGTGAAATTACGAACAATACGTTTTGTGAGGTTTGTGGATTCGGAAAGAACCATTTTGCTGGCGGCGACAATTTGCTCGCTTTGTGTACCTGTCCACTGTTTGTTGTTTGTTCGGTGCAGTGTTATTCCGGTCCCGATGTGACCCGCGCGCTCGCTGGCCGAAAGAGGCAATGTCAATTAATAGTTCATTAAAAAGTTGCACCCCAATTCGTAATTAACGCAATAATTAACGTATCGATATTCCGGATTCGCGCGCATATCAGTCGACAAAAACGAGCAGCACCCTTAATGTCAATAATGTAAAGTGTGCGGTGGTAGGTGGATGTGGATGTGGAAGTCATGTGCACACATCCTGCGCGCGGTTTTTGTTTTTATTGCTAATTGTACGGCGTGCACGAGAAAAAAAAACTCCCGGTTTGCTATGATGCTGCGACCTGGAACCGACCTGCACGCGGGGGAAGCAACCGCGCCGAGGGGGCAAAAGCCGGGCGCGTTTCGGACAGGCCAATTAATATTTTATTCTCCCCCTCGCAGCCTAACAGCGTGTCGGGTTGATGTTGTCGTAAGGATTTTAATGATGCGACGTTTCCAAACGCTGCGTTTTTAATACCGCTTAGAAGTTGACGGGCGAAAAAAAGCACGCCAAAGACACGCAAAAACTGCGAATTAAGAGGCCCGCGGACGAAAGTGAAACATTAAAACCAACGCGCGATGAGCAATTAAAAGCCAAGCTCCATTCGGTTTTTTTTTTTACGACTCGCGAGAGCGGACTTTTTGCTTGCGGCAACAAAAATCGTTAATTAAATGATACGGAAGAAATGCGACGATGACGACTTCATAAAATGCTGCATCCACGGGTTCAAAAGTATCAATTAGCATCATCGCTGTGATTAAAATATAACAAAAGCGCGTAAAAAATGAAATGGACGGCGGAGGAAAAAAATTATTTGCTTAGAAACGCGAATCGCCCGTACGTGATTCACATTTTTCATTCGCTCCGCTTCCATGGTGCTTCCACTGCACGCGAGTTTAAATTGGCGCATATGAATTATCCTGCCGCGTGCGTGTCCACATATCCCTGGTCTTTGCGCTTACAAGTGGGACATAAATATTTTTTGCGCATTCTCTGCTCTCCGCCCCGGCGGACGCACGTAAAACCCGAGCCATACAAAGTGATGCTGACAGTAAAACAATAAAGCATATTTAAAACATTGAAATTCATCAGCAGTGCGCGAAGGCAAATCCGCTGGTTTGTCTCTGTGGCTTTCATGCCAACAGCTTAATTCTGACTTCGACTGCACCGTCGCGCTTTTGTGCGCGCTGCTGGTTTGCGAGCCTTTGAACACTCGGTTTGCGGTGGCGGCAAAGGATTTGCTCCCTTCGAATGCATTCCAGTATTCGGAATGTTTCAATGTTTCAATGTTCGAATAGCGGGTATTTGCCCTGCCAATGATGTATTGCCAGCGCAGATGGCATGAGCGAAATCGGCGTGCAGCGTATAAATGTACAAAACATCCTCGAATATGATCGCGCCGGAAATTGCCTCCTTGTTTTCGGCGACTTTGTGTCGTTTTGCACACGGCGCTCGAAAACGATCGGACGCGAAAGATCGAAATGAATTTCCACATGCCGAGTAGTTCAAGGCCGGCGCGGGTAATTTATCAAAAAATTACTTTTACGATTGTGCACAAAATAAATGACCAATTTAACCGCAGTTATTCCCCGCCCGCGCGGTGCAATAAAAATAACTTTTCCTTTCGTTGCGATTTTTCGACAGCGCCGCTCCCGACTAATCCGATCCGATAGGGAAATAGAGCGATTGGGAATAGGCGTTTAAAACGCGAGGGGCGGCGAAGTTCCAGCCGAAGCTTTTGCATCCAGGGGCCACATTATAAGATTTCGCCGACGTTTTCGAGCGTTGCCGAAGCGTTTCCCAATAAATTTTCCTTTGGGGAATAAGTCGACTAACTTACTGACTGGGATTTTCCCCTTTTCACGCTGGAGCGCCCGCCGCCGCTCGACAATGCGAAGCACGGGCGGCGGACATATTAGCGAAGCAACAAGCTTCTTCGAAACTACATGCGCGTACCTGCAAGTATACGCTTCAAGTAAATTGAAAGCCGTATTACCATTCATGTTTATAAACTCAAATCACAATCGGAGCGAGTTTGCGTCTTCGTAATTCGAAAATGGATCGCGTGGAAAGTCGGAGTCTTCGCGAGTGGACGAAAGTTTCAACTTCCTACAGCGACATTTCTTGCGAAAAAGAAGTTAGAAAAACAAGTCTTCACAAAGTTTACATTCATTACGCTCTGCTGTCTTAATAAAATCATTAATTAAATCCCGCCCGGGCAAATATTGAGTTCGGCGGCATTGTATTGAATTTTCGCAACTTACGAAACGAAAACTGCAAAGTTTTCCTCGGATTTCGGCTGCGGTTTACATCATGTACATTGTGTGTTGAAAGCGATATTTTGCATAAAGTTGCGCGCCGGTTTAATGTTACCATATTGCCGCGGCGAAAAGCCATTCTGCGCCGCAACAATGAGCGCACTTACTCTCGTGTTCCGCGCGACGAGCAGAAAGGGGCCAGAGGAGCGGAATGTAACAACTGTTTGCAGCAATCGTCGGCGGGAGTGCGTCGGCGGTGGTGGCGGCGGCGCTGCGGTGCGGCCGAAGACGCCGACGGCGGCGCATTCTCTGCGGCCGCACGCTGCCAGAACTAATATTGACTAGTTTAATTATTGCCGAGGTCGGATTAATTACGACAGGCGCGAGGCCATACCGCCCGCCCCGATATCGTCGCTCAATCACGTTCACGTTCCTGTCTAAGGGCTTTACCTTGTCAAAATTCATTCAATTCTATTTCAATCTCAATTCATTTACATTCTGTTCAAGTGCTGTATTACTAGGATACGCCTAATAATAGACCTCGACAATGCATTTATATTTTATATATTTTTGCGTAAAATGCAAATTTTAAGCACTTCTAAACACTTTGAAGGATAACGCGTAGATGCAAACGATAGAAACACTCATCCCCTTCAGAATGACAAAGATTGCACGAAAGTCTAACAAAAGAATCGCGAGATAAAGAAGATTTTCTATTGTGTATCTTGAGACTTTGTAAATGCTTTATACCAATCCGTTATACGTTTTTATTTACTAAGGTAACAACGCTGTTAAACTTATTATAAGCTTTTGATAAAATTCGTATTCAAAAACTACTCCGCTGCGTATTAATGTAATATTGATTTTTTTTTCGTGGGCGAAGCAAGTTAGAAAGTTGATATAACTCGATAACTAAGCGGCATTACGGTGCGTGAATGTTTGACAAATCACTCGGCTTGCACACGCGAAAACTTCGCTAATGCGCGATGATATCTCATGTAATATCTTGCCGTAGCAAACTATTGAAAGCACTTAGAAATTCCAAAGACATGTCGGCCAAGTTAGCGCCACCGCCGCTACAATACAATGTTTGACGTCGTTTAATTTACTAAATTGGAATAGAACGTGAACGGTCCAAATCCCCCAAGCAAACTTAGAAAACTTGCCCTGCTCGCAATTCATGCCAACCGCGTCGAAAAAATTCGATAATTTAATCCACTCGCCCTCACGGAAAAAAAATTAAGGTCGTACCTATTTATACTTCAACGTTGTAGCAAATAATCGAATTGAAAAATAGTCGGTTTTTGTTGTTGTTTGATGACAACATTGAGTTTGCGATGATGAATAGGCACGCAACTCAGCCAAATGGATATTACGAGTAGGTAACTTCTTTCGCCGTAAATCAGTGGTAAATTGGCGATTATTGATACATTCGCCGGCGTTTTTGCGGCCTCCTTCGCCGCGGCTGTGATTAATCGGCGCGCACATTTCATTTTCACATGTTTAGTGCATTACAAAACACATTACGCGCCCACATTGGAAAAGCTTTCACGGGCGTGGCGCCGCCGCCGTAAAGCCCGCCAGCGGCATGCCATTAGTCGCGGCTTGTGTGAAATCGGTTTATTAGCTCTTCGAATTGACGTCGTAAACGTTGCAACCGCTAGCAAATGACGCGGAGCGTAATCGTCGATTGTTCAACTCGGGCCGCCCGTTCTTCACGCCGGCATGCTAACAATGTTACGGCACTCCATTGTCACGCCAGGCGGGGGAGATAACGCGCTGGTGGCGCGGTTAAATCTGATCAAAGATAGATGGATGCTTCATTTGCATAATGTCTATGGAATTATTAAAGTCTTAAACGATGCTGAATGCGCATTAATCAATTGTTACGAACCTCTTCATTAACCGGCCGCGCTCGCATCGCAATAAACATCATCATCCTCAACAATTATCTATTCTCGTGTGACATGTCTCAAGATGTCGAAAATCTGCTTGTCAACGCTTTGTATTTTGGCGTGTTTAGTGCACCCATTGTATTTATTATCTCTCCGCTTCTTCTTAATTTGTTTTGTTCGCGTTTTTTTCTCGTTTTGTGTTTCGTGTTTATTCTGCGCGTGTTTATTCTCGCCCTACAAGACTTAATTAATGGCCGCCATTAATATTATGACAAAACGTTAAGAAGACGTCCGGGAAATGTCTCGCGAAAAAACACAAGGCGGCCAAAGGATAATGGAAGTAAAGAAAAATATAGATTTAATTGACGCTTGCTTGCCCCCGGGCTTCTGTAGACTGGCGCCCGGCGCCTCCACCCACAGGAAAAAAGCAACCACCTTCGCTTCGCCGCTGTAATAAAACACCTTGGCGCGTATCGTGGACAGGCAATTTTCGTTCTTACTCTTTGTCCAATCGACGCACACACTCTTACCATCGTTGGTGTATACACATGTCGTGCCGGCGCGACCGATTTGACGTGTGCTGGTGTAAATTGCACTCTCGTCGTTGGTTTTTGCGGGGCCGCTTGTTTTCGCCGTTCTTTGTTCTATTCTATTTGGACGTGTTTGCAGCAGGAGCTGGAGGATGGAGGCAGAGTTTGGTCAGCAAATTGATTACGCGACATTCGTCTATATCTGGCAGGAGCTGCGGAAAATTCCTGTCGGGCCAAATAGGCATATAACACGCGTAAAGAGTTTCGTGATTTATGACGCAGTTACGATAATTGATAGGGCGTAAAATTTTACAACTGCAGCGAAAGTTTCCTTAACTCAGACCAACACATGGTTCGAACGCATATCCATGATCATCATTTTACTCAACTGTATCACACTGGGCATGTACCAACCCTGCGTCGATGAGAAATGCGACACGAAACGCTGCCAAATCCTGCAAGTGAGTTGAAAAATTACTACATTTTAACACCGGAAATAAAATAAATAAAATCAAATATCATTGCAGGTATTTGATGACTTGATATTTCTCTTCTTCACCGTGGAGATGATGATCAAGATGATGGCGATGGGCATCTGGGGCAAGGGCACGTACCTGGCGGACTCCTGGAACCGGCTCGACATGTTCATCGTGCTGGCGGGCGCCGTGGAGTACTGTCAGGACATCGAGAACATCAATTTATCGCCGATAAGGACGATCAGGGTGCTAAGACCGCTAAGAGCCATCAACCGAATTCCCAGTGAGTATAACCGACATACAAGTCGACCCGGCGTTCAAGTTTCGATGCGGAGTTTCTATTCGGCCCTCATCAAAACCAGCAAAATTCTTGCCTGTCGTGTAATCGCTCTGTAAACCAAGACAAGTTTCATCTTTGATAAGAAGCTCGTGTTTCAAGATTGAAGTTGCCGGCAACTACGCATACTGTACGTTGCCATTAGGTCGTAAAACGTGCAAATAATCGTAGCTAAACACATATGTCATATCCGTGGAGTTTGGAGTTATCTCCAGTGAAAGGAAGAAAAAAAGCAGAGGATAACGATGAACTGAACGAGTGTAGGTTGAAAACGCTCGCAATCGAAGTTGACATAGTTCGGGTAGTTACACGCGACTTTGCGAGTCGGCAGCAGTCACAAACAGACGCCGGTGGCGGTGCAGACGTTCGAATAGTTGCCAAGAGATATGGTAGGCGGTGTGCGCAACGCTTGGCAGGTGTAATCTTCCGGCGGATCGACCGCGAGTTCACTACTTTGCTGTAAGTCTATGTCTGCATGTCGTATGTCCTTTGCCTTTGCGTGACTCCGAGTCGCTGGCGGTTGTTAAAGGTTGAGATTTCAACAGCAAAAAAAAACCGTGAAATTCCGCGTGCAAGTCTGATGATTGGGAAATATGTGAAAGTAGCGTGATATTGGATGGATCACGAGGATAACTCCCCCGTCGAAGCCCACGCAAGGTGTGCGGCTGCGCTGCGATCAGTTTCCCCGGCGAAATTGTGCGAAATATATGACGGCTTTCAGATTGACTAGTGCGCGCATAAATTTGCCCTAGATTGGATCGCAAGATGCGCGGAATCCTTTTCCAATTTGCCATTTTCAGGCACGTCGCGTGTTTTTTTTGCGCTTGCTTTAATGATTTAAGGAACTGATTTAAATACTAATTAATCCAGCCAAATTAAAAACTCCTTCACTCGCTGAAATTTGTTTGAAATTCAATCATAAGTTGCCTCGTTAATTAAAATTAATCACGTTTGTCAACGTCACTTAATTAGCGAACCATTAAAGCGATAAACCGAGGCGCAAAAAACCCGAGGCGCGCGCGGAATTATAAAGTTTGCGAACGCACGTTTCTAAGCGCGCTGAAGACGCGCAGAGGAAACGGGTAGGTGCGGAGCGTACACAAATGAACGCGCGGCCGTGAAAAATGCAAAACACGCAAACTTTTTAATAAGATTCGTCGTTTTGCTGGCGTGGACGCATCAAAAGCTTGCGCGACGAGAGACTTTTGATACGGTGGTAGCTTCCTCCATCCACCAGGCGTGTTTGCAAGCTCCTTCGTTATTTCTATTTCGCAGTTGTTCGAGAACCGAACTTTCCTTTGGTATTTTGTCCCGCGTCGCGCGCTCCATGCAGCACTCGTGCAATAGGCAAAGATGATTCGTTCGTTCGCGCGAGATTTGCGTTCGCGTCGCACTATTTCTCCGTTTTTCCATCTTTCCAAGTGCACTCGACGCGCGCGCCAAGCACATGTGCCAAGTACACCAAGGACTTGACATTTTTCACCCGTCGTCCCGACCTCGTGGATAATTTGCATACAGTGTCTGTCGAAACACGAAACATTAAACCACGAAAATATTTCAGGTATGCGAATTCTGGTCATGCTGCTGCTGGACACGCTGCCGATGCTCGGCAACGTCCTCCTGCTCTGCTTCTTTGTGTTCTTCATCTTCGGCATCATCGGTGTGCAGCTGTGGCAGGGCATTCTACGGCAGCGCTGCTACATACCGAAAGCATCTCATAACTTCACATTCCCATCGTAAGTATGGCGCTCGCTGGTGTTTGGAGATAATGAAATACTTAATGCAGAGTACATTCCATTTTGCAGCCGTCATTGCATTTATCACGTTTTGTGAGGCTAGGTACATTTTTTGACCGAACTGCGCGCCACGATTTTTACCACAAACGCTTCTTAAATTCAGTTTTAAACGATTTCATGCATTTTTTGCGGCGTCGCCCACGTTGGCGGCCACACTCATTCAATTTTCATTCAATTCTCGCTGTCCTATGAAAATATTATTACCTAGATTTGATATTTATATATATATAATAGTTGTGTAATATGAAGAATTCACGAGTTTTGATGAATGTATTTTATAATCTCCCTTGCAAGTTGTAGCCGCCGCGCGCCCCCATCTAAATGCCAATTTCTAGATGATCACATGTTGAATATGATTTGAATGAGGCCGGCTTACTTCTGTTGCAGGAATATATCGGCTCCGTACACAGTGCGAGTGCCTGTTACGTAAGATTGTGTAACGCACCCGTGCGCTTCTTTAATTTAGCGTCTTTTCCTCTTTTTCGATCTTCGTGCACACACACTCTCCACAGCCTCGCACCCACCCAGCGCTCCGCCCATCCACCCACGCGCGCGTTTTTGCATTCATCACGCCGAGTGACTCGCCACGCGCGATTCGTGCTAACGACAGTGATTCGTGTCTAATTCGAGCGGAACGAGCGCGTCTCTGTCTGCGGCCGACGCCGCCGCCGGCCTGCCGTCTCTCGGCGGCGCTAAATTTTATTATAGTTTTGCTTTAGTTCGCGTCGGCCGGGAGACAAATAAGTTTGCTGCGACGCCGCCACGCCGGGACACCTGTCAAGTTGGGAAAGTTAAGGCTTTCGTATTAGGATTCGGTCCATTAAATCGGCGAATCTCGCTGAATTATTAAGTGGTTTTATGTGTAATCGCCGAGAAAAGTGGATGAGGACGAGTGGCCTTCACCCGCACTAGCCGCACGTCGGCTCTAATATGATCTCGTCCAAAATTAGACACACCTACCGCAAAACCACCTAAACGTTGTTGTTGGATAACACAAATATTCCAATAATATTCTAAATAAACGTTTTTCCTCGTTGCTCGTTCGTGGAATGGCGTGCGCACGCGAAATGCGGGTCGAGAGCAGCGCCGATTGTACATCGAGAGCAATTTCCCCGCATCGGAAAATTTAATGGAATATGTCTCTATTGTCGGCGGCGGAATGTGAATGCGCGGCATTTTCGGTCGACAACTGCATAAGCGCTCCCTAAATGCGCGCGGTTTCCGGCTTCTTCGCGATGCCACGAGAAGCACACACTTAAGTTCGTTAAAATTTGCGCGCCGCAGGAATTGGTTACACGCGCGCGCGCAAATAGATTTTCCACTCTCGTCAATGGCTTTATGATTGCATTCATATTTTAATGAAGGAAACTTGACGGCGGGCGGGCGATATCATAATGGCGCGCTGCGTTGCACCGGCCGCCACGTTTCGATTTAATTGTAGTTATTTCAGATTGTAGGCATTCGGCGCGCATTGCGGCCGCGCTATTCATCATCAGCGCGGCGCGCGAAATTCAAAGCGATAAAATCGGTATTCATGCTGGGGAGTCCATAAAAGTAAAACACTGCCGAGCGTGTGTATTATAAAGTGAACTTCATGTTTCATATTCCGCAAGCTCGGCGTGAAACAATCGAAAAGTTTGTCGAACCGTTTTGAAATGTAAATGGCGATGTAAATGCGTATGGAAATTGATTTCCATTTGCACTGCCGCCACCCTCTGGCGAACACT
Organism: Dalotia coriaria; assembly: GCF_025399875.1. Classification (NCBI taxonomy): domain Eukaryota; kingdom Metazoa; phylum Arthropoda; class Insecta; order Coleoptera; family Staphylinidae; genus Dalotia; species Dalotia coriaria. Next base: position 4,236,702 of record NW_027045443.1, on the reverse strand, counting down.
TTCGGTTTAGTTTTTGTGCAAATAATGAAAAATGCATTTCGCCGCGCGCGCGTGCGGTTTGTGTTTATGTTGAAAAATTATTGAAATACAAACTTTCGGCGCGCCGACACGAAATTATTTCAATATAAAAAAAGAAAACGATTGCGGCAATTGCGCCTATTGTGTTGGAGGTGCCTCTGAACCGGACGAAGAAATACGGATGTACTTTAATTAAATTATTTTTTGCGTTGCGTTTTATATTCAATGGACGTCCAACTAGAAAGAAAAACAACCGAAACGCTTCTTTAGAATTTTCTGCGTGTGTATTGTATATGAAAAAAATGTTTTTTCCGCTTCGTCTCTTTTCTTGAGCAGTGCGCACATGGGCACCCGCCGACGATGATTGTTCTTCGTTGTGACGCACTAGGAGTACATGAGATGTTCCGCTGAGAGACGGAAATAGCAGTGCTCTTTTCGAGAACGATGTAAATACACGTCGAAATTGCGGAAGCCTCTCGCAGCTTCCGCTGGCGATGTTCGCTCTTCGATTGTCGTCGCGGCCGCGGACGAGCGCATTAAGACCGATTGAGACGGATCGGCGAAATATTAACAAACTTTTTCCACTCGAGCCTTCGCACACACAATGACGACGTCGGCGGCGCCCCCGACGCCCGCCACCGCTTCCGGCCGCGAATCGGTCATCGCATCGATTTTCAGTTCAGCGTCCGCCACATTGTTTGCCAACGCTTCGAGTGTTGTTGTTATGTTGATATTAAATACTTTCTGCGCCAACAATACGACGCTCATAATAAACTTGTGCACAATGACGAAGACCGAAGACAATATCAATACGTGCCGAGAACAAAAAGCCGCCGCGCGCGCAAAACAATAAACACCGCGGCAAGACCAGCGGCGGGAAAGAAAAATACAACTGCTCAGTTATTACAGTCAATAAAATTCAAGTTGAGCGATTGCATGCGACTGAACTGCGCGCGTATTATCCACTCGTTTTACTAATAATTCACCGAACAGACAACGCGCATAATAATAAAAAAAAAAGCCGTCAGCGGCAATATTCATTCGGAAAAGTGAAACAGTTTGCAGTTAGTGTGTGCGCTGCATTCATGGACTTCATTAAAGAACAATAAAAAAGTCCATATCCCGAATGCTGTGAAAAGTATAAAATTCGTTAGAAGGCCAGTCGGCGTGGCGGGCTTATGCAAATTTAATGAGTTTTCCATGTTTCATATTGGATTTGCGTCGGAGTGAAACTTCGGACGGGAAAATCTCCTCCTCCAGCTCAGCTCCGTGAAATTCTAAACTGAAGTTTATCCCTTCACCGATTTCAATCAGTCTTAATTCTTTAACTTGTGCTTGTTGGTGGTCTGCCTGGCATCATTTCTTCTTCACTTCACTCTTGTATTCTATTCTATACCCCTGGTGTCTTATGTACGTGTACGTGGTGAATGAGCATGTCGGAAAGGGACGCAATAGGCAACTATTCGTCTTCACTCTGTTCTGTGGGTTAGAAATCTCTGGTTGCATTCGTATAAAAATCTTCTTGTGTCTAAGCATTCGTTCGTTTGTGTTGCGCCCCCCCTCACCCTCATCTTATGTTACGTTCATTTGATTTCGATTTGTTTCACATTCGATCACTCGCCCGCGACTGGCGACTTTACCTGTTGACAGACGAATGAAAATGAACGAATTCGAAAAGGATTTCTTCGCGGAACGAAACGAAATCATTTTCAAAATTAACCATCTCTAATCAACTCTATATGACTGTGACTAACACCTCGTCGTGCCTAATAATTTTCTGTTCGCCGATGGTCATCCGGATGCTAATCGGAGTGATTGTGTTTCAGAGACTTGTCGTTGTATTTTTCCATCTCCCAGGAGCAGGACTTCATCTGTAGCAAGAACGATCACAGCGGCATGCATTACTGCAAAGACATACCACCTTACAAAGAGGGCAACAAGACTTGTCACCTCACCTACGAGGAATACATGAGTAATCAAAGTGGTTGCATAAACTGGCACCAGTACTACACCAATTGCCGGGATGGCGAGAAGAACCCTTTTCAGGGTACCATCTCATTCGATAACATAGGCGTGGCGTGGGTCGCAATTTTTCTGGTAGCTTCTCCCTGAAACTAATAACCAGAACATAAAATTTAAACAAATACTTTTTATGCATAGGTGATTTCTTTAGAGGGTTGGACTGATATAATGTATTATGTGCAAGACGCGCACAGCTTCTGGGATTGGATCTACTTCGTCCTGTTGATTGTGGTGAGTGTGCATTCGTTGTGGTCTTAATATCGTTGACACCCGCAATCCATCATCGTCTCAATTGCGCGCGCGTTTGTATGCAGATTGGTTCGTTCTTCATGATCAACCTGTGTCTGGTCGTCATCGCGACGCAGTTCTCGGAGACAAAGAAACGTGAGATGGAGCGAATGCGGATGGAGCGCGCCCGATTCCAGAGCTCGAGCACATTGGCGTCGAGCACAAACAACAGTGAACCAACAAGTTGTTATGCAGGTACGTAACAAGCCTCAGAAGTGCACCCGCGCGAAAGTAATAACATTTATGTTCCAATGAATTCATAGTCTTAATTTTAAAAGGGAGCCTGATGAAATGTTTGTTTGCATTGTTCCAATGGCACTTTGTACTTACCATATAGATACAGAAAGTTGGCATACGAGTACTGTGATTTTATGTTGAGTGCAGAAACAATTCCTTTTACATCGCTGCGAAGTAGAAAATTCTTGTTAATTTACTTTACGAGCACGTGTCGCAATTCAGTTTTTTCATTACCTTTCCTAGGGTTGTTCACTGTCCGCACGGCGTCCAGATATCCCTAACGCCTTGCATTCCACATACATTAACTGTCGTCGTTTACTTGCAGAAATTGTAAAGTACATCGCGCATTTATGGCGACGCGGCAAGCGTCGGATCATCAAAAAGATACGACTCATAAAAGATAAAAGGAAGCGAGAGAACGAACGCAAAGTCATTTCGGGCGAGACGATTCGACTTAATTACAACAAACGACACCATCCCAGCTGTCCCAAACTCTTGGTAATTTATGTTTTATACTTACACATTGTATGTGATTACAACGCCGATTCTACCACTCCCAATAAGACGCATTAACTGTGGGATAGTAAAATCGGTATTGTAATTAAACTGATGTGGATTATATGAAAACCATGACCGATTATCCAGCAGCATAAGAGTGATCCCTCGCTGATACATCAAGGCATCTCGGGTACACCAACCAGCTCCATTCCGCCGAAAGAGAACGACAACAACAGCCGCTCATCAAACAAGGAGAACAAAGATGAAGATCCCGACTCGACATCCATCTCCATCTCGATGGGTGTTAACCAGAACTCTAAATCAAGCAACAACAACGAGGTATATGCGTGTTTGGCCCTAGGGTACCTAAAACTTTCATTAGTTATCTGGTGTGCAGAACTCGGAGTTGTTGACACCCCAGCCGCAACGACGACGTTCATCGGTGTTGTTCAGCGAAGTGGTCGTGTACCATGGCGGCAGCAATCCGGTGGCGGCCAGTCCCAACTCCTCATCAAACGCGGTCAATCTCAACGTGGACAAGAAGAATATAATGTCAATTGAAAAAATGACACAAACAGGTGAGTGAAATATCAATACTTACGCTCAATCTTCCGCTTATCTTCCGGGTGATCAGAAGTCTGGAAAGAATAGAGAATAAAAACTTGCCGGCGGGATATCCGAAGACGTTAAAGTGCTCGTCGAGTTAATCCGGCTTAGAGATTAAAAGCGCTCTCGATCTTCGACGAGTGGCTTACGAGTCGTTCGCAGCAATTCGCGCAAGAAGTTCATGTCCACTCACACCATCCGCAATCGGCGGCAAATGCCTGCTGATGCGATCTCCTACTACCATTCGGCACTTAGTGACTCCACTCTCGCGTGCGCGCTGCCGCCAAACAATGAACGGTGGCACTCTCGGCCGGCAGTTAAGGGTCGCTTGTTTCCCAACGACCAATTTATAGTATCGACAATGCATACCAACACTTACATTATGCGCGGACGTCAAATCAAAACCTGAATATTTCTGAATCAAAATCAATGAAGCCAAAACATATTTTTCCACTTTAGGTGAAGGTAACATTTGGCAGATTTCCTCCACGCCTACACCTCAACAGATGATCCATACTCACTGTTTCCCGCTGACCAAAGGTGAAACAATGACATGCCAACAACTCTTGGCTCTTGGGGGGATCAACGCTGCATTACCCACTGGTCATGGGTTAGACCTGATCTTCAGCTCGTTGTCCAAAGGCAGTAAACAAAGCGATGATGACGTTTTCTTCCAATCACTGGATGACTACAGCTGTTGTCAGGATATGTGGCATTGTGAGGCGGAGTACCGCAATGCCACCCGCTCCAAATGCTACGTGATCACGTGCCTCACCATCAAAGCGGTCCTTCGCTTCCTGAGCACCGTGCGACGTGCGATTAAGATCCTTGTCGAGCACAAGTACTTCCAGCAGAGCATCCTTGTTGCGATTCTCATCAACACCTCATCAATGGGTATCGAGTACCACGACCAGCCCAAAGAGCTGACTTACGTCGTCGAGACGAGCAACATCGTCTTCTCGGCGATCTTCGCCGTTGAAATGCTGCTGAAAGTTATCGCCGAAGGGCCCTTCGGCTACGTGTCGAACGGATTTAACGTTTTCGACGGCGCAATTGTGATTTTAAGGTAAGAGCGGATCATAGGATTGCGGTGGGATTTTCTAGTCGGGCATGGGAAAAATGCGCACGGATTTGTTATTGTTTTCGTAGTAAAGTATATAGCGGACGTGTGGCGTGTGCGCTGATCGAAATCCGCAACGTGTCGCTGATTTTTTCCCTGTATGTGCATTTATTTCTGCAGTGCCGTGGAGATCTTTCAAAAGTTCACCGGCGACGGGCAGGGCGATTCCGGGCTGTCGGTGTTGCGTACGTTCCGCTTGCTACGCATACTGAAACTGGTCCGATTCATGCCCAATCTGCGCCGCCAGCTCTTCGTCATGCTACGGACGATGGATAACGTGGCAATCTTTTTCTCGTTGCTCATTTTGTTTATTTTCATATTCAGGTAAGACAATCTTTCGCTACATCGCTCAAATCGGTTATCCGAACAAATGGCGCGGAGACATGCAGGTCCGTTTAGATATTGATTCGTGTCGCAAAATGCAATTCGAGCTGCACCGAACGAAATTCTGTAGAGAAAAGAATGAAACATCAACATAAAATCAAACTATTAAATCAAACAGAGGAAACTTATACTCTCCCCCGGCCCAAAAACAAAACAAAACGGGATAAATTAATGACCGAACAAAAGACATGATCAAATGGTAAAGGGTGGCAATTCGATAAAAGCCGATTGCCATTTCCAATTGAACTAATCTCGATTGCGATAAATTCTGACTTGATTCGATAAATACGTGAATAATACTTGGAATATTTACTTACTTACTTTGATACTTGACTTATTACTGTACTTCCACTTTACTACTACTCGTACTCTTCTTATTACTCGTTATTACTGTTTGTTTTCATTTACCACGAAATTTTTCATATGTTTTACCTGTACTCGTACTTGAACAAACTTTTTACACAACAAAAGCAAGCCCAGCGCCAATGCCACTCGTTCTCATTCACCCATGATCTCACCAGTTTGACCACTTTCAGTTTGATGCATTCTACTTTACAGATATTCATGCATACTAGACAAACGAATTTTCTAAATCAGCCCATCAAATAAACGCACAGACTTAAAACCACAATCAAAACTGAACAACATGCCATTAAAACAACAACTGGTTGTACCAGGAATAAATAAATACAAACATGACCTTTGATAAAAAAAATCTAACCGATAATCTTAATTGACTGACCCGCGCTGAATTTGTTCTAATATCTATCGATCACTTTAACATCGGCGTGGAATATTTGCGTTTAATTGTTGATGACGTTTGATTGGTATTTTTCTAGCATATTGGGTATGAACCTATTCGGTTGCAAGTTTTGCGAGAAAAGTGAGAAAAATCATGATGGCAAATGTCCGAATAACGAAGACGAGTTCAAAGATCGGAAAAATTTTGACTCACTCTTATGGGCGATTGTTACCGTCTTCCAGGTACATTGACTTTCAAACTAAAACCAAGCAACCTGTTTTGTTTTTTTCTTTTTCGTTTTGTTGTCTCGTTGTCGAAGGACTAGCAGAGAGGAAAAACGGACTGAGCAAAAGTCGTACCGAAAGCAGAACGCATTGTAGACACTTTCATTGCGATAGCTGGAGCTGGAGATTAACCCCCAGGCGCCTAACCGTTAACGTAGTCATTTCATTTTCGATTAACAACAACGTTCATTTTTGCCAATTACGTAGTAGTTCAGTCATGTATAATTTCGTAACAAAGTTAACAGCAGCCCGATACCGAGCCGGTTGCACATTTTGCAAAGCCAATGTAAATATAAAGCTTTCCCTATTAATTTCTTACTTACTATTACGAGATTTCGCTTTGCTGCAATCGCCGCCTGCGATTTACGCTGTCAGCAGTACTCACGACGTTTTTTAAAATATCTAAATCCTAAAGGTAAATCTAATGCGACCAGGTACGTACATATTTCTTTTCTTGTTTATTTTTTGAGTTGACGAGTTCATATTCTCTGTTCGTTTGGGTTTTAAGATATATCTCTCATTCGACTATTTCTCATTGTCATGGTTATTGAATCATCTGCCGAAGTATACCTGCATGCGTTTTTTGATACTCATTACTGCACCATTAATTGCACACTTTGATCCCACTTGCATTCGAACATTCTTCCCAGTCTGTCTTTTCGAAGTTTCTTATGAACTGACGGATTGCGCATTGTGCAAGCTGCATCTATCGATTGTGTCCCCCAAATTCTACTTTTACTAACTTTGTATACTATTGTGCTGTTACCTACCGTTTTGTTGATTTTAACTTTACTTAATCTTCCAATTGATTGCAACTACAACTAAACATGATCGTAACGAATCGCTTCTAAAATTACCTATATTAACGCAACATGTGAATCTCTCTTGATATGAACGCAACATTAACCGAAAGAAATACTCATTAAACGATAAACCGAATAACAATAAACCGAAACCGAGATGTTTCCGCAACCATAAAACGACAAAACAACTTACAAAAATAGCTAATAGTTTTTGTCACCCTTATACCATTTGTTAATTACCATTTACTTTTAGCGATTTAGTCGATTGTGTCGTTAGCTTTTATTTCGTATACGTAAACAAGTAATTTATTAATATTATCAGTAGCGTAGGCGTAGGCGACATTCTCACATTTTCCACACATTGTAATCTTTGACGAGTAGCTAGAGCCTAGTTAGCGGGCGCCAGTAATCGTAGCTTTTGAGAAGAGCAAATCGCACACGTACCTCGTATCGAATGGCAACAAAGTCGAATCTAGTACAGAATATACAAGACAAGAAAACGTTGTTTCGAAACCGTTGCCTTTGTTTTTTTGTTGATCACTGGTATTTGTACATGTGTTATGTAAATATGTGATACTGCTACTCGTATAACATCGTGTTTGTACCTTGTCTGACGTATGATATTTGTATCTAATTTTGTGTGTGCGTGCGAGTCGAATTTCTTTGAGTTGCGATTTGCGATTTTTTGATTTCGTTCGTTTCCTTTGAGTTTCGTTTCGTTTGTCTTACGTACCCTTTGTGTACACGTATTACATTGGTATCGTTCGAATTTTTGGGCTTGTTTGCGTACTGCGTGCGTGTTTTACCAATTTTTTTGCGTCTACACACACAGTCGTTATGTCAAAATGTATGCGTGATTTCGTTTCGTTGTGTTTCTTTTCGTTTTGTCTTAATCTGAGGAAACCAACCAAACAAATGCTTTTTGTTTTTGTCCATTCGAACAGCATCCTTGGCATGTACTTGTTTGGGGGTAAGTTTTGCAAGTACGTCGGCGACGATGGCGTAAGTAAAGAGTGCACGTGTCAAATGATCGTCGAGCAGGACAAGCGGTGCGAGTGCGATCGGAAGCACTTCAACAATATCCTCTGGGCGACCGTCACCGTTTTTCAAGTAAGATCGAAACCAAACCGATACCAACATGTTCATCAACACCCTCCACCCGCCGGCTAGCCGATGTCATTGCTCATGTGATCGTGTATTTGGACCGCATCATCTCACCATCACATCACTCATCTTAGCTTTCATTAATTCTAATTGAACTAAAAACGTTCGCTTTCACGATTTTGTTGTACGTAGTGTAAGCTCAGCAGAAAACCTTTCAATTTAATAACATTTTCGGCGAGCGCCTAAGGAGCTTATTGCCAAGCCAAACGGATGTGTCCGTCTCGCGCTCCTTCAAAATTTTCCACCAAGTCCAAGTTGTGCTATTGTTCGCGCCGGCACTATAAAACTCGAAAACTTCCGAAACTGTTTTCATAATAAGCTCTTTATTTCTCGCCGTAATTGAGAGATCGAAAGTTTGTCAACGTGACTCAGTTGGAACGTTAAATTCAGAGGTTTTTGTTCTGTTTGTTCCGTTTCCTTCTCAATGCCCACAATGCCCGCCCCGGTTCTAACACTGACATCTCCCGCACATAGATCTTAACCCAGGAGGATTGGAATATGGTGTTGTCAAACGGCATGGCCAAAACCTCCCATTGGGCCGCACTGTACTTTGTCGCTCTGATGACTTTCGGCAACTATGTGCTTTTCAATCTGCTCGTTGCCATCCTCGTGGAGGGCTTCAGCTCCGAGCGTAACGAGCGCCGTGAGCGCGAGCAGCGTGAAATGGCCCGGCGAAAGATGTCCATGATGGACCAAAGTGGTCGCGAAAGTTCCGACGAAAGCAGTCGCTCCATATCGAGCTCCTCGTGCAACAGCTACCACAATAATGTGAGTTGTGAACTTAATTCACTTACAATGCACTACTAAACCCGGATATGCCCGCAGCAGGAAATGAGGCATTACTCGAAATCAGCGGAGGAGCTCCGGAAAGTGAAGCACACTAATGGTCAGCAGTGCATTACCGACTGCCGCGAGTTCCCACGCGAGTGCTGCCCGCTCAATTTGGAAATTGATCCAAAGTGCAACATTCAGAAGGAGTCCAAGATGATGAAGAACGCGCAGGTGAGGTGCTTCCGCGAAATAACACCGCGCTTACGTGCTAACCCAAAATGCCATGCCAATGTTGCGTTCATCCGCTGATGCGTTTGTTTGTTGTTTTTTGCTGTTTTAAAGGTGTCTCCGCCAGTAATAACACACACAGCAGCAACACCGCAAGACTCTCCCAGCACCACACTTGACGACTTTCCCGAATTCCGATACAGTATCACACACATTTCCGGCGACACGGCGATGTCCAATGAAATTTGCAATTTCCCGAATTCGTCTAGTAATAACTCAAGCAAATCAGTAAGATGTGGCTTTGTTTGCTTTCCACCGAGCGCTTACTAAACCTAGCACACTTTGCCCCACAATTTTCAGACCTCTAGCATGCCCGGCCTGCTGAAACCGCCGAGTCATCTCTCGCCTCCGCAGATGATCTTCCGACCATTCGACGCGCAACCCGCCGATCCACCGACTGCATCAGCGAAAATCATCACGCATAACGAGCGTATTGGTTCAAAAATTACCTCGTATTCGGAGAAGGTCGGACCGGCAAAATCCAATGACAAGGCGCGCCTGCAGCGGAAAACATCTTGGAAATTGGGCTCACGTTCCAGCCTGAAGGTGCGCAAGAAGAACCGCAGCGTAAGCGATTCAGAGGCGATGCCGCTGAATAATGGACGAGGGCAGGAACACGACCTGTGCAACGGCGGCGGCGTCACCCGACACGTAAGTCTCCCCTTTCCGGCCCGCACTGATCACCTAATGCACCCACTCGACTGTTGCGGCAATCAGGGCAGCCTCCGCAACGACCTGCTGCAGTCCTCCATGCGCATCCAGAACGACACGCAGACGGACCCGCCCAACAACCGATCCCCCCGTGGTCTTAGCCCACCGAACGCCATCCGCCTGCGTAGTAACACACAGTCCACCTCAAACACGATGCGCCCCAACTCGTTGCTGACTGCCTCACAGGTCAAACTGGAGAACGACGCGAACATGCGACTCAGCCACAAGTCCATCAACGAGGCGCACGAGAAGCCCGACCCCGAGAAAGCCCTACCGGTCATCTGCATGGAAGAATGCGCGGAGGGAGCGCGATTATCCACCTCACCTCCAGCAAATGTCAACCGAATCAAACGCGTGCTCAACTACCTCGAGCCCAAGGGTTGTATGAAGGAACGCGATGATTACTCTCTGTATGTTTTCGCTCCTGCAAACCGCTTTCGGCGTTTCTGCGCATGGTTCGTGGCGCAGAAATGGTTCGACAATGTGGTGCTCCTGTTTATCGCCCTAAACTGTATCACGTTGGCGATGGAGCGGCCTAATATACCGCCCGACAGTCCAGAACGTCTCTTCTTGTCCACTAGCAATTATGTTTTTACCGTTGTATTTACCTTGGAGATGTTCGTAAAGGTGGGTCTCAACCGGTTTTAAATCAATTTAGCCGGAAATAAGGCGGAATTCTGTTGCAGGTTGTCGCGTGTGGAATGTGCTATGGAACGGATGCGTACTTCACCTCCGGTTGGAACATTATGGATGGTTCATTAGTTATAATATCGATTGTCGACTTGCTAATGAGTCTAATTAGCGAGTCAAGTCCTAAAATATTTGGAATTTTAAGGGTACGTTAATTAATCATTCGGCACGCGCCGCATTCTAACTGGGGGCCTCGTTTATTTCGCAGGTATTTAGATTGTTAAGATCGTTGCGTCCATTACGAGTCATCAACCGAGCACCGGGACTAAAGCTCGTCGTTCAAACACTTCTCTCCTCGCTGCGCCCCATCGGCAACATCGTGCTGATCTGCTGCACGTTCTTCATCATTTTCGGCATTCTGGGAGTACAGGTGATTGAGTCTGGCGTCTGGTATGGAATCCGAGGGTGATGCTTGAATGTTGGTTGCTCTTTCAGCTCTTCAAAGGCTCGTTCTACTCGTGCAAGGGGCCGACCGCGCCTGGCGTACGCAATAGGACGGAGTGTGAAGGAAGGGGTAATAAATGGGTCAACCAAAAGTACAACTTCGACGATTTGGGAAAAGCGCTGATGTCTTTGTTCGTGCTGAGCTCGCGCGACGGCTGGGTGAACATAATGTATACGGGTCTAGACGCCGTCGGCGTCGATCAACAGGTAGGATAAATCGATTCCGGCGTGCCGGGCGTTACTCACGCCCGAAACCCGGCACATCCTCGCCGCCAACACCGCCACCACCACCGGCAAGGGATTTTCCACCCTTCGCGTATTTTCCTCCAATTCCTTCGAAAAACAAACTTCTCCCCTGACGCTCGAGAAAAATGAAAACTTTTAATAAGTTTTCATTTGTGATGCCACTGCTAATTGAAATCAATGTTTCAGCCGCAAATCAATTACTCCGAATGGCGACTGCTGTACTTTATATCGTTCATTTTGCTTGTCGGCTTCTTCGTGCTGAACATGTTCGTCGGCGTCGTCGTCGAGAACTTCCATCGCTGTCGCGAGGAGCAAGAAAAAGAGGAGCGCGTCCGGCGCGCTGCCAAACGCGCCATTCAGATGGAGAAACGACGCCGAAGTAATTGAATTATTTGATAGCCCAAAAACGCACCCGTTTCCATTGCCAATAACAAACGATAATTATAAATTAAAACTCGTTCTTTCTTGTTTGTCCCGCAGAAATGAACGAACCGCCCTATTACATCAACTACTCCCCGAGGCGACTCTTCATCCACAACGTGGTGACTTCGAAATACTTCGACTTGGCAATCGCGGCCGTGATTGGCTTGAATGTCGTCACGATGGCGACGGAGAGCTACAAGATGCCCGAGATTCTCAGCTACATACTAAAGATATTCAATTACTTCTTCACGGCCGTTTTCATCCTGGAAAGCACCATGAAACTAATAGCGCTGGGATTTGTCCTCTATTTGAAGGACAAATGGAATCAACTTGATGTTGTTATCGTTATTCTATCAGTAGTCGGAATTATTCTGGAAGAATTGAAGAGTAATATCATCCCGATAAACCCGACGGTTTTACGGGTTATGAGAGTAATGCGCATTGCACGGGTGTTGAAATTGTTAAAGATGGCGAAGGGTATACGCGCTCTTTTGGACACCGTGATGCAGGCGTTGCCTCAAGTGGGTAACTTGGGTCTGCTATTCTTCTTGCTGTTCTTCATATTTGCAGCGCTGGGTGTGGAGCTGTTCGGGAAACTAAAGTGCGACGATGAAAATCCCTGTCAAGGTAAGTGTGTTATCAGTACGCGCCGGCACTGCAGGAAATCGGCATGAAATTGTTTCAGGGCTGGGCGAGCACGCCGACTTTTCCAATTTCGGGATGGCTTTCCTGACGTTGTTCCGTGTCGCCACCGGCGATAACTGGAACGGCATCATGAAAGACACCCTGAGAGAAGGATGCGAGAGTGATGCCGATTGTGTGAAGAACTGCTGCATCTCGCCCGTGATCGCCCCGATCTTCTTCGTCATCTTTGTCCTGATGGCACAATTTGTGCTGGTCAATGTCGTGGTAGCAGTGTTGATGAAACACTTGGAAGAATCTCACAAACATCTCGAAGACGAGCAGGATATGGACAATCAACTGGAACGCGAGTTTCAGGAAAAGCAAGAAATGGAGGAACGCAGGGAACTCTGCCTGGCACTGCAACTCGATTCCGAAATGCTTCAACCGAATTACAAACCGCTCACTAAAGTGCTCTCTCTGCCTTCCAACTTTATCTATATTCCTCCCGGAGCTGCCTCGTCGATCAACAGTAACAATCACAGATCCCGGGTGCCTGTACGCAGACAAACGGTACATTCCCAGCAGCCGATTATGTTGTCCACCTTTGATGACTTCAAAAACATTGATGACTCACAATCGGAGATTTACAGCAAGAATAATGAGAATAAGAATCTTCTTGGGCTGGAACTAAAGGTGACTTGCAGTGATAGTATACTGAAACGCAGCAACCAGGGCCTAAATGAGAACCTGCTGCCGATTCCGAAGGACGAGCACGACAGCAGTAATTTCCGGCGGCTCTATGGCAGCACCAAGCACCTGTTCATGAAACCCTCGTCTTCCCCACCCAAGGACGTCACCGAAGAGACGCCTTTCCTGCAGCCGGAGTCGCAGATCAAGATCCCCAAGCACGACTCGCAGGAATCCGTGCAGCGGATCATCACCGAACGACGCAAGATGGACGAAAGTCTGAAGGATGTCAACGAGTACGATATCTTCGACATCAGCAATGGCAGTGAGGAGCAGCTCGTTGACAGTGAACCCGCCGAACGCATCGTTCCATCGAACTCGAGGTAAAAGTTGCGAGTGGAGCAACAAGTCGCCGGATCAAATAAGCAATAATTGACCAACGTGTATTTATCGTTTCATCTAAGCCCTTTCAAGCGCCAGTATTGCAATGCGACTGCAGAGGAACAATTAAACATGAGCAGCACTTATTAGGGATTTGACTAACTCATAGAGTACTTATAATGGCGAACAAATTGACGGAGAGATTTAAACAATGTTAGCTAAAACAATGACTTATTAAATTTAGATGAGAGACATGTCTTAAACATACACACACACACACGCAACGTGTTAATTAAACTATTAACGATCAAACAAACAAGGAACTTGACAAAAAAAACGAATGAATAAATTTCGACAATCTTAAACTAGCCTTCTCGTTAGAGGATACTGTATAATTTTAGATTTGTTATGATTAAAAACGACTTTTAACAAAACCAAACGCAATTGGCAAACAAATAATTACTCTCTCACTCACGAACAAAGGTAGATTCCATTCTTGCAAGCGCCTGTAGTACCCAGACTATCAGCTAATGTACACTCACCCGTTGTTTGGGACATCGCCACACTTCACTCACTTAGAGATTAATTAGTTCGTCTTCATGGCCTACAACTAGAACAGGGTACTACTTTCATCAAGTAATTTTTAAACACGAAACAATAAAATTGAAGCGGCACTAAACGACCGAATAAAATGATACCAAACACGTGGCTGTAGCTGATAACGTAGTCACGTAGCACGGACAAATAAACGTTAGAAACCTAACTGAACCACAATGAAACTGAAAACTGGAATTGTATTAGTTCAACAATCAAAGCGCCTAGCGAGCGACTTATTGCCGAACGTTCACGCATGCGCACGATGGGCAAACACACGGAAAATACATTTTCGGGGCAGTCTGTGATATTTTAGTCCCTTAAAATGTTAACGCCACCTGAATACCCGTTAATAATTAATTAATTACTCCAGGGAGAGCTAGGAGGACGTAGAGCCCACATAGAAAGACAACGGACCGAAAAAGCGGAGATTGGTAAATAAACTATTGAAAGAATTTATTTTGAAACGTTGAGCAAATCTTGATGATTATTGTTTTAGATAAATATATATACAACATATACATGTACCTTTAACTACTCATAAGCAAGCAGGTTGATGGCAACTTAATTGCAGCAGAACTTTCCACGCAATTCTGTTTCACGTTCATGAACAAGCAGGAATTGCCTGTATCAGGTTGTAGTCTTATTCTTTGTTCGAATCACACCGATTTCTCCACAACTACCAAAATTTCTAAAGTAACTGTAACAGACGTAATGGTCACTCGTTAAAGAAATGTCTATATTCTTATTCTAAGATGATAAAAAAGGTCTATATATATATATAAAATGGAACACTGTGTCAATTCGATGTTTTGTTATCTTTTGACTCTATACTATAGCTATATTCATGTGAGTAATCTATCAAATGCGGCGCGTTTGGTGTAACTACTCAAACGTGAAGATTCTCCCCGTGCCTTTCCTCGTCTTTGAAAAACAAAATGAAAACTTTTGAGAATAACGAATAACTCAGCAAACGAAGCAGCCGACGAACAGCTCACCAAAGAATAAGAAACTCCTCACGTGTTGTTTGTTCTCTAATAGTTTTCGTGTTTAAATTCATTGTGATCATACTGAGTAATTGAGAAACTAAAGCTAATGCAGAGTAACTAAAGGTAAAACAATGTAATTATTCAATTTTAAACATGAGAAGAAACAGTTAGATGTAAATGTAAATTTAAACGTCATCATTACAATAAAATGATAAACAAAGCACAACCACTGGCAGCGTATCAATCACAGCAGAAATTGACACAGCCGATAAATCACACACACAAACACATAAAGAAAAAAAAACAAGGAGATTAAATTAAAGTTTAGCAAGATATTTATGAACAAAATGATGTTAAGTATTGTAATAGATTATTGAAGGAAGGGAAAATACAATGAAACACATGGAAAATGTGGCAAACAAAGATTGAACGAGACACAATCGAATCACTTGTACTGTATACGCTACGCAGCGGCAGTAAATCGTAAAAGAAACCAATGTAAATCGTAACGTAATTAACTGTAGAGCATCTTGTACTGTTAACTGTTAATCCTGTACTGTTAACAGAAGCAAAAGGCAAAAAAAAAATACAATGTGAAATAAGATATTTTAAATCGGACGTAAATAAATAATCAGGTGTGTATTCATTAATGAAATCAATTGCAGAGTAACGTGCGATTGCTAGCTCTTAAAACTTTAGTCGTTGATATTTGTGGTTACGAAGATGTGCAACGTAAATCCGTAACAATAAACTAAAAATCAGACATATATATATGCGGTTGATTTCGCGTTCAGTTGGCTGTCAAATACAAATTCGCGTTTCGCTTGCGAGAGCTGTGTTGTTTCGAATTTCGTTGGACATAAAGATTACATACTGATGATGATGATATATTTTGAATATAAGTCGTTTCAAATTGTGTAGAATATGAACGTACGTTTGTTGAATTATTGATTCTCTAATTGCAGTAAGAACGAATAAATGTATTCTTCTAGTTTTCTAAATAAATTTGTTTCTGTTGGGGAGAAATACATCGCTTGCACTCATCACAATCCCACCAACATAAATCATAATGTTTTGAAAAAGAATTCGCTCATTTTACAAAAATTAAATAGAACATTGTTTTAATATACATATTATATAAATATGTGAACTATAAATATTTATTATAGAATATGTGGTTGTCAACATCAATCACTACACATCTTTTAATATAAAACGAACATTAATAGTAGTAATACGTATTACAATCAATCGGTGCTCAAAATGAAACTCAAAAATGTCCATAATTGTAATTTAAAGTTGGAACTCATCCCGCCGAAAAAAAACAAACAAACCGATAGCATTCAATGTTATTATATAAATATTTTTGAAATACACTGGGAGTCTCCCTGCGCCCGTCTTCAGCTAGATGCAAATGCACGCGTTCAAATTTTGTTTCGGTGGCTTTTAAAATATCATCATCGATTTTTCTTTCTTGGGCAGACTAGAAAATAATATGCAATTTTTGGAAACAAAATTTACTCTAAATGCGCTTGTTATTAATAATACGAAGAAATAAAATAAGATAAGAAAGAAAAAGGTAAAAACCTAACAAAAAAATGTTACGAAGCCCGCGTTTGTCTACCCGCTCTCTCATCTCTCACCATCAACACACCAACCAACCCTTCTGCCCCTTGAAGTGACAAACTTATGGATTCGTTTCGACCGGAATCGAAGTCGTAAAGGTTGGCGTCTCCAATTCCTCGTGCTTCTTCATCTTCAGCGCCTGCTGCAGCTTGTAGTGATTGATGATGTCCTGATCGGCAGGACAGCTCTGCGTGAAGGCGTCCAGCTGATACATGTGGAACATGTAACGCCACAACGCCCGGAACTCCTTCGGGATGTCGAAGTCGACGAAGTACTTGGCGGCGACGCGGATGTGCTGCAGGCGCGGCATCAGCTCGCAGTCGAAGCAGCACATGGTGTCGCCAGTGAGGAAACGTGTGCCACGTTTCGCTAAGTGGGTGTCGATGCGCTGCAAGTGCGATTTGAGCATGTTGCTCTTTATGTCGTCCTTCTTCACCAGCACCAGCTTCAACTTGCTGTACAAGTTCTCTATCAACGTCGCCACTTCTTTATCCTAAAATCATAACATGGTTAACATAACATCATTGTTAAAAGAATAAAATTTACCTGAATGAAGAGATTGTGTCCACCTGGCACGTTCTTCATGATGTAACGCTCGATTTTCTCGTTCTCTAATATGGCCATGCCGCCGTCGATGAGAATAGGTGGCGGAGTCGCTTCGAAGTTTGTGCGGAAGTCTGGCGGCGGCTTCTGCATGTCAACAGTGGTTACTTTGAGACTGATGGTTTTTAATTCAGCTAGTAAATACAGATCCATGAAGTACTCCTGGCAGAAGAGGCATGCTCCCTTGCGGCGGCCATCAATAGTCGATGCCTTGAAGAGATCAAACAAATTCAATCAGTAAAAACGCAATTTTAAATCCTTCAACAAAGTGCTACATCTGCTTTCAAAAGAAACAGATAAAAATACAATTTCGTGGCCGCAGATGTTAATGAGTTGAATTTGCGTCCAGATCTAAGTGAATTTGAGCGGTTTTCGGATGATGCATGCGTGGAATTCTGAGCGCTGCGAGTGAAAGCGTCTCATATTGCAATATTCCATAGTTATCGCATGAAATTTATGACTGGCGGCGTTTGAAATTTGCAAGAATAAATCGGAGCCTCTCGGCGGCGCATTGGACGTCCTGTCACGTCCTCCATTGTGTTCGCGGCAAAATCAAAGTTCGCGCATTGTTTTCGAATGCGGCGCGCGGCCCGCCGAACACGAAAGACGTTTTGAGGAGACGTCGAAAGATCGCGCAAAAGTAAGCTAAGAGAATAATGAAAGCATAATGCCCATATTTGTTCAGGTTGTTACAATCTAAATGTCACTCAATAAACAAACGCCGCTGAAAGGCGCGCGCGGAGCGTATATCGATAGGTGGCAATAAATCGGCAGCGGGATCTCGCATAATAGAGATACTTTTCTATGCTTGCGTTTAAGGTGATAAAATTCATGCCATTCCTGCGCTGACAGATTTATCTCCCATGTCAATATATAGGTATGTTAATCCGCGGATATGTGACGAAGGCTGCCATTACGCATTGTTCACGTTTGATTCACATCACGATAAGAAATCGTAATTGTTCTAGAAATTTATTAAAATCTTAGAAAAACATTGAAAAACAAGGATTTAAACAATTTAAAACCTAAAATACTGATTACTCATTGATATTATAAACAAATGAGTTTAAAAAACACTTAAAAATGTATAAAAACATTAAATATTTGCTAAGAAACCGCAGCGTTTCCTAAGTTTAAGGCCTTAGTCAAGTCGCAATCAATCAGAACTGAATCCGGTAATCGTTGACACATATCTGCGGTGCGTTGTGCATTCGCATTGCTCACATTCGGCGAAAGCAAGCATAGAAACATCTCGAATGTTCCATGTGCCGTCCACATCTTACAAACCGTAAGTTCTTACTTGCGCGCAGAATGAACACTCGCGCCCACATCCCGCGCGAGTTTTGAATTTCAAACGGCCCAGTAAGCCACACGACCACGCCAGCGCATTACGAAACGCATTGTGCATACCTACGCCTCGTTATTGCTGAAAATGAGAGCAAAGCAAGAACAACAACGGAAAAATCACAATGACTTTTCCGCGCAACGCTTAAAAATCGCTATAAATAGTGTGATTACGTACGAATTTTTGTTTTAATCACCTTTTCACGTTGTAGTTTTCTCATAATTACTTATCATTGTGTCAATATCGATAAGCAAGCACACAAAAAAACGTCGAGTGCATTAGATATGACATTCAAAGTTTACCCGACGAAATTAACAACTTTCCACAAACAAATTAAAATACGAAATGAGATGTACACGCATTTAAATTGTTTTTCCAATAATTTTTCATTGGATGAGCATAAATATCGCGTGTTCAAACCATTTGTTAAGCGTTTTAATACCGAATTGAACAAATACGTGTCATTCGCGATTAATGACGCGTTCGAAATTACACTGCACACACAAAAAAAATGCTAAAGATGCAAGATTATGAATATAGGCATGAAATGCGAGTAGTTTTTTCGCAATCACGATTCAGATTCTGCTCCGCATACTCAGCGCGGCGCACTGCAATTATGATCAAGAACAAGATCCAGTTAATTTCCGCTCCGATGTTAATTGACATCGATGCGAGAGGAGAGAATGTGCGCTCTGCGCCATTATGCAAATCGGGAAAGGCCGTATACTCCCGCGAAAAGTGACGCATTGCGCGACACTCAGTAGCGCGCTGTGGGATTACGGTTGTCCGGCCGCGACGCGATTCAAAACGCAAAACGGGGCATTTATACTTATTACAGTTTATCGAAAGAAACTTGACATTCAGGTCGGCCGGTTGCGCGTGTGGTACATGCTGATTTGTGTTCTGTACTCGTTTCGGTTTCTCACATTGCCGCAGGTTCGAATTTAGGTTGCACTCGCATTGTGCCCGGCTAATACTAAAGCATGCAATCATCATCGTCGCTGGTTTCCTGCTGATAGTGCATCGATCGATCGATGTGCATTGCGCACTTTTGTATTCGGCGATATTCGAATGCGCGCTTAGATTTCGACATTTTTCACTCACAGCGTCTTGACCTCCTTAGAAATCGCCAGCCAATAAAGTCTCAAACGCATGAAAGCATAACAAATCCGAGTGATGTGGTGACGTCGATCACATTGCGGCTTTCTTTCGAAGGTGTAACGAGATGTAATCGCGCCCGACTCAATGTTAGCTAATCACGGAACAATCTCGTTAGATAATCACGATTATCACGAAAACAATGTCATACCACATCGCGATGATATTGCTCTCGTTTGTGGAATTAAATCACTAGGTGCGCCGCCGTGTGTGTGTTAAACTTTCTTGCGTCCACATACGCCCGCGGCCCTAAAATCCAAGCATTCGCGTTGTAAATGAACGTCACTCGCGCCGGCGATGACTCAAGCGAACGAAAGTTCGTTGTCTCCTGTTGCTTACGCCGTCTGTAATCTATTAGCGCGCAACAATGGATCGATTCAAAGCCGAACTTCAATTAGGCGTAGCAGAAGGTGTGCGGAAACAATGCGTTAGCATTTCGCTGTTTGTTCCACCAACTCGACTCGCAGATTCAATTCGAATCTTCATCGCGCGTTGCGCCATCGAGATGTGCGCGAATTCCGCACACTTTTTTTTCCTATGCACGAGCCGTGTGTGTGTGGTATGTGTGTGCCGATCCTTTCCTTTCTCGCTGCTTGCGTAATCATCAATAATAGAAAGTATGACTTAACTTAAAACACGACACCACGACGACTGTGTGCTTCATGCTGTGCCTAAACTGGCGGTAAATAAACTTTTATCCGAAAAAGTTTCAAACGAAAAGAAAATCGCACAAATCGAACGAAAGTGTGTTTCCTTTGGCGTGCGCGCAATCGCAACTTTTCTTCAATTCAACACTTTTTTTTTTCATATTCGTCGTAATTTATGTCGGCGAGAGGAGAAAAAAAAGTAGGTAGGTTCGTGCGTTGCGCTCGGCTTCGCGTATTTTTTCGCGTCTCGCGCTGGAATGATTTTGATTCCACAATCATTCCTTCGATCAGCACCTTATAATTATACATATACGGCTTATGAACAGAAACCGTGACCGCACTTTTACTTCGGCGTGTGTTTAATCATTTTCTTTCAAGCATTTTAATAAATTAATAATTGTAACGCCACGCAGTCGCATACCATCCATAGTCGCGCAGGTTGAGTAGTTTACGCCGATGGCTCAATTTCGCACGCAGTTGTTAAAGATGCAGGCACATCATTGACGTAATTCGCGATTGACATGTTGGGGGATCATGTTCATGCAACAACCAGAAATGTGTTAATTCGCCGCGCAGGCTTCTGACATGGTCAGCGCGCGCGAAACGAAAGTGATTTTTAATTTTACGCGCACAAAAACAAACAAACAAACACACAGACTGCCACCGGGTTTTCGACTGCATGCATGCCATAAATATCAAGTGACACATGACTCTTATCAGAATTTGTTTACAATTCAATTCACTACACATGCATGACTCTGAAAACAATCAATTCAATCATGACGTTTGGAGATAATGTAGTCTCTCTGCAAAACAAGCAGGCATTAAAGAGAAGTTATCGCACGTGTTTGTCTTAACAAGAAACAAGTTTTTTATTAACAATTATTCTCGGAAAATCCGGTAAGTAGTGTTTTTTATGATGACCAACACACATAACTCTTGAAATTCATGTGATGCTTCATTAATTGATGACTATTAAACAACCTACGCGATATTTAAGCCCATGGCAAATAAACGTGTTAATTTATGATTGATAAATAATATCTCAAAAATTTTTATATCACACGTAGCTAATTAGGCTGTTCGATTAATCAACAATCACGATTAGACGAATTTTATTGATGATATTATCACGACATCAACGCAAGTTTGTAATTTTTGCATCAAAATCATCAAAAATTTTCCATTTTTTCGCATTTATTCCAAAACCTTGGGGAAAACAAACGTAAAACACGCATGAATGCTAACATATGATAGGATAACATGTCTCGAACGACTAGATTCTCGCGTTTTCAACGGGACTTTCAAGGTTTCGACATGGTGCGGCGGCCTCCTGCAGTGTATGCAGCCGGGACACACTCGTAACACAATAAACGAATCCCAATATAATTCACAATCGGAAATGCGACGCGATTTCCGCCTAAATCACGCGCAAGAAATTCTTATCTTATCATGTGTCGCCGTATGCGCAGGGTACATACGGGAATTAATCGAATTTTAAATAATACTGTGAGAAATGCACGGAGAATTGTGTTATAGCATACATAAGTATAATATCGCTAATATCAGTAATTTTCTAGTCTATTAAACGTTCATAAAAAACGCTCACGAACACGCCGGTCGTGGACGTGCCTCCTAAACACACCGTGTGTTAATGTCTAATTGTTACAGCGCCGACGTGTGTCGCATATTAGCATATCTCGGCCCGATATCGACAAATCTCAATGAACGAGAGTATTCACGTGTGTGTAGCACCGAATCGCGCGAGCAAATATGTGCTTGACGAATTGCCGATGAATGCCTAATTAAATATTTGCAATGGAACGTCAGCGCATGATGTAATAGGGAATATTCGAGAATAAGACGCGGGACTTTGGAGGATTCCTTACATCGTGAGTCATTCGTGTTGCTTTTTTTTTGTTTTTGGTTTGTTCAGAAACGGTTGCGAGGAGAGATTGCCGTCGTCTTGCAGTGATGACGACGTCCCGTGCACGGTTTCGCGTTTCGGTTCGATTTCGGTGCATGTAGCTGTAAATGCAACTAACTGCACAATATGCAAAACCGCGAGCGCGCGCGCACGCTGCACATGGCAGCAATTTATAAATAGTCGCGATAGCCGGCTAAGCATTGCCGGCGTCGTACCTGTTGGTCGACAGAAATTTCCGGCCGAAAATGGTGATAACGTGAATTCGTAGGCTCGTTTTTCACGTATGCATGTAAATTTCGTGCGGCGCGCAGAAAATAGACGCGCACGCAGTTAAAGCGTGTCCAAGGCCGGCGGCGCAGCCGGTGTTGTGGTGTGGTGTGTGTTTTTTCTCCATTTCGTGCGTTTGCCGCGGCGGCGCTCAACCGAATTAGCAAAAATTGGTAAATAAGCCAACGCGCCAATCGGCCAACGCCACCCACACACCTGTGGTGCACACACTGTATGCGCTTTAACGTACGCGATGCTTGCTTAGAAGACGTTGCCCGTATAAGGACTAAACGAAATTACGTAACGACGACGACGCTGCTCACATGTTTGTTATGCGTATGATAATTAGAAAGAAAGTTAGATACGAAATTCAAGCGGAGCGCAAGTGGGACCGACGTGAATCACACGTGAAAACACTGGGTGACTTCGTGTGACACCCGGTGCAAGTAAACATCATGCATCCGCGAGTGAAACAGTTCTCTGCGCCACTTTATTGTGTTATTAGACGTTTTTTGTGGAACACGCGGCTCCGTCGAAGCGACGGCCACCGACACGCCCCACGGTACGCGCGTTTCTTTTCGTTTTCGTTTGCGAGTTGAAAACTAACCAACGCCAACTGTGGGAGCCGCGCCGCGCCACATGTTCGCAACATGTTTTCCAAATTCTATCTGGTATTCGACTTACCTTGATGATCAGTTCGATCTCCGGCACGTCGCCTCCGCCGCCGCTGCCGCCGTCTCCGTCACCACCGCTGCTGCTGGCGCCGCCGTTGGCGCGCCCGTTGACGACTAGCTCGGGCTCGGCCGACATGATGTTGATAGTTGTGAAGGGCCGACTCGGTTCGATGCGGCTGCCGCTCGAACACTTGCTGTTTGATGTGGTTTGATGTGTAAATGTAGAAGGCACTGTCGGTGTGTGTGTGTGTGTGTGATCAACCGCCGTCGAACTCTCCTCGAAGACTGGAAGTTGAGTGCGGTTGCAGGCAGTAGGCTGGCGTAAGTTGGGTACCGGTGGGGGCGGGAGGCAACCACGGCAACCGGCGTTACAAACAATCGCGGCTGACGCGGTTATACTTCTATAAAAATCCGCTAGAGGTCGACACTTGTCCATATTGTGGACAGACTTTTGTTTAAACATGCATAGATGTCTCCCGCTCAATATTGTTCGCGCAACGTACAAATTCACAACTATCTAACCTTTTGAAAACGTCGAAGCAAAATTAAATTCTCGTAGAAATTAGATTCAGTGCAACGTGATAACAGGTAATTATATGCTCCTAGTATACTCCGTAGCATGATTTCCATATTCCATAACCTCCCGAATATTTCATCCACGTAGATTGTGCGCAATTCAAAATTCAAGGACCGACCGAACATTGCACCTTACCCAGCGCCTCTCAAATCAAAAGGTAAGCCAATTTCTATGATTAATATCAAGTGCATTTAGCGTTATCGCTTGCGAACACCGTTTGTATTTCTACTATGCATAGAATCAAATCATCGTACATGCATACAGGCGCAGTGCAAACGCGCTTCTAACCACGAAAATCCGGCTGATTTGAATAACAATGTGAATTGTTTATTAATTATTATCGTTTTTTTAGGCAGTTACTAGTCAACTGTGCTGACACGCGTTTGCCTGTCAGCACAAAGACAGACAATCAAATTTCGGTGATGCACAGCTAAAGCACTAGACACAATAATTTGAGACCAAAACCGAATTTGCTACAAAAATATAAAAATTAATCAAAATCTGCACCAAGATGATGCTTATGCAATTCAGTAAGCGTGTCTGCTACAACCATGGCGGAGTGATACGCCGCACACTGGTGGATTACTCCTCAGAGACACTTCTGAGCCCTGACAATCTCCTGCGAGCTGCTAGTAAGTTTGAAGCCCTTCCTCTGATCCGCATGCAGACCACGCCAACCCGACGAAAGGCAGCCGTACTGATTCCTCTGTGCGAAGTCTCGGACCGTGTGTCCCTGCTGTTCACGCTGCGCACTTCATCGTTGCGCTCGCACAAAGGTCAGGTGAGTTTCCCCGGTGGCATGCAGGATGTGATGGACAAAACACTGAAAGCCACCGCGTTGCGCGAAACGCGCGAGGAGCTTGGTGTCCTGCCATCACAGGTGAAGCTCTGGGGCCAAGGCCAGCCGATTGTCGCACGCGGCGAGACAAGCGTCGTGCCTGTCATCGGCACCATCGAGAAATCGGTGCCGTTGAATGAGTTGAATGTGAATGCGTCTGAGGTACAGATGGTGTTCACCGTACCTATTGAAGAGCTTGCCAGACCTGAGAAGGTGCGCTTCACGCAATTCCGAAGTGGTTTTACAACGCCGTGTTTCTTCGCTGGTGATATGCGAATATGGGGCCTGACGGGCATCATCACGCATGCTTTTCTCAGGTGTTTTATCCCCGGTAATGCGTACCAGCCGAGGATTCGTTTTGTGTCACCTGTACGCACGATTGCCAAAGGAGCATCAGAATGAAGAGCGCAAACATTTCTGGTCTCAAATTATCTCCTGTGAAGTTTTATTGAAAATATCAACATGTAATTACCTGTACAAAATTATCCTAGTTTTGTTATAAAATCAAACTCATTTTATTCCCTGACAATTTATTGCGCTGACATAAGATTCAATGTGTGTTTATAACTTGTTTGTACAATTTACACATAAACAGCGTTATCGTCTTGTTTCGGGCATTCGCCTTGACGGACTATCCTGGCGTCTGCGTGGCCGTGCTTCTGGTGGCAGTTGAAGACGCATTCGTTGGAGTAAGTCCTGCCTTCGTTCGAGCACACCGGGCGGTAGATCCTTGGGCACGGACAGGTGGGTTCCTCTTCGGAAGCCCTCACTTCAAATGCGGCCAGTGCCAAAATGGCGCACAAAAAAACCAGCGCGTATTTCATTCTGACGTGTTTTTATTAACTTGTGTGTTTATAATTTCACGATGTGGCGTCGATGAACAACATGCAACAAGTGACGACTCCACTCAATTAGCGTGAAGTACACATGAACTGCAATCACTCATCTGATACATATTCTAATTAGCATTTGGCAATAACGAAAATACCAAGGTGACACGATATGCGGCGTGAATAACAAGCCAATCTATCTGTGAAGCCCACGGGGCCCCCAGTGGATGGTGTCATTCGTTGTAATAGCTCATCACTCACTTGAGCCGCACTGATAAGATTACCTCATGAATCATTGCCCTAGAAATTAATCGTGTTCAGTATTATCGACAGGTTGTCACAAACAAACTAGCATGTTTCTAGAAACATGTATTCAAATACAACATGAACATTATGAAGGTGAACTGCAGGAAGAAGGAAAAAAAACAAAAAAAAACAAGATTGCTATCAACAATTGAATCGGTCAGTAGTAGAAGGATATCTCAATTGTTTATTTTTGTAATTTAGTGAAAGGGCACGGCGTCTAAAATGCGCATAATTAACTTTTTGCTTTCTGATTCAATATTTCAGTATTCACTCAACTTGCGACCCTATAGACACAAAAGAAGGTTGTTTCTTGGAGCGCCGCTTCGGCGTTTTTCCTTTATCATCAGAGTATTCATTCGGAATCGACTCGGCTAACGACGCAGCAAAGGACACTTTACTCGCGCCGTACGACTTCTTCGGTATGCGGATTGACGGCTGCTTTGTAAGCTTCACACTAGACCCACCTTCAGGCAGCAGCGAAACACTCCGCGAAATTCCCTTTAAAGCTTTCAAATCCATCGAGACATATTTCTTAATATCATAGGAACTCTCCATTACATTCGAACCGGTCTGACTTGCACGCAAATGTGAGGAGTCTTTTGGTGAGACCACTGGCTGGATCCTCTCGTAGATATATCTACTACAATTGCTGATCCAGAATGGTGTTTCCTCATTACCATCCTCGCCGGAAACGCTTGGCGTGAAAGCTACTTGCGACGGTTCGGATACCACAGTCGAATCTACATTGTTAAGCGGAAAATGACTGCAATAGTCATCGAAATACGCGTATCTAAGACTGCGGTAGTTTTCTTGTAGTAAAACAGAAGGTGCGTCTCGAACGTCAACGACATCCGCACTGGCAGTCGCACCACGATCCTCGATGTATTTCTGGATCCTTGGGAGGTGTTTCGCCATGGCGGTGTCTTCCATATTAAACTCCCCGCAGTTTATAATGCGGATTATATCCGAGGGATAGTCGTATGTGGTGGGTAAGTTCTCCAAGTGGCGTAGGACGTACTCACCCTGCATCACCTGACCAAGGGCGACATATCTATAGTCCATCCAGGGGGTAGAATCCAGTGTGATAAAGAATTGTGTCTTATTTGCCACATGCGGTCGGTTACTGCACATTGAAAGCACACCACGACGATTGTGGGGTACAACGTAATTTTCATTAGCCATTGAATCAATCGGGAGCAGAAAGTCTGCGAATTGTATCCATCCCCTGTTCATGATACGATGTACTCTGGTTCCACAGTATCCACATGATCGGCTTTGGCATCTTTTCAAAAACATTTTGCAGGTTTCCGGGAGTATATCATGGTACAACTGAAAATACAACCAAAATTAGATATTATGCATTAATAGTAATTTTAATTAAGAAATACCATGATGATTAGACTCCCGACGTATTTTCCGTTGACAGCAAGAGAAAAGAAGACAAATTTCCTCTAAAAACTCAAAAAATCAGTAAAAATATTAACAAATAAGATGATTTACAGGTACCCCTAGCTCCTGGTACTTCTCATACATCTCCGCGACACCATGCAGCGCCAAACACTCGAAGTCCTTGTCCATTTTGACAACAAACCACTGCGAGATGTACTCCTGCAGCTCGGCAGCCGATGCAATCTGAGTTTGATTTGCGAACATGATGAAGGGATTGTCGGTGGTCCATAGTTTCTCGCCGTACATGCGCTGCGCCTTGGTAATGTATTCTGCCCAATCAAATTCTAGCATGGGTCGGATAAACGGGGCTCGGAAGCGATGTGGTAGCCTTTTGTGTAGGTATTCGATGATGGCAAGGCATAGCTGAAACTCGGTAGAGCCCACGAGTCCTATGAGCGTGAAATGGATTTCGTGGGGCTCCGAAGTACCATCTAAACAAGCAATTGCGCCGGCCATAATTTTCCTTGCACCGCGATCACCAAAATTTTTACTTTGACATTTAAATTTGAAATTTATTTGTTTCAATTGTTATAGGTATGTACAGTCAAATATAAAATCAATCAATATAATAATAGAATTTGCGGTTGCCTTGTGACAGTTGAATGCGGGTCCAAAACGCACAGGCAACTCGGACTTAAACTTAGAGAAATATAAATAAACGCGATAAAGTTTTATTCAATAATAAAAACAGGGGTTGTGATGATGAATCGTGAAACGTAATACTAAACGAAATCGAAAAAGTCTCTCTGTGTGTGTGAACCAGGTTCTACATTAGTAGGGTCTCCAAACCGCCGAGGGGTCCGCAATCTGTCGCTGATCATCCTCGACGACTTGTTGCGTTTGCTGCTCGGCGGGCGGCTGCTGTGAGTGTGAGTGCGCGTCGGCGGTGGCATTCGCCGCCGCTTCCGACGACCGCGCCGGCATCAACGCCAGCCCATCATGCACGCTGAAGTTGTCGAAGATCTTATCCGTGGCTGGACCATGCAGGTGCACGTGGATCTGGTTCTGGTTGACCGTTGGGTAAATGTGTGGGTAGAGGACCATGTGCGGTGCATTGCCATACTGCTGGTTATTATTGGGCGCGTTGTAATAACTGGGGTAGTTGGCATAGTTGGTGTTGTGCGGTGTCCAGTTATTGGGGTAATAACCAGAGGACTCGTTGTACCGCGGGCTTGCACCAACCATGGGATCCAGATCCGCCTTGACGCTGTTGAACATCGGCGTCGTGGGTGAAGTCAGCGAGGTGTTGATGTACTCCGTCTGGCTGACTTCAGGCAGGACTGCGGAAAAGCAACACTCAATCAGTATCAGAGGAAAAAATAACAAACGCAACGACGAATTCATTAAATCATTAATGCCGGTTGTTGGTCGGATGGAGTGATAGATGAGAAGGAGGGAACCGTCGCGCGGCTAAACATTGAAAATGTTTAATTGCATTATTGACAGGCGTTGGTCGAGCGGCTGCAACCGCAATTTTTTAATTTTTGTTGCGTTCCGGCGTTTTTTCATTGCGGCACCAAATTGCTTTTTACTTGCAACGCAAGTTGGAATAACGAATACATTGGATCATTGCGGTTTGGCGCGTGGAGAGTTCCTGCATGGTATTAAATTCGTCAAAGGAGTGCTAGTGCCGTATGGGTATCACTCATTCACGCGCGTGCGATTTTTCGGCCTTTCTGTGGTCGGGGTGTCGTAACTCGGTTGGGCTCATACCTGCGGGTAAGTGAAGCGTCTGCGAGCCGGCGTCTTGGTGTGGGTCGTAGTATCCCGGCGGCTGTGGAGGGCTGTACGCACTGTACGCCGATGAGTATTCCGCCCAGTTCGATTGGCACTGCTGCTGCCCGCCACTCAACGGATTCGCCCCGCTCGTCGTCACATCTGCAAAGCAAGAGCAATCACAAAGTTAATCGACCCGACAAACCGGGAGATCGCAGTCATCCGCAGGACCCGCGTCCGAAAATTCATTTCTTTCCGCGGCGAGTAAGAAACACAACCACCCTGACGTGTATAATTTTCACTTTTCATTTCCTTCAATCGCCGGCTGATTTCGGCGTTGGCGAAGGTTACGCTTTCATTTAATTAATCTCGCGTCAAACGTTCGGGATGCAGGCGGGAGGGCGCGCGTCGACGGGGGCTGTGGAGCCGTTCGTGATAATGCGCTAATAAGGTGTCATTTACAGCGTGTACTCAAACTGCGGTCTTTACAAAACAACGAGCGCCGGCGCTGTCGTCTTGGGAAAACAAACTTTCCTCACACGCGGCGAGGCTTCACGCCGCCGGCCGAAAGTTCGCCTAATTTATAGTTATTAATTTAAGTTTACTAATAATGTATCCACGGGCGTCACAAGTCGCGCGCGCACCAAAGACAAAAAATCGCTGCCGGAACTTTTGATTCCAGTCTCTACGTAATTAACGAATTTCGTAACATATGGCGTTGGAATTAGTCACGCCGAATGCGGGAATTCGGAGCCCTCCAAAGACGTCAAACCAAACAACAACAAATTTGAAAGTTACGCATTGATATATCTTCATAAGCAGCAGGTAATCATTAATAGGCACCACCTAAGAGATAATCGTATGCGTACCGGTAGGTACGCACGCCTTAAAAGACGCGACAACGCGACAACAAAGATATTAAAACGAAATGTGAATATCTGATGCGTTCTGATTGCCGCGCTTTGTTTTGAGCTATCACCAGCGCGAATTGGATGAGTCAGACGCAAGCCGGAGCGCGCGTTGTTATTATTTAATTTGTGCGCGCCAGCTTATGAGCATATATTAATACGCCCGCACGCTGCTAACAATTAAAAAATGTAAGACGCGACTGCAACAACTGCAAGTGTCGCCGGATGAGAAGCTACCTAGATCCCCATCGGCCTTATCGCCACACTCGGTTTAATAAATCCAACCAAATATCCAAACATTGAGATTAAGTTCCACACATGTGCTGGGGGCCTCGCAGCGCATGTGTGCAGATGCAGATATTCCAGTTAAAAATTATTACTCACTCGCGACGGCGTTGCGTAGATGAACTGCGATGACAGTTTTTATTAACGTAATCATGTCAGTAGTTCAGCGAAACAAAAAACCGAGCGTCGACATTCGATCTATCGCATGATAACTCGACTTGCGACTTCTGCGCAAAAATAAATTAAAAATCGTAAATTGATTCGAATGTTTTCCAGCGTTTGTCGAAAGGAGCAAGAAGCGCAATTCGTTTTGTGCAGCAATGAGATTTGTTCCAGAAGCAGCGTGCGGGTTTCAATTAACTATAATAAACTAATTTGGCGTAATTACCGAAATAACACGTTACGTTCGATTCGATTTCGATTCGGTAGCCGAATTGTACTTATCGACGCTCTCAACGCGTTTTTTCTTCTTCGCTTTTTCATCTCGGTTTTTATTACCATTTCGAATTACCTACATCAATTTCACAATTATTATGCTGTTCAATTTCAGTGAGTACAATTTCAATTGGAATTAGGTGAAGACAATCATGGGAATTTTCATTCGGAAAAAAATTATATGAAGATTCGTATGTTCGGGACTTGTACGGCAACTCCAACATTGGCCATAATTTTAGGTTAAACGTGTCCAACCTGAATACAAATTTTTAAAGATAGAAATATTTTTCTCATTGAAGTGAATATTCGGTAGCTGGTTGGGTGCACTCGTCGGCTTAGCACATTACCATGTAATTGCAGGTCTTGTGCGTGCACGGCCGAGGACATGAAATTCAATCTCGCCCTATCAAACACAAACCAAAACGTAAACATAAACATCCTGACGACCGTCGATATCAATCGAACGCAGCGGAAAGAAACGGCCGAAGCGTCCCGGCTACCGAGCAGCGAATTACGTGCGCCGATGAGAAACGCGCCTTCTTCTTCGTCGACTTCTTCGACTTGATCGCGCGCTCTCGTGCTCCGGTGCGCGCAGCCGGGGCCGTTAATGCGGATGATTGTCTCGCTATACGTAGTCATTGACATAATCGGACGTAAATTGAAATCAAACCTGTTGAATCTCTCCCATCCATTATCATTACGCCTCAAACGAGCGCGCTTCTTGTTTTGACTAGCTGCCGAACACACACACACACACACAAACAGGAAGGGGGAAAAAAATCCACGGCGTAATCATCATCTCGCAAGAATCACATTACAAAATAACGCAGAAAATATTCTAATCAGCTGAGTCGTCGGAGGCTCGAGGAATAGTTGTGAATAATTGCGTACTTTCCATGGGAGTCATTTATGCATAAAAAATTTATCGCGCAGTAATCGTACGGAATATTAAGCGAGTGACGTTGTCATTAGACGCGTTCGCATTGTCTTGAGCAGCAGCGCACTTGACTCGCGGCACGTCATCACACGATTTCCATTCGAGATTACATTTGTTTTATATTCATAATATAAGTCGAAAAATCGAGTAGGAATACGCTTCGTAGAAGTCACAGTGACACACTTTATCAACGAATTTTGTAAGATTTGGCAAGTTTTCTGCATGAAATCAGGTAAAATCTTACATCTACGAGTAGTATAGGTATGTGAGCGTCGAAATTCGATCTCGCATCGCGGGCCCCGTGTAATGTAAGAGATATATTTGCCGCTTCGATGCGTCGCAATCAGTTTTACTAGCGCCGACCGCAATTTTTACCTGACGATCTGATTACATCCATAACGTCTCACGTCGCTCGCATCGCTCCTCACATCTTTGCGACGGCGGCGCGCAGGAATCTGAATCGCGGCGCGCTGGATGTGTAACAGTGTAACACGTACTATTCTTTTAGTGCTTCGTATTCTTGAATGAGAAAGCAACGCCCGGAGTCAGCAAATTACCGGCTACTACGATTGACTACGCGTCGACTACGCGAGGAAATCGAAATATTCAATGTTCAATATTTGCTCAAACAGTAGCTGTAATACGGAAACGAAATTTTTCATTTTAAAAGTTTGTGTGGTCCACCAGATGTCTAATAGGTGCAAATTTGATAATTGTTTGGTTCAGGCCACCACCCAAGTCGCTTTCTTCTCGGCGTCTAATCTTCTCCGGTTGAAAATTATACCTATGGGTGATTAGGCGCCGTGTTCAAGTATATTTCAACTTAGAAAAATATCAATTACTTCATATTCATGTGCATGCATTATTAGTTAAAACTGACTGATTTGTCCATTCATTCATGCATTAGACTAGACAAGACTGGGATCAAACGTGGTCGTGATCCAGATCGTGACGTGCGGCGCTCGCACCTCTCGCAATTTGACGGTGTGCTGGCGTGAATCATGAATGGACCTAAAAAAGAGCAAGCTGGAGCGAGTTGGAAACACTTGAACACAGGCTTGACGAAATAACTAGGTATATCATTCGATGGATCCGATCGATTACGTGCGGACGGCCGGAGCTTCCCACCGAAAAACGACTTCCGGCGGTCAAGACTCTTCGAAGCCGTCTGTCTTGCGCGGTTCTGATTAACGAAAAATCATGCCGTACATCGTGCGCAGGGCATTATGGACAAGTTTATTACGCTGGATGCGATGCTTTTGAATTACATATAGGAGGAGCAAACATCGACGGATCCGACGTTACGCTTCGACGCGTCAAATCTTCACGATACGGGTAAAAAGGTAAAAATTCAATTATTACACGCGGCCTGAAGTGAACATGAACTGTACACGAGGTACTGTATTTCATCGACGTGCTTCATTCACCTGCTTCGGCCCATTCAGTCAGTTAGATGACTTGTAGAACAGAAAACAATACTCGTCGACTATCTATACACTGCAAGATTGTTTTAGTTAAAATTGACAATTTTGTGATTTATGCGTTTTAAGCGATTTTCACTTCTCGATAAAATAAAATAAAATCTCAAGTATTTTTTGTCGTTGCTCTCGGATGCAGCTCGGAGTTTCGTTACGGGTGGCGTTTTCGATCGGTCACAATTGATCGCACACTTTTCATCGTTAACAAGCATCGAACGCTGCATAGATCCAAAGTTTAAATCGAGAGAAAATTCGCAATTTGTCTTCATCTCTTCGGTCTTCGCCAGCGCAGCGACAAAGCGTACAAAACGATAAAGAAATCGTAAAATAAAAAAAAAATCCGCGTTTTGTGCAACTTTCAATTGATACGCTTCATTCGCGTTTGTTCTCGATGGCTGCACCGCGCTCCGCTTCTTTCTACACTCATTTTCTTTCGCGCTGCGCGCAAGAAATGCTGCTGTAGATAGAGTAGGTATACATAGTTACAGCGCGTATAAAATTGCAAAATTATATAGGCGTTGGAAAGTATTGTGTTTGGCTGGTTTATAAATAGAACGGAATTGTCCGGTGAATCCCTATTTTCCGTCAAATTAGCATCGAGAACTGGATTTTGCCGAACGCTTGAAGGTTAATCATGCAAATCACTCGCGATCGCATGCCGCTAATGTAATTATCACGAATCTCGAACTTCTGCGTTTGCAAAAAGTACATTTCCCATTTACGCAAGCGCCAGCACGCCCACCCGACGGAGGATAATGTCAAAAGCGATGATTAATATTGTTAATTAATACCTGTCCTCGGCTAGAAAACTTCCCAATTTGTAATTGGTAAGTAAGTAAATGATTTGTTGATTGTTTGTTCGGAGAACACACAGGTATGAATAATGTTTGCAGAAAAAGTGTTTTTGAGATGTGTTTGTCGAACCGGAAATGCCGTTCTCTCCAGAAATCGTCAAAAAATCATTATGTCTTAATTTCGCATGTGTGCATCAAGGTCGTTTTTTGCCGTTGAAAGAAGCTTCGAGTTTCACGTCGAACCCTTCTTTGCCCAAGGCGCGTGTAAAAAAGATTTACTTATATTGTTTCTTTCGCGTCGCCACGTGTAAATTGACACCAGCCGTCATTTTCCGCCGCGCGTAGCCCTATCTGTCTTCAGGACGCGCGGAAACCTTAAAACGCCTCCTTTGGCTCAGTTTAAACTTCGGAGCGTTTTAATCTCTGCACTGAAAAACGGCGTACCTTGCGGGTCCGGCTTATAATCTTGTTTGTACGCTTGCGGCGCGGCCTGCTGCGCGGGTCCTTTCCGCCGATACTCCTGCTGCAGGTAGCGCAAATGCGACGAGAACGTCGTGTCGATGAAGGGTCTTTGCGCCTGCGGCCCATCTGCAACACCAGGATTTCGATCATCAGATTGGTTTGGTAATGTGTTGGTGGTTGTGTGGAGGGAAAAAAGTCAAACGAGCAAAAAATTTATAACGATAGCGTGGAAATGATGATGTCCTGCCGGACTGGCTGTAAATTTTTGCGCCGCTGCGGCGGTGGCGGCGGCGGCGGCATTATGTGTGCGCCCGGATAAAATTCATAATGGGCCACTAGTGCAGCGCGCCGAACTACCGGAAGCCATCAGACCCCGGACCGATGCAATCACTTCCGCCCATGGTCATTTCCGTCTCTGCATGTCTGTATAATGCGCTAAACAATCCCCTCGTCACTGCGCCGGGGCCGCATCGAGTTTTCACACGCGTTTTCAAAACCCGAAAAATTAAAACGTGAAAAGTCGGCGCAGCATTCAAATCGAGAATTTTGCGGAATTTAATTGTGCATCGCATAAAGTAACACACAGATCGATTGATTGATTGAATGGCTTAGCGCGAGTGCGAGATAAGCGGACAATTAGCACCTAATCAATTGTTTATAAATAAATGAATGAGCATTTACACACACGTATGTAATGCTCGCGCTGCTCGCAATTCGTCCTGCCAGGCAAGGCTGAAAAGAAGTTAAAGCGAGCATGCGAATGCGAAATGTGCGTTTTAGGATTCGCATGCAGCAGCGAACGCACGAAGATATAGCCGCCACCCCCCACATCACCGTGCGCTCGCTGCTGCTGGCTAAATAGAGTAATTACTTACAATATAATGAGGACGTAATTGCAGCAATAGCAGATTTGTAAATTGCTAATCTGACGCATTTGTCAATGATTGGAGTTGGATTTGTGTGCGCTCGCACACACGGACGTGCGGCGGACGACGGCGGCGGGCCGACAGGATACGCACGGACTCGGCCGCGCTAAGTCACCCGCCGCCACCGCCGCCGCTACCCCGCCGGTGCGCCCGGCGAAAATCCGCACACAGCGCCGCGTTCTGTTCTAGCAATTACACGTGTTACGTGTGCTGCCGAACATTTGTAAATGTGTCCGCCACGCCAGGACCTAACTTGTCCTTAAGTCAAACAACAAACCAACTTGCAACTTCTTAGAAAACTTTTAAAAACCTTCAAAACTCAACAAAACCACTTATAAAACCTCAAAATTTTCACTTTATTAGATGTTAAATTTTATAGGTTATGATATTTTAGGTTATGTATGCTTTTAAGTAGCTGATTGAGAAGATATGGCGGATTTTTCTGCGTTGGAGTCGTGATCAATCAACAAGTTAAATACGGTCCTCGATTCGTGCGAATTTCGAACGTATTTGTGAACGATTATCGATGTGTTGGACGTGTTTGGCCAGCGCTACCGACGCCGAAGCTATTTGTATCTGCGTGCGGACGCGCGCCACCCCCCGGCCGCCCCCCGCGCGTGTGCCGAAACAGAACGCGCGAACGCGCGCTCGGAATTGCCGTATGATTTGTGCGCCGAATGAAACTATTGATGATAGTTGCGAGTCATAAATAATATATAAATCGATTTAATTGAACCTATTTATATTTTATGGCGAGAGATTTTCCGGACGGCGCGCGATTGAATTATTTAATCGAAATTTATAACGGCGCGCGCCGCGTGTCGATAGCATCGAAAACATTTGTAGCAATTACGCGGACCGCGAATGATGAAGACCGAAATTGGGCGCGGAAAAAATTTCGAGCGGATTTAATGAAAGAATGCGATCGTAAGTGGTCGGATAATGTCTTACTCGATGCGCGCAAAACATCCGAAAGATGACCGCGTTATAGCATTCCGAATTGTTTTATAATTTAAAGCAGAAAACACATTTCGGTTGCGCAACGCGGGTGAAAAACGATCGAAATTGTGATCATTTTCAATTTATCGATACGTTTTATTTATTTGTGGATTTCTTGTCTTCCAGTTTTCTTCCTCGGCGCTGCGCGCCGAACTTTTTCAACTCTCGCGCAGCAGCAAATGAATGAGAAACCATTGGAGCGAGAAATAATTTCGAAACTAATTTTATACTCTGAATATTTTTCATCCGACGAAATCGCCGAGTATCTTGATTTGAATTTCAGCCGCCGAAGTTCGAATTTCACCGCTCGCGCGCGCGCGCCCGCGTCTGTCAACGTTTTTTGTCATCCGCGCTGACGGTGATTAATATAATACCACCGGTAGTCGTGTGAGATACGCCGATATCGATATGCCGCCGACATCATGAACATGAATTAATAGAATATAGAGAAATATTTTGAGGGCGCGCGCGGAAAACGGATAAATATTGAATTGAAATGCAGCGCTCAAACCGCGTCGCGCGCGAATGGGATGTTATCACAACAAATACCGTCGCATTCGTATAATTGCAATTTGCGGTCGGGAGGACACATTTGCATATACGCGTCCTGGGAGCATCTGCGCGCGGCCGGGCTGCGCGGCGGGCGGCGGCAAGTTTTATCCACCGCCGCCGTCCACGCAGCGCACGGTGACGACGGCAAAATGCGACCGGGTTTTTCAAAAATCGTCGCCGGCCCCCCGGCCCGCCGATGTGTGGCAGGCATTCCGCGCCCCGCGTCGCGCAAACAATAATGATGACATTGTTTCGGTTAATAATGTTTGCAAATTTGCGCACCGCACGATTTATTTTTCGAGCGCGCGCGAGCGTTTATTTTATATTTCGATTTATTTAATTAAAGCGAAACCGAAATTTATGCGCTCTGCGGCTAATAATCGAATCGGGATTTTATTAAACGCAAAATTTGATTAGCGTTCGAAGAAATTCGCCGCGCGTCAAAAACCCGCATGTATCACTTTAATGATGTATCGAATTAGCGAATGCAAATCACTCCCTACAATATCATAGATTTATTTCTTTTCTATGCAACTTTGTAATTTGAGACGTGCGTGCCATTCCGATAACGGCAAGTTGTGTTGTTTGGCAATTAGACAATTTCGAACGTATTTTTTTCCTACAAGAAGTTGTGGGAAACTTGGTGCACGTTGACGATAAGAAAATTCACTTCCTGTGCCAGTTGATAACAGCCGCACACACACCAGCAGAGAATAAAAAATCGAGTATGATTTCAGCTAGAATAACATGATTCGGACGGCGGAAAAAAAGAACGCGAACACAACGCGTACACAACGCGTGAATCAGTCACTTTCTGCACAATCGCAATCGCGTCAATATCACGCGATTTACCCAAAAAAAAACGCCGAAAAAAAAAACGTTCGTCAACTACGAAGAAAAATCGCAAACATTTGTCGATGCTTGCGTGGCGATCGCCGCCCTGGGCACACATGTCAATATATTATGAAGCGTGCGGGGCGGAGGTAACACAATTAGACATATGTTGATTGTCGGGTAGTAATTGCGCTCGTACGTACACAGTCCGCACGTAATTTTTTTTTTTTGACGAATTCGTGATCGCGCGCCCGACGGAGCGCGCCGCACAGCGCACAATACAATTTTTCCAAACTCTTCTGTTCGATTCCTTCCTTCGGCCGTACCGGGGGATAAGTTACTTAAAATAAGTTAATACGCACGAGGTAGGCGAGTGCCATGCATTTTTTACGGTTATTACCGACATTTCGAATGTGAAAACACCCTCGAGTGAAACGCGCCGCCACTATTTTTACCTTTTATGTCTTTTTCCATTCTTCTCCTCCCGGTTGGCTTTTTTTTTTCATACAAACATTATTTTTTCAATTATATTTTGAGCAAATTAAGTGTAATTTACAGCACGCAAACGCGCCTCATACAGCATGTTTGAAAACCCTAACAAGTCAAAGCGAAATTGACTACTGTATTCTTCTTGCTGCCATACATCGAGAATGCGAAATATTTACGTGGATCTTATTTCCCAGAAGCAAATGTGACGAATTTGACAACCCTATCAGTGAGCAATAACTCCTCTTAGGCTTCGGATATGTATGCTTTGTTCAATTAGCCGAGAATTTGTTTGCACGCGCCTCTCGCAACCGCCGCATTAAATTCCAATTAATACGACGTGTGCGTTGTAATCTCAAGAATATTTCTCTAATTTATGTAAGTATTTTGCGTCTTTAGAAGGTGGAGGCGATGAAAAAAAGAGTTGTATACTTACTAGTTTTGGAGCGTGGCTCGCGTGGCCCATCGACGGTGACCTTAATTGCTTTATTGTAAGTGG
Organism: Dalotia coriaria; assembly: GCF_025399875.1. Taxonomy (NCBI): domain Eukaryota; kingdom Metazoa; phylum Arthropoda; class Insecta; order Coleoptera; family Staphylinidae; genus Dalotia; species Dalotia coriaria. The sequence goes on along the minus strand of NW_027045443.1, from coordinate 4,198,130 downwards.
TGACTTGCGGCGGCGTCGTGGACACCGTGATGGTGATCGTGAACGATTTTCCTGAAAAGTGATGCGAATATTAGCCCAGCAGAAAAACCGCAGCCGCGTGGAAAAATGCGCCGAAATTCACGATGACCAACCGCTAGAAAATCGACCAGCGATTCAATTTTGGTTAATTATTCAACCGAAAGCAGCAGCGAAGATAAATAACTTCTGGTGCGCGATGGAAATGATGTTAAATTGATCGGAACTAGAAATCAATCAGAGCATAATTCACGTGCGAGTACGCGATGCAATCAGCTTCTAGCTTTTTTTGGTTTTCTTCAATTTCTGATCGAGTTTTTTTTCGTCGTTAATATTATGTTAATATTGTTTCGGTTTTTGTGTGCGACGCGGACGTGCGTGCGCTATGCGCCTGCTCCCTGGTATGTCGCCGCTTATTATTCATTCAATTCCGTTTTGATAATGAAGTTCGTGTAAATATTTACACGAAAATTACACGAAATACACCAGAGAGAGGGAGAAAAAAACGCCTAAGTATATCAATTGTGTGTACGGAATCTTGGTGTCCGCGTATACATGCACACGAACGTGGCACGCCGTGTTCTTTTCTATTATTACTAAAAATGTTCGAAACCACATCCACGGTATTTACATAAAAACATGAAAGTTTAACCGCAACAACCGTCCCCTAAGCCTAATCGTAAGCGCAAAATGCAACACGGAACGAAAACGACGACGACGACGGCGATAAAATCTCGACGCTTGTTTGATGAGGACCCAAATGTCTTCACCGACTTCTTAAACTCCCAGCCAAACGCAATAGAAATTAATTCCATGACGCCGGCCGGACAATCTTCATAAATTTAAATCAGTTTTCAATAAGTCACGCCGCGACGCTGTAAAATCGCGCACAGAGTTTCGTAAATCATTTCAACGTTCAGTTAATGTCGGCGTTTAATGGGTATGTGACACCGCAAAAGCGCTGAATTTTTGCCCTGGATTGCGAAATTGTCGTACAACTGCAACGTTGTCATGTCATACATTTGTACTCACTTGTAGCATCGACACTTTGAGACATATTATAATTTATTGTTTATACTTTCGCGCATTAACATTTATTGTCTCGCGTCTCGGGTCTCACGTCGGCGCGCTGTCAATGCGGTTTACGTTTACGACTCGTAAAATCGCCGAGACTGTTGTGCAGCGCAGCCTGCATGGTCTACATCTTTCATCCGTGCGAGTGTCAATTCTTTTCGGTTATTAAATCACGCAAATCCACTTTTAAACATTTACAATGTGGCATCGATGCGGATGGAGTCGCGCCGCATTTCAGATTCCCAGCGATTAGGGATAATAATATTATGATGTGTTTGGTCTAGGTGGGCTTTTGTTCGGGGTGGAAATAGATTCGCGAGCGGGGCGAGAAGTGAATATGTGCGGTAAACGCGCCGAAACGAATGCCGCCTTTTGTCGGCGCTATTTACGGCGATCGGCGCTAATTGTTGCGGCAGGTAAAACACCAAATAACAGGCCTCAACGAGCCACCCAACCACACGCTCGCACGCAGACCGAGAGCGGCACAGCGCCGACCACCGAAACACCTCAAACGCGCCCGACAAAACAAGAAGCCACCTAATCATCCCAGCCCGTCCCGGAGAGCTGCTTTTATTGTGTATTTTTTGATCCACCGGTGCGGCAATTCCAGCGCATCTAGTTGGAGGTCTTGTTAGAACACAACTACCTGCCGCAATTTTCTGTCTAATTCTACTCATTTATTACCAGGTTAACGAGACAAATTGCTCCAGTTTGCAACTGCAGCTGACAGTCATGCAAAATATTATGTGTTTATAATTAAGTATTACAAGCATGACGATTTCGATTGCAATTTGATTTTTTTTTTTTTCAATTGGGCCGTGTGGGTGCTTTGTGTGGTGATCATGCGGATTATTAGATATGTTGAGTTGATTTACGCAACAATTCCGTGCAACAAGCGTGAACTGGGGGCGGCGGATTTCAATAGAGGCACGTCGGTGTGACACGCCGACGTGTCCACGGCACGCTCGACGGGCATCCTCGGGTGCAGCAGAGCGGCGTGATTGTGGATGAATGCGGGCGCTCCGTTGGGTGGTCCGCCGCCGCCGCCGCCGCCCGATATCACACCGCGTGCATGCATGTAACGCGCTAACGACAACATGATTATGACCGCCGGATCAGCCCGCCGGCGATATTGACACAATGGTCACAACAAATTGACGCGGATTAATATTTACCTCGTCCGCTGCGGCCCACGAAGCGTAGATCGTTGAATTTGGCGATCTGGTTCTTCATCACGGCGGTGCAGTTCCTCAACTCAGCGCAGCAATTCTCATCGTTGCCGGCGCGGACGGTCACCACCGTGCCGTCCCCGATGTCACCAAGTGCGATCACCTTGAATGCGACGGGTAGAGTCTTGTTGGAGCGCCAGTGGGACGGCAGGGCTGAGCAGAGGAAGTACGGGCTGCCGGTGCGCACCAGCTCGTTGGGATGCTCCGCTTGCAGCTCGAGGACATGCTGCTCAACCCACCAGACGTCCTGGTTCGGATTGTTGTTGTTGTTGTTGTTATTGTTGTTACCGCCGGCGGCGGAATTGTAGCCGCCCGTGGTCGACTCGCACATTCTGTTGGCGCCCTTCGGCCAGTCTTCGGTTTGCGCAAGCGGCACTGGTAAATGCATTCGGGGTTCGGAGCTGCGTCGCTCGTTCAAGTTTCCAGACGAACAGAAAAAACGCGCGCCGAAAAGGACGAGCGACTTTCAAGGGTCCTGCGCGCACAAATCCGCGTTGATCCGTCGCACGAGTAACTTTCTGTGGGGCGGACGAAAGAATTCGGCGCGCTTCCGATTAGTGTCTGCTGGTCTGTTTCGGTGAAGTCCTCGACGTTTCGCTGGAGGAGAACCCGCTGTGTTTGCGCGCAAACATTTAGCGCGGACTTGACGCAACGAACACGCTGCTGCTGATCGCCGAACGACTTTCCATTGATGATTCACGTGCCGCGGTTCGTAGAGTTCGCAGTTTATACAGACAGTTTTATTGTCGGAATAATCATTAAGTCATTCAGGTTTTTACGTCACGCGTTCGCGCTGGACGCGAGAGCTCGCGCGAGCTCCGCGACGGTCCTCGCGCGCGCGAAACTTCCAAACTTTTCGCGGAAAATTCGGCCGGCGACGCCACAGGTGTCCGAGCGCGGTTCGTCGCGGCCGCGGTGCCTTCTTCGCGACGACGATCCGCGACAAGTGCGCGGCGAGCACACCGACTGACACTCGTGAGTGAGCGTGAGAGGCGCGGACAGCAGCGGCGGCGGTGTGTGCGGCGCTCAGCGTGCTCGCGGGACCTTTACTCTTCGCGAGTTCGTACGTAACTAGCTCCGAATTGTGTTGTTGGTGTGTGTAGTCATTGAATGCATTTGCGGTTAGCCTTCCCAATAGAGAAGGCGCGCTTCCGGGCGGCCTGCCGCCGAGTGAGACGACGACAGCGAGACGCAGGCGCGACTCCGTAGGCCGGTTCCTCCCGCACCGAAGCGGCGGAACGCGCGCCGACGAGCCAGCCAGCGCAGCGCCGGCCGTCCGTGAGCGCTTTTCGCTGCCGACCATCCGCCGCTTCGCGCACGCCACCGATCGCGGAAAAGTTTTTCTTGCGCGGTGCGGCGGCGGGCGAGCAGGCGGCGGTGGGAAAACCTTCTTATTGCCCTCCTTCCCAGCAGCGTGTGCACGCGACGCGAGTGCCAGCCCCGGAAAAAGGCGTTCGCTAAAGGCGGGTTAATCGGTTTCTTATCGTTATCGACGCGCTGGAATTCAAGCCATGTTTTTGTTAGCAACTTCATCTGCATGCGTGTGCGCTAATTAAAATTATCAATTCCACAACATTCGCGCATATTCACACATTTATTTTATTTTATTGAACATCGCGAACATGCTTATCAGTGAATCAGTGTTTGTTGCCTTGCGCTTTCACTTTTCTCGGCCATGTTAAGCCATTTAAAAGTTTTAAATGCGATCAGACGCTGTCAAAGGACCGCCAGACAAGGATATTATTATATTATTCGGACGCGTCTTCGCTGCGCCCGAAACTTTCGATTTAATCACCCTCAACATCAAGCTGCTTTGTATTTCGAGGTTTTGTCTACCAAAACCCACCCCAAGTTATGACAATGTACTCTGGAACAAACAGAAACTTCATTTTTCGGATATCGGCAATAAAATTGTATTTTAATGCCTAGGAACTAAAGAAAACGTAAATTTAATCAAAAATCTGTTTTGATCTACTTAACATCAAGTTCCTATCAACAAAAGAACAAAATTTGAGTTTAAACTTACATTTTTATATGATTCAGAAATAAAATCATATCTACCTTGACATTGAACTTGTTTTAGACGCATTAATATAAATAATTAATTAAATATTTATTAAATTGTTAAAAAATTGAGTAAATTACAATTTTTCAACATTTTATTTACAGTTATCACCGGAATAAAAAAAATTACGAGTAAAATAATCCGTTTTAAAACTAAAATCTTTAAAAAAAACACAAATATTCTACAATATTTGTTAATTTATGTCAGGTAGAGCCATCTGGTGCTCAGGTTGCGCGTGATAAATAGACTTCTTTCCCCAACACGATACGTCGATGAAGTCGTGCTCTGTGAAAAGCATAAACCGGTCTATCCTCTCACATTTCCAATAATTTCAAACAGATGGTGCTAAACACACAAAACTTCTTGTCCTCTATTTTACCATTCGAGCGCTAGTTGTAAACTTAAACAAGGTCAATTATTTAAAACTACCTTGAACAAAACAAAAATACATACACATGTTTCACATACTTTTCATGATGTGTAACGTTCTAAAAAAACGCTCCCAACTTTAATTTTCATTCAATTTGCTTCGAAATTCTAATTTTTTATGGAATTGAAAGAAATGTTACGGTTTCTTTTCAAAATTGATTGTCGTTGAACTTGGGGCGACCCAAAAACCAAGCAGCAACTAGTTTTCACCACCAAGGTAAACCAAACACGGCCAAAATGGTCGACCCCTTTTTACCTTTATGGTAAAGCAGTGTTCTCTGTGTGTGCACATGCACATCTCGAAAACTTTTCTATCGCGCACCCCCTTGCAACAATCGGCGGCGTTCACATGCCTCTCTCAGCGCGCCCCGCGCCGACAATTCGCTTAATGTTACAATCGGGGCGCACAATGCACGCCGCCCCGCCGTAAAGACCGGGCGCACCCCTTGCGCTCGCGCTAATAATGCGACAACCTAAATATATTATGTAAGTTTACACTCGGAATTGTCGCTCGACGCAGGCAGGCAGCAAAGGGGTGCTTGTCGCGATGCGCGAGACGCAAAAACCCGGGGGGCGATAGGTGATAACTACTGTTGACATATTGCTGAATCAATTATTATTGCTTCGCGCGTGCCTTTCGTGCGCGTTACATTGTTTGACGCGCTGCGTGCGTTCATTAGGCGCGCAAACTCGTTACACGGGCGCAAAAACTCCTCGTTTGATCTTTGTCTCTAACGATGTTGTGATTAAATTTGTTTGTTTCGCGTTGCGAGTCTTGGGTGAAACAGTGTCTGCATTGTGCTGCCATCAATGTCACAAAAACGAACTACGAATATAAACTTGATAAGAATGTGAATATTCATCTTTTTATGCATCAAAACACAAATAAACATAAAAACTTAAATATAAATAAAAAACACAACAAATTACGTTGTACAGCATAAAATCTGTATGATTAAACACCGAAATGACAATAATTTTCTTCATTACATCAAATTAAGTCTAAAGTGTCGACATTATCGACAAAAATAGAAAGGCAGTGACGAATCCAAACGTCTCAATGTCAAGTCTGTTGTGTTTACATTTTTATCGGTGTTGTCATTCTCATGCGACTACAAAACACTCAACTAGAATTTACGTTAAATTTTGTCGTATTTTTATGCATTAAATATTGACATGTGCATATTTACATGATTAAATCTGCTGAGAGTTAAACACACGGCATATCATACGCGTAAGTACCTAGAATGAACGTTAGCAATGCGAGTACATCCCTGATGTGACCGATAACATTATAAAAGTTTTGATTAAATACACGGTGACATAAAGAACAGGATGATGAAATCGACCCTGTGCCGTTCTGTGTTCAGATAGGATCAAAACAGGCCCAGCTTCAAAAAATTAAAAATCAGAGATGAAAAACGCATAAGTTTTTATTATTAAATAAATTAATGAATTATTTTTTATTTAAGTTGAATTTTCTTACAAAATTTCTTTTTTTTTTTTGTTGTAATCTTAAATTTCACACCTGGTTACATCACGATGACTATCAATTTCTTTCTGTTGTGAGTTAATCCCCGTGTCACAATAAGATTAAAGAGATTACCTATATCATCGTGTTTTTTGCGAGTTTTGGGCGCTTTCCTTGCGAAAATTGAGACATAAAGGTTCAATTACACTATTTACACGTTGGTACATTGTGTTTACACACTATTTTTGGGCTTTATCACATTGTGTGTCACCGAGATTCGAGTGCACGCCGAAATCTCTCAAGTGTGCAGCGCTATTTGCGCTCAAGTTCGCGTGAAATTTCGAACTTCTTATGAAATTATCGCACACAATGGGCCCGACAGAACTCGGTCGTAATGCGTGTTTTGTGCGACACCTTTTCAAGCTGATATTCTCAGTTCTCAGCCTAATGCAGCACGTTTTTTTTTTGTATTTCGATAAACTAGGTAAATATAAATTACATATTCTTGGAAATTTTGATAATAGAGATTTAATAATAATAAAAAAGTGAAAAAAAGTATTTTTTATGCTTTTATTTTGAAGGGTTTTTAATAAATCAAAATTTTGAATACTTCCTTAATGCTTACAGTGTTTTGATGTTAGCTGTCGTCTTAAAACGCGCCTGAATTCGCACAAGAATTGGTTAAGCACTTTTTAATTCAGTTCTTTATGCGTTTTTCCGTGCCTTTTATGCGCCTTTTACAACCCGGTCAACAAAAAGTGAAAAAAAAACTCCATAAATCTCCTCAAAAAAGTCGCCCACTTAAAAAACTCCGTAACGTTTATTTAATTTTCTCGATTTTTGACATTTCTGATCATTCACCGCATTCGGGCTTTCATCTACTCCTTGATAAATCTTTATTAACCACAAAAGGAAAACAAGATGTGAAAAGGGTCAACCGAAGTGAAAACCCGAGCCGTAACCGGCGTGCCGCGTGTGCAGAGGACAGATTAACCAGTCAGTAACCTGATATAAAATATAAATGTCAGATTAGCATCCTTTCTTTGCGCCCATGCCTCATGCGTCTTCTGTTCCCGGGCACCATCATCATGAATGAAGCACAAAAAACGCGTTTTTTTTTTCCAACCGGCTATTATGCGCCTTGTAAAAGTGCTTAAAAACGAAGCGCGCGAATAGAGAAGAGGTTTTGATATCTAGCTGAATCGCGTCGGATTGCCCGCATGCGGGCACGGAGGCAGCTTTTGTCTGGAGGATCCGATTCAGTTTTTCATTCATAATTCTGATCCGTGGCGCGCATTCAAAGGGTGTGTGTGCGTTTTGTGGGCATCGCGATATAGTTGCATAACACCGAATTGCTTGAATGGGTCTTGATTGTATCCGTCTGAATGGCACAACGCTTATATATAAATAAAAATAAAATCTTCAATCATTAAAACTCCAAATTTTGAATTTTTTAAGTTTTTATCGAAAAAAATTGATTGTTTTAGATTTTTTGCGCTTTCCGCATGATTAAGTATTAGTAATCGATGCTCAGAGGTTCCCAGGCGATACAGATCGCCGGTGTATTATCTGCTGGGCTCGGTTTTGTTGCATTACACACAGAAAAGTAGCGCTTTTTCAAGCACCTAATACGCTCTCTGCGCCTACTTTAAATTTCTCCACCACACCACGGACGGTGTGAGTTACATTAGACGACATTAGAGGACACCGAGATTATGCCTCAAAGGATATCGTTACATTCATCAGGCGTATCGCTATCCCGGCCAACTTGCGCCCCTCTTACCTAGCCGCGCCGCGCTGATAGATTTTGCGACAAAAGCGGGCGAGCCGAGCGACAAAGGCGACTAATGTTACACAAAAAGCGCCCGATGAAGGAAGATCGGCCGGTGATAGAGGACGAGGAAGGTAATGATATCCCGTTGCGAGATGTTTTGCTTCCTACGCACTCACATCTCGAAGTATACCTGTATGAAATCGCAAAAAAGAAAAAAACTTTGAAAAAAATGTCGAGCTGCAAAAAAAGTGAAATCTACTTAACGCAATAATAGCGACGTAATTTAATAAATTCTTAGGCTGTATGGTATTTAATTCCATTTCCTGATTTACGTAAGCAGCTCTAATTCTAGATTTTTTTATATTTACGAATACTATTTGTTGATTTTTTGCATTTTTCCGTTTTATGTCAAGTATTGTGCGATATGTGCAGCCGGCCATCGTGCGGCATGTTTGATCTGGAATATTTTTCGCAAAAAATGCATAATTCTATAATTCGATCATTTCGATGATGTGCTATTATACATTGTATATTTCATAATTCCATTGTTGGTCCAAACCGAGAAGTTGGGGTCAAGTTTTGGGGCAGCGTGCCACAAACCTCACGAATTTGTTTGCGTGTGTCCTGTCCGTCATAGATTTTTGGCACTTTTACACGTGAATAAATCCGACACAGAATTAGCCAGTTAAGTCCTTAGCTAATCCATTATTCGGCTGACCATAAAAGATTTTTATTTGTGGATTAAAAAAAGGAAATAAGTTCAATAATATCTCGTAAAACGTTGAATTTTACGCAACAGTTAAAAATTCGAATGTTACGCTTGTCATCGTCTATCACGCGACGTGCAACCGCTTGCAATCCGCATTGAGGCCACACTCGAGACCCCGATGCGACAATGGCACTGTTTTGAGTGCTGAGTTATTATTATCGATAAGGAAGCTGTAACAGTTACGCTACGTGTTTTTGTGTGTGTGTGGATCGCGACAGCCGTGCGCGAATGCGTCGCCGTGTCATTGAATCGCGACGGGGCACCCCTCAGGTTTCCGGTCTTATTATAATGTCAGCGCAATTCAAACTGGGCTCTTTATCCGAGCACATCCAGCTCTCGGCGCGCCACTGAGCAAGAGTATCAGAAACACAGGACGTGTCGTCAAGTTGTACGCTGTGCAGCTGGCTCTCCTCACCTACATTCAATGCAACAAAGTGCAAATTTTGTCTATGGAGGCGACGATTGTAAAGAAATCAGAGCCATTCAGGGGCCACTTTGGAAGCACTTCTGGTGGACATAAAAATATCTTTAAAGTATAATTAGCGAAGAAATTAGACGTTTTATATGGAATTTTATTTAAAAAACTTGAAAAAATGATTTTTAATGAAGTTTTCTATGATTATTAGCTTGAAATTCGATGGAGAATTGAAAATTATTTCCTCTATCTTCTAAAATTTCTTCTAAAACGCTGAATTTACTGAATTTATGAACAAAAAATTGCATATTTAGTTACTTCCATAAAATCCATTGAAAATTTTTAACTATTTTATGGATAATTTGAACCACATGCATAGAAAACCATCAAAACTCAAATAATTACAAAATTAAAGCATGAAACAGCATAATAAACCTCATAAACCTCAGAAATCTTTGTCACTCGATAATTTATTTACAACTTGTAAATCAGCGTTGACTTTAGACGTTTTGAGGCAACTTTTTCACCGCAATTTCAACACAAAAAAAATCGAAAATCTTAAGAATATCATCGTAATACTAATCATTGACTTTGTGGTGGATGCAATAAAGCAATTTATATTTACGAAGAACTGGTCCATTCTGGTGTGGTTCGAAGTCCTTAAAACGAACGCATAATCGACAATTATGGATACGGAACAGTTCGTTTTGTTGCGTGCGCCCTTCGATTAGTTCTACTTCGATGTCCGTGATTCGAGAATTGAACGTCCGTTTTTGTGCCCGGCTGGCGGGTGTTGAAATTCCGTCCAGTCCGCAGCGATTGTGCGCTAACAGCCACAGGGGTGGCTGGGGTCCCTTTTTAGTTAAAACTAGCTTATCTTAGGTCATTTCACATTTCGTGCGAAACGTCCACTCGGCGACTCCGGGAGGACGCGCGTCGCATGCGAATGAAGACATGAGGAGTTCCGCGCCGCCGCCGTCGTTAGCCCGACCGCTCGGCCTTTTTGGTCGAGTAAACTTTATTTCTTTTTGATGTTCGCCCCGCGACGCACGAGTTGCGCGCCCCCCCGGTTGTTGTGGATTTTATTAGCCGGAAAAGGCCGAAAATTTCAATAAGTCGCTAGCATTAGGTCATCGCTTAATGAACCTCCTAATTCCGCTGAAGACGCGGCTTCAAACAAATTTCTCTCCACGCCCGTTCGTTTTTTGACCGAGTGAAACTACCGTTAATTACCCATAATGTTTGTTTATGTGATGGTAATTCGTAGTTGTCGTTAATAAACAAGAATAAATGTGCGCATTTGACGCGTCCAAGTCGTTGGGACGGCGCGTTTTGGGCGGGCGACTATTTCGAGAAAATAAAAAGTGTTAACTTAAATATAGCGTGAAAAATCTATTATGTCTTTATGGAGCGAGCGAGGCCCGTTCACGCCGCTCCACCCACCCGGAGGCGACCCTTTGGCGTTCGACTTTTTGGCTTTCCGAACAGTTTTAGCATTTCCGAAGAATACACGTACTTAGGGGCGACGCTATGAAGACATTAAGTAGACCATTTGTCATGTCACTCGCTGCTGCCAAATTGCGCTCTTCTTTTGGGTGGCAAACAGGAAACTTAAAAACTTTCCAAAAATGCTTTACAGACAGTATACAAATAACGGAAGCAAACTCTTTTAGTACTTGTTTCATGTATTGTACATATTTCTGTGTTTTTCTACATAGGTAAATTAAAATTTTCCAACTTCAGCAAGAATTTTGTTATTGTCGGAAGTTTACGTGCTTCAAAGACACCGCAAAACTGACCAAATGTATCTGTACATACGGAAATGTATAGATGACCTACCCTAAATTCTATATACATAGTTAAAAAGCAGCTTGCATAATTGTCCAACGTACAACTCGCAAATAAGCAGATGCTGAACGTCCAATTGTCCAACTGCAAAGTGTCACATCTTGCACTATTTGTTCCATATTTAAGAGATACACGTGCCGAATGTGTTTCCAATGAAACAGCCTTCATTGTCGCCTGCACGTTCCGCACTCACAGTTTTTAATGACCGCCGTTGCGACCAATCCCCCGCTGATTGAGACGTCGCCTGGTCCAGTACAATGATGATGCGCGCAGCAAGACATTGTGCACCTTTGTACGTTGACTTGTCGCTTGCATTGTGGGGCGTTGTATTATCGCCACAAAAGTGCACCAGTTGCAACCGGTGACTGAAAAGTCTCCAAAGTAATGTCGAACGAGTAGAAAAGTTAATTTTCGTGCTCGTAAACATCGTGCTGGTGCGCAAGGTGCAGCTAATAAAATTAATTGAGTCGTGACACAAATCGACCGCCGCCGTAAAGGTCGGCAGGCAGACGCTTGCGCTTGCCTTATCAGTCGCCATCGTTAGGGGCAGTTTTGTTTAAGATTGTGCGCTGCGCCCACCGCAGGCCGAGATTCGTCTGGCCGCAAGTGATATATGTGTCTGTTGACTGTTGGCGGCCGGACTTGTCGCATTTTACGGTTTTCCTCCGACCGCATCGTTTGGACTCTTGAAAATAGCGAACTTGTTAATTTGTCCCCAAAGATCGAAAGCACCTGAAATTTAAACATGCTTGAGATAAGCATTTGGCGAGTCTTGTAACAGGTTGAAATGTTTTGTGCTGTTTTTGGTATGTCACTGACCATAATAGAAAATTGAAAGTAAAATTTCTTCTCCACCCCAAGAGGGGGACACACTGCGATGATGATGTGTAGAATTTTGATTTTGGTGTTTGCTATCTGTTTTACATTTGTGTCTTGCGTTTGGGACGATTCCCGGCTACAATTTCACATGCACATGCCCGGAATGAATATTACCCCATGGGGGTTGTTCGTGCGCGTTTCGACTCAATGCCCTTAGGTGTCTATTAGCCGGGTTAAGTGCTTCTAAACGGGAGAAAATGGTGTCGGAAGGCGATGTCCAGAAGGCGCGCGTGTAGAAATTGACCTATTACGTTAGATTGAGTTGCGATTCTTGGGGGTGGCGGACTATATGAGCTTTGTTATTAACGACCCCCATCAAACACGCAAGAATTCTTCATTTCTTCACAATTTTTTTTTAGAAAAATAAATTTTACTATACCTACATTTATGATTTAAAAAATATATTTTTTATTCGTTTATGTTGCTGTTGGTATTTTTTACCCGCTCGGTTTTTTTTTGCATACTTTCGAAATCATTTTTTAAAATCTAACGGGTTGCGGGCAAAAAAAAACGGGTTGCTTTACGACAATACCTCACAAAGGTTTATTTTTATGATTTGTATTATTTACATGCGATGGCCACAATTGCCGCATTGCTTGCCCCCATTTTTTACCTCTTTGCCTCCCATTCAAATCGCTGGCTTTTACATGTTTTAAGCCTTTTATTCTTTTATTTGCGTCGCATTGCAACTATCTTGTCGCGTCGTTTACAAGGGTTGCGCCGAAGGGTTGAAGCCGCCTAAGCCTAACGGTGCTTATTGCCATTTATTGTCGAGTGCAGCATGTAAAAAACGGCATTTTTTAACAATATTCCCAATAAAAAATCACATAGATCTGTAAAAAGTTGGCATTCCGACCAGAACAACAAAAACACCGTTTTTTTTTTCGGTTCGATTTTTTGTTGTTTACGTGATATTTCCAATGCGTATTTAATTCCAAAGCTGTTGGTTTCGTGGTAATACACAAATTTATTTAAATTTCACCAAACGTTTTATTGCACAAACAATTTTATTGCGCCGATATTTTTATTGGAAAATTTTTGGCCAAAGTCGTTTGGAGTAAGTAAGTCGCACCGCAAATCGTGGCAATAATAATAAATTGGAGCAAATTCCATACGTTTGGGATACTTCTGCGTACCAGTAGAGTTAAAAACTCTTTCTGAGGAACGGATTCGATGTTGGGTTTTACTGATGCAATAAGTAATCGTAAAAGTTACGTAAATCTGCGTCGAAATTTGCATTTTGGCGGTGCCTTTTCGTCGTCTAGGCATTCGCACCGCAAAATTAGAGCAATAATAATAAATGCCGTGTAACGTAAACGACGTGATGCAACTTCTAATGCTAAAAACTCTTTCAAGAGAACGGATTAGTTTGGTTTATTGCCTTTTTTGTTGAAAACCGAAAGTGGTGCATTGCTATATTGCCCTGTGATTCTCGTTACGTAAATGTGCTTCATAAATTTGCATGTTACAATTATTATCCTTCAACAATTTAGTGAAAGTTGTCAAATTTATAATTTTTGAGTTTATGGAGTTACTTTTAGTCATAGTTTATTTACCTACAAGCAAATCTTAGAAAATTTAAGGGAAAATTTAATAAAAATCCGTTTAACGTGTGCGTAAATTTAAAATATTTACTCAAGGCTTTGTTTGTACACTATGATCATAAAAAAAACTGCTCTCATTTTGTCGAAATCCCGAGCACTATTTATTGGCTTTTTTGCCAAGTGCACGGAAAAAAAATCACAAATACCTCAAAGCAATAAAGTTATTTGCAATCCCGGCCCGAAACTTACGCCCACAGAACGAGCGAAAAAAAAAAACGCAGCAGCGCCCGGCACCAGAAAGGCAAATAGTTGCGAATCGCTACCTGAAATTCGCCGTGCGCGCGCTCGCAAATAAAATAAAATAAAAAAGTGTATATTGCATTACGCGTTTCAACGGAGTGGCGCGGCGATGATTGAATCAAATTCCGCATTCGCCACTTCAATACTTCGATAAATTGGCCGCCGCGCCAGCAATATATTCATAATGCACTCCGCCAGCGAGCGCCGATAATAATAAATGAAAAGACCCACCTTTCTCACTGAAGCAACACCTCCGTCAAAATAAAAAAAAAGTACGAAAAATAAAAAAAATGCGAGAAACTTTCACCACGCGCGCCCGGCGTGAGTTTGTCGCCGGCGGGCACGGGGTGCATTTTAAAAACCAAAATCTGCATGTCAATCGACGTTCCTCGAACGCTTTTTACGTGCGTGTTCGGTTTCTAAGCAAGCCGACGAGCGAGGGGCATTCAGTTAGCAGCTCGTTAAAATCAATTACCCACTTAGAGTCTACTTAATCTTTCTTTGGTCTTCCATTCGCGCCCGGCGCGCATTTTTAAATTTACATGAGCGCCTGGTTAAATCAAATCGAAGAGGGAAGACACCATAAATTAAGCTCAAGTGCTCAAGGGCTTATTGAACGCGTACAAATCAAATGACAGTTTTGTGTAATTTCTTCTAAAACTCAGCAAAACGTGACTAAAGCTATGATAATATTTAAATTTCGTTTTTGAAATATTTACAGCGTGGAAATTTCGGTGTTTAGATCGAAGGTAAAAATCAGTGCAATAAAAAAAGACCTAGTTTTGCAAAAAGTCGGGCAAACCTGTGGATTTTTTATGGCCAGCGCAATTACACTTGCCAAAAAGGCAGCAAAAAGTCGAGCATAAAAGCATAAAACGTGCTCCACAATAACGTAATTATATTGCACTATTGAAGACAGCAATAATTCTAATTTTGCGTTATCTGCAGCCACCAACAGAGCGTTGGGTCGAAAAAAACGTATAAAATTTATAGGCTTTACATAAATATGGGGCACTTTTTTGCAAAATTTTCGGAAAAGTCATATTAAACGCCCCGGCAATAATTCCACGAACGGCCGACGAAATATTTAGTTATTGCTTTATAGCACGCAAATTTATAGCAAATTTTAAAGCATCGCCTGGAATTATACAGCGTACAATTTGCGGTGCCTTTTTGGCTTGCCTACGAGGCAAGAGATTTTGCAATATTGAGCGTGCAATTTAGTTTACGTAACCCTGCGGTAACCCTTGTTATTGCACTACTTTTACTCATAATCCATTCTAGGTAAAGAGTTTTACCCAGCGAATTTGGTAAATTTTACTCGTGGAAGACGTTTTATTAGGGTTGGTTTCTTGCATGAAGAAACTAGTCTTGCGCGACGTGAAGTTTTGCATGCATATTGCAAAATCTTGGCCATTAGCCCGCAAGGTAGCGACATAAATATTTCACGAGGCTGTGAAACTATAGTAAGACGCGTCAATTAGAACGGAGAAAATTAGGATGGCGCAGAGAGCTCGAACGGTGATGTTTCGATTGTGAGACGCGTTTCCACCCTTTTGCGAAACGGCCGCTCGTTCGTGCGAGATTGACCCTTAACCCGATTAAATCCCCCACGGACCGCCGCCGCGCCATAATGATCTAAAGACGGTCGTCCCCGAGATTTACTTTAATAGTTGACGGAAAATGACTCGCCGCTTTAGAGCCGAGGCGGTCGAACGAGTTGCAGGAGGCGCGCATTGTACGGGAGCGAAGGACGTGCGGCTCGTCGGCGGCAACGGCGGCGGCGGCGAGCGGCCGGCGCTCGAAAGGGGGGCCGACGCGCCTTTCCGGCCCGAGCGCGCTGCTCGCACGCCGGTCACGGCCGTAATGGCAAGGGAAATTGGTCCCGTGCAGTTTCCGCGACTTAATGACACCTGCAGGACCTGCACGGCAATGGCGCGCCGCCGGAGGGCAGCCTGCACAGCTAATACGTTCCCTGCACGAGCAAAAAAATTACAAAAACGCAAATTTAAACAAAACAGAAGCAAAGCAACACTTGGAATATTAACTCCGTGAAACACGCTTGGTATCTGCGGTTTTCCCGCATTATAAATTTTTATGTCGTTGGTTTAACTCGACTTAGCAATCGGAGATTTGCGCCCGCGCATGTTTTATTGGGGCGGCCGGTGGATGCCAACGATCGTGAGCTGTTTTATTGCACGTCGGCGCCTTTGGAGCCGCTGCCGTTGTTCCCGGTTTATTGTCGTCATTTTATAATGCGGGATAAAAGTGCGGCGAGCATTTCTCTTTCGTCAGCTTTCACAATTTCTTCGATATTCGGCGTTCGTGTGCACGATATTATTGTGGAATCGAGTGGCTTATTCCACGCATCTGTAACGTTTGCGGCCGGGGCGCAGTTGCTACCTGGACGTGCTGTAAACTTTTATTTGTAAATTTTATTATGATTTCTTGTTTGCACGTTGATCAACATTGATTTTGCTGAAATGAAAATATTCGCTGGTAGGACTTGAATATGCTAAATATTTAATTAAATAAATTTATTTCGTAATTTATTAGTTTGATTAAATAGCAAAATGTTGGAGTTCATTATTTAAAATCTCAAAATTCAACGAAAAAAAAGTATGGTTTATTTTGTTATTTAATATGCGATGGTTTTGTTAACTTGTGCAGTAAATACGTATTTAACTAACAAAACAACTAATTTAGCCAAAGTTGTTGTTTTGAAGATTTATTTGTTTATTAAAATTATTCATTCGCAGTTTACAATTAAAAAATACAAACAAAACTTAAAAAAAAAATTTTTTCAAAAAATCTGGGCGAGAAATCAAAGTAAAAAAACTGTAAACCACAGTACACGCTATAAAATAGCCACATTTTGAAAATTTTTATGATTATATGATAACTAATATCTTGGAAGCCAATATGCAGAAATAAAATTTCTCCTGCCGGTAACCGCTGGTGGGTTAAGCAAGCCATAACCAGTCGGTAGTAATATTTTTTAAAACCTTTACCATTCTTCTAGCATTGTCCGATGATTTTTGGACTTTTTTTTATTACGTCTTATAAACTATCAGATATTTTATGCGTTTTATGCGTTTTTTTAACCGTTAGAAGAGTGCTACTGCATTTTTTTACTTCAATATTTACTCTTTAAAATCGCCGCCTTACAACCCTAATAAACGGGGTGTTTACTGCCCGTTTATGGGTCAAACATAAGTCCGAATGATAAAAATCCCACGCCGGAATATTTTCGCAAAAAAAAAACATAATTGCAAACAGTAGCTGAATTTCGTATTTTATTTTGGACGTAGATATTTCAATTAGCAAAGGGTGCATTCACTGCATACAATGGTAAACGTACCGCCCGTTGTATTGTACCATCGCTGTGGAGCGTGGCGTATGGTAGATGGTGAACTCCGAAGATTATTCTTTGAAGTGCGCTGAAGATTTGCGTGCGAATTGAAAAGGTGGTCGCGCTCGCCGCTCTTCGGCAAATTTGTTGCACCCGCACAAAGGGCGCGCGGCGATAATAAATCCCATTAGGTTTTATGACCGTTCGAATTTCCAATTTGTTGCACTGCGCGCCGAACAAGGCGCATGTTTGGGATAAATATTTGCGCGTCTCAACCCTTTTCGCCCTTTTATAAGCCGAATATTCCGGCTGCCCCGGCGTGCGTAATCGGCGATCATAATACGGCGTGCTCGTCGAGGGCTTACGCGCCCACGCGGGCGGTCCACAGCGGCGCTTCTTTGCGGCGGGGCGGCGCGCGTCCAGAAACGATACGCCCGAAGAGTTAATCCAATTTGCCGACTTTGCGGAATTTAATAGAATACACAAATATTTAGCCCCTCGGACAAACGAGCGGGAATTTACATTTTCATGCCGGGGATTTGCTTTCAGAGACCCTCAGGTACACACATTGTTGCACTCGCAACTCTTTCACAGTCTACGAGATCGACGATTTCTTAAACGGATTCATTAACGGTGTAATGGATCTTGTTATTGAATAAGTGAATAATCCGCTATTGAAAAGTTTTTTTTTTACAAGAAACCAGTAGTAAAAGCTTCTTTATAATAATTACTTGAATGTTTTGAGCTTATTTACAATTCTTACTAAGAAATGGTTGAATTTTCAAGGCCAATGTTTTCAAAATACTTCTGTAACTGCGTAAATAATTGAAAAAATTATGTGTCAGCGATTAGTTTCAGTTTCAACACAATTCCGTCACGAAAAATTGTGTCAAAGACGAAAATAAGGCCAAAAACTGAATTTTTTTGCCATGTTCGTCACAGTTTAACCTACTTTCCAACCCAGTTGACCAGATTCGGTCGAAATTTACAGTAAATTTCGGCATCCGGTAGGAAAACAACGTCCGGCGAACAATACTCGACAATGCTTTGATTCTCCACGGACGCCGCCGCCGGGCAGCCGCATCTCGCCCCCGTCGACGTGTTTATGATGACCCAATGGTACAGATATTTGAATAAAAGTCGAGCATTGTTGCGTCGTAAATCTAATTTCGTTTTCAATTGCCGAATTGCACCGGCCAACAATGCGGAACAACGAAAATATTGACCCTATTTTCAATACAGCAATGGGATGATAGGCCATCATAAAACCCATTTTGTGCATTGTCCGGCGTACTCGGTTTGCCGTTTGCCGGCCGCATGCGGCCACTGCCCGAAGACACACGAAGACATCGAAAACCTATAAGAGTGGTTCGCTTCGTGCGTCCTCGGCGCACAAACAACCCAATAAATCCAAGCAATACGATTCTGAAAAGTAATTTTATAGTTATTTTACAATATAATTGCTTTTAGTCTTCTCGCTACTGTTTCCCAGAAGTCAAAAGAGAAAATCTTGGGCGCGCACGACCAGCCGACCTACATATTGACACAGCAAACTAGAACTGGACTATAAAGCTCGGAATTATTGGGCCCAATTTCGGTCGACTTTTGACTTGCGCGCGCCCACGTCAATACACCGTGCGTTTTTGGTAGCCGAAACGCACAATCGCATCGTAAACGCTCGCATTGCAAATTTCACAGCTTTATTGCGCGCAAATTTCCACTGCAACAGCAACAAATTACAATAAACTATATCGCGGCTGCAAGTCAAACCATCGATATAAGATTTAATATTCTAGCAATAAATTACGAGTGTGGATAAAATAAATAAATTTCGCCGGAAAATGCAAACACGCGCGCGCTTTCCTTGCGGGATTGCTCGCACCCTTTGCCGGATTCCAACCCCTCGCACGCCGAGAATGTCATCATGTGTACACGAACTCACCCTAAACATAAATTGAAGAGATTTGATTAACAATATGCGTTGTAAAAGCGGGATTGGATTTTTTAATGCGTCGAGCATGCATTGCCCAAACTAATAAATCTCTACTCGTATATCGCATGCGTTGCGTCGGCTGGCATTTCAACCGGGGCTTCATTAAAATATTAATAAACACGTAATAAAATTACGGCAAAAGTTTTAAAACACTTTTAAAACGGCCCTCATTAAACAGCGGCGGCCCCCTTTTTCGTCTGTGGATTAAAATAAAAGCGAAAACGCTAAATTTCATCCGGTGGATTTTTATGCGTCGACATTCGGCTCATTATCATAAAAGGAGAAAACTTTTCCGAGAGCTCAGGCTGCGTTAAAGTGTGCGCTGTGCTGTGTTGGTTTCTCTCACTTTCTACTTTTACAATCACACCCCGAGCCCCGAGCCCTAAAACCTCTGATTTCCGATCGACTTCTGGCTGGCAGCGCATAGATGAGATTGCACTATGCAGTATTTACGACGTGCATCGTGCACTAAATGCGTACTAAATATAGAAATGGCCCACGCGTCAAAGCCATTTACGGCATCATCCTCGTGACTTTCCAATTGAGGGCGAATTCTTCAAGGACGCGCGCGTCGTCGACCAAAGAGTACATCTCAGTCAATAACGCAGTCATATTCCTGGCATTATTGCTTCGAAAATGTTTCTTTGCTTTCGTCTCGGTTCGTAATGCAGTTTTCTTTTCACTCGTGCACTCCAGTTGTAAATCACCAAGGCAGCGTGCACTATACTTACGAAAATCATCAGTATAATAAATGATGTTTGAGATGTTTCAGATGGAATATGGGACACGTTGACAAAAAAAAAACAATTCGCTACGCTTTGAAATTGTACAAATCAACTTGAATGCACTTTATTATAGTGTTCATTATAGTTTCAATGTCAGAAAAAATTAAATATAACTATTTCTTGAGTTGTAAACGAAAAAATCAAAAAATTAGTTGAATAGAGTGAAAATTATTAGCATGTCCTAGGGTGGTGAATCGTAATGCGTATAATTCCGGCATTGTCGAGCATATTATCAAATGCGAAACGATTGCGATGCAATAACTAACCCCTTTCGGCGCGGCCGTAATCAGCGCGCTTGCAGGAGGCGAACAAAACGCGCGCGAGCGACGCGTCCCCCGGCGTGAGGGGCCCGATTGCCGCCGCGGCGATGCCGCTATTATGCTCCTGGTAGACCCGTAGTTGGCCGGCGTGGTTGTTCAGTGGGAACGTTGCGGGCTGGCCCGGGGCGATAGACCACGCGCGCCCCAAAGCTGACTCACTCTCGGCCCCAACCCCGGGATGTCGGTCTGCGTGCGTCGCCGCAAGGGCACACATCGTCCCTCGAATAATCCGCGTACAAATCCGCATTGTGTGCGTCAGATAAGGCGCGGAAACAAAAGGAGATTGAATTTTTCCAGCCCCGCACATGTTCGGCAATCAATAAAATGCAAACATTTAATTACCTGTTTCATTTTTTTTGATGACAGATGAATGTCATTCAATGGGATGGCAGGGATGACAAAGTCCGCAAATATTTGGAGATGTGCGGACAGGTATCCGGCCATTAATTTGAACGTCTTCATTCTTCATGGCGTGCGAAATCTATGCCCGAGTGACACAAAAAGCTGGCGTGCAATAAAAGCGGCGACGAATTCTTGTTTGCACAATATGCGTGCGCTTTTCCACCCTCGTAATGCCTTCATTTAGAACACAATGCGTAAACGTCGTACAATATACAGATTTCTCTTCGGTCAAAACTTAAAAAAACCTTCATTTATCATGTTTTATATTCTTGTATTTTACAGAAACCAAAAAGCTGCTGTAATCCCATGGTTGCGCCCATGATCAAACTACTTCCACGGGGTTTGATTCGCTTTGTCGCCATCACTTGTTCACTATGATTAATTGATAATGATAGTCAACAAGGAGACTCTTTGCGTTCGACAGCACGTCGTTGATGATGATTGATTTCGCTTGTTTTCCGCACTCTGGCGTAGGGTTAGTCGATTGGTTTGTCAGTGGATGGAAGCTGGCAAGTGTTCGACACTAGTGATTTCGCGAGTTACAACCCAGCAACAAATTAAAACCGGCCGAACGTGTGTGCATTGTTTCGCGTTGCACCGGCATCGAGTGTGCGCGATGCAATCGAACAAAACATTTCGTGCGATGCAAGACGATCAGCAGAGCGCATATGCATAGTGTGTTACCCTCTGAACTCAAGGGTAAGGGTAAGGGGGCATTATCGCAAATAGACGCCTAGGCCAGGCCGCGCGCACGTCAGGGAATATTAGAGGGTGCGATATGATTGAGGGGGCGCAAGTTCCCTTTTTTGAATAACCCCAAAACGTCCCTACATACATCACCGCCGCCGCCGACGACTTGCGGGGTCAACCCGAATCGAAGCATCTCCGACAACTTCGAGCTTGTCTTTCCGATCATACACAACTAACCAAGTTATAGTGTGAGACACAGAGTGTTTCCAGAATGTTAGAAATAATTTTTTTAAATTATAAAGATTTTTTTAACGAATTTTGAAGAATTTTGTGTGTAGTTTTGATTTTATGGTGAAATTTTGGTGGATTTTTATGTGAAGGGGTAGAAAATTTAAACTTGTTTTTGATGGTACTGTAGATAGTTGCAGTAGCATGAGGGAATATCGGAAAAGCCCCTTTTGGAATACATAATACCCGCACGCGGCTTACTTTACGAACGCAACATATCCACCACGTTCACCACGTTCGAGTTCGCATCCGCACAGAAGGAGATGTTCGCGTTCCCATCAACATTAAACAGGAGTGGCTTCTAGTACCCAGTGAAATTTTCAACTTAAAACTAAAAACAAATCCAAAAATTTACTAAAACTTGCATTTTTATGTTGTTTCATACTAAATTTCGTTGATTTTTTGTGTGAAATTTTAACAGAATTGTTTTTTAATTGTGGGTAAATACAAGTTAATCCGGCTCTGATAGAAAAATCCTCTCCATGGACACATGTGCGGCGTGTGATTCGATTTCTGAATCAAAGCTCGCCATCAGGAGCGTCGTTCGCCGCTCAGTGCTTCCATCCTTTTGTAGTGCCACAGTTTTATTTCATTGCGCGCAACTATCGCGACCCCCTGGCTGCACAACTAAGCCTAACTGATGGTAACCGATGCACCCTTCCTGCGCGTCATGAACCAAAATCAAAAATGCGAATCAATAATGTATCAACACGTACTATTAGCACTATGCAGTTTCCTCTCACTCGAAACTTTCGAAAAAAAAACTTCGCCCCGAAAACTATCTCACGGTGTTGCACTTTGTTGCGCACTTTTGGTGATTGTTGTGCCGAATCTGAATGACTTCGGCTTCCTTCTTCTTTCACACATCTTCGGGACGGTTACTACCGTTGTGTTGTGTGCGCCCCGCGCAGCACGCTTGTGTGTTTATTTTCGCTGGCATTCAGAAAGCCAAACATACCACATAAGCGGCCATGGATCTGCGGCCCCGAAATGGTCAACCAACACACGAAATTCTCAAATCATAAGCGCACAATGCGCCAAAGACGGAGAATTAATGAAAAGAACGCCCGAACGCCCGCGCCCCGCCGTTATAAATCACCGGATGTGATGCACGCGCAAAAAAGACGCAACCAACCTGTCAGATTATTTCGGAGGTGCATTGAGAAACGTGTGTGAAATCGAGACGCGTCGATTTATTACAAGCGCGCATTAAATGTGTCACACAACCGGGAGACAAGTGTGCCTTACTCAATGCCAATGTCAACTTTATCCACCAGCTGGCATTCAGTAAATTAAATTAATATTACAAGGATGTAATCCTGGCGCGCAAAAAATTTGTTGGCACAGTTATTAGAAAGTCATTTTTTATTAGCTTACAAGTTTTTTTATTTTGAAAAAAATTGATATTTGAATGTTACACAACATAACCTCAAACCTAACCTATTATTAAGTTGTCATGTGTGATTCTAACCTCAAAAATTCTCATGTTAATTGTAAATTTTGCTGTTTTTGTTTGATTTTCGTCAAAAAATTTGTTAGCACAGTTATTAGAAAATCATTTTTTATTAACTCTCAAGTTTTTTATTTCGAAAAAAATTGATATTTGAATGTAAAACAACATAACCTTAAACTTAACCTATTTTTAAGTTGTCATGTGTGATTCTAACCTCTAAAATTCACATGTTAAATGTAAATTTTGTTGTTTTTGTTAGATTTTCGTCAAAAAAATTGTTAGCACAGTTATTAGAAAATCATTTTTTATTAGCTCTCAAGTTTTTTTATTTCTAAAAAAATAGATATTTGAATGAAAAACAACATAACCTCAAATCTAACCTATTTTTAAGTTGTCATTTGTAATTCTAACCTCAAAAATTCACATGTTAATTGTAGATTTTGTTGTTTTTGTTTGATTTTCGGTTTTTTTCTTCTTCTTCTCTTCGTCTCTTCGGTAAGCTTTGATTTTTATTACGTATTTGTCTTTACGACGCATGGGTTTTCGGTTTTCGACTTCGGCTAACCCCACAGCGTGCGTTTAACCAAATCGGTGCGCTGCTCGCTGATGTGAATGTTTTATGTTTTATTTATACCCATATGAAGACGTTAGCTAGATTGAAGTCGTTAACATTCGACCCTCGTCTATTTATGCTTATTGTTATTGCCGCGTTTCTATTATTAGAGAGGGGAAACATGTGTGAAAATGCGCCTCGCTGCGACGAGTGCATCCTTAGCCCTCGTCGCACCACGATGATGATGATGACCCGAAACGGGCGCGCCAAAGGCCTATAATTGCGAAAAATCATGTATACGAGAACAACACACACGTAACTACATAATTATTTAATCGTGGATCTCGTGCAGTTTTACGTCTGTTTACACGCTGCGTTTATGAACGCGAGATTTGCGTAATGCTCGCCAACCAGATGTGTAACACCATTAAAATGGCAGGCGCATTAAATGCGCGATGCTAAACACGTGAAAACTTTCGGGCGAAAACGCCGAAAAATAGATTTATGTGTTTGTATACATCGGCGTTTTATGCACGCATAGTTTGTATACACAGAGGCGTTCGCCCGGCATTGAAAAGCGGTGCCGAGGAGCATTTCCCGGTATGGCCATTCAACCATTGCGTTCATTCACTATCACTATGCGTGTAGTGATAAATGTTTCTTCGCGTCGGCCGAAGACATCTCAATAATCGTACGCCGAAGGCGTTGTGTGGAGTACCGTCGCATTGTCATCGGCTGTCAACTCTTAAATAAATATTTGGGGAAAAGGCGATAATAAATCTCATTACGTTTTTGCGGTTCGATTCACACACGACCATTACATGCAGCTTAAACTGTTTGGCAGTTATGCACAATGCGTCCAGCAAAGAAAAGTCGAAAAATGTTGAAAAATGTTACCGAAATTCATGAATAGACTTTGCTCCAGCTTCAGGTATCAACACATCTTTAATTACATCGGTGAATATTTTTGCGTGACAATGCTGGAGATGGTGTTTTATTGCGTCGTTTTGCAATTAGCATGCTCGTTACACGCGGCCATTTCTCTTGTTTGGTCAGCGAAAAAATTCCACTCCAGTTTGTCCACTTTGATTTCAGCGGGTGTTTATTATACGAATAATAAACCCCCGGCGTGCCATCGGGCAGCCGTCCCCGCGTTGCCGCTAATTCCCGCGCTCGCTGCTCGCCATCTCGATACGTGTGTGTGCGGCGCGCGTAACTCGTGACGTGCAGTTGACGGAGCACAACATGCGATTATATGCGCCCCGGACGCGGCCTCCGCTTCTTCCGTCTCGTTTCGACGCACGGCGGCGGCGTGCATGTGTTATTCGGGTACGTGTCGGTTGGCGGTGTGGCGGCGCGGCGTCCCGCATGGCATCGCCGCGTTGGGGGATGAGGTTGCAAACGGCATTCAGGACCGAATTAAAAATTTAATTTATTTATTCATTTATTTTTTGATTTTTTAATTTTTTTTCCAAAAAATTTTAAAATTAATTTGTTTTGATGTAAAATACTATAATTATGTGTAAGTAGAATTGTATTGAGTACTGGTCTGATTGACTACCGGTAGGCCGGTGTGTTTGCGCGTCTGTGCATGGCAAGCCCCGGGGGTGGGCGGGCGCCTCGGCGTGTCGACGGCGGACCGCGCTTTTCGGGCGGCGGCCTCGGCGGGCCGCGTTTTGCGCTCGGCGATTTTCCGACTCGCTCTGTTTTACAACCGCACCGACACACACGCGCGGCAGTGGCGGCTGCCGTGTGTGCCGAGCGGATTTGCCGTATGCGGCGCTGGTAATTAGGCTCTTTGAGCGCGCGTCACAATCGCCCTAATCGCTAATCAACTTACCTGCCTGTCCCAATCAGTACACGGCAAATATTGGTGCGCCCCTCGGACAAGGACAAGCCCTTCAAATTCGCCACGGCTAATGAATCGATTTTTTCGAAATCGAAAAACGCCTGAAAATTCTAGGTCCCAACAAAATACTCTCTGTAATTTAGTTTGATATCTTTATTTGCAAAATTAAAATTCAAATTCAAAATAAAACTCACATATTGGAGTTGGTATATTAGGTGGTGTTTGGTGCTGTGGAAGGAAAGTTTGCACATTGTGCCCATGGGGTGCCAACAAGTCGCCCTTTGTTCCCCCATTTATGAAATCTCAAAATTCGAACGCGCGCGAAGCACCTCTCGTCGGCGCGCTCGAAAATCACAATATTTTCGGTCTCCTGTTGTTCCGTTTTGATACTTGTGCAGCGAATCGTGACGACATAAAAAGGGCTCGCATAAACACGGCGTAATATACGGCGCCCTTCGCCGCGCTGCATCTCATGCAGCGAGCGCACAACTCGTAAATCGGTTTCGAATAGGTGCCCATGGCGTGCCCTCGTCGAACCTCGAGCTACCGACAGCCCTCTCGACATTAATCATAACCGTAGTCGGCTGGTTTTCGCGAGCGAGGCGCGCACATCTGTTGTGTCCTACCGAAAATGAACCCAATGCTACTTTTTAACACTTTTTAACACCGGAATAGGTTGGACTTAGATTTTTTTTTTCGTTTTTTGGGTGATACTGTGTGTAATAGTTGGCAATATTTGAAATCGGAAGACTCGATCAACTGCTCGCGTTGGCAGTCACACAGCCACCCTATCGCGTTGTTTGCCGCTCGCCTCGTTGGCAGTCGCCAACGGTGACAAGAGGACGCCGGGACGTGTGTGTGTGTGCGCGTTGGGAACGCACATGCGACGAGATGCACAAAGGACTCGCTGGTCCATGAAATTCGATGAAATGTGACGCCCCATGTATATGCTCAATTCGCGTGTGCGTCGTCCCCATACTGGCTGTCGCAAACCGTCTTCGCCGTGCGCCCGGTGACTTATCCCGCGCGTCGCCGAAAGTGACGGCGTCGTTAGCGACGAAATTCATAAGCGCCCCATGGCGTCCCAGAACGCCTCGCCGAAAGCACGTCGACTGGTGAGTTTGCGAAGCGCCCGTGATGCGAACGCAATAAAATCACTGTGTGCGCGTTCCTCCGGCGGTGTTTGTCCGAGCGACACCCCCCACGGTCGACGGGGGGCGGCCGATCTCTGTGGCGCTGCATGCAACGCGGAACTAATCAACGTTTACACGCCTCGGCGTGCATGTGCGCGCCACCGAAACTCGAAATCAATCCTAATTAGTTAACCAACTAACTAGCTGCCAACTAATTATACTCGCCTGATGAAAAATCCACATGCACATAGCGCGGCGCGCATTCCGCACGCCGCGGTGTGCAGCAAATTAGTCGATTGATAATCACCAATCAGCGCTGGCCCAGCTTGATGTTCGTGTTTCGAGCGAGGCATGTGAAACATCAATTCGTGCATTAATACATCCGAGACGGGCAAGGCCGGAGCCTGACGTTTTAGCGTGCATGAACTTTCGTGCATGAAACAAATGACTTAATTGACAACATGCATGACTTAAGACTTTCTCCAAACAAAATTCGCGAAGAAAAATCACAAAAACGCGCTGAGTAATTTATAATAAAATTTATTTATTTATTGTACTAGTCAAAAATCTTATTTCTCTTATTTCTGTGGATCAATAATGTTAATTACTTTCATCTGTACAAAAATACGCTATAAAAATTCTCCGATTCTTATCATGCCTAAACATTACTTAGCCTATTTTGTTTATATAATTGTAGTCGTCCACAATACTTTCACATCCTTCTGCTATCACAATTGCAGTACTAAATATACCTCTAATATATAGAATACCTTTCTGATGTATATAATAAATAAATTACACTTTGAATTTACAATTTACAAAATCGTATGTACAAATATTTACACATATATCCTAGGGCCTAGGGGGGACACATCCACATCTATTGCAGCTTAAACACACCTCAACTCATCGTCGCACCATTGGTCTAATATGGCCGCCACACCGGTTTCGTCGCATTGGCGGGCTGGATCTTCGTCGACGGCGACTTGTGTCCTTGCGTTATTGGGCTGGATTTGCGCGCGCTCGGCGCTTTCAGTTCACATTTGACGCGCACTGGTTCCTCGGCGACTGTGGTGGAGTCGGGCGCTGGTTGCACCTGCACTTCCTGCAACGCCTGGCTGGCGAGCTTGATGGGCTGGAAGGCGGACTTGACCACGTCGATGTCTTCTTCATCATCGGAGTGTTCCGAGTTGGAGTGGTCCATGGTGGAGTTGATGCGTGGGCTGACACTTTCGGCTTTACTCATGGGTGATAAGCGTACCGAGAGTTGTTCGATTGGTGAAGGTACCAAAGGTGGTGAGATGTGGAATTGATGGTTAGGTTGGCTGGATTGCGGGATGTTTGGTAGGAAGGATGGTGGCGGATGGAAGACTGGTGCTGTTGTGGGCATGTAGAAGTCAGCGGCGGCTTGAGCTGGTGTGGGAAGAGTGGCGGGCATTGGTGGTTTGACCAGATTCTGGTGGAGTTGTTGACCACGGTTGCGGAAGTAGTCTGGCAGTGCGTAGGACATATACGCAGCGTCGAACCATGATGGGTTGAGCAGGAATGGGTTGAAGTTACCTGGCATGCCTGGTAGACCATATCCTGGGTAACCAAAAGCTGGAAAGAAACAAAATCATCAGTAAAGACGTCAAAAATTACCAAAATTTTTGTCTACAATTTTTAAAAGTTAAAAAGTTTTGATTTTATCGAAAAAAAAAACTTACTTGATTTGGTTCGGGGTTCCCTTGGTCCGTCAACGGTGACTTTAATGGCTTTGGTGTAGGTAGCAACCTGATAAGGCAGGGAGCTGATGACGATCGTCACCGAGAACGATTTACCACGTCCACTGCGTCCCACGAAACGCAGATCATTAAATTTGGCGACTTGGTTCTTCATCACGGCGGTGCAGTTCCTCAACTCAGCGCAGAAATTCTCATCATTACCGGCTTTGAGGGTGACGACGGTACCATCCTGGATGTCATCCAAGGCGACCACTTTGAACGCAATTGGCAAGCTTTTGTTGGATCGCCAATGCGTCGGCAGCACGCTGCAGAGGATCGAAGGACTTCCGGTCTGCACCAGCTCCCCGTGGTACTCCTGAAGAGCGTCCTGCATCTGCGCGTACATATCCGAGAACTTAGGTGCTGGTAGATGCATTGCACTGTGTACGTGTGTGTGGGCGAATGTAAAACTTTGCTGCGTGTGCGGACCGCGCGTTCGCTCTTCGTGCACTACTTCACGGCACCGAAGTTACAAGTTGTTTGAATTCGAATCACTTTGCGGCGTGCGTTTTAAGAAAACTCAGCGCCACCACTACCGCTGGCAGGCGTAATCCAATTGCGAGCGTTGACGAAGTTGGTCGAGCGCGCTTTTCCTCTCGGCGTAACGTAAATCCCGTCTGGTGCTGCGTTTTTCCGAATGTGCCTTTAAGTCCTTTGCGGCGTTGTACGTTGTTGCGCTTCTGGACTGGGAACTTTTTACGTCCGCACTCGGCGATACTTCGAGGTGAACTGTTGGAAACTTTTTCGTTCTGGTCAATATCTACTCAACGCCGACAGACGCACACACACCCCCGCCTAAATGCCCCCCCTGTGTCAAGAAGGGTAGTTTTTATGGGGCACATAAATAGGTATGAAAAGAGAGGACTGATTTGTCGCTTAATAATGAGCCGGGGTTGGCGCGATGCCTGGATGCTCACGAGTGAGACGCCGCATTCCCCACCTCTTCGGCGTCGACGGTGCGAGTGTGCGAGCGTCGAGCGTTTTTATAAAACTATTAAGAGCGCACGAGACAGACCGAGCCGACAAGGACGCCGGCGTGTGGAAATGCATGCGAAGCGACATGGGGTGCGGATCGAGCGAGCGCGCTGCGCTGCTGCCGACTCCGACGTGGTTAATCTTGAAAAGAGTAAAAAATGCCGGCGCACACGTTGGTTGGATGCAGACGGAGCGCGACGGCGGCAACAGTAGCGGCGGTGGCGGCAGCGAGGGAGACGGGCGCAGCGGTTGCGGCGAAAGATGGAAAATCGGATTTTTTCACGCGTCGGATAGAGAGCGACGCGACGGCCAATCCAGTGGCGGTTTTTGAGGGCCCCGCGCGGTTTGGTCCCACCCCTGACATGCCGCACGTTGAAACCATGCCCTATTTCACCGCGCCGCAGCGAGGGTGCGCTCCCTTCCACCGCGCGCGTTTCTTAGCGCGAATACGAAAGACGCAAACCGCAAGCACACCGCGCGAAATGGAAAACCGCTTTAATTTTATATCCGTTGGCGCTGCGCGCAGAAGCGCCGACCGCCACACAGCGTCGTCGTCTGAACCGGACCCCGTATCAAATGAGCAGGCGGCAAAAATAAAACGCCAACCTGACCTGATTTCAATGTTTCGTTTAATAAGCGTCACCCTTGCTTGCTGTGTCAACGTGCACCCGCAATGATTCATAACTTTTTTTTCTCTCTTCAGTGTGCAATACGCGAATAATTGAATAAAAATAAAAAACACGGTTCAAAGGTCGGGCGTTCGAATGTTCTTAATAACGATGGTAATTTTATGCTCCCGGGTGGCGGCGGTGCGCAAATGAACCCGAGCGGGGCGCGCGCGTAACACGTGTTCGGAACATTTCGGGATGTGCCACCCCTCGAACGCACGCCGCCCGAAAAAAGCGCCGCGAAACAAATTGCCCTAATGCACGCACATGTTTTTTATGTTTTCGTAAATGATCGACTCGACAACGAGAGCCAGCGCGTCCGTCATCAATGCCACCCTCGGCCAAAACCGCGCACGCGTTAATATGAAACAATTTTTTTTTGTTCGACAGCCGGCGATGACACTGCGCATTTCTTATTCACACTCCGGCGGGTTGATTAAGATGAAGCAGCGGTAATGCTCCCGGAGACGTGTGACACGTTTCGGGCAGAAATTCACTATGCGCCGCGGATCTAAAGACTGCCGCCGCCCAAAGATAGTTCACGACTTTCCCATTTCGTTGTTTCGCTCTCTGTGTGCACAACTAAGTATAGGTTTAAGTTCGCCGGCTGAGAAATTTACGACGTATGTATATTTAATACAGAGAGGAATGTGTGCTGCCGGTTGCCGAAATTCGGCGATTAGAAATACATTTACGCTTCCTGTTGCTGAATTGTTGAGTGCGCAACAGTCGGTGGATGGCGAAACTACGCCAGCGCTAGCGAAATGGGTGGCGCGCGCGCCGGATTAACTATGTTTTATAACACGCGCGAGTGTCGAACATCCGAAACGTGTGTGTGATCAAGTAAATCTAGTAAATCTCCGCGGCACTAAAAGTAACGCGCAGTAAACTATCTGCGCGCGCCGAAGAAACCGAAAAGTAGAAAAGTTGAAAACGCGACGATTTACAACCGCGCGCAGCTCTAATTTGTTAGCCGGGGGATTAAAACCAGCAACCTGAAAGAAATTCCGCGGTGTGGCCCTCCGGCACGTTTATTATGTGGAAAGGCAAACATTTTAAGAACTGAAAGTTTCCAGCACGAAAATAACCGGGACGCATAAAGACTCCAACTTCAAACAAACGCTTTACTTACGTTTGGTTTGCTTTGGAATGGTAATACGTCGAATGCTAAAATATAATTGCATTACAAGAAAATGCACGAAGAAACAAATCCATTGTTGTGTTGTGTGTGCATTGTCCTTGTCCGGTGTATCCGAAGAAAATCTTTTTATGTTCGGTTTCTTTAAAGCTCTTGCAATCCCGTAAATCTCCGATGGTAGATAACCCAATGTACGAGTATGGATTACCTTGATCTTTGCGCAAATATGTATCAATGGATTTCGCTTCGATTGTTGCGCATCGATGAAATATTTCCAACTTTTTCATTAAAATAATGCGAAGCGAAGTCAGTGAGTGTATTTATGAAAACGTAAAAAATCTCGCAGACTCTTAACGCGCCAGCAATTTCGAACAAAACGCGATAGAAAAAGTGCACGGAAGCATCCGCGAACCGGAAATGCATCCATTGTCTCGTCGACATTATGCATTTCGCGTGCGTTTTGTATTTTCAACGCGCGCAGCATTTCGCATTCTATGTCGACGCGATGGGGCATTCTTTCGCGCCTTGGTTTCGGCGCGTCCCGATGTTTCCATTCAACCGCCTCTTCCCCGTTATCGCCGTCTCGCTGCATCCGCGCGTTTGCATACATTAGGACATTAGGAAAATTGCGCTTGTCGCGCGAGAGGTTTTGTTGCGCGTATTGTCATCCGTCCGTCGTTGGGCGATGGCGGCCCCATGCGTGTGTGCATTGTAAAAGAGAAAATATGGGAAAAAAGTCGGAAAAGTGTGCGCGCAAAAGTTGAAAACAATCAGCGGCGTGACTTCCCGACGCCCCCGACGTGTTTAGCAGAGGACGCCCGATTCTTAGCGCGCTCTTTTGTCGAAATTTATTGCCGGCGCGTTTCCCGTCGCGCGCGCGCTTTTTCCATGCGGCTGGAGCGGCGGCGAATAAACTCGGATCGGTATCAGCGCCGGCGGCCGCGCGGCAGGAAGGAAGTCGCTTGCACATTTTTATGTCTTTCGTGCGAGAGTCGCGAGGCGAAATCCGCTCCGGAATCAACCTCGCGTGTAAGCCGGTGCAGAAAGTGGAGAGACCGAGAGTACGAGGGAATAATATTGTTCTAACTACTCCTGCTCGAAGCTGCCACCACAATCTGGACCGGAATCCAGCTCCTGCTACAAGGCGATTGCAACCGGGTGATTTTAAGTTTTTCGCTCAAGCAATCCAAAGATGCAACACTCAGTGGAAGCGATAGGAAAGTAAAGACATAATAAAACTTCCCCGATCACGATCGTCGGCGAGCGCTGGCGGCGGCGGCGGCGGCGAGACTCCCGATTGAAACTATGCGCCGCTCGTATAAATGCGCGCGTAACGCCGGCCCGTATTGGCGGTGGTATTGGTTGAATCAGCGGCATCTGAAGCGCCTTCGGTCGCAAAAACCGAACGATTTCTGGTAAGCCAAAATCCAGGATCAAGATAAACCGAGGATATATAACGACTTCGTCGAGAATATATGATAGAGATTTCGGCCAAAAACGGCGATTCTTTCACGCCGCGCCGCTCCCGGAGAGATTTAGGTACCATAACGTCGAAACTACTTTTGTATACACACATAACATCCAAGTACATAATATCATCCATAAATTTTCTTTTTTTTATGCATAAAAACCACATTTTGATGAAAAAATGTCTATAAGCAAATTGATGATAATAAAACAATAAACTTAAGGCAATTTTATATTGACTCAAGTTACTTTCTGAGGCGTTCTTGAAGAGATTAAGGTTTTGTGCATTTGGGTGTCATCGTGTTCATCGCCAGCGTCAACGTAACTCCCCAGCCCTCAAAGCAAAACTCCTTCTGCAAGGGCAACAGGATTAAGGCGTCATTAACACGTCTAATCCCTTTGTTGTGCTTCTGTAACAAGATTTCACTATTCACTCTTGACAAAAGTTGAAAAACGCAAAATTTACTGAATTTGAATTGGGTGGGTAGCTTTGAAGTTAGGCAACATATGTTGCATCTTGCGCAACTTGTAGTGTACAATGAATTGTATAAGTGATTCGTAGAGTAGTCGCACTCGTCGCCCAGAGATTTATTACCCTCGCGCGTATGTCACACGACTGCAAGGGACGTTTTTCAATATGCATAAATCATTGAGTGATTTAATAAGCGTTTATTTAAAACGTTCGGAGTTCAACACCGAAAGGGTTCATTTAAAGTGACTTAAAGGCAGCCGTAAATTCCTTTCGTTTGACAATGCATCTTCTTTCAACATGCGTTTATTTCAATTTACTCTCGGATTGTGTGGATGTGTAAGCAGCTAATCTTTTAAATTTCAGCCGACAATAAATTTCAGTTTGACAAAGTGTGCTCAAGTACACTCACTTGCGCAAGCTTCGATCGTCGTCGATCGTCTTGTAATGTTTGTTGTTCTGTTGTTAAGTGTATGTTATGGGAGTCACTCCTCCTCGCCTTTCATGCTGCCGTTCGGGCTGGCATTGTGTCGCCGCTTCGGGGACGCTCACGGGCCGTTAGCCGATTACAATTATACTGCAAATGTTTATCCAACACACGCACGGCAGCCCGCGCTGGATAGAAAAAAACTAAGTGAAACGAGGACACTCGAAGCGGCATAATGCGCGTCCGTAATGAATAAAAGAACATTTTCGAACGCCAGCGACGCGGAAAGAAATCGCTGAGAATGGCCGCTGCAGGCGATCTTCGGACGCGCGCGCTCCGACAGCAAGAAATCAAAGAATTAAACGACACGATGTGATGCCAACGATGGGGAACAAGGGCGCGATTTGTATGAAAACAGGGCCGAAATTTATTTCGGTTTGCGTTGTCGGTTTTGCGTGAGCGTGCCTCCTCGTGCTCGTTTGTCCATCGGAATGAGGAAAATCGAGCGTGATGAGTGAGTGGACCCGGTTCATTCACGACAACGCCGATTCATTCAGACTAATCGAGCGAAATGAAGAAGTCAAAAGGACTCGGCTCTCGGATATGGCTGTTTTTTATGGTGCAAGGGCGCGGGCTGATCAACTTGCACCTGGTGAAAACTATAATTCTGAAAGTTGGTCAATATTTTTTTATCGGGACATAAATTCACAATGGTGGTGTGCCAGAAACACGCAGAACAGATTTTTTTTTAGAAATTCAGAATTTATTTATGGCTAGAAGTAAAATATTAAAAAATCTTAATGTTTGAGTTGCCGTACAAGAGCTGAGCATATAGTAGAAACCCAGAAATGTTGTTTTACTTCTAAAAATATCATTTTACTTAAAAAAATTCATTTAATGTGGAACAGAATATAAAAATACACAGATATTTCTAGATTTTTAACATTTTTCGTTTTTATTAATTAATTTTATAATACAAGGTCTAAATAAAAAAAAAAATAGATAAAATTTTGGGTTGAAAATAAAGCCATCAAAGTGAAAAGTAGTGCAACAATCCGACAAATCGTTCAATCAGCCGGTGAAAACGCCCAGCTCTCTCCGAAGAAAAGCGCACAAATAAATAAATCAACTCCAAGTAAATATTGTAACAAGTTTTCCGGTGCCACAGTTCGGGACATAACAAGCAAACGGAATAAATAGAAGCAAAGAAAACGAAATGTTTGCACACCGATTCCCAACATATTTACGTTAACATTATTCAATCGGATTTTTATGTCTTTTTTCGTTCCCCACTGAATGCGGCGCGGGCACTATTTGCATTTGCGTCGGTATGAGTGTGCAGCCGAAAGAAAGAAGACGAAGCGCAGCAAATAGTTGAAACTTTTTGCAGCGCGCTACCGTGCGCCGGGCGCATAAAAGAGTGGATCGGCCGCAAGCCATTTCCACATCATCCCCGGGCCAGTGTCATGCGAACGCAATGCAAGCCCTTTTCGGGTTTGTCTCCGGCGGCTTCTGAGGGCGCGTATGATGCCGCCGGTAGGAATCCCTCGCACGACTTTCATTGTGCTCGTGTTCCGTTTGTTCGGTCTGTGCGCTCACCCGACCGCGCCAGGACAATGCGGAGAAACAAACTGTAAGTGTATGCGAGGGAACTTACGCTGGCAATAAAAATAAAAACGAGAGCGGCATCGGCATAGAATGGACTCTCTGGGCCAGGCGAGCAGCGAGCGAGGTACGACGAGGATGAAAACTTGCGGCGGCATTTTAGGGCACCTCCAATTTAGTTTATTGTATTAATAAAACAATATTATGTGCGTAAAATTTTATTGTCGTTCGGTAGATTTCTGCGGTTGCGGCGCGTTTGCGCTTTGCGTGCAACAAACGCGGATTATATGGTGCATCAGGAGAGAGTTTCGAAAGTATGCTGATTCCTCTCTTCGGGGCGAGAGGGTCTTGTGCAGTGAAAGTCGATCCGCTGCCCCAGTATTGGCGGCTATAAAACTGTTTTCTTACATTTTTTATTGACCGCTGCACCCTTTTAAATTCATAAAGTTAAACCGCTGCATGTTTACACCAACCACACTTTACAATATCCACAATCAAATTAAATACAAAATCGGAAGCCGAATTCAAATTCTTTTTCTGATGGCAAGAAGGGGAGGACATCAGGATCATTAGGCCGAAACAAAAACGTTTTGTGCGACGTCATGAGTGACACCTTGCGTTCGCACTCGACGTTTGAGTGGTGCGCGTTGGAGTCATTTAGCGTTTCACCTCACAGACCGGAAATGCCCTTTTACGCCCGGCTCACTGCGGGGTGGTTCGTGCTAACCTGCGTTTCCTGTGTTGTTCTCGACCCATATGCATAATAATTACTTACCAAACATATCGCTCGCGCCGTGACGCTGACGTGCCACGATACAAACAGTCGATAGACGGAAAACCGGCGCGCGGAGGAGGCAAAAAACGAGGCGCCCGGCGAGCGTGCAGCGCTGACAAAACGACCGACAAATTCGAGCAATTATTTAGTCATTAATTATGTTAAACTTAGCCTCGGCCTCGCACCGCACCGAACTTAACGAACACGAACTCACCCAGCGCGCTAAACGCTAAATGATTAAGTTGGATACAAATGGTAAACGGAAGTAAACACAATTTTAACAATTTTTCTTTTCATTCGTAAAATTTTACGCGTTTTGATTGTGCAACTTGAATGCAGAAATGTTTAGGGAAATAGGGTGGCCGGATAGCGTCTTGCTTGCATTATATCCAAAGATCATGTCGCCTAGATAAAGACTTGATTGTTTTTCTCCTCGGCGTGCCATATTCAGCCTCCTGCTTCGCCTGAATGTTGATCCAAATATATTTGATACTCCGAGGGGAAGATGAAAGCTGATAAATGCGAAGATAAGACACCAGTTTAGTGTAACAATGCGGCAAGTATACTATACCTCACTACGACTGGATACCTATATTATACAGAGTGTTTTAAATCATAATAAATAAAATTTTCAAATATTTTTAAAATTTTTATGTAAAAAAAAACGATGAAATTTTATAGAAAAAATTTTTGTTTTGATTTTGAATTGTTTGCTTATCTCGTAGACGATGTAAATTCTATCAATCCCTTTGAGTATTCCCAGCGCCCGTTCATTGATCACACCGCGATCGCGATCACAAACCGAATCACGCCCCAGAAGGCGACGCCGCCGCCGCCACAGCACAACCAGCGCATTATGCATTCCAATGAGGTTCATTATTGGTTCACCGACGCTTTACTATTTTCTCAATAAACATCCTTTCCGTCTCCAACAGATGGGAGCCACACATGCCCGCCGTAAAACAATGGGCATAAAAATGGGCGCGTAATTAAGCCGAGCTGAAGAATAAACATTTTCTATCATTCCTCGGTGGAAGAATGGAGCGTGAAGCACGAGCCTCATTAAAAACTAATAAATGATGAACGAGAACGAGAGCATGTTTCAACCATCAACCCTTTTTTCCAGTTTACATTCGTCTAGTTAGAGGCAGAGGCGGCCGACATTCACACAAACGTCAAGCTGGCGGTCGGTGGCCATATGCTTGGCCATTTTATGGTTTTCAGTTATTTTTCGGACTTGAGTATTTCCGGCCGATCGCTGTGTAATTAAAACGGCTGCTGCGCTTCTAAATATTGACGAATATATATTTCGATGAAATTTATTTTGTGCGTGCATTTTCCGGCAACTAGGTCGAAATATAAATAGGAATAAAATAAAATTAAACTGGAGTGCAGGAAAAACACCAAACACGGATAATCCAATTAACACCTTTTTCGCATCAGCATCGACACCGGCGTGTGTGGGCGGCCGAACGGCGGTGTGCGCGCTATGACAGCGACAACGAACACACAATCAAACCGTCAAACATAAAATGCGAAACTAGTAACGCCGGCGGCGCGTGAAAAACGCGAAATCAAAAATAAATTTGTAAATAAACGTGTTAAATTGCGTTTTCCGGGCGTGCAACACAATCGATCGCCGACGCGCTCATATTTTAGTCACATTGGAAAATCAGTTGTAACTGTTTTTTAACGCTTCGTACGGTGGATTTGTATAAATATTCCAATCTTTTGTTCAAACTATCAGTTGCCGCGTGTGTTTGCAGTTTTTGCGCGATGCACGCACAGAGAAATCGACTCAGCCCAATTTCACCGCCCCCCGCGCACCAGCACGACCTGAAAGCGTGCCCAAATCATCCGCGCTCATCCCTGAAATAAAACCGATTCCGGCGCTCCACGCGCCACCGCCGCTGCCACCGCCGCCACCGCCACTATGCATGATTCAATATTTGAATTGTAAACCTTTTTTGCGTCCCGCACGCAAAAAAATTTGTTCCGCGATCAACGCGCCGGCCGAAAACAAATTCTTTTTACAAAAAACCGGCCGTCCCGGCCGTTGATTTCTGCCCGCGAAATAAATAATCAGATATCGGTCGGGATAACTAGCCGGGGCGCACGCGAATATATTTAAAAGCGGGAACCGCCGGTGGCGTAGAATGGGGCCGAAATAAAACCGAACGAATCGTGTATTTTCCGCGCTCGGCGGCACAAATGCGCGCAACGCTGAAAGCAGATTGACCGAATATGTAAATAAAAGCGGGTGTAGAGTGGGTGGGTGGCGGTGGTGTGTGGTGTGTGGGTGGCCTGCGTGTGCATTCTGCATGGTGAGCTCGCCTCTTGCGCGAATCGGACGCTGCTTTTTAACGCCGGTTATGTAATTTCACATTAATTATTTATCGCGAGCGCTGTTCAGTATTTAAATTTATTCGCCCGCAATCAGCATGGCAATAATCGGAGTTTTTCGCTGGCGGAAATGCGGATTGGAGTTCGGGTGATTGAAACGCGGTAATGCCGCGGGCGCAGCCAGTTCAAACAAAAATGCAATCACAAATATTTGCTGCATGATAAATCGATGAGCGAAAATAAACTAGATGTTTTGATACTTTATTGCCGTTGGCAACGAGTGCGTGCGGCGCTCGCTGGTTATCGTAGATTATCGTGATTGCCTAAGAGCTAATTCGGTTGAAATCGGAATTATTCGATGAAGCGAGCGAGTGAAATTTCGCGAACGCACGGCGCTTGCTCACTACTCATGCGCTTGAGTAGGAGGGAAGCAGTCTCTGCATGGTGCTGCCCTCATTCTTAGTAGTCAAGTCGGTGAACTAACAGCGCGTCAACACGATTCGCATGGTAACTACAACGTCCATTGGTAATTTCGTGTTTTATTTTATTTATTTATTTTCTTTTCAATATGTTTGATTGCAAAATTTTAGATGCACCAGCAGAGAATCTCTTTTCAATGTGAGATTGAATGTGCCCCAATCACGTGCGCCAAGCAAACACTAGTTGGGGCCGAAGTGCACGTATTGAAAATAAGCGTTGCGAGTTTCGGAGTTTTTTTTCGGCGGCGTTTTGGGTCGCGGCTCGTG
This sequence comes from Dalotia coriaria, assembly GCF_025399875.1. Classification (NCBI taxonomy): domain Eukaryota; kingdom Metazoa; phylum Arthropoda; class Insecta; order Coleoptera; family Staphylinidae; genus Dalotia; species Dalotia coriaria. The sequence continues at coordinate 4,159,124 of NW_027045443.1, read as the reverse complement.
GGCCGTAGGTGGTCGCGCACATTGGACGCGTTATAGGCATTTTAACTGATCCGAGAGGGCATTCATTATTAAGCGGAACATACAATTCCACTAAAAACATCGATAACGACCACGGTCGTGCGCGAAATGTTCGCCGAGCGAAAAAAAACCGCATTCACGGCGCGCACTCACCCACCCATCTCAACCTCCGTTCGCCATATTTGTGTGTGTATGTATGTGTTGGCGTGTGTGTTGCAGTACGTTCGCGGCGCGCTAGTTGTTTTTCAGGCGGGCCTCGTCGCGCCCGCACGAAAGTAGTGAAAACACGACCACCACCCCCCCCGGACAGCGTCGATATCGATGGGGGCGGCGAAGTCGTTACCGTGCGCTGCCGCGCCGTTTTTCGCTCTTTATTTTCGCGTAAAATTTGCCTGATGGGGGTTTTCCAATCAAACGAAAACAAAAACCGCTGCGCTATCAAAGCGGATCAGTGTTCGGACCAGGCGAGGGTTAAGGCGGAAGTGGAACTATGCGCGGATCGCTCCGGGTGGGACAATTACGCAGATTAAAAACTGAGCGGAAATTTTGAATAGTTGTACAGCGATACAACGTGAGGAAAACTTCTTTTTAATAATAAGTAAAAAATAAATAAATTACAGACATTTTTGGACAGTTCCCAAGGGTTTTAGTGAAAAAAATGAATATTTTCTAGTAAAGAATTTATTTAACTATCATATAACGATAAAAAACCACAAATTGTGCAATATCTACAGGAGATACAAGGTGTTTTCTACACAAAATCTCAGCATTATAAAAATAAAAATGATTTTTCTATTTTTTAATAAAATTAATAGTATTCTTAAACGGGGGAGGGGGTAATTACCACCAGTTAAAAAATGTGGTTACAAATTCGAGTTTTAGCGCAAAAAACGACGAAATTTCCAAATTTCTTCTTTTTTTTCAAAGAAAATAAAATAAAAGTGATTTGTACATCTGGGTAAGTTGCCTGGTACACATAAACGATAGGAAATTGCATATTTGTCTACCACCGATAGACGAGCTGGCTGAGGAAAATGTGAGTCGAAATAAGAATCGAAGGGCGATGGAGCGTGAAAGCGAAACGAAGAAAATCTAAAGAACCCATAGAAAAGGGCTTGATGACAAAAGCGGGCCGAAGAATTTCCGGAAATTTGCCGGAAATGCGATTTCCTATTGAGGCGCAAGCACCTTTTTTACTTCCCTATCAATTCCAACCGAAAGCCATCAAACTACAAATTATCCATCATAAAGAAACAATAAACAAGTCTAATTGTTATGAAAAAAAAAAAAATTAGAAACAAGTTGATTTTTACATTTGCGCATTTATCTTTTTTAAAAAAGTACGCGAAAAAAAAAGTATAAACACCAACAATTTTTTGTTTCTGTTGCCCGTATTATATTTTACTCGCTAACCTGCTGCGTGCTGTGTTTCAGTTCCGTATGCCGTGTGGCGGTTAAAGCCCAACACACCCCCGGCACACATGCCGGCGATGTTTTTGCGAAAGTTGGGCGCGGATGTGAGGTCGGCCGCTGGCGGCTGGCGTTGGCATCGCGTTCGAGGGGGCGGCGGTGGTAGTGGGTTTTTTGGGTGCTGGAGAGCAGGGTGGTGGTGGCGATGGCGGTGCGGTGGCGAGCGTATTCGCGGGGCACCGCGTGTCCCTGCGGCGTATAACTGGCCGGGCCGCTCTCATTAGCGTGTAAAAGTCCGGTTACGCTGCAGTTTTATCATGTGTTTCGCGTCCGCGCCTCGCCGGCCCCCGCGCCGCCCCGCGCCGCAAACGTGGCCACATATATAATCCGCCACCAATGCGCGCCCCGGACTTTTTCCCGCGCCGCCGACCGCCGCTGCTCTCGGCTGCGGGCTTCATTTACACTCTCGCTCCACCGCTGCCGCCGCCTCTACACCCACGGGCGCGCATTTTCGAATCACGTGTATGTGGTGCAGTTTGGCTTTTTCCTGAAACCCGCGGCACGTTTCGTACGCCATATAAATAACTATGAACTGAAAATATGTCCGTTTGTGCATGTGTGCAATGATATGTTATCGATTTTATTTGATATTTTACCCCGTTTCGCATGCACATTTGTTCGCGATACTTGCTGCTTTGTTACCGACCACCAGGAGTGGACCAACAAACGAATACTTATCAAAAACAACCAAATTCCGCAGGCAACTCATGAAATTTAGCTAAAAACCAAAAATTACCCCCACCACTTTTTGCAGGTTTACTCAACTAAATATCAGTTAAAACATAATTTTCAAATTTATTCCTGATGTACTAGTCCAGGAATACGTTGATTTCACCCATGCGCTTTGTTTCAGCACTAACAACCCTCGTCCGTATGCGTTTCCAAGCATCGAGTGGCAACCCTCGTGCGGTACTTCGCATACTTGCGTCACTCTTTTCGGCAGGCTTCGAATTCGCCGGCGTAGTCACCGCACCGAGAAGCAATGGATAGTCGATGCAACTAGGGGGGGTCGAAGGTCGGGGGTGGCTGGCTGTTAGACCGATTATTACACACACGACGCGCACACATTAATGCAGCCGGCGTGAGGCACACGCATATCTGACGCCGGGCGGCGGCAATAAGCGACGTGTTCGATGTTCGCTCGATGTTTGAGCTCTTCAATGGGAGCGTTTAATGTAACAGGTGCTACCTACAAACGGAGCACACTGCCGGTCGCCGCCCCCTCAAGGCAATGTGTGATATTTCCATTAATGATTTCTTTCCTTTGATTCTGCAGTTCATCTGTATGTTTGCAGGTTGATTAATCTCAGCTCGGCGAGGATAAAACTATGATAAATGCCGGCGGCGAGTGAATACACGCCGGAAAAACATTTTCCGAAAGATAAACTATCGAGTGTCGGCGTGCGCGAAGCGTGTCGACGAGCCACCGAAACAATCTGTCTGTTAGGTTGCCGGGGCGTCGATCGCAATTCATGCGCGCCCCGGCGGGCCCTAGGTGGCACGCGGCCGCCCCCGCGCTTTACCGACTCATTAAAACACTGTCCAAGCCGCCATTAGTTTCGGCTCGGTACAAATTACGTCATATGTCTTTGCCACCGTACGGGCTCCATCATTTATCTCTTAAATTCCAGCCGCCGGCGGGCGCGCGCTTTCTCTCCCTTCGTTTAATGCCGAAATTAATTACGCGCACCGCAACCGACTATTTTCCGCCGCACAGCTCGGCGCGCATCCGCCGGAGTTCTCTCGACAGCGCGTTTGGCAAATCGCTTCTAAATGCTTTGATAAAAGTGCGATCATCGTTGCGAGTGGCGGCGGCGGTGTGCACGCACGCACGGGCGTTCATCATCCGCACGAGAGCGCCTGCCACCGCGCGGGAGCGGCGCAGCGAGCTTTCGAGCTTTCGCGGCGGTCGAAAAAGTGCGCATGGTGTCGCCATCTCCAGAAATCGGGCTGAACTGTGAGCTTTTTTCCACAGCAAAATTTCAGCTTTTTCACACCGATCTACCTACAATTTTTACCGTACACCTTCACCCACTAGTTTTACAAACGGCGCAAAATTTGTATATTTTGACAAATGCCGGAAGTGAAAGAAACACAACTTTGAACACGTTTAGCAACATCCCATTTCAAACTTTTATTTTTCTTAGATATTTTCTTTAACTTCATAATGATTGTTTATTTAAAACATCCGTTTCTTGAGTTGAGCTTTGACAAACAAAACGATGCACAATTCACACCTTGTTGTTAGTTTTGACACTTTAAATGATCTCTAGTTGGCCTCGTTAAGCCTTCCTTGCACTGTCTTGGAATGTAAATTGGAGCGTCGGCGAGCCGGGAATTTTTATTACCCCTCGAAGAATGCCGCTCGAACGCCGCACGTAGGTTTGATTTATAACGCCGAAAACCACCCCCGAATAAAAAGCCGACCACATTTTAATTTCTGCGCGTCGTCTCGTCTTGCCGTGCACTAATTTTTATTCCTTTTTGAATTCATTGTGCGCGGGCGGCCGCGGCTGCCACCGTCCGGCGATAAAATAAAGGGAGCGACGCTGAAGCGCGCCAGCTTTACACATTAGTTAAGTTGGAACACTACCCAGGGGTGCGATAAAAAGCTACGAATTGTGCTGGCGCCGATTTAAAATTCGCCTCCGAATTTCCGACGCGCGTGAAATTTCGTTCTGCATTACAAATATGAGTTAATGTGAGGTTACACTTTGATTATACAAACAATTTGTTCCCTGAGTTTTAAATTTTCAAAAAAATAATAAAAATTTTGTTTGTGTTTTTCAATTGTCTACTCAAAGTGCTTAAAATCTGTTTTTCTCTCTACAAAAGCACTTAAATTTTATTTCGGGACGCGTCGGACATTAAACGTTTTATTATCGTTTTATTAATGACTCAATCGAATGTGCATGCGAGTTGTTTACATGCTGGTTGAAGAACGTGGGTGACATTTGCGTCTGTGTGGGCCACAAATAAAAATGATTAATTAGTGGGGCGTTCCGATGCATATTTTTGGTCATTTTCGGCAAACTGTTGCTTCGGTGATTTTTAAGCTGTTTTGAGTAATGTTTTTCTAACAAGCCTACCGCCGAGAGCGGAAGTCACGCGCGGCGTGTTTGGGGAAGCAGGTCATTTTCAAGTTTTTGGCTTTATTTCTATTTTGACAAGTTGGTGTGTGTTCCGCGTGGAGAGGAAATGTCCATTTATTAAGAACTGTCACATTGTAAATTTTGGTGTAGATTTTTGTTGTGTTTTGATGCTTGGAGGCTGAAAAATCAGAAATCTTTTAACGCAAATAATTACATTCATTCATTTTGTGAGAGGGCTTGAACCCATGCCGAGAGTGCGCGGGCCAACACACAGAAAATCATTTCGGTAAAACAAAAGGCCTAAGCACATATAATTCAACCCTTTTTAGTAGTAAACGACGTACTTTATATTGTAATGTGTTGTATTTTATGTATGTGCGTACGAATTGTATGCTAAATGAATATACACCTATGGGCAACATTATTAGAACCAAAATTTTCATCCCCCACAAAATCTCTGTTCGATTTTTTAGAAAAATAAATATTTTTAAGATGAATTAAAAAATATGTTTGTTAGGAGAAATAATTTTTGTTATAATTTAAATTTGTGAATGTAAACGTATGGTTGTAAATTTTCTGGAGCGTTGCGTATGTGTTTGGAATATCTCTTTTTGGCGAAAGGGGTGTCTTCCCCGAAGGCCTACTGGGCTCGCACTACTTGGGGCTACTTCGTAAATGACGCATGTGCAATTATTCGAGATATATGAGTGCAGGCCGTGCGGATCGTGCCGACCCGTAGCCTTCACGACGCCGTTTATTAATTCCACGCGCCACGCGCCCCCTCGGACCCGCCGCCCCATATGCTCGCGCGCGCACTAACTATGCGAATTTCGTGCGCGCTGCTCCCGGAGGTTCCCGGAGGTCCCCGGCGCACCCTCGCACTATTCCTCCTCCTCCTCGCCGGCGCATCTTCATATCGCGCGAGTAACGAGCCCTCAAAGGGTTAGCTAGTGCGCTTGACCGTGTGCGCGCAAACAATGCAATGTTTTTAATTAAATATGCATGCGATACGCCTTCGCGCTCGCCGAAGAAACGGCCGAAAAACGCCGCGCCGCAGTTTGTTCAAGACCTCCGCAATTTTGAGCATTCGGAAAATCTGCGAGGAAATCCTTTTGTCTTTTGAGACCGCTGCCGCCCGCCGCCGCCTTGCGCCCCACCATCCCGGCCATCCTGGTGTATCACAAATGGACGATTTCATTTCGTTTGGGTCAGTGAAACAAGCGCGCCGAGCGCGAGCCCGCCCTACATTACCCCTAAGTTCGTTCGCCTGTCGGTGTGTGCAAGTCGCCCGGCTTTAAAATCCCTTTTCGCGTCCGTCCTATCGAACGGCGGCTGCCGGCAAAGCCAGCGTACACATTCGGGGCGCACCCTTGGACAGTGGCCGGTTTAAATCCACCCCCTTTACTTTAATAACTCCTGCCCTTATTAAAGGGTTGCGATGTCCGTACGGTCGGCAAAGCAAAGCAAAGCTGCTTCGGCTCCACAGCATCAGCATCAAGCTCGACTTGGTCCAGCGCACACCAACACACACCCACACAAATACACGCGTGCTTCCATTGCACTTGTTCTTCCTGCACGGGGTTAATCTCGTTACAGGAGGATTTATGCCGCCGAAAATATCTTTGCTTTCCGTCCGCACTATGCGCGCTAAGTAAATGAAACCGAAACGGAAATGGGCGACACGCCGCTGCGCCGGCGAAAGTAAAAATGCGGACGAAAAGTGGAAAGTTGGAAACAGATAGACGCGGAATTTATTGCCGGCGGCGAACAATGCATAAACAAAGCAGCCCGCGCGCGTTTATTTTATATTTCGTTTCTTTTTGCCTCTTTTAATGGGCTTTCTCCCGGCGGGCCGGGCCCGCTACCCTTCACTTGTTTTATCTATTGTACAAACTTGGAAGTTATTTAAAACATGCGCTTACGGTTGACCTGTGAATTCTAATGAATTCAAACAATATATTTTACGCAAGTGTTACAAACTCAACCAGGTACCGCAATTTTTTGTTTTTGTTTTTTAGAAACAAAAAAAAAACATTTCTTCGGGTGAATTCACTTTGGTTTGGACTGTTTGTAAACGCTTGGGTAATTTCAACAGCGCGTCAAAGGACATCTTAGAAAACTCCCTTTGAAAATCTTAAAAGACCTCAATTCCTTGGCGGTACGCCGTGGAAATTGTCGGAAAACTCAAACAAGACGCCCCCCCCAGCAATTAAACTAACAAATGCTCGAATGGACACGAAATTAAACTCAAACAAATTTCACCTAAGTGGCGTTTCCTGGATGACTGCCTGAATGAATTAGTTTTTCCGCAATGATGAACAATTGGTGTCAAGTTCCCATTCATTCATCATTTGCGGCGTGAGTGCGAGGATATGAATGAAAACCGGGCGGGGAAAAAAACGCGCGCTGTGTATCGGCGGTCGTCGGTCAGTTAAAGCTGTATGAATAAAGGATAAGTAAGTTAAAAAAAAAGCCTCGAAATGTAAATATGGTTAAAATTTTCGCCGCCTCTTTGGTTTTGCGCCGAGCAGGCGAGCGAGGGAGCGCGGCGTCGGGCGGCGGACACGTATGTGGCGCTTGCGTACCGCCGGCCGCCCCGTTCCACGGCCGCCCGCTCACCGCTAGCAAATTCGCAAAACCGCCGTACCGACGCAGCGCATCTCGCTCCGATCGCTCGGCGAACACGCGCGCTGCATCCTTTATCATCGCGCGCCCAAAAGCCCGGCCCAATCTGACCGCAGCGCGGCGTATCTCGTTTCGTCTCGAGCGCGCCGCCTCGCCGCCTCTCCGTCGGCGGCGCCGGCGAGCGCTCCCGGCTCGCCTTCACGCGGCGCCTCCGTCCCGATGCGACATCTCACTCACGCCTGTAGGACGCGCGCACCGCGGCGCCTTCGCGCGGGCGGCGCTCCTTTTTCTTCTGATAAGCGAAAAGGGTTATCAGCGCGGGCGGCGCGGGAGCGGGCGCCGCCGGCACCACCTGCTACGACTCGCAGCCGCATCGGCGCTCCTCGTCGCGCGCGCACGCCGCCGCCGCGAGCCGCGCGTGCATGGGAGGCGAGCGAGACGCCGCCGGCGGCGCACACGCTTGCAAGTGAGACAGCGCGCGCCGTTGCCCCGTACTCGAGGGTGGTTTATTTAATGCCGAAGAGTGGTGATACTCAGTTTCGTGTTTACTGCGTGGATTCGCTTGTACTGTTGGAACGTTTAGTAGCCAAAATACCGCTCGACCAAACTGATTTGGATTGCGGACTTGCTCCTGCACCGGCTCCTGCAACGTGCGCGCATTTCAAACAATCGAACAAGAAGTAGTCACAAACCGTCCGCAACTTTTTTGAACGCGCGCGCGGAAAAATGCGCGCGTGAACTGACTGACGTGTCTCGTGTGCTCGTGGTCTTCGCGCGCGGCGTCCAAGAGATTGTCGTGGTGCGGTGCGGATCACGTTTGATCTATTTTTAAACGAAGCGTGCTGCCAGCCGGATTTTTTTATTTCATGTGTGAACTGTGTGTGGTCCGTTTGCCATCCGCGAGCACCACGCGCGGACTCGCGCGAGTGAAGTCGTGAGAGCACATTGCAGTCGTCCATCAACGTCGGCCAAGCGTACATCGCGCCCACACACACCGCCGCGCGATTGGAAAAGTTGGCAAAGTTTTAATTAGTTCGTCACGAGCCGTCCGAAAAGTTCGCGAGCGCTGCTGCCGCCGCGCTGCACGCACGCACACCTGCCCGCCGAAGAATTAAAAAATCCCGCGCGCTTTCCCAACTCCCCCACCACCACCACATCACACACGCACGCATATTTTTTCCCGCGTGCTCCGCGTGCAAAACACCTGCGGATGAAGACGCTGGTGAAGTCTTTGGCCGACGCTAGCAGATGTGCACGCTGAATGTACGGTGACTGGAATTCGTCGCAGGGCCAACGCAGCGAAGTCACGATGCATCTGACAGCGACGAACACCTCCAACAGCCAGACGGCGACCGGCGCCGCCGCCTCACCGGAGGGCACCAATATCATCAACGACACCTACAGCAAGATGACGTCGGACATCCTCGCCGAACGTACCCTCAATGATTTCCTCTCCGAACATCCTGGCGAGTTGGTGCGCACCGGTAGTCCGCTGTTCGTGTGCACCGTCTTACCGCCGCATTGGCGGTCGAATAAAACTCTACCGGTGGCATTCAAAGTAGTCGCGTTGGGGGACATCGGCGACGGGACGGTGGTCACTGTGCGCGCCGGAAATGATGAGAATTACTGCGCTGAGTTGAGGAACTGCACCGCCGTGATGAAGAACCAAGTGGCGAAATTCAACGATCTGCGCTTCGTGGGCCGCAGTGGACGAGGTACACTTTACACACCTTTAAATCACACACACACACACATGAAGTGCGCATACATAATATGGATCGTAAACAGAATTGAAATTTCATGCATGCTGAAGGATAACAGCGAAAAAAGCAGGCGCGGAATATGCGGAGATATCAATTGCGTGGTGCACGCGGCAAAACGCTCGTTGGAATGTTTGATTGTTTGAACGTTGAAGCGCGGAGGGTGAATGATGGGGTCGGACGTTCAAGTGAATTAAATCCTTGTTCAAACATGCATGTTGGGACATATTACTCGTGGCTGTGTATAATGCATGATCGCCCTTTTTTTTCCATTTTTTACGCGCCAATTTTTCAATTATCTCCACGCGTATTACACCCGCCCGAAATTCACTTTTAAACGACCGCGTGGCTTCAGCTAAATTAACTTTGCAAGGATCCGGTGCGTAATAAGGTGGTGACTTTAACGTCCGCATGGAAATAAGAAAATTTCCTTCACGGGCGCCGATTCCGCCCGACGAATCGGAAGTTGCAGGCGAGGCGAGGCGGAGCGTCGCATCCTCCTTTTCTCAACTTTTCCCGCCACTTATCCGCAAGGATACTTCCTTAGCGTATTACGCCGTTGAGTAAAAAATTCCTCGCTGGGAATTTTGTTTCATCCTCATGTCTACTTTTGCTTCCATGCCTCCCGGATGCTCGAAACCGATGTACTAAATTTTTCATCGACCGCAATCCGCTTTTTCCTTTGCCGGAAGCAAAAAGTGCGCCGGCAAAGTTTCGGCCCGAAACACAGCACAAAGTGCTCCAACTCCGGGCAGGTTTTTGCGTCGGTGGGCGCTCGGAAAATGTGCGCGGGGAACATTTTCGTTTCGGCGAACGCGCCTCGTCATTCCTGGCATCTTTTCTTCGGCGTCCGACGGGCGGGTAACGCGAGCGCGTCGAGTTAACTTTTCCGGCGAAAGATAGTTGGCATTCTTATAGACTGCCGCTGAAAACGTCGAACGGATGCGCGCGATTTCAGGAATCTTCGATGTTTTCTCTGGTTTTATGCGCTTACTTCTCTATCGAACATACTTTACGTGTTAAGTAGATTTTATCAAGGAATTTTCATGCATCGCATTCAGCAATCGAAGCCTAGATGTTTGGAATATTTTTCGAAAAAGGGTCATGCATGCGCTGAGACAATCTACATACCTGAATGATAATATTTCAATTGTTGTGAGAGTCATGCATGATATTTTGTTTCGGCTCGAATTTTCGTTTCTGACGAAAGGGCGTAGCGATTAATTAATTAATTAAAACGTAATAATTGTAAACCTATACGCAATGGACGCATAGTCCGGCCGGCCTAGCGACGGTCGCTGCAGCGGCGGCGGCAGCGGCGAAATTTATAATTGTCATTAATATTTTAATTAATAAATTATGTAATTAACGCGCGTGCACACATTGCAGCTCTACCTAGCGCGCAGCGTATAATTAATCCACTCGTTCAAATGAATTAGGGGCATTAACGAGTCCGCCGCGCCGTCGGGGCATATGTTTCGCAATGCAATGCAACCGGCCGCCCCCGGTTGCGCCACCCACTATCAACAGTCGTGGACACGTGTTTCGTGCATGCATCATGCGACGCATGCAGACGGCGCGCAATCGTTTTTGACCCTTTTTGCTAATCGAAAAATCGTCGGCAGCGCAAACGGGAAATCTTTTTGATGTCACAATCGAAATCGCGGCGGGGTATCGTTTGTCTGCATTGGAATTGCTATGCATAGAGCGCGGATGATTGATAGAAGTTGTCGGTTATTTGATTAAAGAAAACTTTTAAAGTAGTTGGCAAGTAGTTGCGTGTCGGCGGCGGCGTGCACGTGGAGTGACGGCGTCGCCGGGGGTTTTTGGCTCGGTGTCTGTGGAAGCGGTTGGGTGCGGTGGCGGCGCGGCGGGCCCGTAATGCGCGGCGATGGCCGGGCGCCGGCGGCGGCAGGCACCGGGTCCGCGGTCAGGCCACTGCCTAACCCCGGCATCGGTTGCGTGGTCGACCTCCGACGCCACATACACCACGACCATCGCCACCGCAGCCACCCACTTACACTAACGCGATTTCCACCTAAATCTTGATCGAGCGCGCCCGCACACTCGCAGCGTGGCGGCGGCGGCGGCGGCGGCGGCGACGGGCGCACGCAACACACGAGCGCGCCCGCACGAACGGGCGCGCGAAACCGACATTACACATCGACCGATATTACACACGTTCGAGTGTTTCGCAGCCGCCACCGCCGACGCCGTCACCGCCAAACCGACCCAACGCACGCCCGACCGCCGATTCGGATATTCAGACGTTTAGACGTTTCGCAGCGCGCCGCGGCGAGACGCATAAACAACACAATCGGAAGAGCGCCGCCGTTATGGGGTTTGCCCGACCGCCGCCAGGAACAAGGATAACCGACTTCTGACTTTATCAAATTTACCCATTATCCAACAACTAGCACGTGTCTCTCCGCGAATACACCCACGCACGAGTTATGTAAAAATTAATTCAATCGAAACGCCAACGTTGCACACATTTTGCGGCGAGCGCAAAAAATACGCGCAAAATAAAAACACAACCATCAATGAATGACGCACATTGTACGATCAAACGGTTTATTCCTGCGACAAACCTCGGCGCACATGCGATAAACGCTTGTTATCGGATTAATGAATGAATATTGCCGGAAAAAAATCAACGACCACTTCATCGCTGCATACATGCGGTTCGCATGTTGTTAATAAACCTTCATTAAACACATTGTACCTTAAAATTACATACAAGGTGTTAATTTTACAATAATGCAGAAAAAAGTTATTTTTCGCCTAAAAATTTTTTGAGTTTTAAAATTTTGTATTTTGTTTCAAGCGAAACTAAATGAAATATTTTTGGGTTTTGGCACAGAACGATTGGTATAAATAAAATGTTTACATGCGTAATTTATGCGCTATGTGTGAGGCGGCGACCACGCTGTGTGTGTGTGTGTGCGAATAGCGCGTTAAAAATCGATGCGTTTTAAAAGTGGCCAGAATGTAGCGGTATGTTTGAGGTATCACACAAACCCTAATGGCCGGGTTAAACACATCAAGTAGTGTGCATTTTTCAACCGGAGAGCGGCGCACACACACATTTTCACATACATTCACCCACGCCTACACACCTCCACCGCTGGTGGAAAAAGCTCGCACGGGTGTTTTCGACGTATTGGTGAGTGTGGAGTATATACACACACACATACATGCACACTGGGGGCGGCGATTCGCGCCAACACGCGCCGCTTCCTAAGTGTCCAAGCGCACACGTACGAATGCGGCGGCGGCGCCGGTGTGTGGTGCATTCGCAAATAACGCACACACCGAGAGTACCTCCGAGCGCGAATTGACGCTTCGTCCAGCAGCACACACTCATTACCTTTGGGCCGCGCGCGCAAACATGCGAGTCCGCTGCCGCCGCCGCCGCCGCGCGGGTGTACGGAAAAAAGCGCCGCGCTGAGCAAGATAACACCACCGAACGCGAGCGCAAAGTGGAAATGAAAAAAAGCAATATCATCGAATGCGCGCTCTCGGCGGCGGCGGCAGCGGTGCACGTGCGGTGGTAATGCGTAAAATACGTCGGTCGCACATCATACACACGTCGGCGCGCGCGCGCGCGACACAACATTTTCCTACAATAAAAACCGCCCGCAAAAACGCCACAAACGCACTTGAAACTCGACGCGTTTTTTTTTCTGCGCGCTGCTTTTGATTTACAACCAGCTCTCGAAATGTTTTTGTAATGATTGATATCGCTGTGGATGCTAATCGCAGTGTGTTTTATTTCAGGCAAAAGTTTCACGTTAACGATCACCGTGTCGACGTCGCCGCCCCAAATTGCCACCTACAATAAGGCCATCAAAGTCACCGTCGACGGGCCGCGCGAGCCCAGATCCAAAACGAGTAAGTTTTAATTTATTAATCTTGCACTTATTTAAATTTCCACGCCGAACGCAATGTTATTAATTAGCTGCAGTGAGTGAACCCCATTTTCTTCGCTGGTTTCCGGCTCGTGATTTCCTAATTTATTAAATTCCGAGCGTCTGGAGCGCGTTAAACTCTTAGCACTTCTTTAAACTGTTGCTTGCGGGGGCGAAAAGGAAGTCAGCGCAATGCGGGCAAATCCGATGGGGTCGAACTTTTCCTCTGCCTCCTTATTCTTTCCGCATCTTTACACACTTTCGCCGCGGCGTTTGTCTTTGCTGGTAACCTGTTGCATTCGCCGTGGGGGCCGTCTTGGCTCGCCGGCGTCTTTAAAACACGCCAAGATTGCAAATCCGGCGACGGCGGCGCGAACGTGTCGCGCCCCGTTCTCGGACGACTTTATTCACCCCTCTTGTTGCGTCACCTAATTCCCGTGTTTGTTGTTCATTCTTCGGTGTCTTATGCGCGTATTTATGAAGTTCATTACTTCATCATCTCACATTCCGACTTTTGGAATTCTTCGCTATACCACAGAGATTTTTGAGTTGGAAAATGTGAGGAAAATTTCGGAAATGTTTGCGATAGTCTACGTCTAATTCCGCACGCGAATAATTCAAATCAGGATGCATCGGATAAGTCCCTCGTCCCCTTCGGTTCGAACTCACACACATTATCCAGATCGCATCAGCGTCAACCCGGCGTCGGCGAACGACACGCGCAGGCAGGAAGGCGCGCGCTCGCATTTAGGAAATTGACTGACCCCTCGAGGAGATTCGTAGATTAAACGATCGATTAGTGCGAGCGCGCCAGAGACACATGCGAAATTACTTTGAATTTATCAATTAAATCGAGAAGAAAACTAATTAACTCAAAGCAAAACTACCAAGCCCAACACCCAACCATTTATAATTTAAACAAAATTAATTTATTAATTTAAATTCCCGTGCAGGTATTATTATGATATGTATGCATACCGGCTGATAACTGCGGGGGTCGTGTGAAATTTGATTCCGTGGACTCACGCGGCGCTTGCATCTGAATGTGTAAGCAATGCTCGGGAATTGTTTATGCACGCGCTGGCGTCTAATAATACGCGAATATCTCTGCTCCTGGTCGGTAAACCAAATGGGCGCAGCTTGAGTGAACCGTGTTTACGCTTCGGGGGACGCCGCTTTGCTTTTATTACTCGTTTTGCTGCTTTTTTTTTCACTTTGTGCTGCGCGCCTCCACCGGCTGCGCGCAAGACGACAATGCATCGCGGCGAAAACTCTCTGATGTCGTCTGCCGGGCGTCTTTTTTGTCTATCGTTTTATGGTTACTTTACTGCTTCGTTTGAGGCGCGCGGCGAAACTCCCGAACTACGAAAAACTAATCGTTAATTCTCGACTATTAAATTCTGCAGCCGGCGGCGAGTGCAAGCTTAGAGCTTTTAAAAGCACGCACACACCACCAACACAGGCCGAAATGTTACATACAACTTGTTACCGGATTTCGTTGCGAAACCCGAAAAACACCAACTTTTCATAATTTTCCACTCGCGAGAAATTTTGCTCAATGCGAAAGTAGTTAGTTGCAATGCTTGGACGGGATGCAAAATGTTGCTGGCAGCCGCCCCCCGACGTGGGGTTAATTATGTATGAAGTTTGAAAATAGTTCGGTTTAACAAGCTGTATTCAATCGCTGAATCAGTGCGGAGTGTGTGCACTTTCCACGCTGGGAAAAGTGCAGCATTTTCCCGTCGCCTTCACACCTCCCAAGCTCCGCCGGAGTGCGAGGACAAGTGTGCAAACTCTCACCCTAATCTAATACATGTCAGATCCGAGCGGAGACTCGCAGCGCGAAAAGTGTCCATCTGTCCGAGCGGCCGTGCGGGGCCCACGTGATAACGACAACTACAACGAAATTACGGCCGACTGCAGGCGCTGCTGGAGACATTTCGTTAATAGCCGCGCGCGCATTGTCGCAGGTTTTGTCTCCTGCTGATTGCACCGCTATCGCCGCCGCCGCTGCCGTAGACGTTAATTAATATATACTGGAAGGACGCTCGCAAAGTGGGAAAACGTAATTATTTTGATGCGAGCGCTGCGCGTCGAGTACAACCCCAGGTTGTACCCGGCTGTCACCCGGACGCACTTCCGGAAGACACTGATGTAGCGATGGATTTTAAACGAATTATTGTGTGTCATTTTGCGCCTACAGCCCGCAAACGCCCCTGACACACTCCTGGAACTGATTCGCTTAGATTAACGAAAAATATTTCCTATGAAGGGTACGTGAAGCAAATACACCTTCTAAATATTCATCCAGGCCGCCGAAAAGTTTGCAGTGTAAGTCCTTGGTGAGTGTCGAGTTCGATCTGCATGAGGCTGGCGTGAGGAGAAACGCAACGAATTTCCCTAAATTTGCAAGCGACGTGGCGCGGACGCGAGCGCGGCATAGGTACCCGAATTAATGAATTGAATTGGTTGATTAATTAATTAGAGACCGGGGCTCATCTGGGGCCTCTCCCGCCGATTCTCCGACTCGGCGAATATATCCGAATCGAGTACCATTCCTGACCCTTTCCTGACGTTTTCTCAGCTCGCCGCCGCCGCCACCCCCAGCCGCCTGCCGACATCGCGTGTTACAACTATTGCGCCCCTTTCGCCGCGTACCTATTTCCCTATTTCAATTTACATTTACATTTATTCTCATTGATTTCCACGTTGGGATTGGGTCCTCGGCCCGTAGCTACTCGTTTATGCATTGTGTTCAGTTGTTTCAGCGTTGGGCATGTGCGCGCCGCACTTCGAATTTGATAATTAAGCAAATGCAAATTCATTAACATGCATTGCCGTTTTTCTGCAAAGTTCCACCGAGTAAAAACAACAATTGCAGCCAGTAAAACACATTTTTTACGTGTAATGTGCCATGTGTGTTGCCTATCTCTATAAAAATAGCCAAACAGAAGCCATTTTGGTAGTCATAAAATAAAACAACGCTTTTTACACGTCGGTTGTTGTATTTTATGAATTTCGAATTTGTTTGATGATAAATCATAGTAAGACGCTGACAGGCAGACGTCGCGGGCGATAACCGCAGGGCTTGTTTGCCAGATAACGCTCGGGGGTCCTGAAGTTTACGCGCGCCGTGGCCCCAACGACCGACTGGAAGCCGGAGTGGAAGTTTCAAGCCTAGTTTGTTCCAGAGAAATTGCTACAACTTCCTGCTATATTAGTTCACTTTAACTT
The DNA here is from genome assembly GCF_025399875.1 of Dalotia coriaria. NCBI lineage: Eukaryota > Metazoa > Arthropoda > Insecta > Coleoptera > Staphylinidae > Dalotia > Dalotia coriaria. The sequence goes on along the minus strand of NW_027045443.1, from coordinate 4,143,014 downwards.
CTCTTGTTCCCTTCTAGGAGAGCTCGACGGCCATCCCGTTCATTCCAGGCGACATCCTCATTTCAGCAAACTTGCGAACAATCATCTTCCAAAGGGTGCCGGTTATTAATAAGAGATATTGAAGACATTTAAGTCATTGCAGTACAACTTGGAGCACCCATTGAAGTTCGCCAAGTCATCGAGATCATTAGCTTACTAATTCTGCAACTGCGGCTGGAATTCAACGATTTATTTTTTTTTCATTGTTGTTTATTGTAGTTATGTAGTTGGTAGCTATATGTGCCTTTTATATTGATTTCGGACAGCATATATGGATCTAATGCGATAGTGCTTTCCCTTCTAGGACAGCAGCAGCAGTTCCACTTCGCTTTCGGCCAGCGGCCGTTCCCGTTCGCCGCGTCGGACCCTCTGACCGGCTTCCGAATGCCTCCGATCGGAAATTGCAACAGTACGTATTCTAATTATTATCGTGCTTCATAAAAACCAGCATCCAGCTTGGATATAACTCAGATATAAGTCGGGTCCGGAATAAATTTCGAATCTAAGTCAGGATGTTGAAAGTCTCGAAAGAGGCAATAAATGCACGGATCTACGCTTCTTTGAGTGCCATCCAAATATATTTCGACGCCGGAGTTGGGGCACTAAGTAACAACATGCAATAGTCAGCATCAGCAGGTCGTTTAGCACCAGACTGGGTTCCGCCACGCGCAGTCATTAAGACTAAGATCTATGAGGTGCAAGTTGGAGATTTTCGTAGATTTCCACACTTCGCCGATAGTTTTATGCAAATCTTTTAGTTTTCACTCGTAGTTGTGTAGTGTGCGCAACACCGTACAATTCAAGTACGCAGAAAGGAGTACAGGAAGCGGAGTAAAAGGACATGGAATGGAAGATTAAACATTGAGCAGTGAGTACTGAGCAAGCACGCGTACTCGGCGTACATATTAAAACGATTCAAACAAATTAAGTTTAACTTCTCCCAATGGTGTAATAAATATAATTCATTACTTTCCGCGTTTTCGCGCTCGGGAGCGTGCGCGCGCGGCGAAACCGAGCGGAACATAACATATTCAAAACGTTCCGGCCGTTGTCGACCTTTTGCCACCACTGGCTGGCACTGTTTTTCACCCCGACGCGTTATTTACATGATTTACACGAAAATTTCGCATGGAAAATTCATGCGCACGTTGCGTCAAAAATTACATCCGCAACAAGTCATCAAATCAAACCGAAGCGAGCGCAGTTTTTCGACTGATTTAATTAAAATTTACAAATCCGCTGAGCTCATTTATCCGATTGTTGCCGGTGATGATTTTCATCTTTGATCGTTGTACATTTATTTCATTCAGTTGGTGAGTAATTTGTGAAGAGTAAAAATGCGTGCTGCTGCTGCGTTTAAGTAAATTTTGCTTCATTATTTGCGGTGGCAAACAGAAAAATTACATCGATTCGAATTCAAAATATGCCACGCAAACACACATTGTTACGCGCTGTGTTTGTCCCAGCGCGTCGCGCGCGCGTTCGATCGAACATTTCGGCAGTTTGTTTGTTATTGAATCGCCAGCGGTCGCCGCAAAAACGAATTAATTGACTTTTTTCCATTTTCCAATTTTCCATTTCGCTCTTTATACATTGCGATGCGTGGCGCGTTTGTTCCCGGCCTCATACAGCACGTTCAACAAAACAATCCTCAATCGAAAATTCAAACAAACACTTTAAAAACTTCTCCGGATGAAATACGATCGAATCAAATGAAAACAAATCTGTCTGTTGACGATTTCAAGATCAATAGTGTTTGGCAATGCTAGCGATTTTTTTTTTGCGTAAAAGTAAACATAAATATCAACACTCGGAGTTGCTTGGAGTGCACAAATGTCCGCAAAAACAGTCACGACCGATCATCACGCTCGTGCGTCGATTTTTTTCGCAATTCGCTTGTTTAAAGCGAACAACGCTGCGGAAAAAACGATCAAATTGTCAATCGTATCATGGCACATCGCCGCAGCGGAAAGCGAAGCGCGATAAAATGCGAAGCACGCGCGCGGCCGATTTGCGTATTGTTTTTCCACGCATTGCGTAAATAATGATTTAATTGCACGATAATTAAGCGATGCAATTACTTGATGCAATGATTTCGGCCACCGCGAAGAGGCGCGATTAATTGGCCATAATTTAATTTGGTACTCATTTTATCGAATGCACAATTTTCACGTTTCGGCCGCGACGGCTGGAATTTTTATGCGCGAGGATTTAAATGAGTGAAATTCGGTGACACGTCGATGACAATTCGGATACCTTTTGGAAAATGTCATAATTTCTGGTAATTACGATTGTTCGCTGCAATTTTCCGCCGAGTGTAGTTGACATTCGACGTGGGGCGACGGGCGGCGGCGGATGGCCGAAAGCTGTGGGAGTTTTCGGGTCGATATATGCTCATCAAGTGCATTACCGACATGTACAGAGTACACACTCCATTATATCAACTATAATACCTATTAGTACACCAATTAAATTTCCCTCGGCAGCGCCCCGCGTGATCGCAATGTGTGGGCGTCCGAAGCCGGCGTTTCGTTACGTTTTACCGCCAACGCCGCCTCCGCCGCTGCAACACATCCGCAGATAATGGACCGTCCGTGCGCGGTCCACACCAGCCCGCACAAAGTGTAATATGAAATGGTAAATGAGGTCGAATTGCATCGGCGTACACTGCAGCATGCATACGCGCGCAGCGCTGCTGCTATTAGCGGGCGGCAGGCGGCGGGCGATACTTCTATCCGTTCCATCTGATAATTTAAATTAGATTATTACCGTTCTGCAATCGATAGAGGTGGGCAGTGTGCGCGTGAAAGCGCCACTCGGTTATAACTTGCCACACACTACCATCACGCTGCTGGTGGTAGTGGTGGTGGGGGTATTTTTTAGCCGAAATCGAAATGTGGCCTAATTGGGTTGTTGGAAATGTACGAAAAATGTTTCGTTGCAGACATGCCGCAATTCGGGCTCACATCAACGAACTCCCATTGGGGCTACAGCGCGGCGAGCGCGTACTCCCCGTACTTCACACCCAGCTCCTTGGGGTCCTGTCCAGCACCTTCCTCCTCGCAGTTCAACACTCCAGCGTTGGGTTTCTCCGGGGCCGCGCCTGACCAGACCACCACTCAGGACGCGTTCGCATCAGGTAAGTAAATCAAAAAGATCACCACTGTAACCCACACGATTTTACGTACGTTTCCATGTTAGTATTACCAGATACGGGTTCCTCGGACCTGGATCAACACCTTGGGTTAGTCGCAACGCAAACCCACACCGGCGGTCAGAATCAAAACAGCTCCTCGCTGCTGGTACCACGTTATCCATCCAATAACGACTTCAGTCTGTCGGGTTCGCGTTCCCTCAGCGACAACTCCAGCACAGCGGAGAGCCCCGTCCAGGAAGACATCCTCAGCCAAACCCCCCTGGGTGCTTCTGCAAATGTCAACCACCCGAACAACTCCAGCAACTTCCAGTTGCATCAAAACATGGCCCCAACGACGTATGCTTCAGGCAACTGTAATAATTCGTTGTACCCTGTACTACCAGCAAGTTTACTCTACTCTCAACTCTACTCAGCTGCGAATCAGTCTCATAATTTCCACTCCCTGCATTCACACTCCTCGCAAGGACACGCCAATGATTTGCAGAGCGTTATGGATCAACTCTCCACAACAAATCAGCGACATGGCACGCACGGTACGCAGATGAACAACGGCAGCACCGATTTGCTTCTCACCAACTCAGCGTCCTGTGCAGCCGCAGCTCAGCGACAAGACGACGCACGGCTCAACGCCAATCAACAGCGAGGTCCAGCCGCACACAACACCGACGCAGTGTGGCGCCCATACTAAAAATATCCAAAGATGTACAAAAACTTAATTAATTATCATCAATCATCCAAAGTCATACAACCTAAAAAAAGTGAGCCAATGTATACATTAGCGTAAGTTCTACCTTCTAACGAATAAAAATAAATTTTTTGTATAATAAATGCTCGGAATGGACGCAAGTTTAAACGCTAAGTGCAATATAAAGCCAAAAAAGTTTTAATTAATTTTAAACAAATCAACTAGTTAATTACGTGTATAAATAACAGTTAATTACGTATTTAATGAATTATTACATTAAACAAACCACTAATCGTAAACCGATTTAGGCGATAAGGGAATTAAAGTGCAAACAACAACATTTTTGACGATGTGTGCGGACAAAAGTGAAGTGAAAGCGTGGAAATGATGGAAAACTAGGTTGATGTTTTAAATCTCACTGTTATTTATTGCATATGAACTCTTACTGATAGCATTATTAAGGTGTGATACCAAGGACTAACCGAACTAACCATAAATACATAAATGTGAAATGTATACAAAAGGCAATATTAAATATGCTACTAAAGATCATGGGGCTGTTAGTATAATAACTAGACACATCTCAAAACTTTTCATTTTTTAACTAATTTAATTTATTTCATTATAAACAATATGTGCAAAAACCGAATGCTATGAGCCATGTTCTGTTTCTTAATGTATCCTACGATGAAATTCTATGAGAATTGTAAATTATTAATTAAAATAAAAGCAACGATAAATCCAAAACCAAAGGCGGTTTTCATTCGCAACTTTCTCTCTGTGACTTTCAGGAGCTGGAAAATGATCGAGGCTGTGTAAATATTTTACATACTCGACGCGCGTAATTAAAAGATCACAATAGCGAGGACTTAAACAAATTACGAACTTTTCATTAACTTCATTACTCGCCTAACATAATTCATTCATATTTAATATGAAACTTTGCGTTGTATCCGTTCGTCGGAACTTGCGAAGGTTTGCTGCGTATGTACGCGCTTATTACCGAAATGATCTATATCTTGAAGTGCGTGTTTAAACTGCGCCGCTCCCATTTAAGTTTTGTGTTCAGATTGCGAACGGGATAAGATGCTGCTGCCGCCGCCCCCGTTGCCGCCGTCAAATGTTGTGCACACACGCGCGACCCTTCGACATGGTTGGTACACGTTGTACGTGTCTAGCGACACGCGTTGTTTCGCGGATGCCACTTTGCTCCTCGACTAAGTGAGTAACTCCGGAGTTCCCAGAGGTGTAATAAGGGCATAACCCTGATTAACACATACTCCATCTTGCGTTATTATCTTAACCCTTCTTGATTAATACGATATTCCTGCGGATGAGGTTTACGTCATACTCCTGGGAGTATGATGGCATATATTTTATACAGAATAATTTTTTGTTGTTGTTTTGAGATGAATTTTCTGGAGTAATGCGGATGCGCCCCATACGTAAGAGAAACACGTTCGAAACTTCAATCAAGATATAAATTAAACACACTAAATCAATATAGGAAAGTACTCGCTCCGCTCTCGTAGATGCTTTAACACACACCGCCGCCGCCGTGTGCATTACGCGCGCGGTGCTGCCGCCCCCAGTACATGTTTACTCGTCGCGTGTGTGCGTAATGCGGCTTTGTTCTTCTCCTACACGCCCGTCTGCCGGTCTCCACCGAAAACCATCTCTTCATCCATTCGATTTTCGCAAATTCGACTATGCACGGCGCGGCCGCCGCTCGGGGAATACGCCGTCTATACGAATACGACGAACGAAGTGAGACGGCGATAATTAAAGCGCGCTCATCAAACGTTGCACAGCAATCAAAGCGACCGCAGGATTTCGAACGAGCCTGCCGAAGGCAGACGCTGCTGCTAAACGTTTTCTCTTGTTGCCCTTCTATTCGCATTGTTATTAGTTTTGCGTTCTTTTTTAACTACATTTTTCTCTTTTACGCGCCGGAAAAAACAGTTAAAACATTGAAAGGAAAAGAAAATGATTTTCTTATGTAAGATTGAATGCGTGGCGCCGCCTCGTGTCTCCTTGAGACAACTTTTAAGAAGTAGCGACTTGGAAGAAAAGCACCTCGCTACTTGAAGGGGAAAAGTGGCAGTTTTTCCTCGGGGTGAGGGCGCATGAGAACTACGACTTCGGCCGTCTTCGGTTATACCCGCTCTGGTGTTTACTGCAGGGTGCTTTGAACCGATGATGTCCGAAGCAGGGGAGACGCGTGGAAAGCGCAGGGAAAGTTCCCCTGCGACTTTCTTCTTTCTTTCGTCCAAGACGTTGGGAATCTTAAATATACCAACTTGCACCCGACGCCACCAGGGTGCGGTATGTGGTCGTCAAGAAGAAAAAAATATTTCTAGAAAATAATTCAACCACTCTCTTCTTCTTAATTCTAATCCTGCTATTCGTAGATTGCAGGAGATATGAACAGAAGGAAAATTGCGGTTTGTAATTGGTGGCAGCGCGCTGCCGATAGTCGTTTTCATCAATTGGATGAGTACACCGACGAATTGTATTTATGGTGCGTTGGGGTGGCGGGCGACGCGTTAGACGCTCGCCGTCGCGACGCATCTCTTCTTGCGGTTGGTTTGCGGTTAGTCGGGGCGTGGTTTGCGGTCGCGCTTTCCGACGCGATTGGAAGTCTCCCACGCGCGATTTTGCGGTTGACGCATGTGGCGGCGATCATCGTCGCCGGTTTTTATTGGACCTAGACGCTACCCCTTAATATGCACCCCTTAGCTCCGAAAAATTAATGATGTCCATTTTGAATGTGTGCCCGAGGAATTCCTCGCGATATTCAATATCGGGGAAAAATTGTTTGCGTTTGAAGCACTAGATGATAATAAAATAGGCGAATCGACGGACGCGGAGCTGGAGAATGCACAGCACAATATTTTCAAATAACGCAACGCGAATATTAAAATCGTGCAGGTATTTCATATCGATAACAATCTCGGCAGCGGCGGCGCTCGCGCATATTCCGAACAATCCTGGTATGCTTCCGATCAGTGTTAATGGGTGCGAACTGCTGGAAATAGTTGGGATTGTTATCGATAAAATGCGAATGACGCATATTTGTCACTACACGTTACGTCCCGCGCGGAATGTAACAAATATGAAGTTTTGGCGCATGCAGAGCCGGGAGTAATGCTGCCGGCAAAACCACCGCCGGCGCACACAATGGCAGCTTGCATTTCCACGATTTTTGCCCCCCGATGACGAATGCCATTCCGGCACGCGCCGAATTTAATTAATAAATAATCAAATAGTTAGTTGCATCTTCATAAGTTTGCGCGGGGCTGGAATGCGGCGGAGTCACCTCCGCGCGCTGCTTGTGTCACCGGCATCATAATTAACATTCCAGTAATAGTGCGCTGCCGCCGCCGATCGATCGATTATGCGCGCTTTTTCGGAGCGCGCTCGGCGAACACAATCGAAGCCAGCGCTAATAAGCCACTTGACGCGCAGCGCAAGACAACGAGTGGCGATGCGTCCGAGACTCCGAGGGTGTTTTGTACTTTATGTTGTTAAGGGTCTGGCATCGATCCCGTCGAGCGGTACTCCAGTTACAGCGCGCCCAACCCCAACCCACCCCCACGCCGCCTCCGCGACCTTAAAGCGCAGCCGACACGGCAATAAGGAGGCAGAAATATAAGGTGTTCATTAGAGGGTAATTAAGACGCAGGTTATTACTCCGCAGAGGGCGCTTTCGCCGACGCTAATTAAACAAACTAGCGCACCGAGCACTTTCGCTGCCGCTGCCGCTGACAGCCCCTTCAAAGAAATCCTCACGCAAAAAAAAAAATTTCAATTTTTTTCTTCTTCACTCGCCGCGTGTAAATTAAATTACTCACAGGTCATAACGATAATATTGTTTAATATTAATAAGACGAAGGAGGTGTCAGCATGGTCCTGGGTCCTTAATCTTAATGGCGATCGCACGTTGTCGTGCATATATCAGGATGCCCGCCGTGTCAGCGCCCAAACATATCGCTGATACGCATTCGGAAAGCGCAGCAAACAACAGTGTTGCAGGAGGACAAAGGACGAGCGCAGGACTTATCGAATATAGGATGTGGAGCGCCGGGGAATTAACTAAAACACACTTACGTTTAAAGGGGCTTGTTGTTTGCCGCCTTGGAACGCTTGCTTTTAGCGCTCCTTAGACTGGAGGCGGCGGCGAACAATGGGCGCAAATCGAACACAAAGCCTTCTCCTCCGTCCGAGCGGCTTCCCGCCGGGGCTGGAAACTAATTTCGACCCATTTGGTTATTAAAATGTTTACGCGCGCTTTGTCTGCGATTTTTGCATCCCGGGTCTTGAAAATTAGCTAAGCTGCCGGCGTAATTAACGAGCAATTGAAGGCGTTCGCGGGCGATGCAATGTTTTAATTAGAAAAAACGTCGAGAGCGCTCCACCGCCGCATATTTAATGCTCATCGGCGCATATTTGTTTGGAAGCCGCCTTCGAAACGTCTTCTTAATATCTAAGACGCCGGGGTTGAAGATGGGGGTGAGGATAGCGCTCCCGCGGGTGAAGTTGCGCTAATTAATGGGACGCTACTTCGCTAAATACAACTCCGCCTGCATAATTATTACGGGCGCTACGGGCGCGAACCATTGTCAAAAACAACCCCTGCCTTTAATTTTCAATTTCTACGTTGAACGCGCGCCGCCTCCAAAGTGGCGAAAATGCATTTTCAAGACACAGTCACCGCGTGTATAACATTTTATTAAAAACGGAAGTCTATCGGATGTGTGGGTGGTATGTATGCCCCCAATATATTGTATAAATATGGCGGAGGCGGTTGTCGTACGGCGGCTGGTAATAACTTAGGTGTTGTTGGTGTTCCTGGCCGCGCTCGGGGACCGCCTGCGACGCGCTCGAATTCGGAATCAATTTATGCCTTCTGGGCCATAATATTGCATATTTTGTGTATCCCTCGGGGGCGCCGCCGCCGCCGCGCCATAGTAACATGCACGGCCGCACGCGTCTGAATATTGCACGAGCGCCAAGACGCACATTGGCGAAGAAATCATATTTTCGGGACGCGCGTTTTTATGCCAGCAGCGTGTTTTTTTTCTTCGGGCGTCCCACTCATATATTGCTCGTGAATTATTACGGGCGCGCCATGAAGAAATCAAGGCCGTCGGTGAACCCTCCAGTCGGCGAAAATCAATGATATCGTCATATATTGACGAGCGGGCTGATCGTGCGATTGCGTTGAGTGAGTGCGGAATCTTCGATTTGATTCGATCTGAAATTCCCGACCGAATCTAATTAAAAAAATACAACGCCAACGCCGGCAAATTTAATAGCTGGGCTGACGCGGGGGAGGCGATTCGATTTTTTTCCTCTTTATCTAATTTAATTCGTCCGCGCGACGCAAACAGCCGCCGACGACGTGAAGGCGTCGCCGCCACCGCCCGCAATTACATTTTCCCCGTTTCGTTTCGTTTTTTTTTGCTTCTGTCAACGGCGCGGTGATAGGCGCGCGTCGTTATGCACGAAGAAGTTAATGAAACGAGATTTTTCACGCGCGACGCCGGCTGAAAAATCCTGACAGCTCAAGTTTACGACTTCATGTACCGAGAAGCGAGGAAATTATTTGCCGGGCGCGAAGATGGAAAGCGGAAAATGCTTCGGGTCGAGGCAAGTTCTTAATGAATAGCCTCAAATGCTGTACCAATCGGCACATACATCTTCCTTGTCCAATTGTTAACTTGTTTCTTCGCTCGTATATCATTCGGGGCCTTCTTCTGCACACGGGTCGGGTACACACACGCACACACGCCTGAGGAATGGGAGAATGATGCATCGAGGTTCGTTTGCTCTTCCGGGAGGCGCTGCGCAGGCAAACGAACGAGAGATGCTGCCCTTGTCCTGTCGGCAACTACTGCCACCGACGGGCAGGAGATTCGCCGCGCCGCCACCACTACATATTAGAGAAGTACTAATAAATCAACCCCTCATAACGCAAACTTATTAGTGCGGCCGGTTGTAATTTATTAAATTAATTTACGCCGAAACTAGACGAAACTCCAGATAAAAATCATTTCGAAGCAAAAGCAGCTGAAGAAGCATCTCATCCCCCTTGGTTTAAGTACCAGCGAAAGATGGATCTGCTGTATAAATATTAGAGCATGTCCTGACCTTAAAATGCAGACGCACACAGACATCGCGCATATTTAAGTATGCAAACATATTCAGTGCGCTGCCTTTTCCGTTCCGTTTGATTTCGCTCCGTGCGCCCTCCGGCAGCATCGCGCTGCTGTCAAACCGAGTCGAATCAACGAACCGTCAGATCGCGAATATCGCCTGCTTGTTGTTGGCGTCACTTTACATTCGCTCCGGCAGCCGGCAGCCCTCCAGTCGGTTGATTTAATGCGGGCGCTCCGCTGGGGCGGCGCGATACTGTTACATGTGTACATGGAAAGTATCAGCAAATATGCGATGTCAATATGTCATCAATGTCAACTTCTTGACGTATCAATGTGGGTTTTATTTTTTTCCCCACCAGAAAGAAACATTTATAATATTATTGTGTATTTTTGTTTTTTTTTTTTAATTTTTTAAATTTAAATAATTCTACGCTGACAACTGAAAAAGGTGGAATTCTTCCTGGTATGGAAATTCAATGCGAATGCTAGAGAATTCTCTTTTTCCTGTTGGGTATCAAAGGGTTTTCGGATTACTTAATGGCGTGTAAATGCCATTGTTCTTTTTTCCGCCGGTGAAGATTCGTTTTTCGGCCCCGCTTGAAAGGGTTCCCACTTTCCGAGCAGCAACTGGGAGTATTGCTAATAAATATTAACAGCAGCGGCGGCGGCGCGCACGCCAGTCCGTAACTCTTTTTTCTTATCGCGAAGACAATGTTTCTCTTCCGCCATGCGCGAAGGAAATTGCATTTTTAATAGACTTTTTGCCGCGTGCGGGCGTTGATCAACCGAAACGAGCCACCGATATTATGTGCGCCCGACGGCGGCGGCGCGATGCGCCTACGCGACGCGATGATGGCGTCGCTCGTTATTATTATTACGAGAATAATAAGGCGAATCGCGCTTGGGTAACGTCGCCCGAGGAGGCGAGGCGGCGAGCGGGGGTGGAGGCGGTTTGGCGGTGTAGCGGCGGTGGGCGCGATGCTCGACGACGGCAATACGCTGGTAAGGCGAATATCCCCAACAGGACCTCTCTATCTCCCTTCTCGGGGCACCGCAGCGCGGCGAGCGGCGACCCGCGTAACTTCAATGCAAGATTTAATTAAATCCAAGTCTTGATTTATTGTCGCTCGACCCCCGGCGAAGCTACCGGGCGGGCGGGGGCGGCGCGCACAAGGCAGGCGAGGAGACGGCGCGCGTCCCTGGCAGTCTCTTCGGGCACGCCGCGCACTCCGCCGCCGCAGCCCGGCTTTTTCCCTAATGCCATCTCTGTTGTTTACGCTTTCTATTCCAGCGCCCGAGCGCCGAAACCCCTTTTATCAGTATGAGATTTATTGTTTTATACACCCGCTAGTTGCAGGACCCAATAATACAACACATGTACTTTAAATTTTCAAATTTAAATCAATCGTAAACAAAAAATTCAAAAATTTAAATCCTGTGAATGGCAATTTGTCTCCGTTATGCGGATTTTTCGCTGATATTAAAACTGAAAGTGAACCTCACAAGGGTAAAATCTATTGACTCGCGATCGTGGGAGGACGAAAAGCCCAAAAAGCCCGACAAGCTACTTATGCCATATAGACGCGCATTAAGCCGGAAATGGAAGGGCTGTGAGCGCCCGCGCTAAGAAAACAACATCCCCGAGCAACATCCGCTAAAGACTACCGAAGCTGGTTTACCTATAAACTACCCTTAATTCCGACATCCCTCTAAATTACGATCCCCATTCGTTCGGCGCGCGCGTTTTTTTCACCCGCGCGCGCGCTTTGTCGGACACAAAGCTCGGTTCACTTTCACCTTGCGCTTTATACTTCACCTAATACCGGGCGTGTAATGTGAGGGGCGGCTAAACGCGCGACGGAGACTAAATAACTACCCCATTACGCCACCGAGTTGATAGAAGGCGCCGAAAAATTAGGGCGACTTTTTTTTGCTTCTCCTCTCTTGTCCTTCACGCGAACACCTTTGCATCACCGCCGCTTTATTTATTTTTAAGACGCCCGAACGTGCAATCCGGCCGGTTATATGTGCCACCCCCGGAGGACGCGCGGCTAATTTGCATATACATGTGTTTTCGGCTGCACATGATTTCTTCATTTCGGGCCGCCCCCCTTGCATGTCGGCTTCAATTTTATTTTATTGCTTGTAATTTCCTCGACAACAAGACTCAAAAATTCATTCCGGAGATTTACGCCGGATTGCCTCTGGGTGGTTTTAATGAATAGCAGAGAAAAAGATACAAATATCGATGACGACTTTCTTGATCGGAAATGTATAGAAACAGTGAACATTCTAATTCCAGCCAAAGTTGGAACGTTTCGTCGCTTGGCAACCACTTTATGGCCATCGGCGATTCGCTCGGAAATACACTCACATACACGCAAGTCGATGGAATCCTGCACGAGAACAATCGAATTGCAAAGTTTCACTGCACACGTCTTGCGTTTTTCTGCTTGTTTGCAGCGTTTTGCAATCAATTGAAGCATGGGGGGAAGCAGGACGCATCCATAAATAAATTCGAATTAAAACGTTTTCTTCCCGACGCTCTCATTTGCTTTATTGGAAAGTTTTTGTTGGAGAAGCAAGCGTATAAGGACGTGGTGGAGGCGGCAGCAGCGGTGGTTGTAGTTTGCATACGTCGGTGCTAAGCCACCGCAAGCGTCTAACCGCCCGGCCGCCAGAATGAGCATTCGGTCAACCGTAGAGTAGTGAATGTCGGTTGCGTTCCAAAAATCAAGCAAAGGATTGTGTTTTGCGCTCGCGTCACTTCCGGCTCTAGTTTAATAAGTTCGACGTGTGTGTGCGCGGGCGACGGCGCTGCGCCCGCCGCTCCGAGGGGTAGTTTTTAATTAAGGCGACAGAACGGGCGCGTTAAGAATTCCCAGCATTCCGACCAGCGCATAATTGTATTCCGCCTTGTTTGTTATCCTTGTTATTTATATGGCGCCGGCACCCCGATTAGGAAGCGACCGAAGCGAACAAAGGCGGAAAAAACTACGAACGGCGGAAAATCGGTTTCGGGGCGGCCGCGCCGCGCCGCGAATAAGATGTAGCCGGAATTAAATTAGAAGCGGCTCGCTCCGCAATTAACGTTTATTAAATTATAAATGCAAGAAGTAAAAAAGTTGCCGCGCATACAAAGCGAATACTCGAGAAACAAACAAAATTTTTTTTTTTTGTGGAAAAATTTTAAATTCAACCATAAGTGAGTAGAAAAAGTTTAATAACTTTTGCAAGTGGTAAGTTTGCTTATGGGTTTATATTTCTTAGGCATGCGTATTAGATATGGCATCCAAAGTCGAGAAAATGTGCTTCGCCTTGGCCCAGACCGAACGCAGAGAGAGAGTTTCGGAGAGCGTCGTCGTGTCGGTAACAGCTGGTTAGGCGACAGCTGTTTCCAGCAGGGATAACAGGAATAACACACAATATAAATACCCTATTTTTCACAATTCACGCAGCCGGTTTCATTTCCACTCTAACTGCAGTTAGGATCGCATGCGCCGCCGCCGCTCACAGTATCAAAAAACGCCAAGAAGTAAATCTCGAAAATCCACCCCAATTTAAATCTTACCCAGGCGCTGTTTTTTTTCTCTCCAATGCAAAACTTTTTTTTTTGCGGGTTGTCGGTCTACTGTGGCATGAAATCTGCCTAATTTCACGTTTAATCTCCATATTGGCAATCATTCGAATTGGATTTTTAAGCATCTAATATGCGCGCCAAAGCGTAAAGATCAAAGTCCTGTTTGCATCTTTTTTTCTCCGTCGTCGGAATCTTACCAGTTCGACTTGGAGTCGTCGTGAAAGCAGCGTAACCGGAGCAGGAGTCCGATCCAATCGATTTCGAATTAAGATTACGATTTTAAAGTGCGCGGACGAACATCAAACGGACATCGTTTTGCATCCCTCAACCTCGACCAATTCCAATATCGATGCCTACGGAGTATCTGCTTGCAAACCGGTGGGATTCTTGCGAATTTTATGAAACTAATTTAACGCCAGGGTCTTAGGAAGCGTCTATTTTTACCTGTTTTGCTGACACTGTGACATTGTTACTCATTATATTGAGTATTGTGCATTGGATACCGAAAGGACGAAACGTGATTACGCGGCGATTTGGCCAATGAGCGTGTATGTCCGTAGGCGGGCGGCAGCCGGCCTCACTGGACACAATTAGAAATATTTCATCAAATTCTTCTCTAGAATTTTGCGCTGTAGTTGGTAAAAACTTAGATTCTGAGTATTTGTAAATTTAATATAAAAACTTTTGCCTTTTTTTTTACTTTCACCTTTAAAACCTCATTATTCACGGTTTTAAGACACTGAAAGTGGTATTTTAAACACAGCCGTGACTAAAGTATATAATACACCTGTTTGTCTTCAAAATTTTTGCATAAATCAACAAAATTTTAATATTTTAAAAGTACCATAAAAATATCCGAGTTGAAAAGATGAACATTTTAATTGCCACTCAAATCCGCTCAATTTTCATCACATGATTACATCATTCGAGTCGATTCTGGTTTCGGTTCGATCGGTGGACGCGAGTTAGACGCACACACAAAGCACGCGCAAGTGCTCGCCGAACGCATGGGGGCATTGCAACATGATTAGATAATAAATACTGAATGGCGTTCGACCGTGCCGGGGAATGCCCGCCCGGCGGACACTTTATTCGCGTGTGCGATGATGTTACAATTCAATCTATTCATTTCTAGTCGTTCGACAAACATTCGAGCGCGCCCACGTGCACCGGCACTAAATGCTAAATGCAACAGCCATCCTAAACTGATTAGTGACTGATGGTGATGGCCCCAGCGCGCATCGCGCAACTCTAATAATTCAGGTTTACCTTCGTGTTACATGTCAGTTAACGCAATACTCGCCGGCCACAACTAACCAAATTTTTATTGCCGTGTTAGTTTCGCTTGTAATGCGAAAAAATGATTGGAAAAATCGTTCAAGTTAAAGGGTTGATGCATTGGAGAGTAATTACGCTCTTGTACGCCCCCGCTGATAATTACTCGGCATTCTTTAGTGCTGAATGCGGCGTTAACGAGTCTTAACGAATCATTGTCTGGTGAATTTCGTAAAAATCGATCTTTTTTGATGACAAAATGACAACGTATGTTTCTTATCTCGAAGACCGATGAAGTGTTAATCAATCTTGGCCTCAAAGTTGCTGGTTCACGTGTTTACATTACGCTCACCTTTCCGAGGGTCTTCCGGGCGCTTGATAGATGAGGCTCCGAGTGCAGGTTTTATGCAATTTTTCGCGTCCGAAGGGCCCGGGCAATTTTCTTGTTGATTTAGTAGATAAGGGTCATCAATAAGATGAAGTGCCGGTCATTTCGGCTTTACATGCGTTCGAGGACGGTCGCGCACTCACCCCAAGAACCTAATAAAGGGTCAGCTACTTGCTGCCGGGCCGACAAAGAAAGGCACACAAAGCGAAATGAAATTATTCATTCGGGGAGCTGCTGCTCCCTCTCTTCAGCTCTCACTCACTGATATTATCTCAGCGGATGAAAATTAGTTTTTAATATCAATTATGAAGTGGGCGTTCCGGTTCTCAGTTTCGTTCTAATTAAAAGCGCATTCCGCGTCAGATCCGGTATTTTCCAAGATTGTTGGCCAAGCGCTGGAACTGAAAGCTCAGCACCCCTGGACGAGTGAGCGAGATTAAAAATCGCGCTGGAAAAAGGGAGAGACGGAGCGATCCTTTGAGTAATTAATGCAAATATCCGAGCGGCTAACCTTCGGCCCGCCGATACTGACGAAAAGCGGCCGAGGGGGGTTTTGGGTGTGTACAACTTCGGGTTCAATCCGGGCGCCTTAAATTTCCCGACACACACCGAAAAAGGAATTCAAATATAAAGGATACTTCATGTGCTTTGCTTTGCATTCGGAAGCATACCAGTAGCAGAGCAGTCTTTGCATTCCCTCAAAGAAAACCATATGGCGATTGTTCGGTTTGTAGCCCAAACTCAAACAATCGAACGACCTCAGCTCCGGCATCTGATTAAATCAAATCGGGAGCGGATGTTTCGACAAACGCAGTTTTGTCATTGTTTGTCACCGTTGCGTTGGAAAAGAAAATTTACAACCTGACTTCACTGGGTTCTAATTAATTTTGAGAGCATGCTGATTGCGTTTTGGTTTGGTCGCAGGTCTCTCTGCCGAGGAGCGATATTAAATTTTATTATATTTTAGTCCCTGCGTGTGCCGCGGGCGTCGACTTTGTACTCGGGGCCGGAAAAAGTCGACCTCCTTGCCGCCGCCGCCGCTGTTTCTGCTTTATCTTTCGTAAAATGCGCCCCGTCACGTCGGCACACACGCGGCGCAAACAAAAGCGGAAACGCTTGCGCGGCTTCCTTCTGGCTGCGCTCGCGCGCGTCTCACATCGCAATTACTTCTTTTGTTTGCCGAAGCCGCAGAAAACAGAAATCACAAACAACGATAACAGTCAAAGCTGGTCGCGTGGAGTTGGGGGGCGGCGTGCTCACCGAGTGAAAAATTAAATTTGTTTCTTTCCATCTCCTACGCAATAAAAATCCTCGTGGAGAAAATATTGACTCTCTGTTTTTATTTTTTGGGCGCTTGTGTCGCCAAGGCGCAGTTTCATGAAGTTTTCCGAAATTTAAATATGATAGCACGTCGGAGGCGGCGATGAGTGTTAGCGCGCCCGCGTGGAGTGAGAAATACTCGACGTTCTCATAATTAATTCATCCTCAGGAAGGGATATGAAGTGGCTTGATGAGATTAATTAATTATCCTCATCCTTGAAGCGTATGCCGACGGCCTTAGCTCGGGCGCAGCGCGGCGTCCCCTTATAGTTTTGAATATCTCACCCGCTCGCCGGCACTTAAGTGCGCGGCCCATCACGGGCCCGCACATATCACAAGTGTTTACGGACATTGTTTTAATAATGCGGCATTTATTTTAACGGCGCCAAGCAAACACATGCCGGACCGATGCGATCCGGTTGATCCTTGATGATGCAATTCACACTTTGCACACTATTCGCCCACACACACACACATGACGGCTAATGCTTTATAGGAGGGTGACTAATGGGATTTGGAGGATACACATGCGAGGCGCAAATCCTTAGACTTCGGACGGACCGCCGACGGACGGGTTTCGGAGAAAAGCCCGGCCAGAAAACGAAAACGACTACGGAAAAGTTTCGCTTTAAAATTCAGCGATACGAGCGATGTAGATTTAACATTTCGGACTGCGGGGGGCGGCGGCAGCGTTCGGGGCTTTTTACCGGACAAGAGAAGTGAATTTGCAATTTTCAACACTTTAACACTTTGAGTTCTTCATCCGCGCGCGCGCTGTGCGAGGACGTGCGGACACGTGTTAAGGACGCGAAGGAAATCTCCGAATTTCCCAGCATATTCCCAGTCCATCCAATCGCCACAGGCCTTCAACGTTTTTTCTCCTCCTAAACTACTCTCATACATTGCGTTCGTGTATTTTTTCCAGGCGTGTGACGTTTTTTTCCTGGCGTGTTTTATGCCCGCCGCGCGTAATATGTCAAAACTTAAACGCTTACTTATCGAAGACTATAAATATGATATTCAAGTGGGCTATCTTTAATCCGATAAATTGCTTTCGCAACGAGATTACTCGAGCAATTTCGTTCCGGAACGCCGCCGCCATGCGAAGACGGCCAGACAAGCCATAACAGCAGATTATCTCCAATGTCCATCTATAACTTTTACGACCCGATCGCACGGTCAGTTTGATAATACTCCAGGGTAAAGTCGCCGCCGCCCCCCGGCCGCCACTCGTAGATATCGTCCTGCGATTGATAGCGAGCGGAATACTTTGCATCGCCTGTCCGCTTCATATCCAGCCACTTTATTACATCCCAAATACCAAAAATTACATTCGGTGCTTCAACATGCCAAGAATGAAATATTTTCCGGGAGGAAATAATATTCGTATATCGAAGATGAAAATTACTGACGTGCATTTACCTTGAAAGCGCCACGCGGCGCACAACGAAGATATGTGCGTAAAAGGAAGAGCAACTTGTCGGTAATTATTAATTAACAGCGCGAGCTTTCAGCTCCGGCTTTCTAAGCTTTTACCGCGCCAGACCTGAACCTGAACCGAACCAGCTCCCGAACGTATCCCCGCTTTCTTGTCGGCGGCGTGCTGCGGTGCGCAGCGATGAGAGAGCGGAGAATATGCATATATGAAAGGAAAGACCTTTTCGAACCCGGCTTTCACTACCGTCCTCTTCTCGGGAGAGCGCTTTCAAAGCGGCACTACTTTTCGCTGGGATCAACACAACCTGCACGTCGGAAGCACATTATGGCGCCGCATTAAAGAAGCGAAAAAGGGAGAATCGGGCTTCCGGTGCGCTGGAGTCTTAAATTTACTGCATCATTGCAACATATTTGTACGGTTTTTCGAAAATACAGCACCAATGAACAGCTAGCTAACTTAATAAGTAAACGATGCCACACCACGCACTCCAACCTCATCCCTTGCCGCTTGTTTTACTTTCCTTTCCACTGAGGACCAACATAGTAGCAATTTACTAATGGATATTACAAGCGTCCATTCTTTATATTCCTATGATGATTATCGGAGGAATTTGAGAATTCTCTTCTGGGCACTTTAGGCAATTGCCACAATTTTTTCCTCGCGCGCTTATGTTTCTAATTTTGCGCGCTCTGTTTCGGTTGCAATTTTTCTTAATCGCTCCCAACGTCAGTCGCGGAGACAATTAGTCACTTAGCGATTAATTTTTTCCCTTCCTGCAGCCATTTTTCGCCTAAATCTTGCGCAAATCTCTTAAATCTCTCGGAAGCTATTCCGCCTGCACTTCGTTCCTCGTCATTTATTTAATTGTCCTCGAATTCTTTTCGCGGACTTTTTCGCCGCTTATAAGGGGTTAGAGTGTTAGACGCTTCGGTAAAAAAGGATTTCGGTGGATGTTGGAAGGCGTCACGCTCGCGCGCACCAAGGCACCCCTTTTTCGCTCGGCGATGTCGAAGAAGCGAAGAGGTATTAGTAGCGAATAACAATTATTTTAAGTGTTTGCGTAATTCTTTCGCAGCCGTCAAGTGGGACGGCTTTTGTTTGTGCGCGTTCGGCCTTTTTTCGGCGCCCAACTCTAATTATCTGAATGTTTGCGTTTTCGTACGTGCTAAATGTAAGAAATTGCACGCCGGGAAGATAAGGGGTTGACAATACATTTTGTGTGTGTCGTTTTTTTGTTACGTTTTGGTTTTGTTTGCGTAAAGGGCGAATGCAATTTTCTAGCGTTTTGCACTCTTCGACTTGCCGGCTTTTTCTCGTCGGGTTTTCGGTTTGTTAATTAAATAAATCTTGGCCGGCACGCTGCGCGCTAATAAAGCGTCGGCGTCGGAATGGAAAATAAAATTTTGGAATTCGTTCCGTTCGGAAATTCGAAATTGCTTAAGTCTCAATTGCGCTATTATGCCTTTATTAAATCAATAAGGGTCGGGATGGTCGGGTATGTATATCGGAAAATGGGGGAGAGCTCGGTGGAGGTTATTAGATTACCTTGCCAACTGTGTCTGTTCCGACACGTTTTGCTGGTTCCACATGTGTGCCACACTCGCTGCGCCACCCACTCGCATTCACACGTACACAAACACATTGCGAGTCTGTGACCCTGCCGGATTGTCGCAATCAGGGTGGCGGAACGCATCTCGAAGGAGCCAGCCACGTGCGCGCTGTGTGAGTGTCGATTTCCAGTTGTCGGACTTTTTTCGCCGCTGCTGGCAAGCCTTTCTGACAATTTGTTCACGTCGATGATTTTGCGTCCGACCGACATGGGGCGAGGGTCTTGCCTCCTTCGGACATCGTCTTCGCTGTTCAAAACGAGGGTCCTCTCACACCGCGCGCTGTTCGCCGGGCCTGCTAATCAAGAAATTGAAGTTTCAATAAAAGCCATCATTAATTTTGAGTTTGGGGTTCTCGGTGCGTGGTGTGTGCTCGCCCGGCGTCGGTCAGCGGACCAATCATACTCTCAGTCTCTCCGCCGGCGCATTCCAAGAAGCTCCCAGACGACGGCGAACGTCTCACTCGCCGCCCGCTCTCGATCTAATTAGCGTTAGTGAGAATTACATGTCCCTCTTGATTTCCGTCAAAACCGACGCTCACGCGATGCGCCTAGACCAGACGTCGCTCGCAAATTATTTCGAGCTCGCGAAGACGCCGAGCGACGGGCGACGGAATGCGTTCCGATGCTTCGGTTCGTTAGTTTAAGGGTGATTCGACGCGTCCCTTCGGCCGGGTCGCGCACCTTCGACAAGATTCCTCTGGTTGATTGTACAATTTCGTCCCGATCTCCGGCCCCTGCCTGCCCCACAGCTTCCTCCCGCCGCGCGGCGTGTCTATGGTCGGTAATTCTAACAAATGAACCACCCGGCTACCGCCCGAGTAACCAAATTAGATTTCACATGTGTCTAATTTGACTTTTCATCAATTTTCCTCATTTCTTTCGATTTAAATTACATCGATTTAGTTTAATTACAACCACACACACCCACAACCAACCGCTTCTTTGTTATCAACATCAACAGCGCTCAAAATGCAAAAATTCCGAACAAAAATTATTCATGAATGAATTTCCATCTGCCCGCTTTTTATCGTTAATTTTTCACGACACGCTGAGCTCCCGCACGTCGCGGACGCTTTTGTGTTTGGTAAAAATATCGAGGGGACGCTTATGGTTGTCGCGTTTCGTCGCCCAAGACGTTAGGCATTACTTAGACGATCAAAACGGAACGACGTCGCGCTGGGTGCGCTCGCTCGCCTTGGTTTGATATCAAGCCGCACGGACCATTAACGAATTTAAAAATATATCTGCATTTAAATTTCACGAGCCTCGAGAAGCGAGACTGTCGTCTGGCGCGCTCGCCTCGATACATAAGTAAGCGACGGGCGTCGCGACGCGCCATGGTTCCGCAGCCAGCTGATAGTGAATATCATTGAAACGACACGACTACATGACTGCGAGGGGGCTGGGTAGGAAATTGAGGGACAGGCGGAACGAATGACTAAAACTCCGACGACAATAATAAAGAACTTGTACTTGGCGAAAAACAATCAACACATGACGAAGAAAATCCCGGAGCCAATTAAAAGCATTTGCAAGGGATGTATTCAATTACCCAGCTGAAATTAGATGCTGGGAATGATCAAACATCGCGCGCGACTTTCTTCGGCCTCTCACGTCCGCATCACCTGTAATCAGGGGCCACATTTATGAGCAGTCGGCGTTAAGATTTCGAACGAAATTCACGTTTCAGGGGACACGGCCATGGCAACGATTTGATCGGAGCATAACAATCAGAGGTACGAAACAAAATCAAGAAATCATTTCGAATATGGTAAACCAAAATATACACATTTCCAACTAACACAACACGTTAGAATCATCCTTTGATGTTTGCAAACGTGGAATAAAATAAAATTTTTGAAATTTCCAAACTTTTGCAAACATTTTAAATGTTTTACTCTTGTGAGTTTGCCATCTATTCAACGCCGAAGGGAGTTGTCCGGGTGATAAGGTATTTCATGTACAAGCGCGTCAAAAGGACTCACAATTAATGAGGTTCCTTTCATGCCTCCTGCTCGTCTTCACAACATATTTAATAGAATATCATAGAAAAGAAGCAATAAAACCAACGGTAGCTCCGTGGAACGTAAGCAGATACTCATTCCTGCTTTGGAATAAAACTAAAAAGAAAAAAAAACTGAGAAATAGAACACGCTGCGGATAATTAACGAAATTAAATACCGAAACCTTAAACAAAAGACAGAGATTAAAAACTGTTTGCCCAACGATCGAAATCTAAGACGTCGGAATCAAAAGAAAAAAAGTTTCTGGTAAGAGGGTGCAGTATTAAGGGCTTGCATTCACTGCAACCCTCCAGGAATATAGTGCGTGGGTTGTGGGCATCTCAAGTATACTTTACGATGACACTAACGGCTCACGGTCAGGTTCAAACGGCAGGTTAAATCGGTAAACGATCGATGTTCGACATCGCCGCGCATTAACGCGCGTTGGGCTTTACGGTTATTGTTATGGCGTTTTCGGCTTTTTCATGATTACTGACTGATTGCGGCCGGTTTTAATTCGGCGCGGCGCGCCGAAGGAACGCTTGCGGATGGTTTATGCGGTCTTAATTGTCGGTGTTGCTCGTTGGCGCTGTTATTGCTTCGGGATCGTTGATTTTTATTCGTTTTAATTACTTTTTATGCGCCCAGTGCCCGCAGCAAGTGTAAACTTGAAGAAAATTTACAATTTCTGGTATATTAGGGGTGCGGCTAGTAAATACAGTGTATAAAAAGTGCAGAGTTAATAGTTACAACATTATATTTATAATATATACAATTACAACAATATAATTTGATTCGCCTTTCGCCTGCCTCGTGATATTGAACGCTGGCCGCGTTCGAGAAAAGACGCGCACATCGAAATCTGTGTCTGCATTCATTCACTTAAATACGAGTTAATAATTACAAATAGAAATAATGAACAGCCATCGTACGTGTATCTTTAATCTAGAATTATAATTATAATCATAACATCTATTAGACATACATCTATAATTATAATTATAATTTAAGTACTTCGATTGGAATTAATCGTCGATGAAAAGTTGAAAATGGATTCGAATTGATTCTTCTTCTTTTTCTTCTTCCGGCAAAGTAACGCACATTTATTATTACATAATATACACTTATCGGTATCGTTAGGTAATTACGTTAGTAATAATAATGAAAAGTCATTAAGTAACGGGACGGTAAAGTTCATTATTTTTCAAAGATTTTTCTTTTCTCATTTTTTATTTTTACTCTCCGCACACTGTCGCGTTGCGTACGGAATCATAAATCACTGTCTCGCTGAATTTCACACTGACAATGCCTGCCGAACCGCCTGAGGCGTGATCGGGAAGCTTCAGTAAGGTCTCCACACGTCTACCTGGCGGCCATTGTTACCTCTGGAGTTCTTTTCAGACGACGTCACCTCGTCTTTGTGTTTAATTAACGTCAGCGGCGCCTTGCGACCCCGGTGTATCGTGAGATTGACACCCTCTTCTCTGGACCTCCGCGCGGGGACCAGCTCGACGCTCGACGGCTGGCTGTGCGATGCGGGTTTCTCATGCGTCGAGGGTTTCTCCTCCCGCTTGCTGGATGGATTCGTGCTGGCGTTGGCAGCCGGCGTGGTCTTTGCGTCGTCGGGTTTATTTTCGTTACTTGTTGAATCGTCCACGTCGAGTTCCATGTTGCCGGAGCTGTCGGGGTTCTGTGGTGAAGAGCTGCGCGCTAGTGGATGCCGTAGACTCATCCACGTGGATAGTTCCTGTGGGTAGAACTGGGAGTAGAGCCATTGCCCTGGCGGTGGTAGTAGAGGTGCGTTGAGGAATAGACTCGCCGCGAGTGCGTTGTTGAAAAGATGGTTTCCGTGGAGTGGTGGAGCAACACCTGGAAATGCTGGTGGGGGTTGTGGTGAGGGTGTGGGTGATGCCGTCACGGAGATGTCGTCTTCAGCAGGTGAGAGAGGTGCTGTTGTTAGGAGGCCCACTTGTGTGGGTGATGATTTTGGTGAGGTGGTGCTATGCGCCGTACTGCAGTTGATAGATATGGGGCCCAGGGAGGTCGAGCTAGGTTCTGTAAAATCGTCAGGATATGATTAGATGTGAGTATTCAGATTTGCTGAATGATTGACGAACCGTTGGCTATCCTCGGAGAAGTGTTGACGGGGCGATCTAATGCGGCGAACATGTGCGGTGGAAAATGCGGATGGTGATGTGCCACAAACGGACCACCGGGGTACGGGTGTCGAGCTCCCAACATCGCCCAATCGGGATGATGGCCCGGCAGTCCAGCGAGATGGTGGGCAATGCCTAAAAGTAAAGAAAAAGAGATCAAAAATCAATAGTGCTTATGTGTACGCGCCGCACACATCTTCCGGCGGCGGTATTACAGCATTACGGCTACTTTATTAAGAAGACTCCTTTAACGTGTGGGGCCTGTAACCCGTTCGATAGAGCAAGACAGCGCGCTGGGAGCTGGCGGAAGGAAGGAAGGAGATAAGTGCCGGCGAGCAAAAACACGTTCTCGTTGTCGACGTCGTTGCTGGCGGCGACGGTGGCGGCAGCGGCGGCATTGGCGGTGGTGGAAGCGGTGGCGGCGGCTACGAAGGCGCACGGCATACGTATATGATATTGCAGTAAGTCAGGCGATTATTCAGCGCGATGCCAGCGAGGAAAATCAGGTACGAACGAAAGGGTTCACTCTAAGACATCCCATTGGTCGGGAGGGGCTGCCTCAAACCTCATTGGCGCGCCGCAAGGACCTTTACTATCAAGATCTATACCCAGGCGGTCGGGAACATTGCAGGCAAATATCAAGGACCTCGAGACACACTTACGGGAAACAATGCGGGGATATGAAATGCCGCGCGACGACGACGAAATGTTTACCACCACCATACGCCAGGGCCATCGCCAGCGCGCGAGCGAAACGTTTCCGCAATTTCTACACAAACGCGCCGCGCATTTCGTTTTTCTCGCTTTTCACACACACCGACAGAGACCCACACAATGACCCGCACATTTCCAACGACGTCTTCCCAGCGCGCATTTTTTATGCATGTCGCTCGCGCGTTTTTCTTTTTCTTTGCGCGCATCATTCGTCTTAACGTTTGCTCGAGCATAGAAAGAAGCTGATTTTGCATCTGGCGAGCGACATTCTTTTCCTCTCCGGCTTCCACACATATTCGTGCGCATATCAAAGAGCTATTATATCTTTGTGAAGTAGGAGCCAAGTCGGGAGTGAATGGAGTGCGGAAGACCGAGCGATTCTGAGGTCTTAAGGGCATGAGTTATTGTTTAGAGGAAATATGGGATTATGGAGGTTATTATTGAGTCTTTAAGTCCCCTGAAGCTAAATACTGAATCGCAAACACCGTCTGTTTGTCGACGATAATATCGTAAGTCTTTTATTGCGCATTCAGAATTCTGCGAAAATCTTCAATTTAAAATAATAATCGAAGAAGAAGAAAAAAACGCAACCAACGCATTGCAATGAGATGAAAATCCCGCTTCCGCTACTTACACCGCCTCCTGTCTTGTCGAAAC
Source organism: Dalotia coriaria (assembly GCF_025399875.1). Classification (NCBI taxonomy): domain Eukaryota; kingdom Metazoa; phylum Arthropoda; class Insecta; order Coleoptera; family Staphylinidae; genus Dalotia; species Dalotia coriaria. The sequence goes on along the minus strand of NW_027045443.1, from coordinate 4,117,832 downwards.
TTGTCTCTTTCCTGCAGGTCCTTGATTAATTATTGAGGCTATTGTATATTGATGATGAGCGTTTAAGGGGGATGAATCTTGTTGTCGCCGTTGTACTCATAATACGCGCTTCGACGAGGGGGAAAGCGTGGATGGCGACAAGGACAGCTGGCGCGTGGAAAAAAATGAACGACTGCGCGAGATATAAACTGAAAGTAAATAGGGCAATTTAGGGCGCTCGTTGTCGACTACGGTTGCCGGCGTTGTCGCGAAGGGTCGCCCTTAAGCTCCGGCTCGGATGTCGAAAATTTAGTGAGATTCTCGCGCAATTAAAGTAGCCCTTAAAGATAAGATCCCGTGCTGCGTCGTCATCGCCGCGGCGGCGGCGGCGACGTCTGGCGAGGGCGTAAAAAACATCCCTCGACGTCTCAGTTTTTTGATGCCTTGACGCCGCGTTACGAACAAGGAGTTATCACGACGCAAAAAAAAAAGGAGCAACACAAGCTGATGCCTGTTTGAGCAGAAGAAAAAAAACCAGCACGAGGGGGAAGGGCGGCGGCAAGAGAAAACTTCGTTACGAGGCGTTCAAGACGCGAGCGGAAAAACTTCGTTAAGCCACTTCATGTTAACAATACCGGGGATTTTAGATAGCAAGTGGCCGGGCGTCGTGGAGGTATTTCCGTAATTTGCAGGCAGAAAGAAGTGCCTAACAAGATGAAGATGCGGATGAAGGCCACGCGCGCTTACACACACCTCTAATTGGTATATTTCGTAAATATTTCTGCTATTTGCGTTCAGCGTAAATCAATACGGCGCGCGTGGGCGGCGCGGAGCAAACGCGAAGGTCTGTTGTGGCAACCGTTCTACGTGAGTGAAAATATTTAATTAAGGCGCGCAAAGTGTCTCAAAGTGTCTAAGAGCCTCGACGGCGGCGGCGGCGGCGATGTGTGTGCGCGCGCGATGTTTTGTGTGTAAGAAGAGATACCCTCAAAGTTGAAATAATGAGGGAGCGCGTTTTGCTCTCGGGGCCCCACGTCGGCGGTGTTAGGCGGCTCCGGCGGTGTAGTAATATGGGGGCGGTGTGGCATTTATCTTTGCAAGGGTTTAAGCTCTGAGGTGTTGGCCTGGTGATTATTCACCCCTTCCACCTGCCTTCGCCGTGCTAAATGCGCCTTCTACTAAACGGGGTTAAGACTAATGCCACCTCGGCATTAAAGGGTTTCAAGAACGCTGGCACGCCAACAGCGATAAAACACCACGGCTCACGGCTCACTATGGCGCGCCGCCACCCCCCGAACGAAAGCAGGCTCAAGCAGAAGAGCTTATTACTATCATAACATTTGTCGGAATCATTAAATATCTAATTTTATCGCCCGCGCAAGACACTAATTGTTTGCTTAGTTTATTTTTATTTTTCTTGATAATAATGCTGCTTTTGTAGAAATCAGCTATACTGGTTTGTTGCTTACATCCGGTGCAAAAGTGAAATCCCTCAGCACTTCGACTCTCACCTAGACGTGCGTTTATTTAGCGCGCGCGCGGACGAGAAAGAGAATGCATTAGGGAAATGCGGAAATGGCAAGGGATAAGTCTCGCTGATGGCGATGATGGTGCGAGGCAGTCGTCTTAAGACGTGAATATATCTGGGGCATTAGTTTAACTAAATCTAACTGAAGATGGGGTTACGCATTTACGACTGTAATGAATAATTTTACAGCTCGTTACAGCGCGCCTTTCAGCCCTAAGTTCGCTTAAGCCCTCTACGTGTCCGTATGCTAATGCTGTGTCGACGTCTCAGACGCAGGCGGCGCGGATGCCATCTTTCCCGGGGCGGCGCATTATTTTCGGACTTCGGCGCGTCCTTGATGTCCGCGCTTCTTACGTCGCCGCCAGCTGGCGTCTTTGCGGGCACCACCAACTACACTCCTCGGCTGCTCCGAGCGCACTCACGTATACCGATAACTTTGTTATAACTCAATTATACGCTTTGACACTTCTCGAGCGGCAGGCGCGAGCTTTTGCATTCGTAGGTCTTGTTCGCCGATGTCTAATGCACGACGTCGCGACGCGCGAGGCACTTAGTCTCCCATCGGCGACGGAATTTCTAATGTCTAATGATCGCCGAAGTCCTACAACTGAAAATAACTCGCTAAGTAAACTGATTTCTTCGCGTCCTCAGAGGCGTCGCGGCTGTTTATTATCTATTTATCATGTTGTCGTGTTCGACGCCTTTCAAATACTCAACGTCTAATTGCATTATTACATCAGAAAAGATAAAAAAACATTTTTTTTTAAATTTTTGTTATTGTGTAGAATAAGAGGTCAGACTCTTACAGGAGGGTATCCATGGCGTAAATTTAAGATTTAACAATAGGGAGGCCGAGATCCGGCGAACAAGGGTAACTCACCCCATTCGTATTAAATGTAGCAAGCTCTCTGACTGCGTGGTGCAGCACATGTAATCAGTGAACGCGTGTGTCGGACACCTAACTAATGACATCGCTCCTTTAGCAAATTGCCGAACATTTGCCGGCGTCCCTCGTGTTGTAAATTCAATTCAACGATAGACGCTGGTGAAATCGAAGATTGAAGATCGAAATCAATTAATATTCAATGAGTTTCGCTTTTTTTCCGGCGGCGCGCCACGGAAAAATCAAATAATTACGAGTTTATCACGGCACACGCAGCGCCACCTCCTATGGAATACTGGAAATTAAAAGCGCCGCATTTTCCGCACCTAGGGAAATATTATTCGACATGGAAAAACGCGCGCTTGCCGATTTCTCTTGGCCGCGCTAATTGGAGAGAAACGCGCGCGCGCGCGACAGCAGTATGTGTATATTCATATTGTGAGGAGTCGTAATTAGTTTAATTGGTAATTAGCGATTAATGCGATATGCGTTGGCGGCAACCGATGGTGGGCGCCCGCTTCCTCCGGGCCCTCAAACACGTTACCTCCGAGAGCGCGTTTGTTGTTACGCAGCCCGAACGCATCGCTAATTAATCTCGAGATATAGAAACCCAGCGCGCGGCGGGCGTAGGTAGTACAAAGTCACTTTCGGTCGGCGGGGGATTTTCGGCGAACGCGGATTCGGTATTCGGCGAGCCGCACGTGCGGAGACACTCCGGCTCGCAAACAATAATCGCATTGTTATACGCCGACGCAATCCGCAAGTTTTGGCAACAATTGCGCATCCTTGCACGGTAATAAGATGATCACCAGCAGCGAGACGGCGAGTGTTTATCAGTCGGACGGAGGTAATCGCACGCGCGGCGCGCATACCGCACGGAGGCGGCTAGTCAGATTGCTAAAATAGCTGCCGCCGCCACCATTCCCATCCGCCATAAGCGGCGCGACGGCAAGCCGCGACTGTTCTATTCCGACAATCCGTTTTTAGTCGCCATAGTAACGGACACTCGAATTGAAACGCGCTGGCAAAAGAGGCAATCGGAGGCGCAAGTGGCGGCAATCGCCGGTGGATGCGCCCCCGCGGCAAACGTGGCCGGGCGCGCTGTCGGAATATAATCCGCTTATGCTGGATTATGCACAATAATAGGGTCAAATATTGCGCAAATTGGAATCGTTCAACGATCGACTAATGCAGATCATTCATCTCCATCGTTCCCAGCCGTCCGCGCAGCGCGGATTGTATTGCAAAAATCTATTACGCTCTTCAAATGCTTTTTTTCCATATTTTTTTTCACAATAAAACATAAATTGCGTATATCATGATTATCATCATCAAGGTACTCACCGCTAAGTTTGAAGGGCAGGCCACCAGTAAGTGGGTCCGGACCAAAGGAGCGCGGCCCAAACGGAAAGTGGTGAAAGGTCTGCCGCGTCTTCGAGCGCGGTTCTCGTGGTCCGTCCACCGTCACCTTAATCGCCTTGTTGTAGGTGCAAACTTGCGGCGGCGACGTGGCCATTATAATCGTGAGCGTGAAACTTTTGCCTGCAAAGAAAACCAATTAATCATCCGGTAATTAGTGCACCAGAAACGTCCCGATATTATATTCAACACGAATGAAATTCGTGCGGATTCAAAGCGTGCAGAAAAAAAACGCACGAAATAAAAAAAAAACAGCACCGCATTGTTTTCAGCGAGCCGGCGCTTTTCTTTCACCCCTCGCGCACTTTATAGTCTTCGGTTAGCTGTTAGCTGTTTGTGCGTTTTTTCGTTGTTGGCGTTTTGGTAAACTAGCATTACGCGTTTTTTTCGCGTATAGCCGAGGAGGGCGTCGGCAAATAAAAAACGCATTAATATTTCCATTTGTAATCTCGACTCGCGCTCGTTTTCAATGTTTTTGAACTCGACGAGTGCATGCTTTGTAGAAACGTCTAGATCGGGGAGATAGAGACAAAAGCCGACCGCCACAACTATTATATCGCGTATACAGCGTTTATTTCCGACCCTATTCTTACTGAATGTTCACAATTTAAAAAAACAAAAAAGTTTTTATTTTCAAAAATAACAAAAACGTTTTTATTGGAATTTTTTTAAAAATTGTATTAATACAACACCCTGTATATGAAAAAACTAAATAAATGATTTTGATGACTAGAGAAACCAACGTATTTATGTTTCTCTGGTGGCAGCGCCAGGCATTCTCCGGCTGCGAGTAGCGAAGCCAAGAAAACCAAGAAGTTAATTTTACGGCTCGCCGCAATTCTTTACGACCCAGCACGATGTGATATTAATGCCTCATCGGTGTATCTCTCCAGATATTTTTTCGCGCTGGATTACACACGCGGTATTGGCGGGTTGTTTGGAAAAGCGTCGAATGTAAACAGCGAGGTGCAAACGTTGGAGAGCGCTGAGGTCGGTTTGGTTAGCAGCGAGGGGACGCCTGGACGAGTTGACCGGAAGGATAATTAAACAAGGTATCCCTACGGGTCACGATCAGGACCAAGAGGGCGCCGCGCACCGGTGTGTACTCGACGCTATTTAAGTAGAGTAGTCACACAGGCGCCGGCGAAGAGAACACAATGCGTGGGGGGAAGGCATTAATCTCGTGAATTATGTGCCTTTGGTCGTTATTAATCCTTGATTTATTGATATCCTATGAAAGTATATGAGGAGCCGGCGCGGTGCTTTACGACTGTATTTTTTTAATTTTCCACATTTCCGCGCCAATTACAAAACGCACGCGATTTGATACATAAAACGGCGCGCGTTGCCAATAAAAATTGAGAAATCGACAAAACGGGCGCGCCGAAAAAAACTAAAAACAATAATAATTTTGCATTGAAAAATTGTTGTTTGGCGTGGCGATGATTGATGTATTGTTGTCGATAAACATTGTCGAAATTCCAGCGTGCGTGTGCGTGGAAATTTCAAATTCGAATTCGATAGCGCGGACGCATAAAATATTTTTCTGTTTGCTCGAAGGATTATTTAAGCGCGCGCCTGCTGTGTGTTTGGGGCAGAGACACCTTTTTTTTTCCGGCAGCGGCGCACTCAGTCGAGGCGTATTTAGCCATTTGCGCGCGCTTTTTGTATTATTCATTATTTATTTGTTTGTTTAGTGCAGATTTATATACAAACTCGCGTGTCGTATGAGCGCGGGCGGCGCAGCAAAAAAAAAATCCAATCTCTGCGAGCGAAATTGAAATGTCAATCTGGGTCGAATTTCATACATGCATTATGCTTAGATTCAAAGTGCAATCAATGAATTTTCTCCGGCCACTTGAAAGCCAAAAAGGCGAGCAAAAAAGCAGCAAGCAAAGAAAAGAACAGGCGTGCTTGACGTTGGATGGAAAAGAAAATTTATGAACATGATATTTGGGCAAACAATCTTTCGCGCCTTTCGCGCGCATAACGTGTTTCTTTTGCGCTCGTTTTGCATGCGACCCGAAGTGGGTTGTGTTAAGGACCAAGCACATTATAAAAGCGTGCCGTATAATCCATCATTATTCTCGCCCCCAACGTGTACCCTTGTTCCGCTGTCGCCGCTGCTATCTTCAGCGTCCCCTTTTTTCTGCTTGCGTCTCCTTCGCAGCAAGTTTTTTCAGCGCGCGCGCGCGCCTTCATTATCATTTCGAAATCAACAAGCAATTTTTCATTTTTCGCTCGTGTTTTTTTACCACCCTCAACGCTAAGCGGGCATTGAAGAGGGTGTTAGGCAAAGCGTTTTTAAACGCTTTAAGCATCAATTAATTAATGAAGTTAATTAATCGACAACGTTAAGAATTTCACACAATAAAAAAAATCAAGTTGAGTACTGACCTCGTCCGCTGCGACCAACGAAGCGCAGATCGTTGAATTTGGCGATTTGGTTCTTCATCACCGCCGTGCAGTTCCTCAGCTCTGCGCAGTAATTCTCATCGTTTCCGGCGCGTACCGTGACCAGTGTACCGTCGCCAACATCGCCGAGTGCAACTACCTTGAACGCCACCGGCAGTGTCTTGTTGGACCGCCAATGAGGCGGCAATACGGTACACACCACATGTGGACTGCCCGTGCGTACTAACTCGCCGGGATGCTCGGACAACAGGCCGTCCAAGGTGCGCTCCGCTAACATTTCGGTTGTCAAACCGCTGAAATTGTTGCGATCGTAATGACCGCCCGTCGTCGAACTTACTTCACTAGCCAGATGCATAGTTCTTGAATCAGACGTGTTTTTGCTGCGATGCCGTTACAAAAGCGCGACAAGTGTGCCCGAAATTGTTTGAACACTTTGAGCGCGTGGAAAATCACATATTCCAATGCTCAGCGTTCCGCGAAAAAGTCGAAAAACACTTACGTACCACACGCACTTAAAAAATCGTTCGGGAGACTTGGGGTTGGTTTGAGCGCTGCTGAAGAATGTCGAGTCGTAACGCGAAACCAATGGACCACAAAAGTCTTTTGATCTGATGTCGCCGGCGCGGACGATTTTTCTTCTTTATTTTCGCGCGCACGATTCTGACGGAAATCAAAGCGACAATTTGACGAATGTTCCCTCGACTTCTTTTTACTTATTCTTCGCCGGGCGTCTGGGACATCATGCGGCGGCGGTTGCCGAATGCCAAACGCGAACACGATGCGACGTGCTGTTACGCAGCGCACACTTAAAGTCTTCCACTAAACAAACACCAAAGAATTTTCACTTTTTAACTTTTCCGGCGTGCGACGCACACGTTCCGAGTTTTCTTCGTGCTGCGCTGTGCTCCGCCGTCAACTGCAAGAAAAGAAATGTTCCTATTAATTATTTCGCACGCGTTGTAATATATATTTTCTTGTTTGGCGAGAAGAAAAAAAAAATTGCAAGGCGCAAAGTGTGCGCGTCGCGCGTATGCTATCGGGTTAGTGATGTTTCGCGTAATGTGGATGCGGTGCGAACGTTTGCACTACGTCGTTTCGCAGCGTGTGTATGAAAATTTTTTAATTCGCACATGTAGATCGCCGACACAGGCGCGCACGCCGCCGGAGATATGATGAAAAATCAGGCCGGCCGTGATTTTACCGGGTAATGTGGTGGTGGCAGACCACACATGGAAAAGTGCGCGCGTGAAACTCATCCCCGGCGTTGGTCTTTTTTTCGCACGGCGCGGCCGGGGGTCGTACGTTATACCCCACTCGCGTGCATGTGCCCTCCGCGCGCGCTCGCCGCCCCTCATCACCACCGACACATACGTGCGTCGCGCGGCCGACGCTCGCGTTTTTAACTTTTTCCCATATTCGGCCCGACCACCCCTGTGCCATCGCCGGTGTACGTGCAACACGCGCGCGGATGTGTGCGCGCTCTCCCTAATTACCAGCCACTCGGCCTCTCATCGGGCCCGCTCACCAATACGCGCGGATGCAAATTACATGCTCTCGTTGTTACATCGCGAGCCAACGCAAACCGGCCGCCACCGCCACTGCCGCGCCGCGCGTTTTACACGTTTTACACGCGATCCACGCAACAGTGATCGTTTTTCACAAAAATCGCAAAACAACTGCGCGCGCTCAAATCGGGAATCGAATGAAAAGTAACGAATTAAACAAATGGCACTCAATAATTACGCCGCCGAAATTAATTTAGATTTGACCTGCGCGCCGGTCGAAATATTGCCGTGCGCGTTTTCAACTTTCGTTTCGTCAATTTTTTTTTGTTTGCTGCTCTGGCAAGAAGCATACGGATCTATTTGACATTTGAACGGTGCGAACACGCGACCGAACGTGCGAATCGTTGTTAATAAAGGTCTCGGAGTGTCATTCGATACGTTACTCACATATCAAAAAGGGCACCGCTTTAAATTAATAAATAACTCCCTCAGAGTCGCTCGTCGCTGGCTCAGGCCGAAGGGGAAGCGCTCGACGGCTGTTGCGCCTCCGCGCTCCCGCATGAGCGTCACGTTCGCGAGAAGAAACGGATCGTAACACCACGCACATGAAGACAACAAGGGGATGCTGCGGATGATTCAGCGGCACAAATCAGCTGATCTGCATTTGAATTTCTCTTGCAACTCTCGCACACATCCTGCATGTTGTTTCACTTGAACTTTTCTTATTAATTTCATGCATGAAAAATAACTTTTTCACAACTTTGACGATTGTTTAGTCTGAATAAGTTTAAAGTGACTTTATTGAAATGTTGAATTTACTTACTTGATTTTTATAAATAAATAGATATCCGTGAGTGGATTGTTAATCAACAAGCATGATGATGTCGGTGGCGAATTAGCGGTCAAAAGTTGTCTGCGACGGCTCGGAGCGGAGGAAGTTTCGCGCGAAACCAAGAGCGAACGTCTGCGGCCGGCGGCGACGCGCGATCGTTAGCAGTTCTTTTCGCGGCGCGAGGTGATCTAACATTAAGAAGTATAAAAGTGCGTCCGCGGGGGTGTAATACTTTGGGGGATTTTTGCTGCGATGGGGGACGCGAAGGCGCGCGGGGCGCGCTATGGCAAAAAGGGGGTGAGTGTCGGAATAGGCGGGGCATGTTGAGGTAGACCGCCACCGCCGGCGTCGCCGCCAACCAGGAAAGACGCTGGATTTTTACCCCCTCAAACCATCGTCGTTTCTTCGAGGTTTACCAAAGAAGCGAACCTCACGCAGGCGCTATCTTCAAGACGTCTTTTCGGGTTTTCTGCCGCCGGCGCGTCGCGCGCCTCCCGCGCTCGCCGTCCCACTCGCACGCGTACCCAGCGCCGGCCCCGAAACGACGCCGCAACGTTGGCCAAGTTTCGCCCTCGTGCTTCCCGCAACCGCGCCGTCTGTGTGCGGGCGTCTCGCTTCTTCTTCCACCCGACACCGCCGCCGCCGCCGCCGCCACCGCCACCGCCGCTCGTGCAACCGCGTCTTCGCGTCGGGCCCGGTCGCGCGGTCGTGATTTCTTTTCGCGCGCTCTCGCTCCCACGCGTTTTGCTGGCGCGCACGGGACGACCGAAAGGAGACCAACCTGCACACGCAAACATTCATCGGGCTGTCCTCCACCACGCCGCCGGTGTGTGCGCCCACCACCGCCGCCGCCGTGCGGCACGCGGAATGACTCGCCTCAAACCGCCGCCTCGCCACGCGGCCTCGTTCGATGGCTAACTTATTACCGCCTCTCTCTTGCACTTGCCAAACACAATTTAATCAAACAATTCTTTAATCAACAAAAAATAATCAATACGTTCATGTCACGGACGTCTTGTTTAATGAAGGCGCCTACACATCGTGTCAAAACGTGTTGCGCGGCGAAATTCACGCGAAAAATTTATTTCGGCGTTTCTAATTTAGTTAATCTGTGTGCTCGTTGAGAAACACAACTGCTCCCTTTACGCCCGCCTCTGTTTTCCGTCTGTCGACTTTGAATTTCGCGTCGCGCCCGTCTTAACGTCACTCATTCGGGGTGCGCGTGAAGTGTGTGCAAGAAAACAATGAAAGGAGTTAAGTGCTGCCAGGCGTGCTCATGCGAGATGCCGCTCGAAGGGTAAAGCGCGTTTTCGGAAAATAATTTAAATACAAAGAGAGCGCGCGCGATTTTCGGCGTATTTCGGCGCAAATTGCGTGAAATCCGCTGTCGCCTCGCGCAAAATCGCATTCCTCACGACTCCAATTGATGACAAGTGCTGTCAAACAATATTTAACGCCCGCTTCGCAATTCGTTAACAAGTACCTACCCTCTCAGCGCACGTTTTATTCTCACTGCGAGCGAAACACATTCGGTTACTATTGACTTTTGAAAGAAAGCGCACAGATTTGACCGAATGAAGCATTCGGCGTGGGTGGACGACACTTGCTCACCATTCTTTGTCATAATATCACATTGAGGGTAAATGTCACCCGAAGGAGTTCCGTTCCGTCGCACTATTTCGTCTGGAAAGGTTATCCTCCTTGCTCGAAACAAAAGGGTTAAAACAATACAAAAGAGCTTTTAAGCGGGATTAGAGCCGGGCGTTTTCAAGAAGGATTAAGCTCCTCAGCATATACTCCGGAGCGCAAGGAGCCGAAGCGCAAATGATATTTCGTGATGGGGTTGCGACGCGCTCGAGCGCCCGAGCGCTGGAAAAAGGGTGCGCCCATAATAGCGCGGTAGTGCGCGACACCAGACGAATATTATGTGACAAATTGCACATTATTGAAAAGACAAGGAGGGCGTGCAGTAAGCGCCTGTTTTGACGCGTCTTGCTCCACTCGCATTAAGAAAAGAGGTGCAAAATAGGGTATTTAGTTTAATGACGATGGCGTTCGCGTTAAACTTTTCGCCGAAAACCCAACACGCGTATTTCAATCCTTGCAAAACTTATGAATTTCATTTAAATAAGAAAATTTCTTATAAAGAACTTTTTGACATTCTTACACAACTAAAATTTCTGGAATTTTTTCTACGAGTAAGTTTTGTTCATTATTCTGAGTCACGTTTCTCACCTGTTTTTCCATGTGAATTTTTGTGAATGCGCCGGTCATAAAACACCGATGCCACAAATCTCCTTGTTGAGTTTACATCGGTGGCTGCTGAAACAGGACCACGAGCATGCCACAGTTTCAATCTTTACTTGAACATATACTTTAGTCCTGAAGCATTCAATTCAATCGTGTCTTGTGCATCTTTTTTATTTTGTTGTATCTCGCAGGATCGGCTTAAAAAATTTCTAAAAAATTTTATACTTTTTCATAAATTTTATTTATATTCACAAAAAAAAATTTATTTTTTAAATTTTTGTGTTTTTGAAACAATTTTTCCAAAATGCACCACTTGTTTATTGAGTTTTCACCGTGCACGTTCGAAGTCAACGCACTACATCTTTTTATGATCCTATTTCCATGACCGTATGTGTTTCAGCGGCGGGGGCGCGCTTCATTGCAATGCAGGCATAAAGTATCAAGCGTGGCGAATGTGCAAAAAAGGGGGTAAAAGATTGGCCGGGCAAATTGGTCCCTGAAGACGCATCAACGTTAAATGTCAAATCGCATATTGCTCCGACAACAGATTGATGTTTTCTTCTTGTTTTCATCGCCGTTACCATAAAAATATTTTTCATTTTTCAAATCCAGCATGATAGTAAAACGGCGCGTCCCCAACGCTTGACTAAACAATGAACTTTCTGCGTTTTATCGCGGCTAGTTTTATGCGAATCTGCGCAAAGAGGAAACACAAAAAATATCTGTTTCGGAGGGTCATGAGAACACGAATACTCGCCTGGTAAATTGAATTCCCAATTTAAAATTTGCTAATTCCTCTAATCCGCAGCGCCTTGCCGGCGTTTGGCAGAAAGTAGCGAAGCGAAAAATGCGGAGCGCGTCTGAGATTCGGAAAAATTGTAGTCTCGTTAACGCGACAAGAGCCAGCGCCTCGAAGATGGTCGCCATGGTACGCCATCTACGTACAGGCGCTGGTTGATAATCAACGACGTGCCTCGTCGATCTTTCGAGTCCTTTCTTCGGCAAGACGAATTCATTAAGCCGACGTGCTTCTTAGCTTGCACAGTCTTCGAATGGCTGCGTCGTCGTCATTAGCTTGAGATTTAATGATGTTTCACGCCAGGATGGATCAGGATCCACGTCGTTCGGTGTCTCCGCGCGCGAACGCTCCACTGCGTCGCCCGTTCGACACTCCAGTTAAGTTAAAATTTAACGATTTCATGCGAATCTTGCACCCACCCTTCGTGCTCCATCTTCTCCATCTATTAGGAAATCGTCAGCACAAACATCTTGTGTGTCAATACGCTTAATTCGGAATGCATATGTATTTATGAACCTAGTTAGAAACCTTGGATGGCGATTTAGGAAATTTTTGGAAACCAACTTTAAGTCCAACTCCAAGCCGGATGGGTATCAATTTGTCGAAGTCGATAAGTCGAATTGATCCTAATTCAATCCGACGCATAAGGACCTTCGGGGTGTTTTAGGAGTCGGAACGGCCGGGCGAGACAATGGAAGTTGAGATCGGGTCGCATCTGGCCAAGGCTCCGGGCCGGTCGGCCATTCCCATGGGTGTTCTCCTTCCAGCTCGCAGGAAGAACGCCGGCGGTGTCCTGGCCGAGCGTCCGGTCGTTGGAGGCGGGGGTGTGCTCTCCGTATGCTCGCAATTGTGCCCGTCTCCGAAGTGCCGTGGCGCAAAATTTAACTGCCACCTCATGATTGCCCTTGTCCCTTCCGCTTTTTACAACTGCGACATGATTCGAATCAATGATTACAATGTCTCCTCAGACGACGCTCGTATCACATGTGGGTCCGAAACACGCGCGCCAACTAAAAAGATGATTGTAAATTGGGTTTTAACGAGTGGCGGATATCAATCCCCCGGCGTCGAAGCATCTTGTACGACAATCGCGCCGACGCTCGGCAGGCTGCTAAACGCCGAAAATAAAAAATAAATGAAATAAGAACGAAACAAGTTTAAGGGCCCGTGCGGCGCGCCGGAGCGGACGCCACCTTCGGGGGCATTAAGATTAAGAGCGTTCGTTCGCCACGGCGTTGCGAAAATCGTAAATTTATTCTTTATTTATATCGGCACGCCTGTGACGACAAAAAGTATATGGAGCTTTCTTAATCTAGTTTTATGAGCGCCATCGTAGCGCGTACGGCGCATTAAATTGAAAATTTATAGTTCGATCTTAATTGCCAATCGGCAAACGACGATTTCATTTCATTTTGCGATCTGACGTTTGCCAGCAGCATAAACGCGTGAATTTACGTGTGCAACCGTAAAAATAATAATGTTTCATGACACCGACATACCATGCACAAGACAACATTGTTGTTGCTGTGTACACACACGGCAAGAAAACGTCGATGCAAATCTAAAAATCAAAGGGTGCCAGTATTTGCTCAACGCCAGCGGCAGCGCTCGTGCCAACCGAATACCGGGGAGTCGTTTGCGTTTACGCTGTCTGCGAGCAGAGGCTTTCGAAAAAAAGGCGTAATAAAATATTAAACAAGCAAACACACTGCTAGAATGCCTTCGACTGTCCCAGACCGAACAATGTGCGCACGCAAGCACCACCAAGGTGAAGAAGTGTCGGTGTACACACAATATTTCGAAAAAAAATGCATTTTGTACAATTTTTCAAACGAAACACGTGAAAATGAAAAAATGTGTGGATTGCTGACATCAATGGGGTTGTTAATTAGTAACAACGGTAGAAAATTTGTATCTTTGATTCATTTTCCACTGACTGCTTGCAGAGTGGAAACGGTTAGACACACGTGCATGGGTAAAACGCAATCAGCGCCTTCGTTCGAAGCGTGAATTGCGAATAGTGAATAACATCGGCGATGGATTATTTAGGTGATTCCCGTGTGGGGCGCGCACACAATACGTCCCGCTGCGAAAAAAAGGGGCACGCAATCAAACGCAAGCAAATGTTGACCGAACTACTTGTCGTTAGAATATTGGAAGAATAACTTAAAGTTTCGCTTGCTTCACGCGCGCGCACGTTTTTCCATGGTTTCCGGTGCGTTTTCACCGAATTTCAAAATTGTATTTATTTCGTGCGAAAATTCAACTGAAACTCGCAACTCGCTTTCTTGCCACCTTGCCTGCAGTGTCGGGGAACATAATGTTGAACTGAAACTAACTTAGTTAATTGTTTCTAATTGGGGGTGACACTTGGAGGTGTCTCTGAAAGTGACTTCGTAGGCAAATTAAGTTTTCGAAAAGTTTACGCCGCCGTTTACCGCTCCGTCTGGCAGTTAAAGTTGCGCGCAAGAAAGTGTGGCGCGCGTATACAGGCCGCGGCCGGAATTCGGCGCGCCCGTATTGAATTTCGGGGGTGTGCTAGGTGCGTCTGGTTTCCTTGGGAGCAGTTTCCACCCGGACCCTGGTGATGGCAACTTTGACGCGGCACACGACGCCGACGGATCGTCATAATCGCACTCGATGGTACTTTATTAAAAACCTCTTTTCTGCTGCACGTTCGGCGGACTGCATCAACGCCAAACTATGATTACTTATTCAGTGCGATGCCACCCCAATTTGGCAGCCACTCTCCTGCTACATGCCAAGTGGGATGGGGTGGACGGGCGTGCGACACACAACGCTTGCAACTTTCTAATTGCTAATGGTCAGACGAGCGCGCCGAAAAACCCTCCAACCCTTTTCAATCGGCGAGAGTGTGACCGCGCGCGCATCTCAAAAAACCCTCTCAAGAAAAAGAAAAAATACGTCTTTGAATAATTGAATATTTAAAGGAAAGTTTTATGCGGGACCTAAAAAGCTTACGCTTGTTTGGAATTTATTCTGCTTAAAGGGATCCGCTCGACGGCGCGCTCCAGCCTCGCCTATATATGGGCTCTTGAATTAATGATCGTCCTTACATTGCTGATTAGAGATTCATCGCTGTGTACGTACCGAGCACGCCGGCGTGTATGCTAGTTATATGACTGCATTAACATTTTATTAGGCAGATTTAAGGATTTTCTATTATATGAATCGTGCGCGCTGAAGGCGAATAGCGACGGCAATCAACTTATCTCTCGGCAGACGTCGCGCCAAGGTGGTAATTAACATTCAACGACTAGATCTCCGCCGAAATACGAATGCAGATAAAACGTGAAAAGATCAGAGAAGGCACTACACGCGTGATTCGTTATTACTTATTAATCGCACTCATAAAGGTATTATTTCTTCAGCGTCTACTCAATGCAGATCCTTTCTAATAAAATTTACAATAACAATCATTCTTTGTTTATTATCAAATAAATTACTTACGCGTAAATGTCTATTGGCTTTTGTCCCCGATAGAAATTGATATCAATGTAATAGATCATGTTTTGAGGTAGTTTACACACCGGCGCAAATTGCGTTTGCCGATAAGTAGCAGGTGGCAACAGAGGACGACATAGCAGGCGGCGAAAAAAAAAAGAAACTCGGCACACGTTTCCATTTGGGGAAACTAAAGCGCCTGAATCATTGATGCTGAGGGAGTCTTTTATGTAGGCGGCGTGATAAGATATCTTACATGTCCGTTGCGATTAGAATGCAGGGCGCCTCGTGCGTCGCAGGTCGTCGGCGGCGCTCCCGTGGGATAGCCACTTTGCATGGGACTCGCCGCCTCCCACATACGTAACCCGCATATCCGATGACGAGTCGAGGCCAGCGCGCGAAAGCCAACGAGATGGCGAAGACGTGCGTACACGTGTCGTTTTGCTACCTCTTTCAGGTGGTGATGTGATGGTTTATGTTCTTTTTTGGCAAAACATTTTTTCTCGGTTATATTTTTACATTTCATGAAAAAATACACGTGGAAACTTGAATTTAGAGCTGAAAATTTCAAAATAAAAGAAATTTTGCACGTTTTTTGTTTTAATTTTTGCCAAAACTCAAAATTTTGCTGTAAAACTTTGAGAAATAGAAGTTTTTCGAAAATGTCCTTGTCGTAGCTGAAGTTGTCTAATATCCTAAGGGAATAAACAAAATATAGTAATACAACATATTGCGTTATGCGCCGTGTGCGGCGGTGCGCCGGCGAAAAAAATACGCGCACGGACGCGTCGGATGTCGGTAATAAGCGTCATAAAATATGTAAAAGTTTAATGAATATTTGCCGTTCGCGTTGCATATTCGCCGAATAATTGCGCGCAAAAATTTCAAACGTCGGCGCGCGGCTAAGAGCCGGGAGTGCACGCCGCTGCCGGAGATTACAAGTTTTCTTTTTAGATACTCATTAAGCATTCCGTTTCTGCAGTTCTGGGCTCCAGTACCTGCAAGGAAAGTGGCTGCGCCAAAGTGAAAAAAAGGCAAATAGATTCGCCAAGTGTAGAAAAAAGAGGAGCGCGCGCAAGGCGTGAGGGGCGCGTTTGTTTTGCTTTTTTTGCATTTTTCGTTTTGTTATTCATTTTTAATGAAGTTGCCCTTTTGGGCTGGAAATTACCACCAGGCTTGAAATGTGCCGACATTTTTATTCAGATGGATATTATCATTTCCATGCATTAGTGTTGGAAGGAGTTATTCTTCCATTGTTTAAATACGTTGTTTTATTTGAACAACAAACTGCATATTTTTTTGTATTCTCGCCGTGTACACTTGCTTAATATAATTCAATAGTGTGAATTTAGATGGAGCTAATGTGCACATATTGCCTTAAATCTAAAGCAGGGTTGCGCAGCACATTGCTTGTTTTTGTCAGTCGGTATCAGTCGGTGCGTGTTGACTTACATGGTGACGATTTTTACTTGCTGCATGAATAAATTGGCTGTTTTTATCAGTGAGTTTGCATTTAATTAAATGTTCTCAACCGTGTTCGTGTGTAGCCATGTGCTGCGAGAAAATTAAAGTTTAGCATTATTAAATACCTTGATCATTCATATAAAGAACGTCAACATATGATTCTAAACAACAAAGTAGTCATGCAGACCTCTACCAACTCAACAATAAAATGATGCTTACTTGTTATTTTGCTGAATACAGAATTTGAAACGATGAATCTGAAAAATTCTGAAGGATTCTACAAAATTAAACAAGGTAAGTCAAAATTAATAGTTTTCTTGCTAGAAAAATTTACTAACAAAACATTGAAACAAAAAGGTTTATAAATGAACATATTTTTATTAAAGATTCAGTTCGGTTCACATATTTATATCAAAATTTATAATTGTGCTATCCTCTTATTCCAAAAGTGCAATCATCACAAATCTAACGTTAACATTCACGCCCCGTCAGTAAAAGGTCGTGAGTTTGATATTCGATCAAGTATAAAACAACGAAACAGGAGATAAATTACAAGGCGCTTTCAATTTTATCACATATTTCAAGCTCAAACATAGCAATAATTCGATTACAGTATAATTTAACAGTTACAGAATACGGAATGTAACCCTTTTCAATATAAGACACCTGTTGAAATTCATTTATTGTTTGACTCGTTGCAAATATGCAGCCCAGAGTAAATCTTTGTACTCCTTTGCGGCGTTTTCCGGATTGCCAGCTTTGGTGATTCCTCTGCCAACCACAGCTACATCTGCACCGCCTTCCAGGATAACCGAAGATGGCGAATTGTACTGCTGGCCTAAATCATCACCGCTAACACCCAGCTGGACACCAGGTGTCAATTGCAAATACCCCGGTTCATCAACAAATAGTTTCTGCTGGCAGACATAACCAGCGATCAAATCCGAATAGTTCTTTCCCATTGTAATGGTTGCGTTGGTATACTTCTCATCGATAAGACTTCCCTTGGCGCTGCACTCAGCTAGCAAGAACACTCCGAGTTCATTGGAGCCTCGAGCCAACAGCAACGCGTCTAGGACACCATGTCCAGTCAATGAGTGTGCAGTGACCAGTGAGGCCCATGAAGCAATCTTATACACGCCTCTTGTATACTGATATTCGACTGTTTTTCCAATGTCAGCAAACTTGCGGTCTTCGAACAGCAAAAAGTTGTGCTTCTTGGCGATCTGCGACAGAGTGCTGGTAAAATTGTCGTTGAAATGCTCCACGATGTCGACGTGCAACTTCAGGGAGCAGATATGTGGGCCGACTGATTCGGCAAGGTTCAGAATATCAGTGGCGTCGGTCAAATCAGCAGCAAGGACAAGATTCGTCTTCTTTTCAATTATGATCTTGAAAAGGCGCTTGGCCACTTCGTTCTTAGCGTAGGGAAAACGATCCTCGAAAGTCATCTCCAGGCGTTTGCTGCGCTTTGTCACGACAGAATTGGTGGTGACTTGAGAGTTTTTCAAATAGTCCCCAACCTTCTTGCAGCTTTCTTCGGTGACGCATCCAGCGTCTTTCAGATATTTCATTAGAGAAGTCATAGTGAGAAGAGCATGCATCTTGATTCCATGTTGTGT
Organism: Dalotia coriaria; assembly: GCF_025399875.1. NCBI lineage: Eukaryota > Metazoa > Arthropoda > Insecta > Coleoptera > Staphylinidae > Dalotia > Dalotia coriaria. Next base: position 4,099,671 of record NW_027045443.1, on the reverse strand, counting down.
TAGAAACTTCTCACCGCCTTGTTCGCGATTGAGAAGCACAATTGCATCAGTCACCTTCATTCCTTCTTTGATTAAATCTTTTGTGGTCTCTAAAATGTGAAAAAATAATAGTTTAACAATGATCTAATCCAGATCCCATGAGACTGATCAATCATGAAATTAAATTTCACAAAATACATGCATTGGTCAATATTCTTCTGATTTAAATAGAAATTTACCTAAAATACTGCTGCCAGAGGTGACAACATCTTCAATAATCAAACATTTATCTCCCTCTTGGAAGATGCCCTCTATGAGTTTCTTGGTGCCATAATCCTTGGCTTCCTTTCTTCTCATCACCATGGGTAGATTGGTTTTAAAAGACACAATTGTTGCAATAGGCAAAGCAGTGTACGGCACACCACAAATTACTTCTTGGCTCTCAATGGTGTGAAGAGTGTCAATGATCAGGTCAGAAAGGATACCCTAGTTTAAGAACACCAACATTAGTATACATATTACCGATTAACAAACTTGGACGTTTCATCAGACAATAAATAGACTGAAAACCTACCATAATTTTCGGATAGCTAACCAAGACGCGAAGGTCGCAGTATACAGGTGTCATGAGGCCGACTTTAGTCTTGTATTCGCCAAATTTGATTGCGTTTATCTTGAATAGTTCCACAGCAAACTCTTTCAACCTTAATTCGCGCTGTTCCATCGTGCTTAGTGGTATAAACTGGAAATTTGGAAACGAAATTAAAATAAACGTTCTAACCGCGTGTTGAACGTACGCCGCTGTTTGGATCAAATGCAGAGGTTGGATTTTTCAATGGCAGGCAACCACGATGACAGCAATGTACTTCATCTCTCCAGAAGTTGTGAGCAGTTGTTAACAACATTTAGTCGTTTAAACATAGATTTACAATTTACACTTTATGTAAATACTAATGTAATCAGCAGGTAAATATCAACGTTTTTACAATAGACCAAAATCGTGTATGCACTGATATTTTATTCATTTTCTGTATCAGTTACTAGCTTCTTGCTTCGTGAACATGCTTCATGGGACTAATTTTTGCCTGTTTTAGGTGCCCAGCCTCTTGAATCCAACCACACTGGATAACAGCTTGTTTCAGATTGTTAGTTTTGAAATTCTTTATTGTTTTCATATATAAATTTTGTGATTAACACACGCATAGACCCCAAAAATTGCATGTTTGTGTTATATGGGTCTAAGTTTTGCTGGTTTTAGGAGTTTAACACCTGAACCCCACAACATAAGAGAACATATTTTGATTTTATTGAATTCAATCGAATTTATTTATCATTTACATAAATAACTTTAGTGAATAGCTCATTAATTAGCAACGAAAATTGCATTTTTGTGTTTCGAAAGACTGATTTTTGCTTGTTTTTGGTGTTTTGCACCTGCGGCCGATATCGTAGAAGAATCATTCTTACATCAGACTGTAAGTATTGAATTTATTTAACATTTTCACTGCAATACTAGCACAGTGACTAGCTCATTCATTAGCAAGCGAAATTGCATTTTTGTGTTCGAAAGACTGATTTTTGCTTGTTTTGGTGTTTTACCTACGAGGCCATTAACTCGTAGAGATCATTCTTGCATCAGATTGTAAGTATTGAATTGATTTATCATTTTCATAAATAACTTTATTGGGTAGCTCATTAATTAACTAACTTGAAATTTTTAGTTTTGTGTTTCGAAAGAGACTGATTTTTGTTTGTTTTGAGTGTTTTGCACCTGAGGCCAATATCATTGAAAAGAACCATTTTGCATCTAGATTGCTTGGTATTGAATTTATTTATCATTTTTCATAAGTAACTTTAGTGATTGGCTAAATTAATTAGCAACCGAAAATTGCATTTTTGTGTTTCGAAAGACGATTTTGCTTGTTTTGGGTGTTTTTGCACCTGAGGCCGATATCGTAAGAAGAGCCATTTTGCATCAGATTGTAGTATTGAATTTATTGCTTTTATTTTCTAAATAACTTTAGTGATTAGCTCATTAATTAGCAACGAAAATTGCATTTTGTGTTTCGAAGACGATTTTTGCTTGTTTTGGGTGTTTTTGCACCTGAGGCCGATATCGTAGAAGAGCCATTTTTGCATCAGATTGTAAGTGATTTATTTAACATTTTTCAAAATAACTTTAGTGATTAGCTCATTTTAATTACTTAGCAGTACATTTTTTGTGTTTCAGACTTGATTTTGCTTGTTTTAGGTGTTTTTGCACCTGAGGCCGATATCGTAGAAGAACTTCGTTCTTGCATCAGATTGTAGTATTGAATTTATTTACATGTTTTCCTTAATAACTTTTATTGATTATCTCACAATTGACTCCCAAAAATTGCAGAATTTTATGTTCAGAAGCACTAATTTTTGCTTGTTTTAGGGATTTTGCACCTGACTCTAACATCATAAGGACCATTCTGGCATCCAGTTGATAGCGTGTGAATTTTCAATATCTTAAATAACTTGTGATTATTGCTACACAAGGTAGGCTGAAATTTATGCTTGTGTTTTCTTTGTAAAGGGCATATTTTAAAGTTTTCTAATTGCATAAGTATTTCTGCTTATTTCTACCCTGATCACGTATTTAACGATCCATCCCAAACCATTTATTTTTTGAAAAGGGTGCATGCTAGTGCTATATCATTCCGACTTCCCCAACAACCAAAATTTTGAGCTTCGGTCCGTCGCCTGCGAAGGCAACTACGGCCACTAGTTACCGCGAAAACTTTATCGGCCTCCTCAACTTTCTACGATCTAATATTCAATCTTTTCATTTTTGTCGACTTTGGAAGGCAAAATGACACAAGCCCCGGACTACGAAACGATTCGGCCTCGGGTTTTTGGTATTTCGGATCGCCAGAAGGTGAGGTATGTAAAGGCGGTAACTAGTAAACGAGTAAATGAATATTTCAAAATTTTTATTCAGCAAATTCGGTTTTCGGATCTCGACAACTTCGAGGGCTACTTGAAGAAAACCGAACTATAATTAATCAGTGTACAAGAAAATTCTCTGAGGTGGCATCATTGTTGAAAAATCATCAAAATGTCTACCAAAAATTTTGCAAAAAGAAAGATTTTGTTATAAAAGGCAAAAGATTTCTCTTTTATGATGAAAATTAAAAGTTGAAATTTTTGAATTACGAAGTATTATATATAATAATTTGGCGGGAACTGTCTATGTCCACTTTCTGCGTTCCCTAGCATACACTACAGACGATGAACAGCAACATTTCAGCAAATTTCTCGACAAATTTTGTCGAAATCCATTAGTAGTAGTAACAAATTCTTTTGTATGGGATCGCAGAAGTGCAAGGCTGGTGGTAGCAGGTCATTCAGGCATGCTGGCAATAGTTCAGTTACTCATGGATAGATGACACTGGTGATACCATTTTTAGGTAGCCATTGATACAAATTGACTTTTGAATTATTTCCCATATCTAACAGTGGCATTACCATTTAAGTTTAAGGAATTTATGGATTAATTAAAGGGTAACGGTGTTGCGAACTATGTCCCCATTTGGAACAAATAAAACAATAAAATTTATAGTTAAAAATATAAAATTGTTTTATTGAAACATGTAGAATCACAAACTCAATTTCTCAATATATACACCATTTTAACAAGAACATGCATGAAAACAGAATAATAATAGCCGGAATTATATAATGCTCTTTTATATCTTTAACAAAATGCGCAAATGATATCAATATCAACTTCAAAAATGTTGTAAATTCATTCAATCGTATTTTGGAATCATCATCTAACACCGGCAATCCAATATTCAATTTCTTTTGGACACTCTATAAATCAGAAGAATAACAGAATAGTAAAATATAAAATATTATGAAGTACCAAATAACAACATACGTTCTGGGTATTTTAGTCCAGTTACGACTGTCCATCTTCTGATATAACCTGCCATAATCCTCAATACGCACGGAACCTCTCCGGATTGGTCCTTATTATTAAAGTTGTCCATCTCAGGGATTGTAGTAGCCATTCTCAACAACTGGAAAAATGTTTATGTGAAATGAAATATACGCACTACATAAATTAAATTGAGTATTCTTAGGATCCATAAAGAATCCCATTTAAGACGTTACTTGCCCTCTTAAATGGCGAAGATAACGATGAAGTGACTCCCATTCAGGGCACCGTACGAAGATTGTAGCGGTAGAAGTTACACCCATTTGGGGCACCGTAGATGGGTAGCGTTAATACGTTTACGTTAATTAAGAGCTATCAGACTCCATAATTTTGGCGGTACTGTAAAAAACTCGAAATTTAAAACAACTTGCATAAGTATGCGAAGACAAAACACGAAAAGTATCACCACTTTTGATAGAAATAATGTACATTAAACGCGGCAATAGTAAATAACAGCAACGGGACATCCTCTAATTTTTCTCATTTGTTCAAAAATTAAACGCGATAGAAAAACAGATTAAAAATTCACTTAAATTAGGGAACGTTTTCTACAAAAAATAAGATAATTAAATTGAAATTTAAGAGATAAAATTTTAATTCACATGAAAAAATGGACAGGGGTGGGAACACACAACTCTCAATATAATTCGGGTTACGGAATTTTCACGCAATAAATTTCGACACCCAGGAAGATAAGGAAATTAAATTCGCAGCAGGGAAGTATTTTAACTTATTCTAGCATCGCGTTCACGTATTGCTTACTAAAACTACATTTCAATACAGGAGAAAATATATGAATTGAATAATACGTTAACTCGTAAAACTTACCAGTGTACGGCTTATCGGACTGCCGGGCACAACGAATGCTGTAACTAGAAGCGAAAAACATTAATTAAAACAAATATGGCTCATATATTTGAATTATGTAATTAACAAGCAGCTTACAAAATAAACAATCTGTGCTGTTAAAACATTACTTACACGAAGGCCTCATGGATCTTTCTGAATGGGCGATAGATATATATGCGATTAATTTAGCAACGACACCAAACTACAATGCCGAGTGAAGGAATGTTTTCAAATCACTATCACGTGACTTTGTAATATACACTTAACAAACGCGATCAAAACGGCATTTCTAGCAAACAAATTACTATAGTCGCAAAGTACAAATAAATAGTCGATTGATCTTCAGTATAATACAAATTTTTGAATATTAAAGTCCGAATAAACGATATAAGTCTCTCAAAACACGACTGTGATAACCGGCGACCGGCTTGCAGAAGCTACGCAATCCACCGATAGTGCATGCCGAAACTGCGTAAACAGATAAGATAAAATATAAAAGTAGTACTCAGTATTTCCACAGAGCAAAGGTCGAAAAACGCGGTAAAAGTTCGAAAAACGCGACTAAAAGTGCTAAAAGTGACATTTATCAATTTTGCCCATTTCAGGTAATCGCGAATATCTCTAAACTAAAAGGAATGAGTAGATCTGATCGCAGCGTCTTAATCTACACTGGACAAGCTATCGAATAGGATAGTTAAAACGGAAATCTGGGAGATGTAATTTTGATTCTTAAGAAAAAATTGCCAAAGGGGGTGCTGATAGTTTTTCGACTATTTTCAAAAATTCATATCACTAAAAGAAGATAGCTACTAACGAATTGTGACGTTATGAAAGATTGGAAGAAGATTCTCTATCAGAACAAAATATAAATAATTTTCCTACAGTAAAAGGTCGAAAAACGCGACTAAAAGTGCCTAAAAATTGACATTTATCAATTTTTTGCCCATTTCATTCAATCGCGAATATCTCTAAACTTAAAAGGAATAGTGGAATCTGATCGCAGCGTCTTACAGACCAGCATCTCTATCAGATAGGCTATTTAAAGTGGAAATCTGAGAGATGAAATTTTAAATCTTAAGAAAAAATTGCCAAGGGGTGCTTGTGCACCGACGATTTTCAAAATTCATATCTCTTAAACTAAAAGAGATAGCTACTAACTTAATTTTGATTATACGAAAGATTGGAGATTCTCTATCAGACAAAAATATAAAACCAGTATATTTCCTACAGTAAAAGGTCGAAAAACATGACTAAAAAAGGGTGCTAAAAGTGACATTTTACATTTTGCCCATTTTGTTTCAATCGCAGAATATCTCACGTAAACTACGAAGAATGAGTAAGATGCAATCGCAGCGTCTTAATCTACAGACCATCTCTATCAGATAGGCTATTTAAAAGTAGAAATCTGAGAGATGAAATGTTAAGTCTTAAGAAAAAATTGCCAGGGGTGCCAGTAGTTTTTCGACGGAATTTTCAAAAATTCATATCTCTTAAACTAAAAGAGAGATAGCTACTAACGGAAATTGTTGATTATGAAAGATTGGAAAGGAATTCTCTATCAGACAAAATATAAAACAAGTATATTTCCACCACAGTAAAAGGTCGAAAAACGCGACTAAAAAGTGCTAAAAGTGACATTTTGCAATTTTTGCCCATTTATTCAATCGCGAATATCTCGTAAACTAAAAGAGATAGTAAGATCTGATCGCAGCGTCTTAATCTACGAACCAATCTCTATCAGATAGGCTATTTAAAGTGGAAATCTGAGAGATGAAATTTTAAGTCTTAAGAAAAAAGGAAAAATTGCCAGGGGGTGCTTGATACTTTTTCGACGATTTTGAAATTTCATATCTCTTAAACTAAAAGAATGGCTACTAACGAATTGTTGATTACTTGAAAAGATTGGAAGATTCTCTATCGAACAAAAATATAAAATAGTACTTTCCTACAGTAAGGTCGAAAAAACGCGACTAAGTGCTAAAGTGACATTTTGCAATTTTGCCCATTTTATTCAATGCGAATAACATCTACGTAAACTAAAAGAGGTAGTAGATCTGATGCAGCACGTCTTAATCTACCGAACCAATCTCTATCGAATAGGCTATTTAAAGTAGAAATCTGAGAGATGAAATGTTAAGTCTTAAGAGAAAAATTTGCCAGGGGGGTGCTTGATAGTTTTCCCGACGATTTTTTAAAATTCATATCTCTTCCAGAAGCTAAAAGAGATAGCTACACTAACGAATTGTTGATTATGAAGAGGTACGGAAAGATTTATATCAGACAAAATATTAAATAATTATATTTCTACCTGATAGAGGTCGAAAAAACGCGACTAAAAGTGCTAAAAGTAGAAGCATTTTTGCAATTTTTGCCCATTTTTGACCTAATCTACTTGGAAATATCTGTAAACTAAAAGTGATAATTAAGATCTGATCGCAGCAATCTACCGGAAGCCAATCTCTATCAGATAGGCTATTTAAAAGTGCGTGGAAATCTGAGAGATGAAATTTTTAAGTCTTAAGAAAATTGCCAAGGTGCTTGACGTTTTCGACACGATTTTCAAATTCATATCTCTTAAACTACAAAAGATAGCTACTAACAAGAAGATTATTGATTATGAAGATTGGAAGATTCTCTATCAGACAAAATATAAATAATTATATTTTCCTACAGTAAAAGGTCGAAAAACACGCGACTAAAAGTGCTAAAAGAAGTGAAGCATTTTATCAATTTTTGCTACTATTTCTACATTTCAATCGCGAATATCTCCCTAAACTAAAGAATGAAATGCGAATCTGATCGCACGCTTGTCTTAATCTACGAGACTAAACTCTATCGAATAGGATAGTTAAACGGAAATCTGAGATGTAATTTTGATTCTTAGAAAAAATTACTTAGAGGTGCCATGACACTTTTTCGACACGATTTTGATGGCGTAATATCTCTTAAACTAAAAGCGCTAGCTACCAACTTAAATTGTTGATTATGAAAGATTGGAAAATTCTCTATCAGATAAAAGATAGCAAAATAATTTTATTTCTTTACGGTAAAGGTGAAACAACGCGACTAAGGGTGCTAAATTGACATTTTACCCACAATTTTTGCATTTCAATCGCGAATATCTCAACCAAGCAGAGATAATTAGAATCTGATCGCATCTTAATCTGAACCAATCTCTATCAGATAGGCTATTTAAAGTGGAAATCTGATAGATGAAATTTTAAATCTTAAGAAAAAAAAAAATGCCAGGGGGGTGCTTATTAGTTTTTTTTTCCGACTATTTTCAAATTACTACTATCTGCTTAGAAACTAAAGAAGAGGCCAGCTACCTAACAATTTACCGGTTATGAAAAGGGTGGAAGAGGTGTCTATCAGACAAATTGCAAAATAATTATATTTCTACATTAAGATTCCGAAAAACACATTCAAAGTGCTAAAAGTGACATTTTGCAATTTTTGCCATTTTATTCAATCGCGAATATATAGCCAAACTAAAAGAATAATTAAGATCTGATCGCAGCGTCTTAATCTACAGACCAATACTCTATCAGATAGGCTACATTTAAAGAATTAAATCTGAGAAGATAGAAATTTGAAGATCTTACAGAAAAGAGTACCAAGAGAGGTGCTTTGATACTTTTTTCGACAAGATTTTCGAAATTATATCTCTTTAAACTAAAAAGAATAGCTGCTACCAATTTATTTGATATGAAAGGTGAGAGAATTTCTCTATCTGGGTATATAAATGGTATAAACAAAGTAAAGGTCAAAACGACTAAAAGTACTTTAATAAGTGACATTTTACAATTTTTTACTGCATTTTATTTAATCGCAGATATCTGGCAACTTCAAGAATGAGTAAGATCCCAATCTACCGCTTGTCTTACGTACACAGTAATCTCTATCGAATGACTATTTAAAATTAAATCTGAGGGTGAAATTGAAGTCTTACAGAGAAAAAATTAGCAAGGGGAGGTGCATTTTGACGGTACGCCAAAATTCCTTAACTCTCTTGAAGCTAAAGGGTAACTGCGACGGTAAACACAGTTATGAAAGATTTAGAAGGAATTCTGCATCTGACAAAAATATGAGAAAATAATTCATATTTCCTACAGTAAAAAGGTCGAAAAACGCGACTAAAGAAGATGCTACAAGTGACATTTTGCAATTTTTTGACACATTTAAATCGCGATATCTCTGGCAAACTAAAAGAGATAATTACCTTGATAGCGAAAGCGTCTTAATCCACGAATGACATCTCATCAGGCCAAGCTGGCTGAAAGTGGAAATCTGAGAGATGAGAATTTTAAAGTCTTAAAGCGTTACCAGAGTTGCTTGATACTGGAAACGTTTTTCAAAATTCATATCTCTTACTTAAACTTCAAAAAAGAACTGCTTCTAACAATTTACATTTAATTACCAGAAGGAAAATTGGAAATTCCTATAAGACCAAACCACCAAACAGTATATATTTCCTACAGTAAAAGGTCGAAAAACGCGACTAAAAAGGTACTGAAAATTGACATTTTGCAATTTTGCCCATTTATTCAATCGTATCTCGCTCAAACTAAAAGAGATAATTCAAGATTCCCACGATCGCAGCATCTTAGTACAGGCAATCTCGATACGGCTATTTAAAGTAAATCTGAGAGAATGCGAAATTTTAGAATCTTAAATTACCAAGAGTGCGCTGATACTTTTTCGACGATTTTCAAAATATATCTAAACTAAAAAAAGACTAACTACTAACAGTACATTTGAATTACTGAAAAAAGAAGGTGGAAAATTCTCTATCAGGCAAAATATAAAATAATTATAACTTCCACTACAGTAAGGTCACGACCTTCAGTGCTAAAAAGTGAGCATTTTAATTTTGCCCATTTCATTCAATAACGTATATCTCGTAACTAACAGAATAAATAGGTACAACTCACCGAAATATTCTACGAGCTAATATCTACTGCTTGCCACGGTAGTTAAAGCGGAAATCTGAAAAATAAAATTTTTGCCGAAAAAATTGCCAAAGGGGTACTTGATACTTTTTTCGAGATTTTGAAAATTCATATCTCTTAAACTAAAAAGCCAGAGCAACCAACGAATCGCTGATTATAGAAGACTGGAAAAATTACACAGCGCAGATAAAAATTTAAAATATATATATTTCCTACAGTAAGGGTCGAAAAAGGCGACTAAAGAAAATTTGCTAAAGTGACATTTTTAATTTTTGCCCATTTTTTAAAACTTTAATCACTTTGAATATCTCGTAAACTAACAGAGATAAATAAATTTTTAACTCGCAGAAATTACTACGGACTAATATCATAACAGCACACAGTACGGATTAAAGCGGAAATGAAAAATAAAATTTTGCACCCAAGAAAAAATTGCCAAGGGGCTGCATGATACTTTTTCGATGATTTTCAAAAATTCGCCTCTCTTAAACTAAAAAGAGATAGCGCTACCAACAGAAATATTTGATTATGAAAGGTAGAAAAATTCTATCAGATAAAGATATAAAATAATTATATTTCTTACAGTAAAAGGTGAAAAAACACGCGACTAAAGAGATTTACTAAAAGTGACATTTATCAATTTTTTGCATTTAATTCAATCGCGAATATCTCTAAACTAAAGAGATAATTAAGATCTGATCGCAGCGTCTTAATCTACGGACTAAACTCTATCAGATAGGATAGTTAAAACGGAAATCTGAGAGATGAAATTTTGCTTCTTAAGTAAAAATTGCCAAGGGGTGGTGCTTGATACATTTTTTCGACGATTTTTGATAATTAATATCTCTTAAACTAAAAGCGCTAGCTACCAACAAATTGTTGATTATGAAAGATTGGAAAATTCTCTATCAGATAAAGATATAAAATAATTATATTTCTTACAGTAAAAGGTGAAAAAACGCGACTAAAAGTGCTAAAAAGTGACATTTATCAATTTTTGCCCATTTAATTCAATCGCGAATATCTCCTAAACTAAAAGAGATAAATAGGATCTAATCGCAGCATCTTAATCTACGGACTAATCTCTATCAGATAGGATAGTTAAAACGGAAATCTGAGAGATAAAATTTTAATTCTTAAGAAAAAATTGCCAATACTGATACTGTTTTTCCACAAATTTCGAGAGTGACTATCTTCTAAACGAAACCTAACAGTTAATTTTCAAATGCATCAGCCGTGTACGCAACTATCTGATGTATTTGCAACACGCGGTGGTACGCGATAAAACAAAACAACGGAAATAGAAACTAATGTACGACGCAGAAATTAAAACGAAGAATATAATTGAATTATAAACTTACCAATGCAAAACTCATGGGACTCCAAGCCACGGCTAATAGGTACTATAAATAAAAAAAAAGAAAACGTAAGTAAAACATAAATATTTCATACGACTTAGTAATATTATAATCACACAGGTGAGGTGTCGGGTACTTACACCAGCACAATTGGTCATTCTAATGATTATATCAAATCAACATGGGGGCAATACACTAAACCGACATTTATAGAAAATAAACGCGCGAACAGGAAATAACTTTACTTTCGTCACAAATCTAAATTAAATAGTCGCAAATTTGGACAGTGGAAGTCCGTACAAACAATACGAGTCGCGTAAAATGCGTATGGATTAACTAGATACCGGCACGAAACTGGCTGCCAACTGTGCAAGCAACGACGCGAGAGTTTATGATAAGAAAGCAAGAGGTGCGTAAAACCGGCGCGTCGACTGCCCGAGACCTTGTGCGCGAACTGCGTTTGGCACGTTATCTGCGATCAAAACTAAACTAAGATGCGCCAACCTGCGGCGTGAGGGGATCTCAGGCATTGCATTCTCGCAGCGTATGCGATAAGGAAGTGTAAGTTGTGTTCAAAACAAACACAATTCTCGTGTCGAATGCTCGCGCTTGCTGATAACTATGAAAATAAACAATACATGTCTATTTTACAAGTTTTGTTAATGCTAGTGCCATCTATAAATAGCACAAATATTAGTCCCGGAATATTAGTCTGGATTTAAAAAATGAATAAAAATTCAAAATTCGAATTATGTAATTCAGATTTCTTGTATTGCAAGATTTCCCGATTTTACACAAATTATTTTAGCAATATTTAATTCTATAGAACAAGAAGGATTAAAGATTAAAAGAAACGAATCGCGGCTTCTTAATCTACGGACAGTTCTCTATAAAATAAGCTAGTTAAATTGGAAATCTAAGAGAACAAAAAAAAATCATCCCTAACACTTTTACACTTTTACCGCCACCCTGCTACGGTACACCGAAAGAGATTCAACTATAAAATTGCGATTAATTACAATGTAACAAAATAAACAAAAAAAATCAACGTTCTTGTCATATTTAAGTCAATAAACTTGGATAGTGCATATCTTTTTTAAACTACTCGTAAAAGCGATAGCGACCAACAGATTCAAGAATATGAAAGATTGGAAAATTCTCTGAACCCACCCCGACAAAATTAAGATTTTCTTTGCAACGCGTTCCTTAGATACACGAAACAACGAGGAAAAATATGCCGGCCGACGGCATCGCTTATGCATAGGCGAAGGACATTGAAACCACGATTTACAAACAATTTATGAGTAATATTTAATTGTCTAATTGTTTAATTTATACCAGATTATAAAATGTCATGCAATTCTTTGAACCGAATTCAAGTAAAGAAAGGTGGCGAGCTGCGTGCAGGTAAGAACGGGCTGAAACGTCCGGCAAGGAGATTAGCGGATGTAAACAAACAAACTGATAAAAACACAATGTGAGGTACAAAATCGCGTGATCTTACCGGGCTCGCAATTCGCCAGTTTCGGCGATGTGCACTCACTACTACCATCAAACAGGTTGCAATAAACTAATTCAGAATTTTAATATGCAATTCCGCATTCTAGCGACATCTTGGCTGAAATTGAAGAATTATATTTAAGTAAACATGACGCCACATCGCGTGATCTCACACGGACCCGGACTTGTCCATTTACTGACTTTAATTTACTTTACTTTAATTTATCACGGCCTTGGCCGTCCTCGATTAATGTACTACTTTTCAAATCTATAAACCGTAGAAAAAGGGGTGCTTTAAAGGTGGAAGTAGATAAAATAAATGTAATATACGCGTATCAATTAATTAAATATTTGCTCGACTGATTTGAAGTCTTCAGACAGTTCGCGCGTGATTTTCGAGATCGGCAGGGCCCAATCACTTGAACAATTCTTGCACTATTTAAATATGCAGCTGCATTATAATGGTGCAAACTATTCCCAACATAATGCGAAACTTCCACCGCAAATTTACAAAAATATCAAAAGTAGCCAATTTTAGGGGCCGAAGGAGACCCGCCGCTTATAAAAACACTCACAACAACACACCGGCAGAGAAAGAACATGCGGAACTATTGTGGTAGCGATAATCATTGAGTTTTCTTACTGTGCAACATTAGTGTTGGTAAAATTCCACGCTGAACGAAGAGGTTGATGCAAATCCAAAATCCATGATCGATCACCGACGGCACAACCCGCACGATCAAATACATGCACTATACGAGTATTTACATTCCGCGAATATATTATACACGATAAATTATTAGCCAGACACACTAGACATCTTTCACTAAACATGTACGCCGAATATAGAGCGATTAACCGAATTAAATCCTAAGAAAGGAGAGCCGCGAAGAACGCGTGCGAACCATGCGTCGGATACCGTGAAACTAGTTTTATTTTTGCAGCGCAAGTAAACGATACTCGTATCGCCATCACACGGCAACGTATGCAGAACAAAACATATACAATACGATCGTACGCTACAATCCGCTGACAATAAGAGATAAGAACAAACCAGTTGAATTCAAGTGCGGCGTGAGAACACAAGACTAACGCAAACAAACTTGTAAACATGAGTATTGAGTATACACAACGTCAATAAAATACAAATTTCTTTTGATTTTTTCTTTTAATTTTAATGCTAATAAGATAAATTTAAGCATTAATATTAAATGTAATATATTGGTACAATAAAATGACTATAATCAATTCAAATACTTACAATCTGAAGCAACTACAGTTATCCTAGATCGTGTTCAGATGCTTCATTCCTAAAACAAACAAAAATTAGTTGTATAATACAACAAAAATACGAATTTGCAGAACTTACAATCCAAGGCTAGCCCGGTTTTCCTGGTTATCCTGGGAGTGTGCAGGCGCTAAATCCCTAAAACAAACAAAAATCAGTTCTATGATACACAAAAATCAGTTATTTATAAAAATTTAAAAAAAGTTTCAATACATACCATCAGAAACCAGAAAACAACAATATCCGCGCACCGAAATAATTAAAACCAAGATTTCAAGAGCGACAAAAAACGTGCGACGCGCAGCCCAAGTAACTCCGGAATGACGATATGAGAAACGAAGGCCGCTGCTCCAATTTTGGTACTGCTAGCGCCACCTAGTTTCCTCAATTTCATCTACACGCAACGATGAAGTGCTGTGGAAACTGTAATGTTTCTGAAACGCAAATCAAGTTTAAATAATAATCTTATTAAAAATGTTAAGAATCTTAATAAGGATCTAGACAAAGGATAGGAACAAATACTCAATTAGATATCCCGTATCAAAATTCACTAAAAAAGTATTAGTTAATACTGTTAACTGAAATTCTCTAAAATTAAAGTTTAAAAAGTTAAATAATGCAATCAAACATCAATAATTCAATAGACAGTCGGTGTATGTATAATATATTATGTTCTATATGCTTGTATTGTATACAATGTTAACATGTTCCTTCATTTTACAAATGAAATCGATAATTAATTGTATTATGTATATACAATAATGTTTCGCTTCAGTTTCACACGTCATAGTTTGCTATTTTTTGCTTAGTTTGATTCAATTTGATTTAATAACAATATAATAGTAATTTGGCACAATTACAATCAGTCCAAGGGTATTAAAACGAGCGGCTTGTTATCGAATTCGGGCATGGACGCACATTTCGCATCGCACGCAACATTTTCCGCCCAAAACGAGACTGCAACACAGCAAATTAACTATCTAATAGATTATTTAGCACGATGGAGTGTCCGTATATTCAAAAACAAATGCGATTTGCAGCCGTGAATGTGTGCGTCGCGTTTTCAACACTTTCCCAAAAAAATCAATTAAAACCACAAACAATTCCGAATGTGACAATAACATGAGCGGTGATGTTTTATATCGGAATTCGGAATATGAAACATGAACTGCAACTATTGTTAACAGCATATATTGTGTGAGACACATTTACAATAATTAAAAATAAACCATTTCGATTTACTCCGTGTTTCTCCTCCTCATTTTTAAGTTTTTTAATTTAAAAAATTGACCACAACAACGATTTGTCGTAAAAGTAGTGTTGTTTTTTTTTGTTTGTTTTGTTTAAATTTGTATAAACGAAGTTCATAGATATGTTGTTTGTTTTATTACGAATAGTTTACATTTAAATGTTTTGGGTTTACTTTTCATGTTTATCATTTCTTTACGTTTCTTTATATATATATAAGTTATTTTGATTCAGTTAGTGAGTTGTTTAATTTTAAATTTGTTTAATTATTAACACACTAATTAACAATGTTTACACGAAACAATCAATCGAGCTATGGAAAGAAGGAACAACCGATAATTGAGTACTGCTCAAGAGTGGTCGGTTCAATTCCATTCCAGCGACGAAAAGTCCATTCAAAACCAGAAAGTCGTCCACAGCGAGAACCGGACCGATAGAAATACCTACTTGCCCCTGTATTGTTCTGTATGAGTTTAAACAAAGTCAGGTTCTCATTGTAGTGCAAATGAGCCAAACGAATCGAATGATAAAATAATTAATGCGCCGTCGGCCGCATTAAAATCGGTGATTAAAATCGAACACAAAGACACACGATTGGGATGAAACTAATCCCGGCGAGCCGCCATTGTCTAGACGTTTAGAGTTCCAGCTTCAGCAGCAGCAGTATTTTTATATTATTACTCATCTAGTTTAGGAAACACTTTGATAAACTCGCTGCGCACTTCCCGCCGCTGCAACATTTCAATAAAGTTTTATTTGTACAGGAAACAACAATCAGATCGTCGCAGGAGTCGCACGGCGCGGTGGGGGCGGCCATCACGCGATTTAGTTTCAGACGGGCGTCGTCCGTCGCAGAGTGTCATTGGCATAGTCCTTGCGGCCATTGCGGGAGTTTATCGAGATGGTGCTCTGCGTGGCACGCAGCGGCAACGGCTGGTCCAGGTCAAACGTGACGAACTCATGCTCATGCTGCACCCCCGGCGAGTAGTCGTCGAACTGATGATGATCCGGTGGGAACTCGTCGATGACGTCGGCGGTCGTCGAGACCGTGTGCGTGGTGACATCGCGCGGAAACGACCGCATTGTATCAGCGCGCGCGTATGAAGCCCGCTCGTCGAACTGATAGCTAATCGTCGGTGGCGGTGGGAAGTCATAGAAAGCGGCGTCTTTGGCGGCAGCATCCGCGCGCGCCCTGTGTAGACTACACGGCGACTCGGGGATGGGTTCCTTGCTGAAGAAGTAACGCCGCTGGTGCGCCGGTGACGGGTAGTTGGTTGGTACATGGATGCTGTTCGTGTTGACGTAGGATTGCGGGTGTCGCTGACAAGGGTAGTACGCAGCGGCGTGTTCCAGCGGTAAGTAGTTGATGTTGGATGTGGTCGGACGCAGTTTACCACGGCGCAGGTCCTCGAGGTGTTTGGCACGGTACTCGTACTGTGCCTTGTTGATAAACAAAAATATGGCACTTATACCAGCCACCTGAGTGCCAATAAACCCGCAGACGTATAGCAGGAATGAATAACCATACGAGTAGGTGAATGCCGGTGGTTGCAATTGTGAACGAGGACGTAGTTTGTACCCGACTTCTGCTTTAAAAACAGAGATGTACATTATGAGCCCGAAGAGCATCACCAGCCCGCTGATGATGAACACCACGCCGGAGACGAAGGTGTACAGTCCTCGCTTCTTAATGCAGTAGCCCAGCAGACAACTGGCGTAGGCAAGCAGCAGGAGGAAGGAGGCGGCGGCGAAGAAGAATATCGACTTGGTCACCGCGTCTGTGGACAACGACGTCATTGATTTTAATTAAAATTCTGCCCAACTGAAACTATTTCCGCCGAATCGCTGCATGCAATTGCGTCCTGCGTGGAATTTTCTAATAGAGTCGAGCAGGAACTTACATGGAATTGCAAGCGTCGAGTCGTTCGGGTCGGGGCTGTACTCCTCTTTGGTGAAGTAGTCAATTTTTAAACATTCGTACGATGTCTCGCCAGCTGGAAAAAGACGAGTGCATTCTTTGGATTAAACGAAATGACAGCGTCATCAAATCACACAAATGCAGTCTTAACGCAAGATTAGCTTAGGTACAGAGATTTTAATCTTGTGAGAGCAAAACGCAGGCCAAATATGTATCAGGGCGACTGATTAAAATACATTAATTGAGGTAATGGGTTGATATCCATGTGAGACTGTGTTTCTGCCGGCTTCCGGAGCCGGAATCACATCGTCAATTGAGACCACACATTTGCGGTGGTTTCAAATGAATCCAACTGAATAAATAATGACCGGCCGTATGCAAATTTAATTTCTACAGGCCTCATTACAAATGTATTAAGCAAATGAATGTTTCCGAATGTTTATTAATTGCGGGGGCGGGCGCGAGTTGAAAAAGTGCGAGTATGATTTTTATTATTTTGAATAAAATACTAGGCACAATGGGCTTTTGTGTGGAGGAGCCGGGCGTTCATTAGAAAATGCGTTTTAATTACCGCTCCCAGCGGAGGCAAGTCGACCCCGGCCCCGGCAATGCGACTAACGACCTTTTGTTGTCGATCCATGTCGCCGGCACGTCACCGCATTCAACCCTACGGCGTACTCTGTGCGCCAGCCTCGATTGTGGATCGTAATGTAATGGAACAACTTTTCTGTTTAAGTTTTAGCGCCTTTTCGTGCGCGCCGCGGACTCCTTGTTTTCGTTCGGTCGCCGGTTCCTTTTAGTAATCCGAAGATACGTGAGTTACTTTATCTAATGCGTAATTACGTTACGGAAGCAAACAATTCCGAGCGCGCCGCTGCCCCGAAGAAACGCCCCGCCGGAATGAGGAAACGACGGGCCGGCGGTTAATTCATTTACAGCGTGCGGGGGTGCGCAAAAGAAGGTCGAGCGCGCGCGGGTCGACGCTAAATCGAAACATGTTGCGATAAAGAAAAACGTGTTGTCGAAACCGCACGGTCAACTTCAGCATTTTGGGAAATTAGAAACTCGAGATTTACCCGCGCGCACCCCCTAAAAATACCCGTTATTTCTATGCGGGTTTCATGGAAGGTGGAAAAGAAATGTCGAACGTCGATGCCGATTTTATTACGCCCTCGGGTCGCGTCTTTAACGTGCGCCGCGAGAATGGATCATGTCGTAACCTTCGCGAAGGTCGGGGCGGGGGTGTAAAAAGAAACATCGAAAGGGAGAGCGCATCGCGCGCCCCGGATCGCTGGTTGTCCTTACAAACAGGCAAGCAAATAGGTGTTATTAATGGCCAGCGATATATAGCGAGAGACCTCAATCAACTCCTTCAACGGCACGCAATTTATTTAAAGATCCCCGATGCAGAATGCGGAAGCCGGCTAGGGGCGGTGTGCGCGCGCGGGGGAGGGTTGCGGCAGCAGCGAACGGAGGAGCGAAAGCTTGTCGGAGAACATCACGCGTTAAGAACTACCATGGAAGGCGGCGTGGCGGCGGCGCACGGTCTAAAAAGCCCTCACCCCCCGCACGGCAATGGCAAGCGCCATTCACTTTTAATGGAAATTTCTTTTTTAAAAAATCGACTCGACACTCGAATATTTCTTCGACGCGTTCGCACATGCCACCGACTTGCTTATTTATACACCGCCCGCGTTTTTTTTTTCAAATTTATTTTGAGGACAAAAACGCATTTTTCATCCTTAACTTTACGCGATTTATATCACTTCCGGTGGCTTGCATGTTAGAGTATAAAACGCTTGTATTTTTTATTTCGCGCAATGAGAATCAAACATTAATTCAAACCATTTACTAATGAGTTTTTGCCGCGCGTAACTTTTTTTTGTAAAATTTGTAAAAATAAAATATTTATTAAGTGTATCCATCTTACAAATCAAAATGAGAAACGATGAATCCCGAAATGGAATAGGTGAAAATTCGCACGTGTGTGAAATGCGAAGGTGACGCAAGACAAAGGAAGGCGGCGTGCGCGCGCTAAGGAGGCGCGGATTTAATCAAAGGTAAATTTTGTCGCAAGCGCCTGTATGAATGCGCACCGTTGCGGAATACGCGCGACAAAGGCAAATTTGCAAATTGAGCGACGATGCGACAACATCAACGCCACACTACAATTGGACTCCTCGAGCTGTGGGAATCGAGGCGGCGCCCGCGCGTAATATTTGCAAACTACACAACGACGTGTAATATATTAATTCAGTGTAATTTAAGGTGCGACAGAGATTTAGACCGAGCACGTAACCGTTGACTAATGAGCTGAGTTAGTAATGACACTGAGTTATGTCCGAGCATGACAGTTGTACACAGTTTATCATGTGCGGTCGGGTGAAATGAGAAGCGGGAGATGCAAAGCGTGGTAGTCGTAGCGGCGACGGCGTCGGGACGTCGAAAGCTGGGGCGATGTTGAGCATTTGTTGCAATTTAGGTTTTATTTGCCCATTGCAATGACAAATACACTCGACGCAAAAAGCGTCGGAAGACGGCACCGCGCGCGCGTGCTGTCCGAGAGAGGGATTCGCGCCGGCGAACGTTATTAAGACTGAACGATATCGCCGGCCCGGGGGCGGCTAACAATCGGCCATGGGGCGAAGGCAAACACCGACAGCGCGACGAAAATGAGGAGAAAAAGTCGAGCGCACGATGACAGCGGGGAGGCGCGCGTCCTCCTCCTCTCCACGTGCAAGGTACGCGCTTTAATCAGTGAGCACAAGGCAAACAATTGTTCTTATATTAGCTTTCTCGTCGTGTGTTTCTTATTGCGCGCTCGGCACACAAATAAAACGAAGACTAATGCTCGATGACAGTATATTGTTTCAGCGCAACAAAGCGCAATCTAGGGCGCGCAATATACGACGCAGTTGCGACGCGCGCCAAGATAGAATAGCCATTTGTATAACAGACGACGAAAGAAAATAGCGCAGCGAAACAGTCATAAAATTACCTCGAGCATCAATTTTTGTGTTTCCGTTTTCCGCACGGCTTCCACGTCTCGCCGCAGACAGCTCTCCGGACGAGGTTTTTAGTGTTGTGTGGGTGATTGTCGGTGGTTTTAGTTAAATTTCCTTTCCATTTACTATTTGCGAAGGGCGCATTAAACTTTCACATAACAATTATTTACCTAATACCTGTTAATGCGCCCCGAAAGCCTTTCAGCGATGAAAAACAAGTGCAAACAATGCTGGCGCATATTTCCACCACATTGCGCTCCGCTAATTTGCTTCGAAAGTCATTACATAAGTGAATAAATGCGCAAAACGCGTCGAGTGCAAGCTGTAATTATTACCGTTTATATTTTCTGCATTTCTTAAGATTTTAAGCCCGCCAAATGCGAAATTCGTTATTAATTGTTAGATGATTGCCGCGCATGCCTCAAAGTTATAAATGTGGCTGCAACTTTTGTCGAATAAACTCGCACAAAAGCTCGCATCGGTCGCGGAAATATATTACCCGAGTATAACATTCGACATAACAGATTACAGCGGGCGGCCATTGGTGCGAGAGTTCTATTTGGAAATAAACAAGGCCTTATTTTGCCAACTTGCATAGCATTAACTTTCCCAACTTATAGTTCCAGGTCGTTCGTCCGTGCGGAGGAAAAAAGGGGAAAAGTTGCGCAAAGAATTCGTAGAAACCTCAATCCCCGGCCCTCTTTTTACGTTTTTCTCCGCTTTCTCTTTTAGGGATTTCAGCCACTTTTTTCTATTTTTTTTGCTTTATTTATTCCTTCATTTTATTACGCTTTTTGCTGAAAAAAAAGTTTTTATAACGCGCTCGTGAATCTTGTCCGGTAGTGCCAGTAATTTTTATGGAAATCAACAACAATATGTTAAGACGTTAGGTCCTTTATAAAGGACGAATATAAAAGCAGAAAATACATTTTTGCTCCGAAAAGCAAAGCGTGAATAAAACACGCGCAAGCCGAAGAAAAAAAACAGCAGCTCGGCACTTTGAGGTTGGCTGTACTCTAAAAAGATGAAAATTGATGTAGGTATCCAAAATGTTTGCCAAAACTTCTCGAAACAGTAAAGATTTATAATCATAATGATAAATATTCGAAAGTATAATTTATAAATCGTTGCTTAAAATGAGTGTAAAAGTTTAGCGATGAGGAGGCGTTGATTTAAAATCCAACACTGATAACCCGAGCGCATAAAAGCGCGAGCGCGAACCGCTTGTGTATCAAGAGCGAAGAGTGCAAAGTGACGATGGAGTAAAGCCATTAAGGCGGCAGCGCCCGCCACTTTTAGCAACTTCATCAGAAACAATCATATTTCCTGCGCAGCGCCTCCGCCAATGTAAAAGTGTCGGCGCTCGCTCGGCTTTCATTTCCTTTGAAAACTTAATATCATAAGTGCAAAACGCTCAAAACGAATTGATTTAATCTGATACAGAAAATGCATGTTTCACGATCTCTGCAGTTCTACATGCGTTGCGCTGAAATTGAACGCTCAGCGAAATTGATATAAGTTGAAATAAAACGCAGATGTGATTGAGATTGTGATTTTGAATTCCCGCATCCGTACTCGCGGATTTAACAAGTATTTGAAAGCTTTTCGAGCTGCGCATGCGTAAGTTTAAATTTGAACGAAGTCACATACAGCATAAATTGATAAGTGTAGATAAACCGTGAAAAGCAGCAGATTCGAACATTAAACATCTTTTGTGCACCGTAGATTGCAACTAGTGCCATCTATTGAAAGGCTAAATGAGAAGATGCAATCTTCGCGCGACTGCAAGAAATTTTCATTAAAAAGTATCGTTTGCTTATCGTGCTGTAATTGAAAGTCGAGATCGGCCGATTTAAGATGCGCCTCCCGCCGCCGCCCCCGGCCGCAGCACATCACGAACACGCGTTTTCTTGAAGCCTATACACCGATAGCGACTAACGATTCATTTCCGCGCGCCGGACGCGTCCGAACATCGCCCGGATTTACGTTCTTCCTGCCGCACCTTTGGCCCTCGCCCGAACGGGCAAGATAGCGCGGCGGCGGCGGCCGATACGCAATCAACAATCGCGCGCCGAGACATGATCGTGGAGAACACATAATCGAGAGGTCCGGAGGTCGCGCGCACATGTTGTAACCGACCGGACAACAAAACATTTATTTGTCCTCGCCCACCCGCACATGGGGCGGCTGGCGGTCCTCTATTGTCCGCCTCCCAAAAACGTCTAATTTAATAGATATAATTGCGAGCGGGGCGCGCTTAATAGACGTGCTTTTTGCGCAGGAAACGAGGCCGAATGCGAGTGCGAACGCCCGCCGGGCACGGTCCGTACGTGTAGAAATTCAGGATGTTTACATCCTGGATCCTTCGTCGTGTTATTCACGCCTCAAAAACGCCCGCCGCTTGCCCTAAGTGGATGTAATCATTAGTTTTCGACGCTGCCTTGCGGGGATTCAATTCGCGTGAAAACAACTGTTTGGTTTTGTAACTTTTGAGGATTTTAAGCCACTTTACAGCGGTGTTGGAACACTCTGTATAATCCGAGTGTATGAGAGGAGAGGAAATCTGCCGGCCCGGTGGATGGAGGAGGTCACGGAATGGACACGAACGAAGGGACGCACGGTCGGAGCTCCCGGCGGCCCTGCGCCCAGGAAACGACACCATCAGTCTTGCACGGTCCAAGGATATTATAAAACGTATAGCCCGAGGCGGCCGGCAGGACAAGAGATTCACGTTGAGCGAGTCGCGAAAGGACAACATCATCAGTTTTCCCGGGCGTTCCGACCAGTGCATTGCAAAACCATTACGACACGCACGAAAATTTAATATTTTTATTTCCGCATTTCTCGCACAGGCTTCCGGTATTTAAAAATAAAACATTTTTTGCGCGCGTTGTTCGTACGTCGCTGCGGGCGACACGCAAAATCCCGACGCGTGCAAATAACCCCCTCCCGCCTACAGAAAAATATAAGCGGATAGCGAAGAGTTGCAAGGAGGAAAAAAATTTTATTAGCGCAAAGATATTTGTTATATTTATTCCGGACCCGTACCGATAACAATGGCTCGCTTGTAAGCGGAGGCACCGCACGTCTAACTTTAATTGTATCACGCGCTATCGCATAGTGTACGAGAAGAGGTCGCGAGCGCACGAGCGGCGGCGACGGACGCGGAGGCGGCAGCGGCGTGGGTGCAAATGTCTTGAATATTAATTACCCGGCCATGGGGCGTTTCTTACGCCGCGCGCCCATTATTCCCGCTCGCATTCGCATCGCGCGCACGCCGCTTGTCCGCCGTCGCCGCCGCCACCGCCGTCGCCTATCAGCCATAATCTAAGTTGTTACTGTTGCGCCGTAACCATGTGTAAGTTACGCTACAAACTGCACACACATCTCATTTCATATGCAGATTGTTTACGAATGTTTGACTTTGCATACATTTAATGCCGCCGCCGCCGACGCGCCCGCGGATACAACAATAGAAACAGCATTTCATCACAGCTCGTATGCGATTGACGCCACAGCGCGACAATGATTTTCTTCCGCATGCAGTTTAATCCGCTGCAAAGAAGCGTTGAATGAACTAATTTCGCATCCAGCCCGCGATTTGCATAATCTGTATAATATCAGCTTGTCGGTAGGCCAAATGGGCAATTAATGAAGCATCACCAGCCGATTGTGATGCTGGCCACACGGCGCTGGTCGAAAATGTGAATCTCATCCGAATTAAGTGTTCGAAAACAGCGTTTTTCGTGTTTCCCGAGCGTATTTTCCCATTACGCTGGAGTGTCGTGCGCCGCCCCCGCCCGCCCGCCCGCCTCTCGCAACTCAAAACTTCCCCGTTTCGACTACTCTAAAGGCTCGGCCCGCTGTTTATGCATTACATTATCCATAAGCCATTATAAGCAGACGTGCATGGAATCCGCGCGCGCGCCAAGCCAGCTCGAAGCTCGCCGCCCCCGCCTGCTTCGCGTCGAAAGCATTCGAATAATTTGTACATATATCTACGGATATATCGAAGCGCGCCGAGATGCCATAACTATAGAAATTGACTGCATATTGAGAAGATCATTAACATCCGATTCGACTCTTAAAGCTTCTTAGAGCTGCCTCCGCCTGCCTCCTTATGTCTGCCTCCGTCGATTTTATTCCATTGGTATATATTTGCGTGTTTGATATGAAACTTTTGATGTTTTCTCGGATAAAAGTGAAGCAGAATTTTCATTAAAAGCGGAAGTTTGCAAAAGTGTTGCGATAGGTTGACACAGGTAAGAAAAAATCACATTAATCACAAGTACAAACGTTGCTAGGGCAATGGTAAACAAATTATATCAAACTGTAACTGCTACAAAACTTTATTGCGTCGTAAAAAGCAAAATTCAATAATTTCGATATTGCAGTGCTTTTAAATTTTCATTGCTGCACGCTCGTCATGTTCATATAATTAGATTTCGAGCACAATTAGTAATTAAAATAAGTTTAACACGTCCTCGCTTTGAGTACCTTCTAGTACTCCAGGAGATGCACTATACATACCTTCATAATACCTACGAGTCTCGGCGCGAAGTACTTAAATATAATTTCCAGCCAGCCGGAATTAAAAGACACTCGGAGGCGATGAGTTATTACGCGTAGGAGCGCAACTAATGAATAAAATTTGACTGCCTGGAGGAATCTTTCAGGCGTTCTCTCAATCATCGCCGCGCGACATCTAGCGCTCCTGACGTTTTCGTCTCGCGCCACGACAATTGGCTCTATATCGCGGCGCACATAACGTAATATAATATGAGAGTTGCGTCAAGAAGGCGACGTCTCGCGATTTGTGCGGAATAATAATTGGCTTTGGGTATTGCGCTTCGGGGATCGGCGGCGGCGGCGGCGGCGGCAGGGAATGGGATTTCCGGAGTTTAAAGTAGACAAACGCCGCACGCAGCCGAAAGCGATACGAAGACGACGCCGGAAAATTGGTAAAACAGGCGCGATGCGCGAAGGAATAAGTAACGAATGGCAATGCAAGGGGTTGCGGCGGCGGCAGGCAGCGTGCGTGCGAAGCCAGGCTCTTATTAAACGGGCTCGGGTGGCACACCGCCGCCGCCGCGACGGTAACGACGTTAAAACTTAAGCCGAAACTTTTTTAGCTTCCGTATTAAAACTATTCCGATTCGCATATTGCGCGCACTCGTGTTCGGCGCTCAGCCTAACGAGGCCGCGACTTAATCAGACCCACTCGGATTTCACGGGGATTTCGTGAGCATTCATTTCGGCTGGAGATTATTTCGTAATTAAATCGCGCTTTGTCATTATTCTTCGATGATCTTTGCGCGGCGCTGTGCGTTATTAAAAACATCGGCGTCGGTGTCGGAAAGTGTTTTGCAACGCTGAATCACAGTCGAACGTCTCTCGGCCATTTGAATAATTGAATAATTGATTTTTCAAAGTTAATGAGTTAATTTAGCGTTTTAGGTAAAATTGAAAATTGAATTCGTTTTGGCAGCCGACGCACTAATTGAATTAATTGTTTCCTCTGAGCGACTTCGGTTTTAGGGGGAGCCGGCACGCAAAACGCAATTAAAATAAATTTGAATACGATTAACGTTTTTGATTAACGTTGAATTTATCGCCCGTAAATTGTTTGTTTCGTTTAATCTTTGCGCTGCGTTTTTTTGCGCGCGATTTTCGCATTCTCTTTGAGACAGTCGGGGCACTTGTGTTGCTTACGTGAACCCCGGGGAAATTCGAAATTATCGCGACCTGCAGGCGGAAATCACTGGCAAAACACTCACCTGAAACAGAAAAACAAGCGCAATTGTAATGAAAATCACAAAATTGATGTCGAAATGCAAAATCTCGCCGGATTATTTATTATTTATTATCCGTATTGCATGACATGCCTCCTATTATCATTTCTGTATCATCAAGTCCGTAAAAATGTCGTGCATAATACATGTAAGTACGAATATGTTTCTATGCGCTGCGCTCGGTCGGATGCGCGCTTTTTGTCTCGATAAAAAATAAATCATTCAGCGATCGCGCAGCAGCCCCGCAATAATATTAAAATAAAGCGCGCGCCGTGGAAAAAATATGCCCGCCGCAGGATGGGCGAAGACGTTGGGTAGACGTTGAAGACATTGACGTCGGACATTCGGGTCTCGGGCGTCTCTGTCCCTCCTTGCGGCGCGTATGCTTTGTGCGCCCGGCTGCGCTTTTTTCTATGGACGCGTATTTGCATAAACGACAAAAGTACAGCTGCCTCGTTGTCGGGATTTTTCTAAAGGCGGGCCGGACGACATCGGAAGTGCTCCCCGAGCACAATGGAAACTTTTCGGATGTCGGCACGACGGCACACACGCGAGAAACCAGCGAAGTTACCGAACGCAAACAAAACGCCACACGCAGGTAGAAAAAATTAGCGAGCGCACCGAGACAGGAAGAAGCAATAATTACGCAACAACCCCGTCGATCGAATGTGTGTGTATGTGTGTATGAGTCGGCACTGAGTTATGACCTCTTCGAGATCGCCGTAAATCTCCGCATTGTTCATTATGCGCGTTTGTTGCGCGCGAAAGTCGGCCGATTCATGTGCAAATCGAGGCCGGCGATCATCGGGGATCGACGGAGCGGAAGCCGGCGCAGGGAGGCGACGATAAATCATAATCAATCAAGAAAACATTTACACCGTTTAGGAAGGGTCGACGTTCTTCATTACGTTTGAATGTCGCCGGCGGGCGGGTGTTTACACACGCGGCGGGCGCGCGCGCTGGGAAAACGTTTTCGTCGTCGTCATCATCGCCGTCGCCGATGAGCGAGCGTTCAAAGAACACGTTTTCCCATTTTCGTGCGTTTCCCACGCCCCGCTTTGTGCGCCCTGCATGTTTTCTATTTTTTTTTCTTCTTCCTCCTCTTGCAGCCGCTGCTTTTTTTTTCTCTGTGCGTTATTAATTTTCCTCAAATGTTTATTTTATTTTTTCCGCGCGCTGCTTCTTTTCATTTTTTAATTACACTTCTTTATATCACATTTACAACGTGTTCTTTTTGCCGGAGAGTGATGTTATGTCGAAATAACATAATAAAAAATTTGCGGCGTGCAAGAAGCGCGCCAGGGACGGATTATGTTAAGTCGAAGTCAGGCGGTGGATAAACGACGACGACAACAACAAAGCATTTACACTGGCGTATGCAATGCAATCTGCAGGTAAATTATTAATCAACTGATGCGCGCTTGATTAATCAACTAATGTTTGGCGGAGATTTGCGCTCCTCCGGCACTGCGGCTCGTGCAAGCGGAATAAGTCGCTTTTGTGTTGAACGAGTGCAGCACCAAACACACGGCCCGAAAAAAGACTCGCCTCATAATCACACGAAGCGAGCGGAGAGAGCAGACGTGGTGAGCCAGTGGTTGTTCTTCGGGAAACAGGATCCTTTGGGAGCTCATAGTTTGGGACAATAACGGGCGACCGCTTTGTGCGCGAAGGGGCCACCTGGCGACCCGGCCGTGGCCCCGCCGAAGAAAGACCCGCTTACGCAATGCCACCACTTGCCACTTGCGCGCAAGAAGTTCAATCTTACTTCTTGCAACCGCATGTGCCTCATAGTTTCTTGCCCCGGTTTTGGCGCAACCCACTCGGCTGTAATAACGTAACATCCACTTGAATTCACTGCGGATGAATCAGTGCCGAGAAAAAGAAGACACACACTAAATGAAACGCATAAATAATTAACTCAGTTTATTAAACTGCTGCGCTCGCACTAAGTTATTCTTTCCGACACAACATAATCAAGACGCCCGCCGGACGACGTCGGCCATTATTATATCACACGTCCTGCCAGGAGTCTTTATTGTTAGCGATGGGCTCCTTTTTTAATTAAAAACTTTACTTATGCCCTGCAAGTCAACACCGGCGATCTTCGGTGGCGCGCGCGGGCGGAAATTGCGCGTTTTCCAAGACGGCGCCGTCCCCAATGGGGGTTTTCACCCCGTCTGGAGACTATTTGTTGCTGTTGACGCGCTGCACTTAAATGCACGGCGTGCACTCGAACAGAGTGCATCGTGCGACGTATCGGAAAAGCTGCGCGGCTCGTAAGTCTAAGTGGGTGTATGGGGAAAAAGCCGAGCAACGGTTTTAATTAGACTAGTCAAGTACCGGCGCATTCGCGCAAGAAGACATTGCAGGCGGCCATATTCACCGTTAAGCATCCTGATCTCATATTGCGCGCAAAAGTTGCGAGATAAATTAAGTTGTGCCATTCGAGTTCGACAAACTAGAAGGACATGGAAGAAGACGCGTTGTTCGGTTTGCATTTACAACTCTTTAATGTTGCACATTAACGCGGAGTTACTTTTATTAGCGCCGGAAACGATACGTTGGAGAAAACCTAAGATTATTGTGTTGTCCTGAACAAGGCGTTTGTATTCATAGCCGAGCGAAAAATACGGGCATGTTAATTAAGTTTAAAAGCGCACTCGATAAATTAGCGCGTTAAACGTCACAGCATTATGACATGGTGAATTTTATGTCGTTGCGGAGACATCACCGGAATAAAACTTTCAAGCTACGCGCGATAAAAGGCGCTTTATTTCGGAGCGCTTATACTCGACTCTTCCACTTACAAGCGCACTCGATTCGTTGCGTTGTTTACCCGACGCAAACAGGAAGAAGACGCTCGAAAATGTTTTGTTTTAACGTGTTTTCCCGTCGAAGTCCGGCCGCGTGCCCGCGCGAAGAGTTAAATCATCTTGCGGTTCGCTGGCCAGCCATCAGCTGTGCACTCGATTTTGGGCGCCCAGGTAGATATCGGATGTGCGTCGAAATGGGTCTGATTATTTGTACTGTGCGCACATGTGGCGCAAGGCGCTGGCGATGGTTCACGCGATGCCGAAGTTGAAGTAAAACGAAGCAAAAGGTGTGGTAAATTTCTTTGTGCGCCGCGTGCCGGCTGCTTCGGGCAGCTGTTGGGCCAGGTGCACCCTGCACATGTCTTCTTATGTTCCTGACTGCGGCCCATTCGGAGGGCCCCCAGGTAGTTTCGAGAGCGCATCGAGAGCCGACCAAACAACACTAATAAGAAATATAAAAATAAAAATATTTTTTCGATTTCAGTGTATTTATCGAAAAGGGTTGATAAATATTAAGCGGAATTATTTGTTTTTCAGCGTGGATCATTAAAAACGTTGCGTTTCTTTGTATCGAGTTTGAGTGTTTTTGTTCAGTTGTAACGATGGTATTTATTTGAGGAGTCTTCCAGGTGAATATTCCTTTTGATAATGCGCTTTCGGAAAGCCGGGTACTCGGGCCGAATCCTCGACAGGATTAAGCATAAAGCGAGGCAGGCGCGCGCGAAAATGAGCGCTAACAGCAAACCAACTAACAAAAAAGAAACTTTTACTCTTGCAATCTCTCCAATTATGATTATGATTGTTTGCTAGGCGAGCTCGTTCGCCAGTAAACAGAGCCAATTAAATTCCTAATTTCACTTTGAAACTCAAATAATCCTCGAAAAACCATCCGCGCGCCCGAGGTTCATACGACAAATATACGTTATCAAAGTTTCCCCCCGGAAAGCGAGTGGAAAAAACGAGCGAGATGCCGCCGCTGGCGTGGTGGCGGGGCGCAGATAGGAACTGCGCCCGAAGAAGACCCGCCGAAAACGACGACGACGAGGAAAGGAAAAGTTTCCACCACGCGCCGAGTGGATTTCCGAAAGTTCGAACTGTAGCTTTTCGCCGCTACCATGAACCAGCCCGTCCGCCGCCGCCCCCGGAGAGCGAAAGGGTGCAGTGCGATGCAATGAACAGGCGGCGGCGGCGTTCATTATCGAGGACTTTGATGCTGTTCCGCTGGCGCACCACCTGGATTACAAGCGCTGCTGCGACGCACACGATCGGAAATAAAAGTGACGAACGCCGCGGCGCAATTATCGGCCGACAAAGGAAGGAAGCGCCACCGTGGATGCGAGCGAGAGACGCGCGGGCTGGATGCACCTGCGACCGCAGTTTCGAGTTGTCTGCTGATGGTGCCAGCGGATCGGACGCTACAGTCCACTCACTCACGAGCTCTTAATCTCGATTCAAACAAGTGGGCGCATATGCTCGCTCAGCGACAGCGTCATCGGATCTTTTATTCGTTTACGTTTTTTTTTTTTCTTTCTCTGCTGAAACAAGCAACGCAGCACAATTCACTCACAGTTAAAATATATATTTTTCAAGTAAGCGATCGACAGCTGTCGAGAGTGTGTCCTTCAGCGTGAAGTGCGTGTTAACAGCGCATGTTGTTTCGCCACGCAAAAAGTTACATAATCAACACGCGATGCACAAATTAAACGATTTCCGTTAGTTGATCATTTTTGGCCCCTGCTCAATTGGGGTGCCATTTTACAGCCTGGGCCGTTTTTCGGCGAATTTCAACCGTTATTGTGAAAAATTAATAAAACTTATAACCTCCTAAAATTTATCATTTATTACATTGATATATTCTGTGTATGTTTACGAGTGGAATATGATGCAATTGAAAGTCGAGGCGTTGGGCCAGTCGAGTTCGGAAGAAAGATTGTAAAAGTACGAACAGCTCATAAACTAGCCATGAAAGTTTCGGCGAGCGGTGCGGCAGCGCGTCGAAAAAGTCAAGACGACTTTTCAGTTTATTGGCAAATGTGAAGTATAGTTAGACAGTTGAGGGTAAACTTCGGCTCCCAAAGCAGTGTGTATACTGTATACACTTTATGCTGTGTTTGGATGCGTCGGGAATACTTCGCCAACTAAAAGCAAACACGCGTTTGCGGCGCAAGATTCGAATAAAAAGCCCGAAAAATATTTCAGTTATGAATTTCGACTTGTTGAACTCGCATGTAATTTTTCAACGACACAGTCGACTCAAAAATTGCTAGCAGTTGCGAGAAGTGCATGCACAGGTAAAGAAAGCAGGTAAGCGCACAGACCGAGTTTCCAGTGAAGTTTCCACAAAAATGATGCTTATGCTTATTATTCCATAACTGCTTATTGTTGCGACTTATGACTTGCGAGCTGGGGGCTTAGGATTTACACGTGATGCACGGTCGTGTCGTAAGCCATAAGCTGAAATATTATTTGTGCGTTGTTAGCGCTGTGAAAGGGGTGAATGCATAAAACCGAACGACCTAATATTTAATATCTTCAGCAATATCTTAATCTTTATCATCGCCGTTTCGCGCGCCGCGTGCACTGTGCGAACGAGGAAAGAATGAGCCGGGCTGCAACGTGTGTGAGGTGGCGGCGGCGGCGGCGGGTGAAATTCCGGCGGTTAAGTCATGTATAATAACGACTTTACTCTGCGATCTTATAAGAAGCAGCACGGAGGCGTGTATACTGGCTGCCGCCAACTCATCCGTAAACAAATTTCGATTGTTTGCGAAATTTGACAATATAAAATAATTTATGAGCGCGATAATGAGATTACTGATGAGGTTGAAAAATAAATGATACAATGATTTTCTCATGGAGTATTTACACATACTGTATAAATACAAGTGGTACATGTTGGAGCGCAAGTGGAGGCGATATGTAGATATGTAAAACGTGCGCGGAAAAGGGTTGCGATGGGGCGGCGAGCGGCGGCGTCACGCACACACCCGAATGGAATCTAATGTCTAATGTCGACGGCTTCGGTCGTGGGGTTTAAGATTTTGTTGTTAATCAGTTTTCGCCGGCTGGCGGATAATAATCCGAGGCGTGCGCACGCATACTGGATGTCTGAGGCGCCGCCGCCGCCGCTTGATAAGTTCGCGCGCGTGATTTATGGGTTTCGGTCGAAGCGTCGCCAAGATTACACGACATGGAAGATTACAAGCGTGGCCGTAAGCGCGGTCGCCGGGATGTCCCCTTTGTTTTTCCACCACGACCCGCTAATTATTATTGCCGAATCGAGGCGAATTCAATTCGACGCGAAAAATGCAAGGCGCTCCACTTTTCAGGGATCTAATAAAGCCAAAACATTTATGTACAATTTAATGTAAGATCTTATAACTCGCAATAAAACCTCCCTCGTAAATAATATTTGAGTGGTAATCATAATGATTTACTACTTCCAAAAACCTTCACAGCAATAAAAGCAGAACGAGCGAGCGCCGGGCTAAACGTCCAAAACGTCCAAACAAACGGCTCGAAATTAAATTCGACGATAAATCTCGCGTGGCGTTGCGCGGAATTCGGCAAACTTAAAAAACAATTGCGAGCCAGGCGAGGGCGACTCATCTAGTTTTCATCATTTCGCGGCGTTTTGCGAAAATTTCTACTTACTGCCACTTTACAGTGCGCAGTTTACTGAATTATGACTACCCTCGAGCACCCTGTGGTGCCACATTGATTTCTGTAGTTAACTTTCGAAATTACCGCTAACAGCCAACAAAAGAAGTCACCCTCGGAGGTGAAACATTCAAATTGGAACGGTGTGTACCTATTTATTACCCTGTTATTAGCCCGTAAATTTGGTTAGAATTTTTACAAAAGGGTCGTAGTTGAGCGTGTATTCAAAATAGTTGTGCGTACGAATTTTGGCATTTACGACAATTGTAAATTATCCGTATTTGTGCTAAACGTGCATTGCGTTTGCTTCGGGGATGCTTGGCATGAAGCCAATAAAGGTCAATAATAAAGTTAAATTCCCCCAGCAGGAGGAGCTTCAAATTGTTGGCATATTGGCAATAACAGCTAGTATATTAATATACGGGATCAGCACCGAGAGGACATCATGTTCCATGGTGCTTTGTTCGAAAATTTCGAGAATTCCAAACGCACACAGAAGTTGTATTTACTAACAAAGCGGTGCGTAAAAAAGGTAGAAATTGCCGGCATTAAAAACGTCTAAGACCGTTACACCAGGTGTGCTATGACTCGTTCCTTAAGCTCCTAACAAGAATTCGAAGATCATCCACGCTACATGAAAATAACATGGTTTGTTCGCGACATATTTTCAATTCCTCATTGACTTCAATGCGGCGGTAATTTCAAGGGGCACATATGCAAACGAGGGCGTCGATGACTTGATGACACCACGCGGTGTTTTTGTCCGGACTCTTCGGATTTGGATGGCGCTCGAGCTCGGACTCTCGAAAGGGCTCGAGCGGCGCGCGCTGTGCGCTCCATTTGGTTAATTACCGGGTGCGCGCGTTCAAACACTGATTTTTTTCCCAAGCAAGGTGCGAGCCTCCGCCGCTGCTACCATCTGCTCCATCATCACCCGTGCACGCACGCGGAGTTTTAAACGCGCGTGATTATGCGCGCTGGCCGGTGCATAATGATCGACATCCTTATCGCGCAATGAAATCGAAACTCGAAATCGTCTTCGGATGATCTGGGCGCGTGTGGCCGCGAGCCGAAATCGAAGGCGCCGGCGATGGCATCTGGCCTGTTGGGGTGGACTCACTCACACACATGCCACCGCAATAAAAAAGCCGAAAACGCGGCACGCGCCGATTTCATACAAGGCAAAAAGAAAATCTCCAAAAAATTTTATCTTATAAATTTGACCATGGTACCCACGTTGAATTTTTAGTGTGTCATGCAGTTGATGGAAGTTGAGAGTATACTTTATTTCCGAAAGAAATGTAAAGATTGTCTTGTCGTGAAGAAAGCACCTGTACGATGATGGTCGTCGATGGGTGCCGGAAACACGTGGCACGTAACGCGACGGCAGCTGGACACTCGGCGCTGGGCAATTTAATTGTTTTTTTGTGCTGCGGGAGCCAGAGCGACAGCTTCGAGGCGAGCGCGCACCCGTCGGTCCGATGGGGCGTCGGAGTGGTGGTGGATTTCGGGGATCTTGATTGAGTGCGCCCGATGGTGTGTGCGCGCCCGCGCTTCGAGGGTGATTATTTTGAAATTAGGACTGCACGCTGCGTGCGTTTCCATTCGAAAATATGTCGAACAACCGCCCAAGGAGACGGTGCTGCCTACACAATGCCAACAGGCGCGCGCGGCTAGACAATGCCCACCGATGAAAGAAAAAACACGACGATGAACTTTCGAGCGAAGACAATGAGGGCCGCACATACGCTCGCGCGCTCCACAATCCACCCCTTTGGGTTCTTTCTCCGGCGGGTATTGTTCCTCTTGACAAGCGCGTATGCTGTTAACTACAAGATGCACAAACAATTTGTTTACGTGCGCTTCCTGTCGTTGGAGGCAAGCGCCGAGTACCATCGCGGTGGATATTTGCTAGAATGTGTACTTTGAGCTACCTCAAGAGTGCTCTCTCACGAAGGTAACTAAAAAAGAAGGAAGTTTGAATACTCGAGCAGTGTTTGTCAGGCAGGTCAGCCTCCTGATCCGGTCCCGAAGACCCTCATTTTCGATTTCGTAAGGGATCTACGGCTCAACGCTACATTTTCTCAGTGTGTGTGTGCTTTGTGCGCGCGGGGCACTCTTTTTTTTTTCTTCTTAGGTCGTAGCTCTCGTCTGCTTGCATATTGCTTTTTACGTTTTTGTCAAATGCGTCGCGCTAATGCATCGACACGCTGGCTGCCGTTTGCCTGGCTGTTAGGTGCGCAAAAAGAACTCGAGAACACAGCGAATTGTGAGATCGTCCCCGTGGGGTGAGAAAGAGGATTGCCAAGGGTTGGGACATGCCGGTGCGCTGATGTAATGCAAGCGGATTCAATAACTACCCTAGTTACGAACGTCCGAGGTCGGCGCGAAAAGAAAGGCGCTACCTTTTCTCAGGTAGAATCTTCGAGGTTCCATTGTTGGGCAAAATTCCTCGATTCCCAAATAATGCCCCTCAGATACCACCGATTTCGTATTAACCCCGGCTTCGCTGCATTTTAGCAAGACGCAAATGTTGCAATTGAACAATTCTGCAATCGGCGATATTTTTCTTCCCTCGTCTTCGCAAATGAAAATAAAAGCTAAATAAACAACATACGCGGTATCCCTTTTCGTTATGAAAATATCCAACCACCAACCCTCGAGGTAGTAGTAGATGTGTGCATGAGATTTATACCTATTTTGCTATTTCATCTGGTTTACCACGAACGACATGCGGCGGACAATCGAGGACAAAAGTAGTCGGTCGTTGAATAAATTGAAACTCGACGAACTTTGTCTAAAGCAAACACATCCCTGGATTAAATTCATTACGACAACTCGAGGCAGGCTGCAACTTCACGCGGGACCCTCGGTGTGCTGGTAATCTCCCGCAAAATCGGCAATTTCGACGCAGGGTGGATCCCAACAATCGTCAGCCGGCGATGATGGAAGCGAATTCTGCGAATCTGCGAAACGTTGCAATTGTACTCGCATTTTGTGTACAAAACTCCCGAATCGAGGTGTCAGCGAGCACATGCCAAAAGAGATTTTCGTGTTTCAATTGAAAGGCATTCCGAAAGGTACGTCGGGTGGTAGGTATACGCGGATTCAATGAGATTTGTGCATTCATACATGTTTGCAAGCCGAAATGCTCGGCTATTCAATGAGCGCAAATTCATAATACCCTCAGCGTGTGAGTGGTGCAAATCTGGTCTTGCGTGCCTGCGCCCACTGAAAGGTAGCTACCCCGGAATCCACATCCATCCCATTGTTCGAAAAGCACCTGGATCCTTTTTGTTCGAAAGGTTCGGCGTAAAGCGCGATCGTCCCCACCATTTGGCCTGGCCGTACCAGCTCCGAGTATATATGGTACCACAGCGTGCTGGAAAGTCAGTCATTCCATCAGCGCTCTTGTGTGCATATCGGGGTTCAGCCGGCGTTCAGAGTTTGAGAAGCGTGTGTTTACAACGATAAATCGTGCAGCGGAAAAAATAGTTGGATAAACCGTGCGCGCTCGTACACAACTGTTGAATCATCGGGTAAGACTTGACAAAAATCTGCATTTGCATTTTGGAGATGTAATAATTCGCGTATTTTTCGAACCGGTTATTGAACGCTGAAAATTCGTGGATGTATTGTTTAGTCTGGGGCCTAACTAAGTCAAAACCACCGGCTAGCAGCCTGCCTAAAGTCGTAACTTTATCCACATCGTCGTTTCGGTTTTGGGTACATCTGTACGAACGTGTCGGGGAGGTAACTTGTAACTTAACAGCCGGGCATGGTCGAAAAACCGCAAATTTCGACGGCACACACGAAGGACCGACCGATGGGCAGCGGGCGCGTCTCATCGCCGTGTCGGTAACTGCTCGTTCGGGCGTTTAATTATCCGTAACGAACACAAGGATTACAAGGAACAATGCTACTCCGCACCATGCCGTCCGGCGACGAGCAAAGGTAAACGAGACGACGGTTTTTGGTCGTCGTCGAGGTGGGCTCTCTTTCTTGTCCAACAAATCCGCCACCGCAACACTCTTCGGGCATCAGACTTCATCAAAGCGAACCGAAACCAGAAGAAACCTCAGATGCAGAGCCACCAGTTGAAGACACACCACCACTGATTAACATTAAATAAGTCAATTTTACTCTGAACAATTCATGCCACCAGAAAATCACAATTTTTTTATTTTTGCTTTGAAAAGTTTTGCATGCGAGTGAGAATCATTTCTAAATCCGCGCATTCACGTCACACATTGGATTGGAATTGCGATTGCCATTGTCCGGCTGTTCTACGACCGACTACCGACAGTTTGAGCTTCAGATGGTTTCGATCCGATTCGTTTTGGTGAACGTCCATAGGTGTTCGCGGTTGCATTCGAGAGCAGCAGCAGCAGCCGCGTTGTTGCAGGCCGCCGGCTCTTCAGCGTCCGCGAGCGCGCGCGCGCCTTTAAAAACAAAACGCCGACCGATAGTGCAGTGACCAGCTGGTTCTGGCGGTGGGCTTCGTCGCCTCCTCTCTACGTTCATACACATTCGGTTCGCTCTTTCGCGCTCTCTGCCTTCGCGCGCTCGTCGTCGTGTTGACCCCGTAGTAACGGCAATTTCTGAATCACTCTTACTACAACCACACACACTCTTCACAATATACTACAGCCGGCCGGCCAGAGGTTTCAACTTCATTACGCGCGGCCGTACGAAGAAAACGCGTCTCTCGCGTCGCGTCGTCGTTTTCGATCGAAATATTACCCGGTTCGCGAAACAAAGCGCGCGCTTGTGGCTCGCATTTCCTCGTTCGTGCCGAAGTTCAATTTAGTTAAAAGTCCGCGCCGCGTCCACCAGTCCACGCGCTTGACTCATCAATTAATCACGTTCTCTTTGGAGCACAGCGACTGCTTAAAATGAGAAAATTGTGGGCTACCGTGTGCGCGCTCAAGCCACGCTCGCACAATGACACGTGTTGCGCTGCGCCGTAGAGTAATTGATAATTTAGACGCAGCCCAACCCCGTCGAAGAGGTGCGCTCACAATTAAAACAATTGAATGCACATACATTCATACTGCACCAGACACACTTCTACCACTGGAGGTCTTGTATAGTCCGTGATGCGTGACAATATTTGATTTTTTTCGAATAATATTGCACTAGTCCCGGCCTATATACGACTTCTTCATTCATCATTCATTCATCCGAATGTGCGCGAACAAAAGACTTACACGACAATTAAACGATTATGGTTATCGCTGGACGTGCGAGCCGGATGAATGAAAAACAAAAAACCGCGCGATAATCGTTCCGGGGCGAGCGTGAAGTGATCTAGATAAAGTTTTAAACGTAGTACTAAACGCTCTCTGGTATAATTAACATTCAGTGTCGGATTTAATTTTAAAGAGATCTCTGTTTGTCGGGTTTGCATTTTGCGGTCGGGTTACAACTCTTGTTTGTGTTCGAGTCGCAAGGAAAGTTAATCATTTATTCATCGCGCAGATTGGCGTACGAGGCATTATGTCACACCTCGCAATATATCCGGTTAACAGAATTTTTCTGAATACCGTTACCGGCCGGCGTGCGGCTGAAGAGATCGGAAGAACGGCGCGCGGCCGGTGGCACGAGATGAGCGAGCGCCGCTGGACCAGCCGGCAATTACAAGATTTACTGCCAAAAGAAGATTTTGAAGATGTGCGTGAGTGTTGAAACTGTTTCTCTGTGCTTCTGATGTTGTTGCACACTGTCGAATAGATTAGGGCGTGACGGGTGCAAATTTTGTGTTTTCAAGCAAATTGCACTTGTCCCGGCCTGCTTTATCGGCGGCTCTCATCAAGCGTCAAACATCACACGACTTATACGCGGCGGCGGTGGTGGCAAAAAATCAGTCGTCACGATTCACGCAAGTTTCGTTATTTTTTCAGCGCGCCGGGTTATGTGTCTGCTTGTCATGTCTGGCGTCAGTGTTTTGGTGTGTCGCGTTCGGTGGATATTTGTTTAGGATTAAACTCGATTGTCGACCTGCACGCGATCGCAAACAGAGAGAGCGCCGCGGCGTGTTTTATTCGTAATTCCATCGAACTCTGTGTTCGAAACTCGATCGGCGCGCGGGCCCGCACTTGCGGCATGCCGAATTTTCCACCGAAAAGTTGAGCAGCGGCGGATGCTAAACGATGCAAATGTAGTATTTATTTAGGATTTGTTTATTTGCCATGTCTGCTGCGCTCTCAACATTATTATATGTTGAAAAACTGCAAATAAGTTTAACATGCCTGGGCATAGTGTAGCCAATGTATTCCGACTCTACTATTCAACATTCCGCGCCATTGCGAATTAGTAGCCGACTTCGTTTTTCAATTTAAAACTTTGCGCGAAATCTCTGACATCGCGCTGCATCCGGCTCGTTCATTTATTTCGCGCAGCTGCATTTTAATTCGGTATTGTATCCGCCGCATCAAGAAGAAAATTAACCTGCCACCATTCAAAAA
The DNA here is from genome assembly GCF_025399875.1 of Dalotia coriaria. Taxonomy (NCBI): domain Eukaryota; kingdom Metazoa; phylum Arthropoda; class Insecta; order Coleoptera; family Staphylinidae; genus Dalotia; species Dalotia coriaria. The sequence continues at coordinate 4,060,869 of NW_027045443.1, read as the reverse complement.
AAAAAAAAAATTGCGAGCGCCGGTTGAATTTCGAACATTTTTCGCGTACGCGCGCGAATTCGATTATGTTCGTAATGTGGGCATTCCTTGAATTTCTTGATTATTTCACGCATATAATTGAAATGCTTCCTCCCCTCGTTAGAGCAGCCGAACGCCTGGCCCGGCCTGGTCGAAAATTCTGCATCGCGAGTTGATTACACCGCGTGGAGAGCAGCACGAAACATTATTGAGCATAAAGTGCGTGAAAACATTCGCGTTCGCTCCCGGTCGTCGTCGTGGAACCAGTTTTTCCTCGTCGCTCACGCGGTGGCATTATGTAAGCGCGCTCCGCTGGCGTGCCCTGCGTCGTCTCCTCTCCACGCCTGTGACGATGATGTTTTGTTGAATTCATTTGCGTCGAGCTTCTTGCGGGATCGCCGCACCAACCGACGAAACACGGGTGGTACGCGTGTTTACAAACGCGATTCATTCAAACCGATCGAAACCAACGACTTCCTTTATTTCTAAATATAATTTATATACGCATACAAATTATATTCTAATACTTGGGTATTGAATTCCTATACTCTAATAGCGTATTGTTTATAAACTGTGTGGAATATAGTGCACGATTAGCGATTTTTTTTTGTTTATGTCACCCGGACGTCCCGAATGTTTAGGTTCAGAACGATTAGGTTCTCGTCGCGTTTGTTTTGTTAGTAAAAGTGGCATCACTCATTCGAGCTTGTCGACGAAATTACGCCAGCGACCGCCGACGAAGATGAATGGCGACGTCTCTGGCGGAGGCGCCGATCGGCGTAGCGGGCGTTCGAATTTTATAACCATTCGAAAAGTTGGCGACGTGTAGGTATCAATGTGCAAGTGCGTTGAACTTTAACACGTCGTCCATGGGCTCAGTTGTGCGACGAGCACAAACGGCATGCATGAATGCAATCGCGCCTTGAAAGAGCCTCCAGCGCGCACCTCTTTATCGGAACAATTAGGCATTTTTAGCATTTCGGCCGTAAACAACATTTCTCTTGGTATTTGTTTAAAAATATCTAGTTTTTTGTTTATATTTTGTGCGCTTATCGTAATTTTTATACTTCTAATTTCCATCTTTTATTTTTGGCATCGTCATCGGCGGGCCCGGCGTTGTTTTGGCGTCGGTCGTGTCCCTCGGCGCAGATTTGCATATCTGGCATTAATTCGCCCAGCTCCCGCTGGTCCAACCGTGCCTCAGCACTTAATCCATTTCTTATTAGCTCCCTTTTTTCCCGCTCGGCTCGTCGCTTTGTCTCCCGGCGACTTTAGGCTTTGCATGCTTTTTAAGCCTTTTGATTTTTTATATCTGCAGACGCAGATTTCGGCGCGATAAGCAGCGGGGGTTACAAACGACGGCGATGAAACCGTTTCGACACTTTCGTTTTTTTTCTTCTCTCGAAGCGTCGTGCTTCCTGGTTCCATTGGCTTTGTTTTTAGAAAATTTAGCGATGCGAAAATTTACATTCTGCTCAAACGGAATGAAATTGAATAAATATATTATTTGTCGTTGGAGAGTGTTTTTTGAAATATGCAAATTTAATATTAGATTATCGCGCATGCGTACATTGCGATCTGGGCGGAGCTCACAAAGTAAGAATCTGAATAAGTAAATAAATATTGCATACAAATAACGCGCCGAGAATTTGTGAGAATCGTGGACAGTATTAATTATGCGGATTTCGACGTACAATTAATTAAGCGTCCTCTTCAGTGTCAAGGGGTCACATCGTTCAAATATTTGTCGTGTCGGAGCGCACGTCAAATTACACGGAATTAAAAGTGCATGCGGCGCGCTGCCGCGCTGCTTCTTAACTAGATTCGTCAGATTTCCATCGGTCGACGACCAGCACAAAGCGCGAACTGTAAACTCAATCATACTGGCACAAACGACAAGTAATTAAACGTCCAGCGCCGAACAGCCGAACAACACAGCGATGCGTGAACTTCCGCCTCGTCTTCTTCGGGCCGCGCGATCCGGAGCGCGCACTCCAGAATCATCGCGCCACTCGTTACGGCTCACTCTTACTCTCCTGCTGCTCTCGCACGTGCAGATACACATTCCTAATATGTAGCTTCATTATCAGCTCGCTTTTTTGCGCGCGGCAAAAACGCACCGGGCAGATCGAAACTCTCGACTCATGAACGCCGGAGAGTCGCAGATACTACACAACGACGACGACGACGAGTGGTGGAGAGCTTTTGTTAGTAGTTGTTGGCTGCACTCCGCTTGTGCGTTGGCTTCGCTCAAAGTTGACTCCGAGTTCGCGCTCCTGCCATCCATCCGCGGCGCAGGTATGCGCTACCGATAAGTGGCAATTAGAAAATTGTTTCACTAAGTACTAAAGTACTAGCTAATGCATTTACGGGATGTTGCGTATCTTTTGTTGGCGCGCTCGACGCGCGCTTCCTTAATCATTAATTAAAGCTCGCGAATGATAAATCCCGCGCTCGCCCGCCGGCTTCTGTCATCCGCAAAGGAGCGCACGACATGATTGGATAACATGCGATTTGTTGACGTTTCGAGGAGGCGCCGTTTTCGTGGAAAACCGCACGCTGCTCGTTTACATTCTTTACTCCGCGCTTTGTGCGTTGCTGTTGATGCTTTTATAATAAAGAAAAGCGTCATCATTTAATGATCTGGCGACCCTATTATATTTTTCCTATTTGCGTTATAAACACACTTTAATATATTTCTTCAAGCCGCATTATTAAAACTTTTATGGCAAATTTGATAAATGACCATACAAATAAGGAAAAAACTGTGATGACGTCAAGTTTATACGCTCGGCTATTTGTATTGTAATAAATTTTCCACAGTTGACTTAACTTCTTCTTTTTCTTATAAAAAAATTGCTTTTCAAGAGCAGGTGAAGCAAATGTTATGACTAAGCTCAAATAAGGCACACTTACAATGTTGTTCGCTTGTATTATTGATAATAAACTAGTCTAAAGTCCAAATTGATACTTGATAGAGCTGTTATCATATTGGCAGATGTCGGAGAAATTTTTCTTTCTATAAAAATTGTCAGCTGCCTAAGTAATCGATAGATTGCGAAACATCGGAATGCAATACCGCAAATATTTTCCTAAATGAGATATTAATCGAAGGATGGAGTAATTTGACTAATCCTGATCTCAGTATGCGACAAATTATATTCGGTTGTTAATTATATAGTTGAAATTAATTTGCTCCAGCAGTTGCTTTACAATCTGACATTATGGTAATGTTTGAAAAATCAAATTAATTGAAAGATGTTTGTTGGAACGCGGCGGTTTTTTTCTCCTCCTGCTTCGTCTCTGCGTCTTGTTTTTATAGCGCGAAGGAATCGCTACTTGTTGTTCGGCGCGCTCGCGTCTTGGGCTCGGCTCAACATGGCTCCGACACTGGTAATATTGTTTTATTACCGAAGATAAGGTAATTGCGTGACCCGGTGCGCTGTGCTCGAGCTCCAGCCCAAATTGGGTAAGCGCAATTATTGTTGAATTAAATTGAAATCCGACGAAACGAGTCTAATTGAATGCGCGCAATGGGATGAAATATCAACATCGTTAATGCGCAAATGTCGAATAATGTTGATGAAATTGATTATTAATGACATTTAGAGTTCGGGAGGCGAGCGCTGTGTGCGCGAGCCGAACAAATACACTTCCTCCTCGACTCGGTGGCTTCGCCTTTGAGTGTGCGACTGCTTCCACTGCTTCTGCGACTGGACTTGCAGTCGATGAGCCGATAAGCGAATGCTAATATAATGACTCGATACAAAATCGCGGCGAATAAACTCGCCAGCGCGGAATCGCGGCGGAATCTCTCGACGATTGCCAATTGCAAATTGGTGATTGGATTGCGAATTGTGTAAAACGCGAAATTGACTTCCGGCCAATAGTAACAACGTTCTTTTCTCTATGCGCCGGAAGACATCTTCGTAATGGTCACATCTGCTATGTTTATGAAAATTGAAATTCAGTGTGATGTCTTTATAACTTCATTCGCTACAAATAAAAAACTCGTAATAATTGAAAGCAAAATTTTGTTTTTTGCTTCTCCTTGTTTTATTTTCCGGATTTTTGACAGCCGTTAACACACATCATAAAGACATACAAATAACCAAAACATTCCACGAGAAAAAAATCGAATTTTTGTGTAAAAATTTAGAAAAATGCAAAATTTACATTCAATATGAAACTCGTCGTTGAAAATTTACATAAAGTATTTGCCGTGCAGATGAAGCAATATTAGATTACATTTCCTGTATGATTGGCCAAATTAAATATTTTATTGGTCCATGGACGTTGAGTAAATAAATATATTAAGTCAGCTGCGCATTCGGCACATGCCACACACGAAACTGTACCGGAGTTGTGTATCCAGCGGAGACTGTTTTTATTGTTTCCATCAATGTTATCCGCGTGTCAATGTTAAGCCGCGCGTATTTGTGCAACTGAACAAATGTCAAAATAGTATAAAAGCTCTTTAATTAATTGAGGTAAGTATCTGCGTGAACGTGTCGCAGTAGAATGCAATTGAGCAGAAATTATAAACCGCTTTAGCAATAAGGAAGAACGCACGAAGCCAATAAGAACTGAATCGATTGGATATGGACTGATATTTAAGTTTCACTTGGGTAAACAGGGCCGAAGACATCGAGTTCATTTGCCTTTATATTATAACAAGGCAGAAAATATCAAATTTGATTTTTGGGACAAATTTTTGTTTGTTTCATGTTTAAATGAAGACAATTCACTCACCTCCGGAAAGCATTAAAAAAGCACATCGCCAACTTTTTGATTTCATGCGAATGCAGGTGTAATTGAAAAGTTAAATGAAAACGGCGCAACTGAAATTGAGTACTTACTGTCTGAATCAAGATACGGTCGGGCCGCGCGGGCGTCTCGGAAACTTTTCCGTCCCATCCACTTCCGGCCGCGCGGTATACATCTCCATTGAGCGTTTCATTCGTCGTCGCATGCATTTATAAAGATGTCTTTAATTTTTTCCTCCGCCGGCCGGCCGTGCTCATTTCACGAGCGCTGAGCGCATTTTTGTCCGCGCGCTTTACTTTTATTAATTGCTCTTTGGTTATAAAAAGGACTCAATTAAAGTTCGCGCGTTTAATTTGCTACTTTTTGAAATCGACGCCGCGCCACGGCAAGTCGATATTAGATTATGTCTTCGAGAGCGTCTTGGGATGAAGATGAAAGATTTAAGTCGAGCGCTCTGCGCTCAAATGAGTTTTTTTTTTCTCTGCTGCTTCTCTCTGCTTCAGCTGCTAAGAGTCTGCAGTCAGACGTTTAGAGGTTCGTCTTCGCTTTATTTATCTACGTCTCGGGCGCTGGACCAGCGAACGCGCGCACGCACACTCGGTCGATTTTAATTATTATTAACGGTAGATGGTTTTTAGTCGGCGAAACGGCCACCGGCGTGCGCGAGAACACCGAGAGAAAAAAAAACGTGGTGCCCGCGCGCGTCGTTTCGGCTGGCAGTTTTGCCACGTTCGTCTCAATCGATGTGATGCTGTGTGATGCACAAGTTTGCTCACCTCTTCGGTTATTACGACCCGGTCGTTTTCGCGCTCATTGTCACGGCGGACTAGGCGCATTTTCCATTACTTGCACTTTTTACGACGCTGCCACTTGTTAAACGAGACGCTCTTTCTATTTTAATGCGGCACCGTCGCACATGCTGACAACTTTTCGAATTTCCATAATTTACATGCTGCGAGCGGGTAATCTTTTGATCGAAGAAAAGCTCGGCGGGCTAATGCGATTAATAAAAATGCAGGCATCGCTCGTCGCTCTCAATAAAAGCGCGACCGTCGACGGCTGTAAAACTTGCAAACTAACCCGAAAGTTTGACGAAAGCGGGGGCGGCGCCGCCGCCGCGGGTGCTTTTTATACCTTACATCATTCTTGCACAGAGAGATTACATTTCTCAACACGCATATTAATATCAATCGTTGTCGACAAACACAGCTTCTTGATTAAACAGCTGATTAAATACTTCAACTACAATTGTATTGCGACAACGCGACAAACACTTCCCGCACCGAAGAAACCTTGTTTCGCTGCATTTTAATAATGCACATATTCATTATTCATACCTACGTCTCGCGCTCTCGTGCGCTTAAAATAATTTCAAGTAAAGCGCGCGCGCGTAATCGTAATTTTGATTTACCACGCGCGTATGCATGCGCACCTATAAACAAGAGTAAACTGTCGTATTTATTACATCTAAACATTCTCACATGCATGCGCGCACAAGGTTAGTTATTATAATCTATCTATTATTCAGCATGCTCCAGTAGTTACGAGCGATATTTATATCCCAAACGACACTCGATTTCCGCCTAATTTGATCTACGCGTGCACGACCCCCGTACGTTCCCATTTGGCCGAGGTGGAAGCGCGATAAACCACCGCGAGATATCCAGATATCTACGGTGCGGCGCGAAGATGATGGCAAAAAAAAAAATAAAAGTCACGATGTCGACGACGACATCGACTTGCGTCTCATTAGCGCACTTGTGCACCGCCGACGCAGCGATTTTTCCTGCGGACGGAAATCGGTGTACAATACCCGGCAACACGTAGGTGCGGACAGTAAATGAGCGTATAGGTGAGCAAATAGAAGATTATGAGCGGCCGTGCGCGACTATCTCGCACATGATACCGGCTAACGTCCATAAATCCAACTGGTGAAGGAATAAATTCGATTGTTTCGCAGTGGAAAAGGAAAAAAATTTAGATGCGAAAGTAAAACAAGTTCATTGATTGACTCGCGTCGTGAAATGATGCAATCGGGTAATGAGCTTGCTGATGAAGTGAAGATGAGGAAGAATGAAAGAAATTGACGGCGTGCAGGTTTGAATACCGGCATGAATGTAGCGGAAAAAAGTTGTTCGCACACTCGGTTCGCACGAACGCGACCGTAATTACAATTACAATTCGATGCAATGCCAAACGCGATTGACGATTGCGAATTATGTGAATGCATTGCTGGTGATAAAAGCAAGAACGCGTTCGTTACGCGCCGGAATTGAAGCTATTAGTTCGTACACCTCACTTAGAAAAAGATCTCCAGCACCAGAGGCGATCAAAATACATCCAGTGGTGTTTAAAATATCTCAAATAATTTGATAACTGATGGAAATATGTACGATGCGAATAAATTTTCGAAAATTTGTTGAAGTTGTTGGCAGCGTGGAGAAAATGTACTGGTATGTCGGTGGTAGGCAGCACGCCGAAGAAGCGGATTGGAAGATTGGAAGGTTGGTTCAATGCACTGTGTGCAGTGCAGACTTGGTGGACACTCGTGTCACTGGACCCCACTGCAGAGTGCAGATTACATACACATGCTCGCACACACCTTGCTCCGGAGTGCGTCTGCAACGCGCAGCGATTAATTCCGAATTTTGGCAGCGCCGGAAGTCCAGCAGGTGTGTACCTACTCCGCAAAAGTCTTCGCCGATGAAATCCGAATCACATGCAAATTTTGTTCTTCATGTGGTTGGTTTTTTTTTTACTCAGTGTGTTCCGTTTTGTTCCGAGCATGTTTACATTTCGATTGTCGTCTCGCTGAAGTTTAATATTAAACTGAATAATCGGCCGGTGCCTGTCCGCACACATCGTTGGCGCCGAACAAAGGACCTCTGGACGGGCGAAGCCAACGACGTCGTCGGGTAATTTGCATTTTTATAAGTTTTAATAAACGAAACAAGAGCGGATGTAATTTTTGGTAATTTCGTTCAGCATTTCTTGCCACATAAATATAATTAAAAGTCGCAAAACCGAATTTATGCGCCTGCGAAATAATTATTTATGAAATATCTTTATCGTGGTGCTTGCAGAAACCAAAGCTCAATCTATGATTAATGTTTAATGTGTGGCAATAACGCGTAATTCGCGACTAACGGTGCATAATTGTCGCCGCGTCTAATTCCGCGCTTATAAAAACGAAGCTCGCAAATCGCGCACCGCGAGCCAAACGCAAGAACAAGAAAATCAAGTCGGCGAGCCAGCTTGCCGTGCTGATATTATTGAACATTTGCTTTCGTTGTTGCTGGGTTTCGTCGCGGCGTTGTTTATTAGCCGATTAGCACACGCTAATGCAGCCGGCCCGTCGCCAGGTGAAAGGCCCTATTTTATCAGCGTGTACCTTCTCCCGGCCGAAGAATGCAAAAAACTTCGATGACATACGCTGGCTAGATTAAAGCCGTTTAATCGCGAATGGTGTCACCTCGTCGACGGGCGTTCGTCTCCGCCTGCCAGCGGATTCCCGCGCACAATTACCGTAAATAATCCGCAAACATAGATAATTCGCCATAATCGACGATAAACGTCGCATAAAGAAGCCTTCAATTTGTTTTCAATTATAACAAGCTTTATGCGCTTCAATTACGGCGCGCGCAAAAGTTGGACGTTATTTAAATGTTACCTTCAATTACGCCTCGTTTGCGTGTTAATAAATCTGCGCGCGCGCGCGCGTGGAAAATGGAAAATGATTCAAACTTCCGGACACTCACCTGGAACCAACAAATAAACGCACATTAGAGATTATTGTTGCTGTAAATCATTCGAATGAAACCTTTATTCATGCTCTCGCATTTTTTTTCTGTTTTGTTTTGTTTCAGCTCATTAATCCTGCTTTTATTTTTCAAACATTCTCCCCGTGAAAGAAAGAAAGAGGAGAGGAAAGTTTCGCATGCCGTAGATATTTGCACACACATTATTGCGCATCCGCAATCAAAACTTTTGTTTCGAAATACAATTTTGTCGTGCGCTCACTTTCAGCGGCTGCGTTGTTTTTCGTTTAAGATTCGAGCGCGCTGGGGATTCGCCGCTCCCGAATGACGTTTGTAACTTTGGTATTTTTCAGCGCGAGTGTTTTCTTTGTGCGCAGCGCAAACTTTTCCCGACACTAAACATCCCTTAGTTCTGCACATAATGAAAATTATTAGCCAGTTACACATTGTGTCAGTTTAACGCTATAATTGTTTACGCAAAAAAGTTAATTTCGATAAAATATAATATAATTTTTTACTGGAGTGTTGGAGAAGCGTTTGAAATGCGCCTTTCGGTTTCTTTTTACAAGTAGCATAAGCTCAGAAGCGCGTGCGAACTTTCAGCTATTAAAGTTGTTACCTAAAGTAAAAGTAAAGAGATTCTTTTTTATTTTCACGCCGTTGCGCACTCTTTGTGCTTGTTTAGCCCCGCATACCATCATCCCTTCAGCGTAAAATGCGAATGACTGTTGCCTGTAATGCCAATAATAAAAATAAAAATAATAATCGCAATAAACATTTTTTTTTATTGTTTCACACCGCTGCAAAACTCGTATTTTTGATGGCAGAGTTTATATCATCAAAATGTCCCTAAAACAAGGGATAATTAGAGCCGAAGAAAACGGGAATATTGCATGATTGCCGCCGCTCGACCAGTGACCGCACCGCCGAGTGCCATCGAGACGACGAGGTCGATAATTGCGGATGAAAAACACGTCCAATTTAAATCGCATCAAAAAACGCTCACGCCGCCGAAGCGTGTGCGTGGGCATGCGGCGTGTGCACACACGCGCTTCGAGTGGTGCTCTTCAATCAATCAATTCAGGTATTCGGCGGACGGGCGGCGGCGGCGATCTAATGGCATGTGTGCGATCGCAAATCGCGCCGCCGATTGCCGACAAATCAAATGCGCCCGCATACAAACAACGCGACATATCGAATTTAAATTTTATCAAGACAGCAAGAGAAGCACGGCTCGCGTTTAGTAAATTCCAGGAGCAAATGACAAATAACGTGTAATTAGACCACTCCCAGCACAATAATACAACTTAGTGCGAACAACAAGTTTGTAATCGTTTCGTTTAATGTCGCATTGTTGTGAATACTCGATGGTATGACTCGACACCGAGGCAAGATTAATAATTCCGCTGAGTTGTGTTTTATTTTTCAATGTTTACGCATTCGTTTTTGTTTATGTTGCGTCGTCGTTTAATACACAATCATCAAATTACACGTTAAATGTTATGAAAACCTAGAGTTTTGGTTGCAGTTTGAGCGTGGCGGGCCTCGAGACGCTCGCACGTTTCGCATATTGTTTATTTTCTCTCGACGTTTCTTTATAATTTCGTCCTTTCTTCAGCTAAAGACACGCAGCACGCAATTTGCGCGCCGACAGCACACACGGGCCGTGGAAATAACAAAGTAAAGTAACAAAAAGATGCGAGACGCGGCGAGAACGACAGTTGGCAGATTGGGCTCCGAAAAAGGTGTTGCAGTTCTCAGAGCGCGATGCTACGGGCTTAAGAACCCCCTGTTCGCCGGTGGAACACGAAAAAACTTTCGTGTCGGTTGTTGCGGCTGTTGCGTAAGAGCGCGCCCCGAAAACGCAGGTAAGTAAGTATCGTACATAATGAAAATGAACAAAACGTGCGTAAATTTCTTCGCACGCATTCCACCACTAGTGCACATGTCAAAAAAAAAAAAATAGACGCGCGAACAAAAGTGCTGCTCGATACTCATCGCTTTCTATTTTCAGGTAGACTGGGATCCGAGGTGCACGCGGTATTGTCTCGGCGTGATTTCGGAACGGAACTGGGTAGGTCCGATAATTGTTGAGGCTCGTCTCCAGCAAACCCTGACCCAGCCCGGCCCTAATCCACAACCGCTGGTTGAATGACGTCAGCGGCGTTCGCCGGTATGCAAATCTCGGGGTGTTTTATTTATAAATCTAATAGCGTGCCGTGTGCGTGGAAATTTGCGGCTTCCCCCGAATCGGAAAACCTGTTGTGCGCCGTCTTCTTTCCATGCATAGGGAATTTGAATTTACAATCAGCACAAAGGCGCCCGCCGTGTGTGTGTATCACACATCCGGATCGAAACGTATCAACCGCAGCCGCATGAATATTTTAATTTTAATACATTTTATAGCGTTTATAATACATATATGCAGCGTGAAGCGATTTTCGCACGGCGGCTAATGTATGCAAATTCAGCGCACGCGGGGATCTAATTATCTGCCATAAGCGCATCAAATCGGATTTGGCGTTTTCGTAGAAAACTTCCGCCTGAATACAACATTGAAATCTATTCTTATCTATTGTGTGCGTCTACTTCAATAGCAAGTGCGCAATAAATGGCCCCGGGTTTAATCCTCTAATTACTCAATTAGTAAACGAGCTTTAATCAACTGCTATTAAAATTGTATAGAAACGCGAATCCGCGCGTTGCGGCAATATAATAGCAAACTTAATGAATATTTTATGAAAATTTTATACCGAAATTAATACGCGCTTTTTAAATTCCGCACGCCGTCGAGTTTTTTGAAAGCCCACAAAGCCATGATGTTTAAAACATTTTGCGCTGAACGTCGGCCGCCCCTCGCTGCGGTATAAATATATGAATTATACACTCGCCGCCGCAGTACGTCTTCATCTTGCCGGTGCATGCGTATTTTAATAAATGCTTAATTTCCCTCAAGAGTAATTCGCGGCGTTTACGATGAGGTGGCGGCGCGGGGCATCGCTTAAGGTGTGCGAATTTCTTTGCATTATGAACGACGACATCCGGCCACAATGGATCGTTACAAATTTCGAGGCGCGTGGAGTTTTGAAGTCGCGCGAGGGAGCGAAAAAATGATTAATTGTAAACGCTTCCGCCGCTCACGCGAATCGAACACGCTGGCGAAAAATATGCGATATGAAATGTTTGACGATAAAATAGTCGTTATGCTGTGTGTACATTTGATTACGTCGCTGATGCGGGGGTGAGGATTCGCGCGCTGGGAGTCTTTAAATAGACGCGTGAAAGGCGTACGTACACAAAACATGCGCGCACCTTTCGCTGCTTTTCCTGCCGACGACGACGACTGAAAGGCGCCCGCCGTTGTGCCGTTTAATACGCGCGCCCGCCGACGACGTTGATAGCTTCTGCATATTTGCTCGAGCGACAACAAAGAGGGTGATAGTCAAACACTTGACTGACATAATGTAAACACCTGCAACACACATCGCGTCACATCCGCGACAGGCGCGACAGATATATGCGCAAATACGCGCGAACGAATTTCACCTCGACGAGGTGAGGGCGTCGACTGCGTACTGCCGCGTGTATCTTCTGTTATCGCTTCCGTTTTTCTCATTATGCTCGACCTGGCGCTAAATATTTATCGACATCGCTCGAATTTATTGACTTTTATGAAATATTTTCGTTGAAAAACTGTTAAATTACATGAATTTCAAAGTGGGTGAAAAATTATTGTGTGTGCAACACTTAAAAAATGATTAAATTTCTTTCTACGGTAAAATATTGAACTGACGGGTTAAAAATGACACGTAGCGAACGTTTCTTGTCGCATACGACAGCCCGAGGGTCATTTCCGGATGGACGTGTGTCATTTCGAGCGATTAGCCGCCGGACGGCGGCGGTAATTATTAGCCGATTAGATATTTAGTAATTTAACGCAGTCCGCAGTCGACGTCGATCACGCTGCGCCGCCGGCGGCGGCAGGCAGATAAGTAATGCGTGTGTGGCGCGCGCGCGCGTTCCATCGATAATCAATTGGCCCCTGCTGCCCTGTCGGTCGCCGCCGCCGGTGTTGTTTTTTGTTTGTTTAATTCCGAGCCGGCGTAGCGCATCGAATGTATCAAACGCAATATGTCACATCCGTCATTTAATTTCCGCGGCGCGCGCGCGGCATTTACATTGCCGGGCAGCGGCGGTGGTTTGCAAAAAAGCGAGTAAATAAAACTCGAACACAATTTCCATTCCGGCGCGCCGATGCACTCGCCCCGGCTTTGGAAACAAAAGCCGTGGTACAATCACCAAAGCGAAAAATATAATTAATAAACGATGCGGGGACGTTGAAGGAGCTCACTTGTCAGACGAAACGCACTTCTTGATGGCGCTGGGAAAAAAGTGCGTTGCGCGCACAAAGCACACACAACATACATGACGGCGTGTTGATACGAAATGAGAATGAAGTGTATGTCGGCGAGCGTGCTTTTTTTTATTTTTTGTGCTTCTCTCTGCAAGTGCGCTTGTTTCTGCCCTCGTTCCAGCGGCACGGAATAATCAAGGACGACAAAATTTAACGCAACATCTCGTCCGTATTATGTTCGGGTCGCCATTGCTTTGATGCCGTGCGTTTATACTCGAATATACATCGTTTAGTTTTTTTTTTATTATATATCCACACATATTCTACTTCAGCGACGCACGCAGGGCAGCGCATACAGGGCGAGTCGAAATTCAACTCACAACCGCAACAAACGTAAGTTAGCGCTCGATTTTCGTGCGGTTCTTGCAAGTTTATCGCCGAGAATGTGTTCGAGAAGGTTGGGCGAGGGTTCGCGGATGGGGTGCGCGTGATTTCGGGGATTTGCCGGCGTTGATGCGGGCCTGTATCAGCAAGTGCGCGCGTTATCTTGCATAGTGGCGAACCCGAGTCGTCGGGATAGCCGCCCGCGCCGCATTATTCCGACGACGGCGACGACGACGAGAGAGGATAAACCCGATGAATCCGGACAAAGGAACGACCGGTTGAATGAGGATCAAATTTCTTCGACCCGCAGCCGCTCGGACCGCCCTTGATGATTCGCGCGATTCCACCCGCCGCTCCCACTACAATACACTTATAACCATCGACATAAAATCGGCCTTTTTTCCAGCCGCGGCGCAATATCTTCCACGGGGCTTGATAAAGTCTACGCCGGCGAGAGCATTAAATATCGAACGCTGCGCGCCGAAAATTCCAAACCGACATCGGCCGAAAAGGCACGCATCCCTTAATTCTCGACTTAATTATGTAATCGCAACCGGGCGGCAGGTTCACACGTGCGCCCCGCGCCCGTGGGCAATAAACGTGCACGGTAACAACACAAACGTGGCCAATTCATCGCCATTCAAATGCGCCCATAAAAGATAAAGGCAAATAAAGAAGCGAATAAAAGATATGTGAGTACGTGCGCATAATGCCGGAATAATGCGCGGCGTGTTTAGTGTTCTGGGTGCCCATGGGGCCCCCGGTTCCCGGTGAATTATTAATTTTTTTATTGAGATTAGACGCGCGCGTTTTTTACGACATGCCCCGAAAATCCCGAACGGGTTTAACACGTGTTTACGGCCGCGACGCATGACGTCACTCTCAGGTGTCCTTTTCATTGCGCAGCGTGTGAAAAACACGCCGAACAAAGCGCGGCTAATAAAGAACCTGAAGGTGACCTGTGGAACGTCGCTGCCTCCCCTCGGTGTAAATCGTAAATTCGCTCGTAATTGCGGCGCGTCATGTTCGAAACATATTTGCGCGAATTTAATGAATTCTTGCATCTGTTGAATGCGCACTGGTGAAACTACACATCGACAATACCCGCCCGCCTCTGAATTATTAAGTGCGTTTCGTGCGCTGTGTGTGCATTGCTGGCAACAGCCGATTTTGTTTCCTCAAACTCGACAGCCGCTGAATCTGTTTACGCGCAATCTGCAAGTGCATTTAACGATTGCGTAAATAGAAATGATTTGATAGTGTTACACGCGGAAGTTTTGCGAGGTGGTGTTATTCGTTAAGTTGTAAACGAAGGAGGAGTAAAGCCTACAAGTTACTGTATGGGATAGCCGATAAACAAAGAACAGTGCTAAACGGAAATTGCAACTTTTCACCCACTTTAAACCGCGCTAATCCGGCTAACACCTTACTTAGTTAAAAACCACTTTTGTCACATTTGTCTTCTGTCTAATACTCGTGTTTGCGAGAAAAACTGAAGAGAAGAAATAGTCCTGTATTAAAGCCAGTTTTAATTTTTGTTTACATGTCAGATAATCTTATTTTTTTCAACGGATATTTGACAAAAAGTCTTCTGGAACATTGTGATAGAATCTGCAGTTGACGACAATGTAAAATACTAGTTTCCGCTTTCTTTCTTTGACATGCACTGAAAATACATTTCATGTACATCGAAGAAAACATTGCCCATTAACTTTAGAAAGCTTTTTACCTGGTTGTGATACACCGGAAATTGATTCTGATACTGTGCATATATAAATTTAATTTATTAACAAAAGTAATTCAGTTAATTAACTAATGCAAACATGTTTCTTTTTTTTGCCGGCGTTTTTTTCAATCGCAAAGTTTTTGTTTTGTTTGCATAAAAAAAAAAAAACTCTTTGCTTTCCATTTAATTAATGAGAATTCTTGGTAAAATGTTTGAAAAATAAAGCGCGAAACATCAGCCGCCGCAGTCATACAACACGTTCTATCATATTATTTGAGATTAAACGCCGCAAATATTTGCATGTTGCTTTGTCTGCCTGCGAGGCGGCTATAAAGCTCGTTCGAAGAAGTGAAGGCGCCGGGTGACCGAGATGATTTAAGCGCGCTGGAAGGGGTCGCACCTCCACCGCACGTTAATTCACCGTATTTGAAATATGTACGCACAGAAAATCCAACCGACGCGGCTAAACATTGTCGAGAGCTTTTCGCGCCGGCGGAAATTAATTAAGAAACAAGTCGCTGGGGGCGCGAATCAAATCGGAAGAATTTCACAAGCGAAAGTCCGCCGCATTCCCATCAATCTTCTAGTCGATTTTAGGGGCGTAGTGTCGCTTCGAACACTATTGCAGCGAATAAAGCGGAGAGCTTTACGCTCCTTTAACGGGGTATTATGATAGCGCGCGGTGGAGCTCTTTAAAATCATTGAATATCATCTGTTAATACCCCGGCCGGGCCATCGGGTGTTAGCGCCCGTCCTGCCGCCACAATGCGTATTATGCTGTGGCCGTCGAGCCCGGGATCCATATTTTCTTTGTATTTTCGTCTTACAATACTTTACTAAATCGATGTGGGATTTCGAAGATTCACCGAATTATGAAGAGAATACCCGGTATTCTATTGATAGTCGAAAAAATCTCAGAAAAATATTTTCGACGAACTTTTATCAAGAATAAAGTGCTAGAAGTGCTAGAAGTATTGCAGCTGTGTCAACAAATCAACAGATATTTTATAATCTTTACTATACCGGTGCGTATGTCACATATATGCACACACAGCAACCGTTAATGTAATTATTACCCGATGGAGCGGCGTGTGTGGTGTGGGCGTCAGCGCATCGACTCTCTTTGCTCTCGATCGCGCGATGTTTTCATCGCAACCACAAACAGCACTCTAATGCACACATTAGCGGGGGCGGCGCACCACAGCACGCGCGATTTTCAGCGAACGCGTCGATTTCGGCCGGCGTGAATTTTGTTTATGCGCGTTTGCTAATAAATTAACCAATCGTCCGCCCGCACAACTATCTAATAAACTGCGCGCGTGATCGCCATAACAAACACCTGCAGCGCCAATAATATATTTCAATTATTAACGCCGCTAATAATTAGATAAGACCGGCGATACGGATTGCCGCAAGAGGCTCGTAAACAGAGACGGTACGTGTTTGGGAGCGAGCGCGCGTGCTAAAATGCAAATAAAGTTAAATGCAAATCGACTCCGGTTTTATATCGCATTTAGGGGTAACTTATATCGCGAGTTAACTCTGGCGGCGCGCGAGTATGAGTTACGTGGTTTATTACTTTGCAGGTCGCGCCGAGAGCGAAAAACAAGGGCGGCGCGGAGACGCTGGCTGGATTTAGTCGTGCTCCGTACAGCGTAAAAATTTAATGTTCCCAGAGGACATTCAGGAGTTAAGTAGCGTGAAACCAAACCTTGGAGAACCCTTGCTATACGAATATTATATGAATGCGCGTCTTTCGGTCGCGAGGACAACTAATGTTGCTATTATTACGTCCTTGTTGGCAAAGTGATGCGGTGGAAAATAAAACATTCGCGACGCGGCTCTCGCTTAGCATTTTAGCGGTTTTAAATTCGCTGATAGTTAAATACAGATAGCCGATCGCAGATGAGATGGGAAAATGCGAAGATGAGATGACAACGCTGCCGCCGCCGCCGCGACGAAATGGAAAAGCGGCGATACCGAAACAGGCCGCAGCGAAATTGGATTTGTTTTTGATGTTTTCATGTTTCTATGTTTCCGCAGCGCGTTTGGCGACGAAAGCAGCGGCGGTGGCAAAGCCGTTAATGTTGTGGTCGGTTTCTTTGCGTGCCCGCGTCGTTTGTGCCATTCCTCCGCCTCTCACACACACACACACACACATTTCTACCCACATTCACCTCTGTGCGCGCTCGCCGTTCTTTTCGTTAAGTTTTCCCCAATTTCCCGATTTCCCGTTGCCGCGAATCGTTTTCCTATACTACGCGTTTTTCCTCTCGCTCTCGCCGCTTCCTGCGCTCGTTTGTGTGTCGGCGGCGCGTTGGAGCGCGCGCGCGCCCGCTTTGAAACTATAATGCCGACTTTGAAAAAAAAGCGAGACAAAAAATAAATGTGATAAATGGCCGATGATTGTTGCCGAAATTGTTTCGCCAGCGGAAAAAATCGACGCAAAAAAAAATTGCGGTATTTTTCTCGCGTCGTTCGGGCGTACCTATACTCAATGCGAAGACGTATCGGGGACGTATTATATTGGATTGTGAAGATGCCGCCCCATGTATCTAAACTCGATGCGAAAACAACTAGCGCGCGCCGGAATAAAACGGAACGAGTATCGAATGCGGGACAAGTGGAGCGACGCCGCCGTCGCGTCGTGCGGGAAAACGCTCTAAATAAAATTACTGCTATTGCGGTCAACCGAAAATTCGAATTTATCGACGATACGGACTGCCAAATTGATATTACACTAGATGACTGCTCGATGCGAGCATGCGATAGTCTTTTCCGCTGTCCCGCTTAACAAAATATCGCGCATCTGTGCCAACATAACCTCACCAAAAAAAAAAAACAGCGCCATTCCATTCGATTGTGTACTTTTCGATCGAGTGTTATCGGCAAATGCAAATTGAACTCACCTGAAACAAAGAAGAAAAGACGTTAGTTGGCGTGAAATATAAATATATATTCAAAACCGCGTTTGAAATATCAACCTTTATCCGGCGGTGAAGAGTAAAATTAAAACGGCGCATTGGTCTCGAGTTAATTCGGCTCTCGGTCTCATATTGCCGGTTTCACAGTTTCACGCCTTGCCGCGACGATGCGCGGCATGCGGATGGGTTACGTAAAGAAGGCAAAGGCGGCCGGCAAAGGGAAATGATATGGGAATGAGAAACTAGCACATTATCCATCAACGTGTGTGCGGCGAGCGCGTTAGCGCCGGTCGAACGCCTTCCGTGTTCCAGTGTTCCGTGCCAGTGGCGGAGGCGCCGGGCGCTCTTCGTTAGAGCGCGGCGCTGCCGCGGCACACACTCAGGACGATGATCCTTGTAATGTCCATACACGCGTATCACATTTATTTAACACACAAAAGCGGGCAAAATCACACAAGAACGCTCACACAAAGCATTAGCGCTAACAGGATGCTCGAGCGCCTGCCCGCCTCCGACCCGCCCCCGCCGCCGCTCGGACATCCACACACGGCAGGCAGCAGGAGGAAAAAAATACAAAAAATATGGCCGGCCTCGCGCAAAAAAACCAGCGCTATCGAGTTTAGCCACGGGCGCAACGCTCCTAATTCCACTCGGACATCTTAATTTTTCCTTTTTCCACCATTATCATCCCCTGGACGCGAGCGAACAAAACACGTCGCTGTAATGACGACGCGCGGCGTAATTTCAGACATAGTGCGTTTGGCTTTATGAGGATTTAAGGTGGAAAATTCAGAAGAAAATTAATTAACGCATTAATTAAATATAAAACACGCGTGCGTGGGGCGCAAGATGAAAATTTAATGCTCTGACGCGATTAAATTTCATTCTCGTTTAAATGGAAGACAACGCAAAAGACTAATTAACAAGCCGTGCAATTTGGGCCGCAACACGCCACTACTCGCGACGCCGCCGACGACGACGACGCCCCGACTCGGCCACCCTATATGTACACATTTATCTTTTTGTTTGATTGCGCCAGCGCGTCGCGCCGCTCTTCGTCTTCTTCTCCAATTATAATTAACAAGAGCTCGCGTTGTAGACACTTTGCTCGGCGCGCAAGAAGCATCGGATACCGGCAAACAACGGGCGCTGCCAACAGCGCGTAGACAATGTAATAGGTGCTTCGCGCCCTCTCGTGTGCAGCGCGCGTCTGCCGCAGGAATAGAAATAAATGTCTGAGACAACTAACTAACCATCTTGCGAATAAGCATGCTAGTCTCTAGTTGACTAGTTTATTAACACTCAGCGCCGGCATCCCGCGGCGATTCTCCGCGCTGGTTTTCTTTTCTTTGTTCGTCGGGAGACGCACAGTGCCCGGCGCCTCCACGGCTCGGAAATTCATTAAATTGTACATTATTGAAGTTTTAATAACACGCCGCCGCTGGAAAAGTCGTAAGTCTTTGCGCAAATATTGACGCGGCGTAAAAAATCGCCAACTATGATGGTTAATTATGCGCGACTGACGACAAACGCAGTTAACCGGTAATTAATAGTGCCCGACTCCGCGCGATCCATCGTTAATAATTCATAGCGCAGCGTTATTAATGCTTCGCAAAACTTCCCGGAATACGTTTATTAAAAGGCGCATTGTGCAAGCGCGCATCAGCACACAGAATAAAAAAAATATATATAGCCGCGGTGGTCGAAATAAACAAATTATAGATTTAAACGCGGCGGTGGCTCTCGCTCCCATTGCATACATTTTCTTACTCGTAATTAGTATACCAACAATAAGCCACTGTGCAACCGCAGCGCGTTTTTCATTTACTCGCATGCAACAGCCGCCCCCGGCCGCCGCAGGCAGCGGAAATGATTTTTTAATTAAAAGCGAATAAAAACTTTCCAATAAAGTTGCGCGCGCGCGTGCGCAAATTCTAATGTTTTAATTAAAACGGAATACGATTATTATATGTATCGAGACGTGAACAACGCGCCCCGGCTAGTTGATGCGTTTAATAATTTTTTATGTCGATTCGGCCTCGACGTTTCCAATCTTCGTCCACGGCATTAACCGTGAGCCGATATCTGATATCGAAAACTGTATGAAACGGACCCGTCTAACCCGTCGCCAGCCCCGGCTTAAAATGTAAAACTTGCAATAATCTAATATTGTCGGAGCGTTTATCAGCGGGGGCGTTAAACTTTTTACGCTCGCAAAACATTTTATGAAGCTCTTAAGACTGCGGGCTTAAAATCCAGCCCTGACCGAATAAAATCATATATTTTACGGGGTGGAACTCGAACGAAAACTCGCCGAGTACACGCGGCACGTCTGCAATGTACAAACGTACAAAATACAGAGTAATAATATACAATTTTCCAATAGCAATCAATGCGATGTAAAAGCGTATTGAGTTAAAGTGAAATTGTATCAGTGGCAATCAAGTTATATTTGCCCAGCTATTTATCCCCGGCCGTAAATCTTTTATTTCGTGCAATAATCGGCGCTGCTTAACAAATGTCATGGACTTGCGTTTCTTTCGGCGATCTTTAACCAACGGAATTTTGGGTGTTGGATGTTCGACGCAGTGGCGCGATGGGTCTCGGCCCCCGGAATGAGGGGAGGCAGTTATAAATTCGCAATAATAAGCGGTCGGGTCGCTTTACAGTACTGACGCGCCGGCCCCGAAGGGTTATCAAGCTGCTGTCCTGCAATTCCTTATCCATAAGCTGCGCCGTGCCCATTTCCGGGCGCGACCACCCCCGCGGCCTGCCTATTCCCTATTCCCATTCACATCGGCGCGCTTCCGCGTTTCCACGCATATATATCACGGCGACGACGGGCGCACCCCGAATCCCAAGGATAATTCACTTTTACCTTACACCAGACTCCACTAAAACCCAACATCGCGGCCATTCCTCCCTCAGGATGGGACCGCCGCAGGCCCCCTTCAAAAGACTCTTCACGAAGAGCAGAAAGTCCAAAGTCGAAACTTGGAATCAATCTCAGGTGCGGATAGCGGATACGCGTGGCGTTGGGTTCGCGCTTGCTTGCTTGCTTGTTATTGCTGGTGTTTTGGTTTGGTCGAGAGGGGGTTCTCAGATTATCGTCGGGGCGGAGGCGAAAATCATGAAAACTTCGGGGGATGTCGTGTAAATTGCGAAAATTGAATTGGGCCGCGAATAAAGAAAAAAAAAGTCGGCCGTGCGTATGTGTGTGCATGCAGGTTCCGGCCGTCGAGTTCGCGCCGGGTTTTATTACGTCAATAAGAAGAAAGTGCACATACGGCGAACGCGAGGACGGAAGTAAGTACACAGAACTTTTCATAGTTCATTTTTGGCTTTTATGTGCAGCCTGTCGGTGGAAGTAGCTGTACAGCACACTTACGCCCCGCCGGAGTAGTGCTGTTACTTTACCTCGTTCATCGCTTTACGTTTATGTTTCGTCGAATGTGTACGAGTGCCACTGCCACCGCTACCGCCGCCTCCACGTATGTAAAAAGTGAGCTGCAAGGAATTGCGCGCGCGTACCGGCGGTCGAGACGCGAGAAAATAAAATGGAAATTCAATCTATAACCTTTCGTCTCGTGTCTCATCTCTGATGTCTTTACCTTGTACCTATGGTAATCACAATAGGATACAATATAGTCTATTGTGACGCATGCGCAGTTGTTTTATGGGCGGAGCACAATTAGCTTAAATTTTGTGGAATATTGAATGATTCATCAAAATATCTCGTTTCATCCTCTTGACATACTTATTCTCTCACACTGCAGCGCAGTGGAGTTTAATCCTGTTGCATATTACATCCTGCGGGCCGTGCACTTTTGGCAACGACGGAGTTTATGCGCACTCGGACCACATCGCCCCCATCGACGGCCGCAGCGCGAACGTAACATAAACGAAATTATTCCTCGTGAAATGCATTTCGGGGGCGGCGGATGCACCCGGCGCGCTTATCCTTCAGGTTGCCCGACCACTTAATCGTCCTTGTTAGTACATCGTCCGGCCGGCGGCCCGGCGACGCTGCACTATTATCGCAGTTTATACCGATGTATTTCGACGTTTGCTCGATTTGCTTTAAACATTGGCTCCGGAATTTTAGCGCTTAGAAGCAAAACAGTCGTATATTGCGCGACACGCGCGTTATCGCGCTACATTACAATGCCTGAAGACATTTATGTGCACACTGTAATTGTGCGTGATACGAAGATAAACGCCTGGTGGCTGTGTGCTGTGCACATTTTTGCAACGTCGAAATTAAATTGAACTTTGCCATTTCATCGATGATGATGTCGAAAAATCCACGCAGGAGGCGAATTTAATTTACCGTCGTATTTAATTTCAACAATTTCGTGTCTGTTTTAAACAACATACACCGCACACAATAAAACACAATTCGTCGAGAGTGGAAATTACAAAAACTCGACGTTTTTATGATTCAATTTTATGACTTTCTGTTTGGCGGGCGTTTTTGTTGTGCTTCTATAACAATTATTGCGATGCGATTTATGCTGGAATAAAATGGAAAGTCAGATTTTGTAATTTACTAGTCGGGTTCATTTGTTTAATTACACTTGCAATTGATATTTCTCGTCGGCGGCCAGCAACAGTTTTCCGTTTTTATCATTCGGCTTCGGTTCTCAATCAAACGCAGCTCCTCCTCCGACCGAAGCACGAGAAATGCAATTAATTAAAACTGTATATTATGTAAATGTAATGTCGCTGTACATGCAGTTTTAATTGCAATTAAACAAAAATGAAATTAATTCGCAGAGCTTGTAAATGCGCACTGGCGGCGAATTCGGCAAAAGGTTCCCTATTTTTATTTTAAATTATAATTATCGCTGGACCACCACCGCCGGAACCGCTCGCTCGTTCGACTTAACCGTAACGAAATTTAAATAAATGAAAATGGAAAAATGCAAAAATGCCGCACAAAAATGCGACAGAGAGAAAAACACACCACGGGCGGCCAAAAATGGTCGGGCGGCGGCGGCGGGGAAAAAAAGATTGTGGACGGCGCGGAAACACGCGCGGGACACGTAGTCGCCTACTTTTTGTCCTTCGCAGACGCAGACGATAGGAACAGGACGAAGCGCCGCGCAGCGTCGCGAAGCGAGACGGACGCGAACGAGATCGGCATGGAGATAGGGCCCCGGCGGAAGAGAAACGCATAGTGAAATTAATGTGCGTTTTATCCGAAAGCAGAAAACCCTAAAACCCTTTTGTACTCATTAAAAAGCGACGATCATTATCGTTCTCTCTCATTAATGGGTGGGCGTTTTTGGCGGAAAGCCCGCGCCCGGCTTTAATATCGCTTTAATATTTTAAATGTTGCCATGAGGGCGCACGCCGCCACCGCCACCTCCGCCGGCGTTAACGTCATAACAAAAATTTAATTTGATAACATATAGTTGAGGCAATTACGCTAATCCCGAAAGGTTGAAAGGCAAGCTAGGTGTAAATTCCGCGGCAGCGCGCGTGGAATTACTATGCAATTTGTTTACCCGCCGCCACCGCCGCCGCCGCCTACGCAAACCTTTCGAATGCCGCGTTTGCCGCAACATTACATCGGCACCCTCTGTCGAATAATTGAAGAATTCTCCATTTATTATTCAATTATAAAATTATTATAAATATGAATCGAAATTTAAATTGTAATGAGCGCATCCTTGGATGCCGCCGCAATATCCACGCAATTAAAATTAATTAATTATACCAATACGCCGATTGCATTGCACCGCCGGATTCAAATGAATATTAATTATAAACGTTTGCCGCGGAAAAAAGCCTCAATCACTGAAATCATCGTAATTATCACGTCGCGTTATAGGCATAGTTTAATTATATAGTTTATTTGCACTCATAGCAAACTAATAAACCTAATTTAAAATCATGTTGCATCACAAATTGCAAAAAACAATTATTCAACAAGTGCACAGATTCATTAAAAGTTAATGTTCATCAAGTTTGGAATCGCATGCATCCGGCGCCGAAAGTGTGAATTAACGTGAAGCGTCCGATTAGTTTTAATTATTCATTAAACGCGTATAATTCGGCGTATTGTATCGAGTTAATGATCACGCCTATGATTTTCGGCATTTCGGCCCGGAATGGATTTGCCGGGGATTTCGGGCGGTTCGCAAAAAGCCGTCAAGCGAACGTTGTAAAATAAGAAGTAAGAGTGCGTGCTCAAGAATATAGCCCCGGTAACACTAGACCAGAATAGAGAGTTGGGAGTAGCTCGGGGAAAGTCCTTCGGTTGCGGTGGGACCTCTCCGCCCGCACAGCGATAATATCCACGCAAAGCCGATAGATGAGGTGCCGATTTTTACGTAGAGTCCCACTGCGATTTCGCACCTTTCGGAATACCAAGTGTGCGCACAAATTCACCTCCCGGACGAAAATTTCGGTTATTCTTGGATGCTATGGGGCAACGTGTCTAACAAGGTAGAATATTGTTGTTCTATAAGCTGGTGTTGTTTGTCATTCACGTCGCATTCAATTTCGCGCCGGTGAAATGAAAGAAAGTTGCCGAAAAAAGATGCGTCCGACTCATATATTTTCATATATTCCTCGGGATGATGCGGAGCGAAAACACGTCGACGATGCGGAGAAGAATTGCTCCTCGCGCGCGGAATATATGAAAATATGAAAATTTCGCCCGGTTTCGAATGAAATAAATGTCCGGCCGGTAACACCCACACGTCGCGGCACCTTTCGTCGAAATAAGAACTTCATCAGTTTGACGACGACGATATACAAGTTGTGCGCGCATGTTCGGCGCCGAGATGCACTTTGGCGAAGCTGACGCGGCAATAAACAAGAGGTCAGAACTTGCAGGGTGGGCGCGTCCTGCTTTCAAAATGAATTTTAGCGAAAATGAAGAGCGAGTGAGTGAGTTGAGCCCCGGCGCCGCGAAGGAGTTGTTGCCCTCGCCAGTATACCCCACGCGGCTGTAAGACCAAGGAAAGCGCCGTGCGGCACACGTGAAAAATGTGTTTTTTACGTTCGCCACTGGATTTCCATGCCAGCGAACGCGCGCTACTTTACTGCCGGCCTTTGTTGCGCGCACTCGCCACTATCTATCTTCGCACATACTCGCGCGCAGCAACCCGAATTTATCACGCGCGGCTTTCCGCGGCAACGGCGCGCAATAAAACACGAGCGATACATGTTGATTTCGATGTTGCGTTGTGTTTTAATGTTTGCGCCCCCGCGGCCACAATGATAGACAGCGGGCGTATAATTCGGCTCGATTTTTACACGCTCGTCGCACATTCCGGTCGCGTTCGCTGCTTCCTTGAATAATATTCGAAACTGCCGCGGCACGTCCATATGCATGCACACACGCGCGCCAAGGGAGATGCGCCGTCGAAAAAAAACCGGGGCAATTGCAAAAAGATCCCCAGGAGGATTCGAACAAAGGAGGCCAATCGTAAAAATATTCACACGCTAACAATGAACGCCGTGCGCGCACAGGAGGCGAAAAAAAAACGCTTTCCACGCGCAAAAAAAATATAACCACGCTCGCCGAAAAAGTTGTGTGGGTGGCGCCTGCAAGGAGTTAACAAGTTAATATTTTCAATTCCATGGCTTTTATCATCGAAATTTGCGCCGTTTGCGAGTTCCCAGCGGTAAATAGAAAATGTATTTAAAAATTGTTTACGAAATTCGTGAATGCGATGCGAATCGGATGGCGGCCTACATTGGGAAACAATACGCTGCGCCGAAGAATGAATGCGGAATAAAAACATAAAAGAATGATAGGAATATGTAGAGCAACTGGCGCGCAGCCAACCGACCGGACAACGAGCTGCAATCAAAGTTGATCCAGTGGCAAACAAACTAGAACATCGATATTACTCCACAGTCGACAATGTATGCTTGAATTTAATTAAACCACTTTAATTGTAGCGATTCTTTGATTTTGGAAATTTTGATGGAAAAGATGATTTATGAGCCGTGGGGTTAACGATGTGACAATAATGTCATCTTAGGATGTTTATTTTTATGCGTCATTTACCAGCATACATGGTTGACCTCGCAAAACATTTTACGACCCGTTGTATTCTAATTTGTGCATGACAAGTTTCTGATGTGAAAAAATCAAGTTAGGCGAATTATTTTTGTGGCGTGAAAATGATGAAAAGTATAATCTTTGCAGGCGTCGTGGTCTCCCGGGCAAAATTAAACAATAAATCAAAAATCAATCACCGCATTTCGCGCACAGCTGCCGCCAATTGGCGCAAATAACTTACAAACATCCCTTCGGCGCAAAAAGCGCGCCCGGAGACGTCAAATATCAACCCTGCCATGTTTACTACCTCAATATTATCACCGCAAAACGACTGCGATATTTATACTTTCTGTTCTTTTCTTTTTTCTTCATTTTGCTTTGAAATGATGTACAATTTTGGTTAAAATCAAACGTTGTGGTATCTCCTATTCTCCGATATCAGCGATCTTGTGGGAATGAGTTCGAACTAACATAAATTGGCGGTTTGAATGTACGAGGCCAACCTGCGCAAGGATAATACGACCTAGGTGGCGATTGTCCGTGCGTTGCCGGCGCCTCATTTGAATTCAATTCCCCGGACGACGACAATGGTTTACAAGCGATTAATTGCAGCGTGCCCCATAGCGGATCGCCTTTTTCGGGGCGCGCTGGGCTACACCGACATGTGCATTCATCCGGTGGTGGTCAATGCGTCGATCGGCGAAATTGAAATTATTTAATATCCGAGCATCGACGCAGATGAAAATGCAAATCCTGAGATGAGTGCATGCATCGCATGAAAATTGCGCCTTGTTAATGAATGTTAATTAGCTTTCATCGCACGTCATCATTGACGTCAACACAGTCACCGCAAAGAAAACACGCGGCATTAATAAATTTCAATTGATCGACTGAATGGGCGGCTTTGTGCGAAATTTAAATAGCGTCTAAGAGGCCTGCTTGCATCAATATTTATGTTGTTTGCAAATTTAATTCCGGCCTCAATCGAAGAAATCGAAATATCGAGCGCGCCGAATGGAAAATGCGCGTTTGAAGAGATGCTATTTGAAGATTAACTTGCCGGAAGAAGATCGCGTTTTATTTTTATTTTTATTATTTGGAGTCGACGTCGTCGTCGTCTCGAGCGCCAACCGGAGCGAACGGGAGCGCGCCGTGCGACTGGATGGATGGCTTCTATTTCATTCGATTTCAGTTATGCTACGTTATGGATTGGAAAACATCGAAATGTATAAAGCGTTCTTTTCCTTACCGCGCGCGCGAAGTCAACTCGGTGGCTCGGAGTGTATTATCCAAGAGGGCAAAAATGTAAAACGCGAACTAAGCGATGTATCGACATTCGGCTCCTCCACCATAACAGCGAAAGACACGCATTGCAATGTTTTCCACCCTTTTTGTCATTTGCCCAACACCGCAGCGTGTATTTACCTAGCGCTTTTGAACGTTTTTGACATTCCTTCCGTGGAAGGATTTCTCATCCGTTTGTGACATCCGCGTTATTCACCCCCGAATGGATATTCATGTCGCATCAGCATTTACAAGTAATTACGAGCGGAAAATATTCAATTCGACTGATCAAATTCGCGTCGGCGACGTGACCGAATGAGAGATGTAACATGCATGCATGAAAAATTGCCTCGTGTCTTGTTGCGTTGAACGTCATGCTCGCGCTCCGGCAGGTTTCTTTGAGATATTTTGTTTTCCGCAGAAGGAAGACCTCCCCCGTCGACGTTGGATGTTCGACATGGCTTTTATGTTCGCTGTATTCGCCGATATCTGCGCTTCTTTATGCTTTCGTGTTTGCGCGCACAATGCGCGCCCGACGCGAGCGCTAGGTGCGTGCAGATAAAGTAACCGTTTCCTATATTATGTCGAGGACAGCGTGCGATACAGGACACGTCTACGTCAGGCATTGAGGGCGTATGACAGCGGCCATTGTAGAGCGGCGGCGAAATCGCAGAAAACGGGCAATCGACGGGAATACGTCTTTTGAAATTTCCTGTCACGCGCAACGCAGGTAGCACCACGCAGTTAGCGCTTTGAACATCACCATTTTCAAGATTTAAAGCGCCATTTTCACACGACCCTGCGCGCTCGACACACACCGAGCAAAAGTTTGTTTTTTTTTGCTAGTGCGTGCTGCTTTTTACCACTGCCGGATAAAGAAAATGAAATCCGTCACAGTGTTTAATCCGCGGCCCCGACGTGAATATTTATGCGTTACGGCCGCTGTGATATTTAAAAATGCTTTTATTATTTATGCGCCCCCGAGGCCCGCCGGTGTCCTTGCTTGCCCGTTTGACTTTTTCGACCATACACACCCACGCATACTTCATTTTATTTCCATTCGGGGCGTCTACTCATCAGCGCGTATAATGAATTCCACAAATTCAACTTTTGCGCAGTCAGTGATTTCGTGGTTTTTGCATTTAAACGCGCGCCTATTCAAATTTGCTCTTCTGCGTGTGTGGATCGCATTAAAATTGTTGATGCCGCAAAATAACAACAATAGCCTGATTGTTTTCTTGTTTTTTTTCATATCGCGACATACAATCCACGTGTTTAAGTCCGGATGAAATGACGCGTGTTTGTGAAAGTTAATAAAAAGTTGTAATATGTGGATTTGAGGAGTCGCGCGAATATAAATTGGGCGGCTACCTTATGTGCTGCACAGGTTGCGACGTAATAAAACCAGCCGGAATTGCACTGCGCGTTGCAAGTGGCGGCTGCGAAGAGTGCGCGCGCTAAAATAATATATGCCGTAATATAATTTAATAAACAACTGTTGCAGCCGCCGCGGACGAGTCGAATTGCTTCGCCGCACGACGTACGCCCGCCGCCGCCGCCGCCGCCGCCGCCCGATTGTACATTGTAATGTCCAATATGTAAAACGGCGCGGCGCGTGTTTCCAGTCGAAATTATACGATATAAAATAAATAAAAGGAGCGCCGAATTGCGCGCCGGCCGGTAGGACACCGGGAGACGCAGATTAATTAAATGTTATTTTATATTGTTTTAATTAGACTTTTAGCGAATTACATTACGGGGACAGGCGCGCAATTAGCACTGCACGCCGAACAACTAAAGATTACAACCGGGACCCCGAAATTCGTCCCGGCGACCGCAAATTACTTTACAAACCGAAAAAAATCAAGGAAGAAAAACCGGCATGCAAATGAAGGACGCACGATGCCAAATTGCGTGCCACATGTCCTTGAACCCACCGGGAATTGGAATTTAACAGTGACGCCTGGTGTCCGACCCCCGACCTCCCAGCCGCCGCCGCCGCATTAAGTGCTGTCTAAGACCCCGTGCGAGACTCCGCCGCGCTGCATGCCGGCAGGGCGAAATTGAATCTTCTCCCTCGCCGATAATTCGATTAAAAAGGCGACTTATTGCTTATCGATCGATCGCTCGCATAATAATTAGATTTCGGTGTCATATTAGTGCCGAAGCACCGCGGCACTTCCTGCACCTCACATCTCCCACGGATAATTTTACACAAAACATTATGTTGTGTCAATTATGCACTCCGACAATGGAATTATTTTCAAATATCCGGCGCGCGAAAAAATGCAAATTCAATCGCGTATCAAAAGAATATTAATATCGGGGAACCCTTAACTCAAATACCAATTTTACTTGATCTTTTAATAAATCTACATTTATTAGTTAATGTGCTTGTAGTGATATGTCAGAGTGCATACCATTGATAAGTGAAAAATTGGTCATTTCCGAATGTATTATCGTGTTTCAATTTGTGTACATATACTCGCCGGCGAGTCATTACGAAGTGATCACTGCAAACGAGAGGAAAGTTTTGGGAAGTTTGTTGAAAGTTTGCGCGCGCGTGGAAATTTCGAAGGAGAATGACACGATTTCGCGCGGGCCACGCGGTAGTTTACTTGTGAAATATTGGAAAAGCGTTCGTCGCGAGCGCGCCGGTGAATATTCCGCAGCATTGGCGCGGTGGCATCACGCCGCCCCCACCAGCGCATCGAGCGAGGGCTTTAAAAGCTCCGCAACTTACATAAACGTGATCGCAATTATGAAAAGGCTCTTCTTGCTCTTGATATTCCTATATTCTGTTCCCCCGAGATCTTATACACTTGACATACTGAGTGTTTCAGAAAGAAAATTATCCTGATCATTATAAAAATATATACCTACTATAAGTAAATAATTATTTAATAAAGTGTTTAATATTTTTTAATGTTTTTTTATGAAAATATTTTTGAGTTTATTTTAAGACTTTGTAGATTTAAAGACTTTTGCTTTCGATGAAGGTTGCGGAAACAGAGTCGGCGTTAACGCGCGCTCCGGGCCGTACATGTTTTAATACGCGTGCCGCCGCCGCCGCTGCATCCGGCGTGGATATGTGTAAGGCTGCCTTTGGCTGCCGCATTAAGATGATATTTCCCGCCGTTAGGCGCCCGCAATTCGAAGGTCTCGTCTATGTTGTCTCCTAATTCGATCCCGCGCTACTTACGTGCGCCAGCGCCACAATGTATGCCATGGCGGTGGCGGCGGCGGCGGCAGCCAGCGTGCGATGTGAGCATTATTCGTTAATGTAATAATTCGAACGATAACTTATACGCGCCCCCGTGTGACGGCGCTCGTAAAAGCGCGATCGACGTCGGCGGCGGCGGTTGGCGCGACCGCCTGTCGTTAAGATAAGCTTTATTAGTGTTTAATTACGGCATGCATAAAAGGTCTCCACCGCAGTTGATCGAATCTTGCACGCACCTTTCATTCTGATCCGATTTTGATTTACTACCAAACTATGGATACAAAATTTCCGTGAATATTTAAGTATTCTTTGCAATAAATGGCGAAGTTCTTCGCGTACTTACAAGTGCAAAATGTAATTACGAACTCCATAACGCCGCCTCTAATAGAGTTAAGGAGTTCGCAATTGAAGTTGCATTTGCAGTTGGGAAGTTTTCTTTATGCACGTTGTTCGAGCGTGTTTTGCGTACGTGCAAAAATCGAATGCAAAACTATTCGGCGGTTTGCGCGCGAGCGCGAATTTTCGACACACTCGCGGGGGCGCTAATACGAGCGTGTATAGCGTATTGCATTTCTACGTGTGGCGAATATCTCAGGCCGGCGCGCCGCCAAGACTTTTACCAACTTTCCAATACGTTACGACAGCCGAATGCTAATAACGCCTAGCAGAAGAGAAGAAAAAAAAAAGAAGCGTCGGCGGATGCGATGAGCAAGCCGAGGCGTTCACTAACGATCTGCCCAACGAGGCAACGGATGAAGGACAAAACGACGCTCGCGAGAGAAAGAAGTGGCTAGGCTTGAAAGTTGGCAACGCGCACAAACGAGGAGAGAGGACTAGGATCATCTTCACGCTCGAGGACGGAAAACAATGTGCTGGGGAGCAATTGCCGCGGCAGTATCGGGCAAGCCTTGGAATGCAAGCGGTAAATACATCAAAGAGCGGCTCGGACCGAAGGTGGAAGAAGGCGGAGGAGGGACGAAGGACGAACGCCTCGGAGTCAAAGAAATTCGTGTAAAGACGGCGGCGCACGCATTCAAACGCGCGTTTGCTCGGTGTCGGTCGTGTAATTAAAGGTGAATGTCGGGCGTTAAATACTCGATTTTAATTCAACGCCATTTGATTAAAGTTTCCCGGTTTGCCCTCAATTCTACAAACCGTCACCGAGCCAAAGCTTAAAGCTTGCACTTTGCGAAGTACAGGTAGCTAGCTAACAAGGCATATTTGCCACATACAGAGTGTTTCAGAAAGCATCAAACTTGAAAATTATTTTTTTAATAAAAAAAATTCATAAAATTAAATTTTTACTTTTTTAACACCCGGTTTTGTGTTCCATGCGTTACTTTGAATAATAACTATCAAGTGTTATTAAGTATTAAAATAGCAACGCAGCGAAAAAGACGTAAACCCGCCTGGAAAACAGGTGATGCAAGGAAGTAATAAGCAACGACTCGCGGAAGCAATAATTTACGCGCGCAAAAGGAAATTTCGCCGCGCGCTGAAGTAGTTAAAGTTGAGCGAAAGAGAAATTTAAAGTTTGGGAAAAATATCGCTGAAGCTGTCGTCACTTTGTACTCCGTCTATCATTCGCACATTGTAGTCATGTAGTGAATTACACGAGGCAGCCATGCGACGACAGCAAGCAAATCAGCAGGGAAATCCATTGACGGCGTTGCATGCGTTTTGTACTTGCGCCGCGCGCTTGTTTGTTCTTTCGCGCGACAATTCGGGGCCGGGTCCTCGGAGCTTTGCTGCCACCTTTGCCACCTTCGGCGCGCCTCGCAATTTCGTCTTTGCCTGCGTGGCATTTCCCAGCCGGCTAATATAATTCGTGATTTGCTTCTTTAGCGTCGCGCATTCTTTTGAAGTCGCGCGACGGCGTGTATCCCGCCACTGCCGCCGCCGCCGCCGCCGCCTCACCTAATCGCGATGCTCGCGCCGCGCGACGTAATTAATTTAAAGTTGACAAACTGTCGCCGCGCATTCAACAGTTTAGCGTGGCTGAGCAGCGCGCGCGCGGAATTAATGCGCGCAAAAAACAGCATTTCGATGCGGATGCCGTTGCCGCCCCCCATCCTCCAACCAAGCGTTTGGAATTAGTGTGCACTTTTAGTGCGCACGCGAGACTACAAGAACGAATGCTCGCGCAGCTAATTGACTTTCTCAGATTATAAACGTTTACGCCGTTTGCTGCGAGTGTGGCGGCGGCGGCGGCTAAACTAGTTACGTCTTAATCCGCCGCCTCCTTTTAATTCTTTTAATACTAGTTGCGCCGTAAAAGCGCTCGGGAATAGATTTCGGCCGCGCCGCCGAATATAAAACCTAAACAAAGATATAAAACGTAATCAGCGAGGGCGCGCCCCACGGTCCTTGCTGCTGCTGCTGCCGCCACCGCCGCAGACCGATACATATTACTTTCGAGGTTGTTTAATAACGTGCCCGCGCACTTGGGGGAAATGGAAAATCTAATTACATTTTTGCCGTGTTTTCCTATATTACTCCTTTTTCGTCCGCCCGACAGACCGACCGCCCCCGTCGCTCAGCGACATCCGCATTTCCCTACAACGTAATTTGTGCGGCATTTCAACATTTTCCTCTTATATTCGTTGCTGTCACCGAATGTATTTTATGAAATATGTTTGTTTTTTCCGTTGAAATTTTAGGTGACACCTTGTACAAACACGTCGGGAAGCACTTCTTCAGCATCGACTCGCACTCAACATGCACATTATAGGCGCGAAGGGTGCGGAACAAACTTTTTTCATTTCGACATGGAAATCCATCCGCTTTATGAATGCGCTCAGCCTTGTTCAGACGTAACGACGGCTTATTACAATGAAGACGCTGCCGCCTCCATCGCCGCCGACTTCTTTTATTAGAACATATAGAAAGACGAGTGAAAGCCATCGTTTAGAATGACTTTCATCGCGGCAGTCGGCGAAAGTTAATGAAGCGGCAGACGAACGAAAATATGAGATTTTTGGCGGCGCTTTATTTCGGACGTAAATATTTCATATCGGCACGAAATTCGCACGCGCCGCGGGAAAGTCGTTGCCGGGCATTGTTGGCGGCGCGCATTGATCGCACATTAAGAATGGAATGGAATAAATTTAAATTTGGCATTTTGCGTACATCCCGGCGTGTGCATATGCACGATCCTCGCTAGACGGCGGCAGTGGCGGCCCGGCTCGCTCGTGCATTTTAACCATCGGCCATAATACGAATGACGATAATTTATAATTCGGTCGGCCGTATCCTGCAGCGAACATCATTTCCGTCCAATTCCATATATCATCGGTTTTCGGCGTGCCCGTTTTTCCATGCGCGCTGGCATTGCCGCCACCGTGCAAATGCGAAATATTCCGGCCATGACAAGTGTACCGCGCACTCTTTTAATGCACGCGTCGAATAAATCCACCCACGCCGCTATTTACGGCGTCGCGTTTGCAATCAGGACCAGCGCATAATTTCGTGCCGCAAAAGTAAAATGTAAAATTAGCAGTGATAAATCGAATGAATCGAACGCTGACTCAAAATTTCATTACACTTCAACTTGAGCACACATCAAACTCGCGCACGGGCGTAAAAAGCTGCTTCATTCATTATTCATTACGACTTGAAGTTGCTATTAGTTTTCGGCGGCGCGGGCGAAACTTTCGCCCCGGCGACTTGATTTAGATACCGATGCTGATATTGCTGATGCGCTGCGAGTGGGCGGATATTTTGTATATATTTGTATTCGTATTTGCGCGAGGCGGCCAAGCGGCGGTGTGAAAGTCCCGAAATAAATCTTCCCCTTAACTGAGACGAATGGGACGTTTTTGGTAAGTAAGTAAGTATGGAGCGGAGTATTAGACGATGTAGTCGTTTCGCACGGCGCGAGGCGCGTAAACACACACACACACACACACACACGCGGCCGGCCTGGGGGCGGTGAGGGCGCAATTTCTCCAGAGGCGTCCCGTCAGCCGCGGCGGCGTCTTGTATGCGGCGTCGAGGTTTTTCGCAACGCAACAACTTTGACGTCCGACGTCAATGTCGCTTAGCGAAAGTTTCGCGCGTTGAAGACGGCCGGATGAACGATGAACCGCCGCCGTGAAAGTATGCTGAAGTAACGAGTTTTCAGGCACGCGCGCGAATAATTGAGTAATTCAATTAGCTTGCGCCAATTACGAACCGCGCGCCATTTACCACCAAGCAACAGATATTTATTTATACATAAATATATGGCATAGAAAAAAAAAACAATACCCAATTGATTTCGCTTTGTAGTGCGTGCGAAACGATGACACACTTTTTCTTCGGTGTGATGTCGTCGAAGGATGAAAAATGCGCGCGCTCCTAGCATGATTTTCTGAAAACGCGTTTTTTGTCTAGCTGCCGCACGTTGTCGCATCGTATTGGCGTCATTTGCGAATTCGAGTCGAGACGGGTCGCGAAGCGGCGAAAGTCGGCGGCAATTTATCATAATAAAAATATATGACATTGCTTTATGTAGTCTTTTAGTCTCTAAGTCACCAGCAGGGTGCCATCGTGGCATCGTCGCAGAAAAAGAAGTTATAATACAGCGTTTATTTTCCTCAAGTCGAAAAAAACTCACTTTACTTTCGCCAACGTACACAAGACAAAAAAAAACCAACATAAAAAACTGAATATACGCTTAAAATTTTAAATTCTATGAGCAAGTGCAACAAAAAACATATTTCGTATTTTGTGTGCGTGTAGGCGTGAAGCTACTTATGCAAAATTTAATTGAAACTTTGTAAACGCCGCGCAAAAAAGTGCAAAAGTATCAAAAACGTAAAAACATAAACAAACTGGCGCTCAATTGGATAAAACATTAGGAACTGTGCGCGCGGCACGTGCTGCGAAAGAATACCGAACGAAAACAGCGCGTCGCGATATTATGTGTAAACAGGTGAACGAAATACATGAATATTCCATTAGCCCGCACATCGCAATACGCGCGCGCGCCCACAACCGCGTCCAACTTTGCACCCCCGACATTAAGCTGATCTGATTTGTGCCTTCCAGCGAAACGAAGCAACAAAAAAAAGCTTAAAAAACAACAAATATCAAATTTGACCCGCGCGCGCATGCGCGCCGAAATGCAAAGTAGTAAGATGCAAACAAAAATGTAATGCCTGACCTAAATATTCACTGGTGGCGTGCTGTTGCCGGTGGCGGTGGCGCGGAGTTTCGCGTCTTCCACTCGCTTATTTTACTTTGTTGCTTACATCAGTTTGCACCGAAAGCTGCGGTTACATAATTTCAGTCAATTACATCTGTTGCCACTGTGTTGTTGGCCATGTTTCGCCTCTGCTCTTCCATCTGCTGAGAATAACCCGAAGCATTTCGCTAAGATTTACTCTGGTCGGCTTTGTTTGCGCACGTCCGCGCAAACAGCACGCTTTTAATTTAATTTTTTCACATTTTGATACAGGCTAATAGCGCGCGCGCGCGCAAATAGAATTAATGAAAATGTTGAATGCAAGTGTGATTAAACAGTGTAAATATGAAGTTATCATTTCAATAATCTAATAATAATTGAATTTGTCGAGGCGAGCGTGTAAACGGCATAATGAAAACGTGCAAAGCGGCGTGTGCAGAAAGGATAAAAACGAGCGTCGCGCAAATAAAAATAGTTTTTGCTTCAATAAATTACCGCGCGCGCGCGCGCGCGACTCGTAAACGTTAATGCTGATGCGAACGCGAATGCAAATGTTTAGACGCGTCGCGCCGCCGTCGGAGCATCCAGCTACGGGGCGGCGGCGATGCCGGTGACGATGTGTATGTTGGAGTGTGTGAACGTGTGAGCGTGCGGCGGGAAAAATGCTATCGGCTTTTAACTCCGCGTCGCCGGCGGGCACGCGAGCCTGATAATAAAACTCTCCTTTTAATATTTTATCTCTTAATTGTTTCATATATACAACAAACCGTAAAATTTTCACTATACTACGTGTCTGGCTGGCTTTTTATTCCTCGGCTTTCGCCGACAGTTTTTCCGGCGACCCTGCCACAGGCGGTGGTGGAATAGTCGCCGTCCGCCGGAGATGGATGCTGCGCGAAGGACGCGTTTTCGCGCCGCCGCCGGTGGACGCCGCATTAATTCATACTCGCACTCGCGCTCGTATTTCACTAATACTTTCGAACGGCCGCGGGCGGCGAAACAAACAACTCGCCTGCGTCCCGAGACATAAAATATTCACGTAATTTAATATTATTTTTAAACGGTGGCGGCGGATTTTTTCCCGAACGGAATAAAACATTCAGCGATGAATCCAGTCAAGCAAATAGTTGGATGATCAAATTTCAGCTGATGAATAGAGTTTTCTATGGCTGCGGATATCAAAGCTTCATAAACAAAATTTATAATTACGGATGACACTGGTCGTGATCAAAGCGCGGATCAGTTAAGCGATTGTTTCGGTCGTCGTCGTTTTATTTCCGGCGCCGATTGCCGAAGCAGTTCTGATCACATCAGCAGAGCAGCGTATCGAGCATTAAGTGGTTGTTAAGTGGCAAGTTGCGAGTTTCGGAGCGGTGCGCTAATTGCGACGCAGGGCCGCATTCAAGACTCGCGGCTCGCGATCAAAGTGCCCTTTGGCTGCGCACGGCCAACTTCGTGCCGATACAACAAGAAAGCGGCGCGAAAATGGAAACACCTCCCGGCGGCCGTTAAAACCGAACGGGTCATAAGGACTTAAAGTGGCCTTTGATTTCAGCAGCGGCGGCGGGCATTTGATTCAATTATTCGCGCCGAGTCAAAGTGGCGCATCGTCGTTGTTATGCCGGCCGAAATCGAATAATAAGTAAGCTTCGAAAGTGTGAACACGGAGCAGCGCTTAATTAATCGCTAAGTGTTGCAAAACTGCAGCCGGCGTACGCAAATTTTAATGAAGCGAATATTTTCCGCACGGCGCGTCCCAATAGAGACAACCAACATTCATTATCCATTTAAAGGGTTAATAATCTACACGGACGCATTTAAACACCTAACGCGTCCTCGAGGAGTGCATAAATTCGAAGGTAAGCAGGCGGCCGTCTTCGCGCTCCGCCGGCACAGTACCAGCGCGTCGGTTTGTTTTGGGGCATAATGTAAATTTATTCAGCTGGCAGTTAGGAAGTTTCTGATTAAATTTGTGGGCGAGCCGCATCGGGGGAATTCGCCGCGCACGATTTATGCGCGGAAAATGTGTAACGTGCGAACGAGTTCGATGATTTATCGTGGCGCGCGCGCCCCCGCTAAACGATGCCCGCGTCGTGATATTTAACTTTGGCGGAGGCGCCTGCTTTTTTTCTCCTGTGCGTTCACACACCCGCGCATATATTTATTAATTAACTTTTCATGCACTCAACTTTTTAACGCCGGCGCTGGCGCCAGGCTCGCCGGTATTTGTATTCGGTGTTGACCTGCGCGTCCGCCTTTTAAAAATCCCCCGGATTCGACGCTAATTAATAAACTTTCTTTCCGCGCCGCTTCGTGCCTCCTCGCAAGTTTTTTGCATAGCGGCGCTTCGACGCAACTTTAATTAAAAATACTTTTTGCACGCGCGCGGGCGCGGGTTTTTTGTGGTGTGCGGCGCATCCTCGACGCAGCACTGGTTAACAATTCGCAATTTGCATCTCTGCGCTTATAAATAATTACAGCGATGCGGCCGGCAGTTGTTTATTGTTGTCCGGCGTTATCATATTCAACAAGTTCCAACTGTAAGTGTACAACGTGATAGTTATCCTTTTATCTGTCATCCTGAAGACCGGAGTGCTCCACCGAGGGTGACAACAACGCCAAAAAATCAAAATACACTTGGATTTACGACCAAGTCGTCCCGGATTAGTCCTCGGGCGGTGTTTTTGCGCGTACACCCATGCGAAGAGGAAATTATTGTTGTAGTTGAGGGAGCGACTTGGAAAAGAGACCCTCGCCACTCATAACTCAGCGAGGTCGTGTAAACGACTTGAGCTAACTTGTAATTAGTTCGAGCATTCACATCTCATGCCGTGCGACGGAGGCGGCGCGCATCCACATCCTCGCACGCGCCGCGCCGCGCGGATCCTGTCCGGTCTTAATTACACAATATGTGAACGTCCGCATTGTCGGGGTGCGCGAGTGAATAAATCCGCACGCCGGAACGAAATAAATGCCCGAGGAGTACGAGGAATCCTTCATCCCTCATTCGCCGCCCAACAGCACAGCCTGTGCATATCCCTCATCCGTCCTAATGAGTAATTCGCTTAGCCGGCCGAAAATGAATTGGCGCACAAACAGCGGCCCGGCGACAACGCGCCTAACCTTTTATCACGACGGCGATCGGTAATTAAGTCTGGTCGCGAAAATGGTTAAAGTATCGCTGCTGCATTTTCCGGCGGCGGCGCTCGCAGAGGTGCTGTTGGCGTATTGTGCGAACACCTCCGGAGCACAATACATCACGAGTATTGTGCGCGCCGGCGAGACGCCGAAAGACTCGCCGCTTTGAAAGTAGATGGGATAGGGGGTGGTGGAGGCGGCGGCGGCGGCACGCCGTTACGCGGCGCTATGACTGCCGCGCCGCGGCGCGCCTCGTCGACGGTGTACGACAACAATGCGCAATATTCAAGAGGTTGGCTTATGGCACACGATGTGCTCGTTGCGATTTTCCGATGAAAAACTTTCCCCCTCGATACAACTTGTTTCGAAACATTTTTAAACGCGCTCGAGGGAGGTATTTTTCGGGCTATCTTTGAGCGCATTCATCACCGATCATAACAAGCATCTGGGGGCATTTAGAGCCATCGATATTTAACACCAAACATAATCCAAAAAGTATTCGGTATTATTTACAAACACCCGGTAGAATATCGTATGTTCGTTTAGCAGTTCTCGACTTCCCAGTGCGCTATAACGTTGTCGTTCCGGATGCATTCAACTATACGATAACTTCATACATAACTTCGCATAACAATGCAATAAGAATCTATGTGCGCTGCGAATCTTTGGAAACAAGAGACGCCCTCAAAGGTGTGCGATACACACCGAAATGAATTTGTCAGACGCAAATATTAAGTATTTATGGCTTTCCTAGCTTTGAATTGAGGTTATGTGATGGAAAAACTTACGGTTTGTAAAGCAGAACATCCACAAGCCGGAGACGGTCATCTTGGAGAGGTAATCCTTGTCGCCGGTGCCGTTGTACGATGGATTGTTCATCTTCTCGTCGGTGTGCAGCCACTGGTTAGTCAGCATCGCGACAAACACAAGCACTAGCGAAACGGTGGCCGCCAGCGGCGTGACCACCCACAGGCAGGACAGCGCGCTCTCCAGCGGGCCGAGGAGGTGCTGGTGGTCACCGCCGGCGTCTTCGCCGCCGGACGCGTGATGATGATGCGATTGACGGGACGCGAGCGCGCGTTGCATCTTTGCGCGGCTGATCCCGAACCGCGAACGAGATAGAAAGTGTCCGGTTTGTGCCCGTGCACTTTTGACTACAGAGGCACCTTCAGCTAGAACTAGTGTCTAAGAGTCTAGAAACGCATTTGGCAGTGGTTGGTGATTTTGGTTCCGTTGTTGTTGTGTCAGTCTGAGTTCAGTTGCCCTGTGGCTGCTGGCTTTGTGCGTCCATCGCGAACAGGCTCTGCAAGGCTGGAAAGAAGAGAAAAGAGATTAGTCGGGACGTGTTTAAAGAACAAGCTGTATGCGCCGCAAGGCTGCGGAGGGAAAGTTTTGATTTATGACGTTCTAATTTATAGAAGTTTATGATCAATAAATAGCATTGTTCTGAGCACTTAAAATTGACGTTTTCGGTGTGCCGGGCCGAGTAAAAAGACTCGCGGGAGCTTGATGTAATTTACAAGACTTTGCGCTGGGGGGTGGAGGTCTTTAGCGCTGGCACTTGGCACTCGTAGCTCTTTACATCATTCCGGCGGCGGCGGAGGGCGCGCGCGGGGCCGAAAACCGCGCTTTAAGTCGTTACAAATCACAGTTACAAAAGGCGCGCACTTCCAATAAGTTCGAGCGAGCCATTCCTTCTCGTCCTCGTCGTCCGTTCATATGGCCCCCCGCTGCCGCCGCCGCTGGCCGGCACACGCGCGCGCGTTTTTCGCCGCTCGTCTCCCGACTTCTTCGCGTCTTGTTACCGATTCCAACAACGA
Source organism: Dalotia coriaria (assembly GCF_025399875.1). Classification (NCBI taxonomy): domain Eukaryota; kingdom Metazoa; phylum Arthropoda; class Insecta; order Coleoptera; family Staphylinidae; genus Dalotia; species Dalotia coriaria. The sequence continues at coordinate 4,020,283 of NW_027045443.1, read as the reverse complement.
TTTCGGAGCGAAATCCGCCCCTATCTATAACTCTACAAGCCACCATTACAACGTCAATGATGTAATTTACGATCGGTCGATTCGCTTTAACCCGAAACCGATTCGCCGAACTCGCATTCGGTAACTCACAATTGCATAATGCAAAATGCCATTCTTTTCTTACCCGGAGCGCTGGCATTACTTACTTGAATTATAGCAATAATTTTTCTAGTATCACCGATATTTCATTCGATTTGCCGGCGTTTTTGCATGCAATGCATCTACAACACGTCGCCGGCAACATCAAAAGCAGCATCAGACGCTGGAGGATTTAAATTGTACACTAGTAATCATGTTACCGGAATCACAACAACCGGAAGCGCCAAGGGGCTGCAGTTAAGTGGGCGAAATGAAGTAAACCAGCCACCGCCACCGCCGGAAAAAGAGTTGCGAGTGAGTGGCCGGTGGTGTAACGCGCGTCTCGTCTCGTAGTTTATACCCCATCCAATTTCACGTACACCATTTACCTTCGGGAACATCTATGGCGCGCGCGCGCCGTCCGTCCAACAAGCAGATGGCTTCAATATTCGAGATTGGCCACTAGTAAAAGCACGAAAATATATATCGTCGATGCACTCGCTACCCACATACTAGTGCTGTACTTATGCCCCTCGAGCACATACACGCCATCCGCCAAGAAGTGCAAAGCGGGAAAACTACTTCAGATAAAAATATCAGAAAACTCGCAAGCTAACCACTCTAATTGAACCGAATACAATTCGCTCGTAACGAAGTGGAATGGATACCGCAAATCGGCCTCCTAACAAGTTTAACTGAAAAGCCAAGTTTATAATAGTCTCTCGTCGAGCCGGGTTGATGCTCGGATGGTATTAGAAAGATCACGGATGAAAAATATTGGACGGACGCACCAGTGGCGCATATGTGTGTATATAGGGTATACAGAAAGCAGAAGGTAAGAGTCAACGTTATCCTGACGACGACATCGCACGTTTCCTGGGTGGGTGGATGATGCGGGATGTGGATTTCTCGGTATCTGGCAATTTTCTATATTGAAGCGGCCGAGGAGTCCGAAACGAGATTAAGACCGCCGGAAAAAACTTGAAAAACTACACACACTGCCCGAGTATGCACACAGCAATACTAATTCAACATAAAACTCTCTTCAGCAATAACTTATTCGACTTATTTTTTTAGTTTTTAGATTTTTGGATGATGAAATGTGCGCAATTCGCAGGCGGCGAATTCTAGCACTCGGTTCGATATTTTATTATGAAATTTACAGCATTCCACTATCGTTCGGTGCAGTGTTTCGCCGCTTCGCAGTTATGCGCTTATGAACGTTATAAGATTAAACCGAGTCGCATTCGCAATTGCAATACATAATACACCCAACCGTGAAAGTTTGGTCGCTTTGTTGCGTCGTCGCCGGGCGGCTCGTGTGTCTCGCTTTTGTCGGCGGCGGCGGCGTTATCCACGCCGCTTGCACGTCCTCCTCGCGCGACCATACCGATTGTCTCGGTGGTTAATCGAATAAATCTCATAATTAATTCCACGAGTGCGCGCGCGCGCTTTTCGTCCGGAATATTTAATTCCAACTTACAAGCAAACTAGTAAATCTATGCCCGCAAACACACCGCGTGCCATTCGAACGCAAGCGGCTTATTGTTGAGGATACTTTGATCAGGGAGCGACGCGCACCTGAACGGTGGATCACACGAACAATTGGTATGCGTCGGGTCGCAGACAATCGCGCGCAATTGTATTCGGCGCACTTCTACTACTTGTAAACGTACTTATTGCATTTAGCGCGCGCGTATGTGCAAGATGTTGTTCGAAGCATTAATTATCTGGCTCGCGGAAACTTGGGCGCGCCCTGCGCGAGGGACTCCACTGTGCTCGGCATTTTGCGTTTTGCTCTCCCCCGGCTGCTTAGCATCATCGCTATAACTGGGTGTAGGCATGTGTGTCGAGTACGATGCGGAACAAGTGCGTCTAAGTGTTGGGGTGGAGGCGCCGGGCATACAGAGACAAGCAGCGCGAGCTGCAGGTGCGAATTTTGTTATTAATTCGCTAAACTATGTTACCTATAACAGCTTATTAGTGCTCGTAAGTTTGCGCTCCGATGCTCCGTCGCCAAGGAAGCTGTTGTTCACTGGCGGCTGCTTTCAGACGTAAAATATTCGCTGCGCAATTTTATTTAATTTCAAGCGCAGACGGCGCACGTGCGCCCAGCGGCGCGCTCTTGAGACTATTTTAAGTAATTTTTCGCGCCGACATTATCACAAACAAAATTTCATTCGGGATGCATTTTTTTATCGCGACATGATTTTTGACACTCCTGGGCGATGTGTTGTTCTTCGATCGAGCGACCGTCGTCGCAAGTCCGTTGTCGGCTTCAATTTATTCGCGACCATGGCAACGCCATTTATCATCGGATCCATACAGGAGTGATTTATGGTATTGATAAAGCGGCGAGAGATTGCCGCCGCCGGGCGACGCACGAAAGTCGACTCGGGCGGCACGCCGGATAGGCGCGCACGGATTTTACGTGTTTGCGGTCCGGAGGCAGTCGCGACGACACGTTTGTTCTTTTCTGTATCGCCACCCCCGGGCGAAATAATCACACAAGTTTAACACGACGGCGGCGGCGGCGGCGGATAATTTCATTTCTCCGTTTTTCCGGTGATGTTGCCGAAGCATAACGAAGGTAATGATAGAAAATAGACGCTGTTTGTGATTTGCTCGCTTGTTCTGAGCCTGTCGATCCTCCAACGCGTCACATATCAGCGTTGATAAGGGTGCGAGCGGCATGCGTCAGCAACAATATCTACCTAATTCTAATAGACACGTAAAATATGTTTTTACAGCTGCCTGGAGTCGGCGCGGATCCTTTCTCAAACGATTCAAACTTTCTTTTCGGATTATTTATTCAATAGGCAACCAGACAGGCAGATATACTTAATTTTTGATCTCAGAGGGATGCATTAAACTGTTTAAATTATTTATACCTTTCTGTTTTATCAGTTAGAGAATAAAAACTGATGCAGTATGAGATACACGTTAGGTAACATTAAGGATCAGTTTATTTTGTTTGTTCTTTACGTGCCGTTCGCTTATTTTTTTGCACCGATTGCAATCGGGCAGTAAGCCGAAGATCTTTCTCGTTTGTCCGAAATTCCAAACGTAATTAAATCTTTTCACGATTCAATTCGATTTTTTCTCTCCCCCGCGTCAATCCGTAACGACTTGATTTCGGTTGTTGCGATTTCAGTTATGTTTCGCCTCGCGGCAAACTTTTATTGTGTTTATTTCGTTAATTTTCTGCTCGGGGCTCGAAGTCACCACACACTGACTAAACTATCATTTGTGCGTAGCAATCGTCGCGAACTCGAGCGGCACGGATATTAAGTACAATTTCTTCGCCACCGGTTTTCTTCGTTTTCCTTTTTTTTAACGAGGACTTCTTCACCGGCGTGGCTTTTTGTTGATTTCTATGAAGTTTTCCAGTTTTACGCGAATTGAATGAAGTGAAACGAACGGCCACGGGCGGCAAAGATGCCGCCTCGGATGGGGCGGAAAGAGGTCGCCGGAGAGTCGGTAAATTCATTTACCAAATCAAACGACAAAATGAACTTGTCGAACTCGACCGCCTCGGATTCTTGTATTTCTCATTTCGAGCGCGACGAGAAGAAAATCATTCGATTTTCTCTCCGGATTTTTTTCCGTGTCGTGTTTTTCGCTGCCACGCTTTTTCCGCCCAAGCGATGATTGCTTTTTAGTGCCAGCGGTTTTTATTTATTTCTGCAGCGGCGGCGCGATGTTGGCTGCAAGTCTCCGCGCGTGTCAAATTGGAAGATCATTAATCATTTTAAATTCTGCCGCTGTGAGCGCTCGGCTATCATGAATAGTTATCGTGTTATCGAGGAGTGCTTGAGTTAATCTCACAAGCAGTCGTATTATTTCCATGATTCGTTGGTCTTTTGCGGCGGTGGCGGCGGTTTTTGTGCGTGTGCCACCTAAACACACGTTTTTCATTCTTTGCGCTCGTGCGTCTTTTTTTTTTCATTTCCAACAGTGTTGTGTTTAGACGCGTGCGTTTTTAGGACGCAATAAAGCGACGAAAAAAGCGAGCGCCCAATGAAATCCATCCGCTTTTAGCCGTTTGCCTTTGCGTGTGTGTGTGTGCGAATAAAATGAAAGAGTGCCGGGCGTCCAGGAATGGCAGCAGGAACGAGATGAGGGACAAAGTCGAGAAAATAAATCCGCGTTATACGAGTATGTCGCGTGTCTTATGGAGTTTTCGGCGTGCAGTGAAAGAAGTTCTCGACGCGAGCGAGCGCTCGAGTGCCGGCAAGAGGAAGGAATAAAAAGGAAAAGCGGGAAATAAAGAAGTGCAAGGCGGGTGGCGCGCGCGAGAGGTGCGAGCTGGCCGCGAAAGGAATGGAACGAAAATAGTGAGTAAATCCTTTTTTCGGCGAGGGCGACTTTGCATAACCGGAGGCGGGGGTGGCCTGGACCGGAGCCGGGGGGTGTTAACGCCGCTGCCACTGCTGCCGCCTTTTTTCGCACGCGGGCACGCTATTTTCTTATGCAAAATTCAAATACACGCGTTCGCATTGTGCCGCCGGCAATATAAACGAAGAAAGCGGCCCCCGCCGGCGGCGGTTCGCGACGGGCGCCCCGCGACGCACCGCGGAGACGTCGAAAAGACGCGGTTGAGTTATAACCCTTATTATTGCAGCTCCACGAGACCATACAAGATGAATGTCGTTCGAAATGAGCTTTCCACACTCTAATGCGACGCCGCCGCCGCCGCACGTACGCTCCCGCCCGTCTAATATATGTGTGTATAACAGACTTATAGACGATTCCTCGAGACGTCGCCGCGAACTCCTCACGGCCGCCTGCACACAAATCACGCTCCCAAATTGCCCGCCGCATACTCACGCGCACGCCGCCCCCGCACCCCTACGCCGCGAATGTATTAGCTATTAGAAGAGTGTGTCGGCGCAGGGCGCGAATGCCATGAAGGGAATGGATCGGACGATCAATTGACTGACAAGACACTCACTGACTCATTGACTAAAACATTCCAGTACCAGTTAATCTTAATAATCATCGATGGAAACACAGAAGACAAAAAAATCGGTGATGAATTTTTATTTGCTTGAATTCTGAACTTTGTCGCGCCATATTTCGGCGCGGTGGCAACCTTGACACTTCGTGAATTACCCGATAGAAAAAAGGGACTAAAAAAGCTAACAAGAGATTTGAACGGACCCCAAAAGGTTTAGCAAGGGTTTGAAAAATGACGCTTTTTTGGCCTTTCGGCTTTATTTTTGTTTTCTCGACCGCACGCATCAAAAATTTAAAATGAAACGCGAACTATCACAATATTTTTTCAAAAACCCAAAAATATATTCACGATTTGATGAAATTTTTCGCGCCGTGGAAAAATCTTTGACAAGCGCCATTCCTTACACCTACCTATCCAACATATAATATAACCCTTGCAGACCGCACGTAAAGCTCGCCCGATATATTTTTATTTATTTTTTTTACGCGCACGCATTTTCTCCATCTTATTCATCTCACCGATGGTGGTGGTGTTTCGCCGGCGTACTTATGGCCTCGCCAGCACCGTTTTTCACTATTCGTCGTACATATTTCGACGGCAACGCGCGTCCGCGATAAATAAGACGCAACCTTTCGCCGTTTTTTTTTTTTGCTTCTCTACTTGTGAGAGCGTCTGAATACGTCCGGCGTAATGCGTGCGCCGCTGAAAATATATAAAGCACGGAATCGTAAATTTTATTAGAAATATATGTTCGGCGGCGGACGATTCGGCCGGGAATTGGTTTGGTTATGCGCCCACGAAAGCGATGCGAGCGAGCGAAAGGTGCGTCCTAAGAGGCCGGCCCAAAACGCGCGGCGGCGGCGGCGGGCGGACAAGGTGCGAGGAGTAAATTTGAAAAAATGATTTGTTGTTGACTTTTATGATTGAGTTCTCCGCGGCCGGCGTCGGGCGTTTTATTTATACGCAGGTGTTGTCGTCGCTTGCTTCCATCATCGCCCTGGCGCCTCCACCATCGTGAAAAGAATAATTGTTTAATCCGTGAAATTTATAGCCGACAGCATTGAGATTGCGACGACATATAAAAAATCACGTTTATTTTTATCTAATCTGGTATTCATGCATTTAAATGATTGAAGCGTTTCGTTGGGATGCTGGTATAAAATTTCAAATATCATATATCAGATGGTAAATATTGATTAAAGCGACAATAATAATTCCTTTTTTAGTCAAACAGGCAAAGGAAGCGGATATCTCCGAGACGCTCCCGATGCGTCGCACTTCGCAAAAGGCGGAATGCATTGAATGCTTCTAAAAGGCCCGGCATTACACGAGCGGGAGGTAAACCGAATCGCATTTCGTGTATAAAGAGGTGAACAGCGAAATGAAACGGTGCGCATTGCCTTCGCGCGAACTTGCGTCTCGTTTCACTGCGCAATCACATTTCTTCCGATCGAACGACGCTGGTATTCGGCGTTCGTCTTACACGTCGTCCCAAAGCGGCGTCTTTTTGTCGCATAGACCTTGAGCTAAAAAACCAACGCAAGCCTATATTAATTAAGTCCTGATTGGAATCGATGGCGGAATTTGGTTGTGGCAGTCGTGTCGAGTTGGTTGAACTCAATAAAACAAGAAATTCGCGCCGCTGAGAAAAAATTCAAAGCGTGCACACGCCGGCGAGCTGTGTGGATGCCTTCGACTTCGATGCCTCTTTGATCTTTCCAGGACATATACCGTCGGCGCTATGAAAGACGACGCAGTAAGTGACGGCGGCGTCGACGCCGCATCGTGAAGTCATGAAATCGTGAAGTGATGAAGGCAGTAACTTAAAAGTCAATTCTTTCCGGTATCGCGGCGAACTATGGCGCGCGCTGTGACAAAGCCCTGCTCGAGCGAGAACGGATTCCGCCCCGCCCGTCGTTTCGGGATTTCGGACGATAAACTCGACCGCGTAATGATTTTCTAGTCATTTAACGCTTCGATAAGATACGCCGCGCCGCGACAAAAACCGCACCACCAGCCGCAGGAGATGGCAAAAAAGCGAAGACGGCGAAAAAGCCGAAGCTTAATAAGACGGAACACGGAACTTAATTTTATGCAGAGAGCGAACACTTGGGAATATGCACATTGAGCCCGTAGAATATGTGCCTTGTGAAACAAAACGGTCGCGCGAAAGAAAAGATTTCTGCTCGCGCTCGCGCAGAGACAACCGGAGAGACTAATTTGGCACGTTGTAAAAAAATAAGAATCTAAAAAGTAACACGAGCAAAAAGAAGTTACAAAAGGGACCCTGGTGAGAGGGCGCGGCTGGATTGGCCCACGGGAACCCGCGCTGAACAAAATGCAAGAAGTGAAACACTCAACGGCGAAGTCATAAAAACAAAAATTAGCCTGAGCGTCGCTTCATTTTTGTTCGTTCATTAAGATTGTATTTCGAGCGCAGGGAAAAGCTTCTTATTTAAATAATAGCTACTAGTTTTTTTCCTCTGCTTCCACTGTTTAACCAAAGACGAGCGGAGTACAATGTAAAGCTGCGGCAAGAAATATTTGATTTCTGCAATCGTACATTATTACCGCACATAGCTGCTGGTCGAAATCGAAGAGAAAAGTATGCTTGTTGTATTAGGACGCAGTTTAACGTACGTGGGGCGCATACCGTCCGAGCGTTTCAATATAAATCACCAACGAACGAAATTTCCGAGCGCGCTGGATTTTTTCATTTTTCCCTCTCACATATTTGCTATCGAAACCGATCATGTAGGAGTATATACGTGCGGCAACGACGCGCGCTATTGTAGCGCGACGCAGCAGCCTCGAGCTGCAGCAGCAGCAGCAGCAGGAGTACACCCCCAACTATGAAGTCTCGGGAGTAAGTCAAAAACCGTGCCGTCGTTTTTCGCCGGCCAGCCTCGAGCGTTCCACACAATTCAATGGCTTGCGTCGTTTTCGTTTCGTTTGGGATGTGTGTGCGGCTTTGTGCCCACAGTCGCGGCAGCTGTGGCGGCGGCTGGCGGCGGCTGCATCTTCGCGCAGGTCGGCGGCGAAACTTTATGTGCCAGTCGTGTCGTAAGAAGACGCCGCCAGTTTATGAAACACTATTTAACCCTAAGGCGCTTATAATTTCCAACTCAACTATCTGTCGCTGCCGCCGCCCCCGTTTAAATACACATAACCCCGATATCATGCCCGCCCCTTGATCCTGGCGCGTGCGTAAGTGATTTTTGCTGTAAGCCATTGCGATCCAATGTAAATCAGTGCGGCAATAAAGTCGTTAGAATGAATCGCTCCAATCGCGGTCAGAAAAAAAAACTCAAGGTCGATTTGATCATGACTCGTGTCGACGGGAAAATAAACCGGCCGATAAACGGAACGGAAAATAGAATTTTCAGTGTGCTAATGATGTTTTCACACCGCTGCGAGTGTGCATTTATTTTTCTTCCATTTCTTCGCCTTTGTTTCACATTGTTCAGCAAGGCTGATTTTCACTGCGTTGGTGTTTAATGGTGAAACATTTTTTACTTCTCCTCCACAGACGTATTCGATTTCCTGTTCTTTTTTTTTGAAAATTTCGAGGGTAACGCTGATGATCACGAAAACAGATATTGAACGTCGAGTCAAGCGCACACTGAAGGACACGACGTCTGCGCGAGCCGGGTAAAAACTGCACTCGAAAAACCGAACCAAGAAGCGAGATAAGAACGTGATGGCGAACACGTTTCAAATCGGTAACAATTAAGTCGACACAATGCGGCGATTTCTGAGTTTAATCGCTGGTAAGGTCCGCGCGAGAGTTTTCAATCGCCCGGCATTCATTCATTCATTGACCGCTCGGACAAAAAGGCCCAAAGACGTCCGTTTGATTTAATCGCCGGGCGTTTTATTTAATTGCGTCAATTCGACGCGCCGTTTGGGTTTAATGCGGTGATTAATCATCGACGCAAGTGGCAAAAATCACTCACGCACGACGCCCAATCACTCAAAACCTCGTCATACTAGTGCACAAGCTCCGCCCATGTCTCAAAACCCGCCGATTCTATTTACTCCGTGCTGTATGAAACAATAACGACGTGAATAATAAGAAAAATGATGGTATTAGTGGCGTGAAGCGTCTGCTTAGCAACAGCAGTGGCAATGTGCAAATATGGAAATCTGGCGCGAGTGGCGCGGATCTGCAAATCCGCGTGCCGCCCGTGCTGCGTCTTTCTTGACGGCGGCGGCATGCATATGCAGCACCGCGGAAACTTCACGCCAAAGATATATGCGCAGCGCCGTGAGCAGTCGAGACACAAACGTCGCTAACCTCAAGAACCCCAACGAGCACAAGAACTATCATCTCGTGCGCCGGCTTGTGGCGGTCGCGTTGCTGCCTCCGAGCGCTTCCAACTCAACTCGATGTCTTCCCCGACCGTAAGACCGCAAATATTATCAGCCATAAGCATGACTCGTGGAAAATTAAAAGAGTATGATGACGCTCCAACTTCGACAAGTTTAAATCTTGCGCATCAATTCGCTGTGTACACGGCTAATGGAAATCGTGCACGTCGAAGGATTAACGTCGATCTGTCCGGGGGCATGCGTACAACACACGCTGGGATGGCAATCAGTTTGTTTACCATATTACAAACTTGTCCAGAGAAGCAGGAACTAATTAATCAACAAGTGTCTTGGTCAAACTAATTAAGCTAATTAATATTGGCAACGTACTTGCGGGCAACATAGAGACACAAACTAATATGCAATATTTACTTGAATACCGGCGACGGCTGAATGCCGAGACTCGCGCAAAGAGCCGCAACATGTGTAGCTGAATGGCGGGAGCCAGCGAAAGCTTATAAAAGTTTACACCCCCGTTCAATGTTTGCGCCGCGTCGAGTACTATTAGCTAATTAATTAATGCTAGAGTAATTGGGCAAATTTCGAACAACACTAGTGTGCACCAATTGAAGAATCTCGTGTGTTAAACGAGATTGAATGCAGACGTGCAAAATGCACGCCGAGTGAGAACTTAACATTTCAATAAGTGCGCTGATGAACGAAGTCTCTGGAATGTTTAAAGCATGAAAAAAAAAACGCGAAGAGCGAAAATTGCATATTTGAATTAGAAATGAGCATAAAATATTTTTTAAATATTTTTGCGCCGCCAATGGCACGAAAATTGGATTATATTCTGCGAGAGCGTAACATTACGTGATTTCCCATCGCGCTGCCTAGTTTTTTTCATTTAATGTAAGCCTTTAATCTTTCACCTAGCGGTTTTATATTATCGCTGTTGATTCGGCTGTATTCAAGAGTAACTTCCTTAGGCGAAGTGCGCCAGTCGGCGAGTGCAGAGAAGAGAAGGACATCTCTTTATGAAATTTCTAAAACGAGCGATGTTTCTCAACGCTGCGAACTACTTACGCTCGGCTGGCGGCGGCGGCGGCGGCGGCGTACGTGCGCCGCTTATGCGTTTAAACTTTTTTCCTCTCTCTGCCTGCGTTTTTTTTATAACCGCCCGCGGTTTTTGCCGCCAGCGGCGCATCAACTTCAACATCGGTACGCTTCGCGTATGTGACTGAATATAAACAGATAATTTATTTCTGCGCGCGGCACAGAAAAAAAGCTGCACAAGTTTATTTATAAATATGATACCCGGGTGAAAATGCGCAAGGACGCGGACGGGCTGCCGCTGCTGGCAAACGATGAGACTATGGGAAACCGACTGGCGGTAGCAGCGGCGGCGGCGAAAAAGTGTATAGCGCTAGTTACTTCGGCGAGCCGCATAAATTTACATCTCATTCGACTGGGGCTGCTTTGCTGCCGGGGAAAGCCCCACATATATATCTCAATACAAATATTACCATTCAAACCTCAATGCGCGCCCGCGGGGCGCAAACATTTTTATGAAAAATCTTGTTTTCATTGTGCGCCCCGGCTAACTTGTATTCTATTGCGTCGCGCTCGCGGCAGATAAATTGATTTTCGACGTCGGCATCGTTTGCCAAGAAATTATGACTTATGAACGCGTGCCCTGCGCCCACGTCGAACATCAGTGCGTCATTTAAATATAATATACAATAGGTACTTATAGGGGGGAAGCGAAGAATGTGCAAAAAGGGATGAACGCCAACGCGGAAAGTAGCTGCAAAGTGTAGAAAAAGTCGAAAAGTCAAGCCCAAGACGGCGATTTGGCATTTCCAGCGTTTCCAGCGTGCATTTTTATTACACATTGTTGTGCCCGCGCCGGCGGGTACACGCGCGCGGCCCGAAAATGCGCAAATTCCAGCCATCGCTCCTCGCCGCCCCTGCTGCCACCCTTCTGCGTTCTCTCCCCGCGCACACACACGCGCGATTTTTCTTTCTTTCAGCCTCGGCGAAACTTTTCTTCCGCGAAGTCATCTTGTGTAGGTGTAGTTATTGCGGAAAGTGTATAAAAAAAGCCATAACACATATCTTAAGTAGTATGGGAGTATATGAAGTAAACTTTCCTCTTTTATATACGAGCCGCGAGTCGCGCGCGTCGTATATTTTTTCGTCCGGAGCGGAGTTTTTTTTTTTGGCTCGTCATTTTGTTGCAGCGAAATAGCAACTGGTCCCTGGCGAAATCTCGGCCGGGAGCCTAAAGCGTCGTCCGAAGTCATAGACTCAAGGATGCGCCCGAGCCTACATAAACTTGCATAAGTTTTGCGAATACGCGAATATTAATTAACGCCATTATACGCTTGCTTAACATAAAATCTACGCGCTTTATACCGACAGACACCAGCAGCGGGGTCGAGATTGTTGATCCCCTGCGCCGTAAATTAAGTGCTGAAAGCGATTTGTGTTTCTGAAAAGTTTGCGCCGAGTTGTATCGCCGCGGCGACACCAGCGCTATTTTATATTCTTTCCTTCATGTTTATGGACGGCAATAAAGTATCCCGTTAATATGGACATAGATAAGTTGCATAATAAATATTTATAAATTATATTCTTCCACTGGCAGTTGCGACTTTTTGTCGCGGCCGCTCTCTTTAAAACTTTTAAATGTTTTGCATCTATTCGCGTGTCGGCACGCGCGCAAAATAATGAAGCTCGCGCCAAATCACGACAAATGTAAAAGTTTCGCCATTTGTTGCGGCGCGTTGCTGGAAATTAAATTGTGATCCGAAATATGGAAAAGTGCGCGCGGCGCGATGAATTATGGCGAAAACAAACCCTTTTAACCACTTAATGACAAATGAAGGTTTTTGTACAAGTTGCGACGTCGTGCGCCCGACTCGTAATTGTGGTAACTGCCGGTTACCAGTTGGTAATGACAGAGTTGTTGACCGAAGTCAGCGAGGATACTCAAGTGTAATGCCGGCTGAATCCTCGACGTTTCACATAACTTCTTCGGACGCAATGAGTTAGTGCGTTTTTATTCATAAACAGGTTTATTCTGGTGTGATTTTCCGATTTGGTAGCGCGGCGTCGCCTTTCTCAAAATGCTAATTTCGCTTTTATGACGCGATCCGATATACGATCAGTATTTCGTTTGCGAGGCGAGAGGGATGAACGTTTCGTTTACCGACGCGTTTTCAAAAGGAACGCCCGCGCATTGTACCGGGCGTCGACGTCGTCCTTTATAGAGATCAACTTCAATAGTTTTCCACGTTTTCGAGGGGCGGTAAGCACTCGCAACAATGCGGCGCGGAATAAAATGTGCTGAATTATGTGCATTTTGACGTTCCATCTCGCAATATCGACGCGTAATAAATAAGTAGCCACGCTCCACCGGCTGCTGCTGCGCTGCGATGACAAATGAAAACGAAAATCGCGAAATTGAATGCCTGCACGCCCGACCGCATAATCTCAAATTACAAGTTGAATAATTTATTGTATAAATTCAGTTATCGCCGGCGGGGCGCGCGCTTTTTGTCTTTTCATTTTTCATTTAAGGGTTGCGAGCGCGGTTTTTCAACGCGCGCGTTCTACACGACGCTCAATGCTGCTGGTTGCGCATTAAAACGCGGTGCGGCGAGTCAGAGAAAGATGTGATTCGAGGATAATAAATTACCATGAGTCAAAGTTTTCCCAGTTTGCCGTCGTCCCCGTCGCGCGCGCCCGCAGTCCCGATCCGCCGGCACTTTCGGTCGCGATTCAAGAAAACCGCTAAAAAGTTTCAATTATTCGAGCCAGTCCGTGAACCCACTACTGATTCCGCACTACCGGCCCGACCCCAAGGAACTTGATGCCAGGAACGTCGCCGGGGTTGTTCTCGGCTGGTCCGGTTTCTGCTGACTTAACTTCGTCGGCGACTTTGTTTCGCGTACATATGCTTCGAGCAGAAGTTTCGCCGCGTAAACAGACAACCGAACTTCGACTTTCGGACCCGCATCGCTTTCTCCGCAATTAAATAAGACTAATAAATGTAGTATACTGGTTTTTCTTCAGGAATAAGAATGTTTGAGGGAAAAAGTTTTAGCGGAGGTGGAGGCGCCGGGAAGTGGCTTTGAATTCACGTGGAAATTCATAGGGCAATTATTTGAAGATAGCGCAAGCGCGTTGAAAGAGCGTCTTCTAACATATGCGTTCGCAATTCCATTTGCAATTGCAATTGTAGGGCAGTAAAATCCACTCAGAGTGCTAAATGTTCTAAATGGGGGCTAAATGCGCAATAAATGTGCAAAGGAAATGAATGCGAAAGAAGCGGAATACAGAAGTAGCGCGCGCGTGGCGGAACAGCGCAAAATTTCGCTTTGAACTCTCGCGCTGGGCCTGCTGCGAATAATCAGAACTCCAGCGCGTTTGGATGGAAATATATGAAGCATTTCGGGTGTTATGTTTGACTCTATTTTCGAAGGCGTTTTTGGCGACACGCGCCGCATCATGTAATTAATTTTTAATCCGTGCTTTTAACGCAATCATCATACCAACCAAAAATGCGCGCGCAATTTTATTTCCGCCAGCCAATTTCGATCGTTTCCTAGTTTTGCATGCAAACGCCGCTGTGCGCAGCATTCTTTTGCTCTCGTTCGGCAATTTCGTTTATGCACATTGCGCAGTGTGAAAAGGTATTGGCTGAAATATGTGCTCGCCATTAAAGAAATAAGCATTTCGGCGCGACGCCGGCGGTTGGCGCAAATAATCGCGTCAGGATTTGCGCTGGCGAAAGAAGCGGCAAGAAACCTTCCTCATACCCACCACCACCACCACCCCCGCCAACACACAAAGAGCGCATCTATCAACGTGTGCACTTTGCGGCTTTCGTCCATCTAACAGTTTCTGCGAATGCATTACCGGCCTTTGTTCGCAATCGAATGTCCGACACGTCCATTACTCTTATCGGCCCGTTGAGCATAATCGGATACAGCCACCACGCTCACCTTTGTTGTGGTTGATTCAGCTGCAAGTGACATAAGCATTTTTAATCAGCCGCAGTTCAAATATGTATGCATGTTTTCAATTCACGATAATTCTGTCACAAGTAAAGCTACAAAGCGAATATTCACTCAATAACAAAATAGCAGAGATATTCTTCTGACTACGTGATGAACCGACCCGGCTAGAAAACATGCATCCCTCATAATTTGCATTTATTGAGGTATGTTTTGATGTAACAAAATTAATGTCCGAAACGGTCGAAACGCATATTCATTTCCATACATGCTCGATTTGAAAGCGGGGCCGTATCCGAGCCGAATTTAATCCAATCGTGAGTTAATATTCGGAAAATCTATATCATTCTATGATGTGGTTTGATATGTTATGTTATGTGGGGTATTTAATTAAGGGACAGGTCATAACAAAGTCGAAAATCAATTTGTGCTGCGCGTTCGGCGGTTGCGAGTTTGTAAATCAAGCCCCGGTTTGATAATACACAATTTGCCATGTGTTTTAATGGTAATGGCGGGTTGTAAGTGCGTTTCGGTAGCATCTGTCCGACAATGCACCTCGCGCCGTTGTCGGTTAGTTTTCGGCCGACGGGGTGGAAATGTGGGGAAGAACGCCGCGCGAAACTATAGGGCCTTTTATCAGGTGACGGGGATTAACTTTACAAGGCTTTTTATGGCGCGGCATTATCCGGATTTAACCGTACGAATTAATGGCAACGGCGGCGGCAGTGGCGGCGAGCGCTTGGCAATTTCGCGCCGGCTCCCAATTTTAGTGCGGCGTCGGGTCCGGCCGAACGTCCAGCCGTGAAAGAATCACCAACGTATTGGCCTCTATATTCATAGATTAAAAGATTATGCGGGATTTACGTACGACCGACCGACCGAAAGCCGCAACGGATCTTACCGCCCCCCTCTCCGACGGACGTTATTGAGGAAAGTACAAAAAAAATATATATATATATATTCTCCGGCGACGCGACGCGAGGAGTGGATGGACGGGATGTGCTCGCGCCGGAAAAATTAAGTGCAACCGATGCAGTTTTAGCCGATTTACAGGTATACTTACGCCGAATTGCTGGCTTTCGAAGGCAATTCGGGCGAGTTATTGGCCTCGGATTCGTAATTTAATGTCGCTGAGATTAAGAAACTCCTGGCAGAGTTTTTCACCGCCCGGCGAAGGAAGTAAAACACGCGTCCGTACCCTTTTTCAACGTCGTCAGAGCGGCCGATTATCGAGGGGACTAAGAAAATATGCCTGCCGATCGAAATTAATTACTCAATTAGCTAGTGAATTAGTTAATTAAGTTAATTAGTGGAGTATTGGCCGGCGGTCTGATTTGGGGTCGCTTCGGCGGCGGCAGCAACGACTCCCCGCCCACCAGACGCCGTCCGTGACTGGCTAATTGTCTTATTATTTCAAAGTTTGTTTCTTGCACACGGTTATTACAGTCAGTGACGCCTCCCGCCGACCCGACACATGCACACACAAGAGTTTGCTAATTAGTAATTGAAACTTGCGCCCGATTTCCCGATGCGGTGGGGTAGGGGAGGATGAGAAGAAGAAAAAAAACGACGCCGGAGAGATTTGTTTCGACGAGTCGAAACGCGCGGATGGCAAAAAGCGAGGTGATTTGTTCGAAAAGTGCGTTTTCGGGGCGAAATCGGGCTCGGGATCGGAGGGCGGACGCGCGGCGAGGAAGTTTGGCGCGCACGCGAGGGACCGGAAATGGATAAATGAGCGCGCACGCCTGTCCATTGGGCATAGATTAAGCATTGAATTAATTTCCGGATAAAGCGCGCCGACCGGCGGAGTCGTCATCCACTTCGGCCTCGATTCCCGGCGCTGCTCTTTTCGGGCACGCACACAACGCCGACGGAAACGGCAGCGCAGACTCTCCTCGTGGGACCCGCGACCGACCAAATAACCGGGTGGTGTGCCCACCGGGGCGTGAGCGTGTCTTCTTCGGGGCCGACAAACAAACATTTGCGTAAGAAGGAAAACAATTTTAATAAAACTCCAGCGCGTGCAATTCAGGCTCGTACTCGTAAAACTGAGTTTTATTTCATCGATTAGTTTGTGCACGGGGCAGCAATTTGCCGTAATTGTAGCAAATTTGTAGTAAAACTCATATCCATCGTGCAGTACGCTCGTGGCTGTCGTCGCTTTTGTGATGTGTTGAAGGCATTATTTAGCGCTGCTGCGCGAGTAAAATATACCGGCGTCGTTTTATGAAAAATACATAATGAGGAATGATGAACGCTTTACGTCTCTGGGCGCATTATAAAAGTTATGAAAAATATCGCGCAACGCGTCAAGACGCCGGTGTACTTTCAGTGCCGCCACCGATGAGGTATGCGATACGGCGGCGGCGGCGGCGGCGGCGCGGAGATATATGAACTTTGCGAATTTGCACTCGCCTTATTTCATTGCCCGTATTATATCCACTCCGGCCGGGCACGAAGCCGCGAGTAGGTACATGCAGCGTGTGCAGCCAGCCTTCAGCCCTCAAAACCCTTGCCTTCGACTAAATCCCGGCTTTTTCTTACCGGCTTCCACTTCGACTCGCCTTCCACCTTACTGTAAGCGCAAGCAAGAGAGGAGCGATTCAGAACCGAGTCGCAGGACTAAACAGTTTTTGCGCCGCCCGCTAAACGAGACTAGACCAGAGCTAAACGGCGGCGGCGGCGGGCAATTTATTATCTTTAAACCTCATTATTAAAGGCAATAAAAGCCGACGCCAAATAAAAATATGCGCGGAATAATTCGCGTTTGTGGAATATAAAAATTACGCACGCGCCGCCCCCGCACACTAAACGCGATCATAAATATGTACTTTTAATCATAAAGTTTCATTAGGCGCCGAAATTAATTAACGCTTCAGCATCGAAATTCAAGAAATTGAAGACTTTGTTGTTTCGAGTTTGTTTTTGGAAAATTTAATACGATTGAATTATGGCGGGGAGGAGGCCGGCGTGCCGTACATCGCGAGCACGCACACGTTTCGAATATAAATTACATTTTCAGGCGCACGGGCGGGCGCTCTCCTCCTCGCGCGCCGGGCGCGGTAAATTATAAATTTGATTGATTTACTTGCCGCATTATAATATGAACCGCATGCAGGTTCGCGCCACGTATGCAATTACGTTTAGCGAAAAAGCGTCGGTACGTAAATATATTTATGTTTCAGGCGGGGTGGCGCGCGAGATGGATGCGGCGCCGTCGCCGCCGCCCCCGCGTGTCGGGAAATTGAGAAGTTGCCGGCTACCCGAGACGAGCGATGATCATGATGAAGATTAAGAAGACGCAAACGAAGGTGCGGCGTGTGCACGCGTATGTGCCGCCACCAGCGCGTGAAAAATGAAAACGGCGGGCGGAAAAAAAGCGACGGGGTAATGAAAAATGACAACGCAAATAGAACATGCACGCGGCGCAATCAACAGCGAAAAAAAAATTGTTCATTTCTCATCCAGGGTTTTGAGAGGGTGATACAGCCGCCCCTCACCACCGCCTGTTGAAGAGAACGCAGGCGGGTAAGTTGTTTATTCGCGTCTCGGGTTTATTCCTCGGTTTGCTTTTTAAATTATCCGCGTCGCGCGAAATGTATCGGCGGTAACAAGAATCGGCACGCGCTCGAATCCAGATTGCTCGCCGGCGCCTCCACCACCTTCACGCGCAGGTGATATATGTATGTCGATGGTGCACGCGTATTTATATTTATATCGACGCGCGCATTCCTGTGTTTGTGTAATGGGCACACAGCCGGCACATGTGTAAAATACGGCGCGGATTTTCGAAGCGCCGCCGCCGAAAGCAATTTATACGAAATTGAAGCCGGCAATAAAAATGCGCGAAAAACACGAAAACATGAAATAAGAACCATATGTAACAACGGCGCGCCGGCAATCCGCGGCAATTCATGGCAATTCCGATACGATGGTTACGGCCGCCCGCGCGCGCGCGATCTTCCGCCATCCGACACTGTGTTATGCCAATCTATATCGCGCGTATGCGAAATGAGGAGCGAAAACATCTTTGGAATGATCTCAATATTTCTGCCGCACGGTTTCGATCGGCTGCAATTTATTGCCGGATTTATTCCACGCCACAATACATAGTGTATCGCCAGTAAACATTTTTTTCCGAAAAATCATTTACGCATGCAACGCATTAGTTGTTTCATGCGCCATTTGTTGTCGTACGCTCAAAATCGCATTAAAATCCATTCGACCAAAGAAAAAAACCAGCGCGCACACAAACGAAATGTTTAATTTAACGCCCAAAAAGCGAATTAATTGTTAATTGAATATGGACGAGGCGCGCGGCGCACGTGTTTCGCCTGCAATCAATCAGAGCGTATTATGCAAATCGCGTCGACGTTTCGGCGGCGCGCGGCCACGGAATGCACGTGCCACCTGCGCGGCGGCGGCAATTGTTGTGTCTGTTATCGCAATGAATACATCGCAGTCGGACGTCGCATCTACTCGACGACGAAGTACTACTAATCACATGCCAAGTAGTCCCGCACTCCATAAACACCTCCCACTGTCATAAAATACAAAAATCAACGCACAAATAAAATTTAACTATTGTGTGCCGTAAACGTTGTCATTTTTCACAATTGAGCGTTTGATTTGTGCGACCTGGGATTGCTTTCAAATTGATGGATGGCGACGCCCAGTGGATGTGTCGCTGCGCTATCAACATTACTAACGTCAACGTCCAAACATCAGCAGCGTCGCAGATAGGGCGTGCGCATCAGCACACCGCCGCCGCCGCCGCCACCGCACGAAACGACCAGCATTCAACCGAAAAGGTAGTAAATGAGAGATAACAGCCAAACGGTTTCATGCAGGATACGCTTTCAGCCATCGGGCGCAATCCTTGATAAATAGTTCAGTTATTCAAACAAGTCCGGCGCACGCTTTCGCATTTTTCAACCGGTTTTTTGCCGCAAGCGCTTCTTGCGCCGGTGGGGGCTAAATGTTTGTTCCGCATCACATCATATGGTAATGAGCAATGATCAATCAATTCAGACGTATATAACTTGCTACAAACAGATATGATTACAATCGTAACAAAGATACTCAACTGATAGGGGTTAATTTAGTAACAACTGATATGCTACACATGTAATAGACCTATTCACAACTAAAATTTATTAATAATTACCTTGGTTCCTTATTAAACAGGGTGTTCATCGTGAGATTCGTAGGATTAAACGCTTGTTTATCCGAAATTAAAAACTTGAACCTTCATTATTCATCGATAATATGAATATTGAATCGCGTCGACGGACTGGGAGTTGGCGCGACGAAGGCAGTTTGCATGCCGATCGCTGCCGGTCCCTATTAGTCAGTTAATTACTTGATTAAGGAGTCAGAGAGGAAGAAGTTGGCGGGCGGGTGCGAGCGAGCGCGCGACTAAGTAAGCGCGCAAGGACGGCAAAACCGCAGTTGATGCCATTATATGACGACCGAAACTTGTATTAAAAGACAATAACGATATTATAGAAAGTTTGCGGGCTGGGGGTGGCCGGCGCGTCGAGGATAAATTTCGGACTTCGAATTTAATTAAGACTCCCAGTTTTCGCGCTAGTTTTCCCATTTTGAATGCGGCGCCCCCCGGGCGATATTAACGTCAACACTGGCGCAACTTTGCGTCTCGCATCTCGAATGTGCCAATCTGGCCGGTGGCCGGCGCCGCAGAACGCGCACGCAAATTACATAATCGCGCTGTGGATATCGGGCGAGATTGAGCGATAAATAATGATGGGACGAGCGACAACGACGACGACAACGCCCGTCGTTGATTTATTAGCTATTGTGTGTGTATCTTGCGAGTAATTTCATCGGCGCCTCCACCAACGTCACTTGAGTCGTGGGTGGGTTTTTCGATTTGCTGCGTTTCGGGTTTAATTACTCGCGTGGACTGCGTGGTGGTGGTGGTTATGAAGTTCAAAAGAGTAATCGGCGGCGCTGATAAATCGCCGCCGCCGCCGCCGTAATCACTATCGCGTTGATTATGTGCGCGTTTGTCCCCCCGCACGACGACTACTCTGTGTGTGTGTGTGCACGCGGGCCGAGGGCGCGCTTTTAATTACAGTTATTTGTTATTCGGCGGGCGAAAGATAATAAGAGCTTTATTTACATTTTGGCAACCGCACTCTCCCACCCTGCTGCTTTCTTCGTCGTTCTTTCCACTCTTGCCCTCGACACCGCCGCGCAGCTTTATCCGTTAGCATAATCCGAACAACTAATATATGTATAAAGCTTTGCGGTTTTCTTTATGCAAACAGAATTAAAATTCCGAACAATCCAGCCGGCAGCGATACGCGTTCAGCGCTCGTACGCGTGCGCGTTAAAATTTATTTTTCAATCGCCCAACAAATTAGTTTCTCAGCATTAAGTTAACGCGTTTTTTCAACAAAAACGTAAAAAATAAAGATTTACAATAGGAAATCTGGCGAACAAAACTCTGCATGAAATAAAACGTGATCCTGTTAAGTGATCTGAAGGTAAAAGCGTTGTTTATGTTCCCTTCACTTCACTCGTTCTTCATTCATTCAAACCCGTTCGCCGATTCATAATCCACTGCCAGCGCTGTGCGCCGGCGAAAAGCGGGCCTTTAATCTATTAGCGAAAGCGCATTCGTTAAATGGTCCCGAACGTCATAATTGAGAATAATTAATATAAAGGCGGCGTCTCCGACCGCTTCAGCTCGAGCGCGCACCATTTGCGAAAGTACCGACCATCAAATTAATCTTTAACTTCAACTTCTTGTGCGATTCGTTGCGAGCTAAATAATGCATTCAGCGACCGCTTAAATTTCCATTTTATATGTGCATTGCGAGGTTAATATTTGCGCGCGGATTGCAGCCGGATACAATTCGGCGGGTGCGAAGTTGATCAGAAAATTATCGATTCCTTTGCGCGCGTGGTAATCAAGCCGAGAAGTCCAACAATTAAAACCGCTGAAACGTCAAAAGCGTGGAAATAATTCCGACCGAAAAGTTTTCGCGCAATCTTCGCTTCTTCGCGATATCGCTTCGATGTCTAATTGTTGGCAAACTTCCTTATTAAGTCTCTATTAAGTTTCAATTAACTTACTGGCAAAAACCGCTTTAATGTCAACTTCAATATGAGCTTTTTTTTTGTTTGAATTTTATTGTTTCACTGCGCACATATGAACTTCACTCAGTAAATAAAAAGTTGTGAAATAAACGCGTTTGTCGCGACTTTTGAACATTAAATAAAAATGTGCAGTTAGGGTATGATCTAAATTAATATTAGATGCATGCGCCTATAAAATAAAACATTCCCATTACCTATTCTTGTGCGAGAAGATTAAATCTGGTTGCAGTCATCCGTTATTTCTGTCCCATCAACTGAAAACAAAAAATTACAAACAATTTTAATATCGCGCTGCATTCAAACATTCAAACAGTAAATAATGCCCTGCTTCGGCACACAACGCCGCATCAAGTTTGTTGCGCAAAGTGTATAATTA
This sequence comes from Dalotia coriaria, assembly GCF_025399875.1. NCBI lineage: Eukaryota > Metazoa > Arthropoda > Insecta > Coleoptera > Staphylinidae > Dalotia > Dalotia coriaria. The sequence goes on along the minus strand of NW_027045443.1, from coordinate 3,998,367 downwards.
ATATTTACGCCGGAGTAAAACTCGCCTTTGTCAAAATTTGTAAATTACACCGATACTTCATTAAATCCATTTAAAGTGTTAACAACTGCCGCGATTGGTTTGTTGTACACGGTGCCCGCGCCACGCTTGCCTTTGTGCAAAGTTTACGCATTAAAATAGTTCGCCGAAGAAGCGAGCATGTGCGCGCCAAACATAAGAAACACAAAGTTTTGTTTCGCCGAGAAAACGTTTACGAGCTCGAGCGGATTTTGCGCCCGGCGCGCACACGCAAACTTTTACATACTCCAGGCACAGCGCGCATTCTTCGGCGCCTCCACCATCGCCGCTGCTGCACATGCATGTTCCGGCGCGTTCGACCTGAATGTGAAAGCGACCGAAAAGCCGCGGCAACGAGCCGGATATCTCGAACGAGCATCGCCGGCCCGGGCGACAATCGAAGCGCAAGTGTCGGGATTTTATTCCACACGCCCGTTGCAATAAGCATCGAGTATCGGTGCCTGCGAATGAGCATTAGCATTTTCTCCAGTCTTAACTGTTGTTGCAAGGGTTTTCTCTTCTCGGTGGTGCTGCGCGCGTTAAATTTCGTTTGAAACATTGCACTATTTCTCAATTCGCTGCAGCATTTTTCGAGCACCGCATTCCGGCGATTATCCTCCCCATTGCGCGCCGTCGAATAGTTCGCCCGATAGTTGGGCGCTCGGCGTCCCATTACGCTTTTAGTTTTCTTTATTGTTGGCTATATTGCGAGCCGGTGCGATCGGCGGCGATACCCCACAGGCGGCGGGTGCATATATGAACTATTTACATGAAACATTTAACTTGTAATCTGCACATTCCTCCACTTTCCACTTTCTTTCCGCCGCCATGTCGCAAATAGCAGCGCGCGCAAAGGAAAGTTTGAATTTCCATAGATAAGTCGAGCGAGAACGGGCGCGCCGGCAGACATGCGAAACTTTTACAATATATGCTCACACATTACCTCTCTCGCCGGGGCTTTGTCGAACCTTTAAAAGCCAGAGCCCCATAAACACGCGCCGAGCGCATTCCGCAGACTGCACTAACGGCAAACGGCAAGCCACTCCTTTTCTGCAACGCGTTTGCGATATTTATGACAGCATTCTCAGCCATATTTTTCATATGCATGAATGCGAATATCTATTTATAAATATTACTAGCGCTTATAGTTGTTACGCGCTTGTTATCCTGTCGGAAAGCGTTTCCAACATTTCCGTCGCTTTGTTAAATTTACAAAAAAAATATATCAAAATTTTACTTAGTTTACATCGTGAAAGTAAATTAGCAGGTGATTTTTTTTTTGCTTTTAATTCTCCTTGGGGGCAGAGACGCGAAAATCAATAAACATGCCGACCGATCGGAGAGCGATAGGGGCGCACCGACCTATCTTCGCTCGCTTGACCCAAAGTGCCCATTACTGAGCTAATAATTGAGCAAATTGAACGCGAGGTTAATAGGAAAATTATCGCGCTGCCATTTTCTTTTTACGGCTTATTGGAAAATAACCAACGACGCACTTGGACGTGATACATTTTGTTCGATTGCCGGCGGCGCGATATCTCAATATCACTGCCGCGCGCGCTATTGCAATGGTTTCAATTTCAAAATAACGATGCCATAACAATAATAGTAACGGCCAATATTGACGGAAATAAAAGATTCGCCCCCTATCAAAGAATTATTAAATGAAAAGGCGCGCACGAAAATTACACAAAAAATTATTCATCACGTCTCGCGCACTTTATCTACGCTCACGCGCAAAATATAAAATTAATATGTTCATTAAGCGATTAATAATTACTATAGTAATTTACGATCTGCAGAGTGATGAAGTGGCGCAAAGAGGCTAGACGCATACCCTTACGAAAGGGGCTTTCAGCAGTGTCGTGCCAAGCATGAAGGACGTTACAGGGTGACCAAACAAACCTCAAAAGACGCCCAGCAACTCAATAAGTCTGCGACCAGAAAACCCTCGGCGATATATTCGCATATATGCCGAACTCAAGTTAAAAGTCTTTGTAATTGTTTGTGGCTGCCGCTGGGGGATGCTTTGTTGTTGGGCGCCTTTCACTGGCAACCCTGTAACCCTACCCCTAGAGGACTAGAAATTTTCGCGCTGGCGTGGTTCAAGCGAGTTGTGAAAGTTCCGACCGAAATCGCCTAAAACCTAAAACGGAGCCGCCGGAGCCGCCGGTTTTAGATGCACACGCGCTTAGATGCGTACACTGCATGTTTAATTCAATGGAGTTTAGTTCCGAGACGAAATTAGCCGCCCGCCGAAAGGTTGGTTTAATGTCGCGCGCAGCTGAAACACGCCCGGGCGCGCGCGATCAAGAAATAAGACCGGATGCGATGCGCTAATATGCAATAACTATATACGACCACCGGGGGCGGGTAATTAGCGCACGTGTGTGTGTGTGTGTGTGTGCACTCATTCGGCGCGTGTCCGCGCGGTATTTAGACGGTCGTGTACGAAAGAACGTCTAACATGTGCATCAATCATCGGATTATCGTCGCTCATCTTCATCATCCGTCTTTATCTATCTTTATTGTTCTAGCCGGGGGTGTACACAATGCGAGCGCCGGCTCGTTTTTCATCGACGCTGCGAGACGGCTAAGCCACCTTCTCGCGCGCAGCTCATTTCTCCGCGCGTTCCTCAGTCGCTTTTTCTCCCGTCTTCCGCACCGACGCAGACGTCGCGGACCGGCCAAGGACGTGTTTATTTTATTTTATACACTGCGCACGGCTAATGGCGTCTAATAACCGCCGACCTAACTCGAGACCTTCCTCTTCGTCTTGTTATACGCCGGGGGATCAGCGCGTTGAGCATGCAGGTGTTTAGCGCGTTTATTAAAGTAAATAAATGGCGAATATCAGCGAGGATGTACGAAGGCGTTCGGGATTAGCGGCGGCGGCATCAACTGCCGTGAAATATCACGAGTACGACGATACACGGAATAAGTAATATCCGCGCCGCTGAAGGACTGTAATCCACCAAAGATAATTTATCATCGACATACTGTGGGTTGTTAAGCCACTGAAAAACACCACCGCATTAAAATTGTCGAAAATCACGCCGTGGTATTAAAAAAAAAACCAAAATGATGTTTATTGCGCTGCATGCATCAGGATATCACGCTCAATTAATTGCCAATGTGCGTGCGCGTCGGAGTTAATTTATTAAAAATTACACTATCGTATTATGTGCGTGACGCGTTAGTCGATATAATGGCGTTTGCGCGCGTTTTGGAATAATAGCGCATCGGTAATAACTGGCTGGGCGGATGAGCGGCGGCGCAACTGTCAGGATACGTGTGCGGCAAATGCAAAATAAACATATGTTGTTATTGTTGTTGATTGTGATGAAAAACTATTACAGAAGTTGCACAACACGAGTTATACCTACATGTTTTACTATGCATAACATCAATTCACGACCTGCATGCCTGTTTATTTTTATTATTTACTCCCACACCAACTAAATGCATAGATTTATTTGTAAAATTTTTTGTTATAGTTGTTATTTTGGTATAACAACGACGCAATTGCATTGGAGTCGCAAGACACGAGTCAAAGACAGTTGTGCACCCGGTTTGTTTGTTGCCATCGCCAATTTACGTTCATATAATCACACGGAGGCTGTTATCAACATTCAACTAATTGGCACTTAGTTGTGTTCTCATGATACAATTTAGAATAATAGAAAGGCGCAGTACGTAAAAATCGGGCGGAATAAATATTTTGTTTCGCTGGAAAAATAGTGAATAATACCTTTTGTCATTTCGCTAATTATTACGTGAAAAGTGGACAGAAGCAAAGAATTTCTGTTTAAATTTCAGTGAAAAATACATCGCATTGCCATCTACGCAGCAGAAATAAGAAATTCGAATGCATACAATAAATATACGCAAAGATACGTTGACGAAGGCCAAGCACCAATAAAATATCTTATCATTTGTGCACGCGCGATAAGAAAAGATTCGAGAATGCGCAACATAAACAATAATACTACGACTGCTAACGCCATAACAAATTTACATCTCTATTTGTGATTCTTTGCGTTCTCACAAGCAATCTATGTGTCTTTGCAGATAAATTTTAACAATGTCTACACTATAATGTGCAGTCAGTCCGAAATCTAATTGAGATGTAAACAGAATGCATGTTTATGCTGTGAGAAGCAAAGTAAACAATAAAAAACAATAAAAAAAATCCAAATCGTCGCGAAACAAGCGCGGAAATTGGATTTTTTGCCACTTAATTAGCTAGTGCAAGTTAATACAATCAATCCGTGCAAACAAGCCGACGGCGGCAAGGAAATTCGAAATCCGAAGCAATACGTAAACAGACACTCGATGCGAAGACTGCCGCCGCCGGCGCGACGCAAAAACACCGGAGAGGCTTTCCAGCGGCAGCGGCGGCGGCGGTGGCGGCTATTACGGCCCGCGCGCAGAACTGTCGCACGTTTCGCGCTTCACTTACCGTCGCACAATCTATTTCGCCGTTTCTATTCCCAATCTATTAGAGCTCGACATGTCTGCGCTGCGCGCCGTCGACGTCTAATATCTTCGACCGGGGCGCCGGGGGACGCGCGCGCGACAATGTATATAATGCAATATCGTTCGATATCGGCGCGATGTTTGCGGTATCACTGTGTGTCTTCCGACGGATTTATTGCGAGCGTTATTAAACTTCGCTGCTCCCTGGGCACTCATTTTTAATCACCGGATCGAGACAAACTCGGATAAGTAACCTTCAGAGCACTCACGGCGATGACACACGAAAAAGAAGAAAAAAATAAAACGTGAAACGGGATGAAAATGTCAGTCGCGATGCGCGTATTGCAAACATATCAATATTCGACGCGTTTTTACAATGGTTAATTACAATTATTCGCGTGAGCGTGTCGAGACTTTTCAGCGATCGGCCATTTGTCTGTTTGAGCTCAAATAATCAGAAAAACACACGAAACACACGCGGCGCGGATTTATGACTGCTTACAGCCGAGAGCTGGATGCGCATCAGCCGACGACGACTCCACGATGCGCTGATGCATCGACGCATCGAATCCTGCATTTCAAGTTTTTTGCACGTTTTTGTATGAATACAAAACGCGCGGCGCAGATAATGGTGAAAAAGCGGACGGCGAATGGGATTTTTGAATAATTGATTTCGAACCGTTTCAGCCGAGGAGAGCGATGACAATAAATTTGAGTTATGAATAGAAAATATTGAAGATATTTATCGTCAATAAAGTCAATAACACATACACCGACGTCAACTACCAGCGTCATTTCACCGCATACCGAATGTCTTTAATATCTTCAACTTAAGACGCGTTTAAAACAAATTTCTATAGAAAAAATCAAAATTTTTGTTTTTTTATCAACAAAAACAATTAAAAACTAAATTTTAGTTGTTATAATGCTAGTTTATGAATAATACTTGTTGGAGAGTTGAATGTTGACTTATTTGATGCACTTGGTATGCTCTGGATCCGGACAAAACAAACCGGTGACGCCGCGGCGCTGCGTCCAATCAATTCAGATAGCACCCTCGTAAATTTTATTATAGTCGAGTTATATTAATTAAGGCAGAGTCCGCGCGCGCGCGCTGCAATTGTTCGGCGTGTCTTCGTCGGTATTAATTAAAACGCCGCTCGGACACTCCTCGAAATTTCAGGCGTGAAGTAACAGCGGCGGCGGCGGCGGTGGTGCCGGTCAGCAATCGCAACAGTCCGCCGGCGATTTATTTGTATGAAAATTTGAGCGTCGCGTGGAAATTGACTTGAATTGAATAATAGGATAAAGCGCATTGTATTTCCCGCCGTATTGTCTCCAGAAGCTGGTCCTGGATTGTTACAGATTTGCGAAAGGTCGCGAGCGTAATTCAGTGGTTTTAATCAGTTGTTAACACTGCCACACACCGCGAGTCTTTTAATTAGAGTGCAGCGTAACAAGTGTTTTAGTCGAATTTTGAATATATGAATAAATGTGTTTGAGAAAATTAATTTTCTTCGATTGCGGACTTCGGAACAAATCGAGGAGAGCGGCTGCTCAAATATTTGCCATTGCGCATTGCGCTCCTGTTTGCCGAACAAATACATGTTGCCGATGTGTACACACTTAAACGTTTTACCAATAACAGGTAATTACCTGGCGCGCACCGCCCATGTCATGTCATGTACGAAATTAAATTTTGATTGATGTCCTCCTACTCCACCTGCCACCGCAGTTGATAGCCGGTATTGTTTTTCTAATATTACAATAATTATTCAAACTTGGGAAAAAATGCAGGGGTATTTTCAGTTTCATGAGGGGTGTGTGAGATGGATTGTTATTTCGAGTTGATGGCGGTGTGTGTTTTTTGCGATTTAGCGCGAAAGTCGAAACGCATCTCGACTAAACTACGAGTTAATCCGTTCACAGCGAAAAATCGAGGCTACTGGAGCTGAGCCAGCATTTCTGCCCCCCTGTCGTGCGCCGCCCGTCTACTTTACGGCCATTCTCTCCTCTCCTCCGGCGGCGGCGCACCCGCATTCGATTCCTACGTGCGATGTGCGCTGCGACTAACGTATAACGTACGAAGACATAAACGTAAGATTATAAGAAAAATATAACATTTTCGGGATGTCCGGCCGGCATGGGAGTGCCGCCCCCGCAGATTCCCATTACTACCCGATACTCCATTACGGCCAACGCCGCACCCGCCGGTCGCGCTTCAGTTGGCTTCGTTACTCCGACTACCTTCCCGCTCGGCGCTGGTAAGGAAGAAGCGGCGGCAGGAAAGAATATACGACGCTCATAAAAGGGGGGCACGTTCCTCGTAAAATTGATAATCACAAGACGATTAAATGGGCCATTTCCGACGAATCGCCTACTGCCGGCATTACGTTTTCTAACGATTTTTCGGCCACCCATTGCTGCGAAGACACCTCCACCAGTATAAAGTCATTCGTATTGAATATACGCCGGCAAATCCTCGTAATAAACTGTGAATCCTATTTATTTATGTCGTAGTTTTTACCTTTTTTTCAATAACAACCCGTAATGGCGCGCACGGTGATGGGATTCGTGGCCTGTTTTATCAATAAGCGTATTCAAAAGCACACCGGGATTGGAGCGATAAATTTAATAAATAGGAAAATGAAGAAATAAATTAGGCGCCGAAAATAAAAATAAAAGGGGGGAAGACATAAAACATAAAGAAGAAAGAAATACGATCTAAAAACATGAGCAGCGCGCTTTTCACACGAGAGCTGCTCCTGCTGCACGAAAAAAAAAACACACGCAGCGAATGTTACAGTCCAACTGCGGATATAAATAAAGAGCTTTAAAATTGTAGTAAAATCGAGATGAAAATTAGCTTCGCTCGCGGATTTACGAGTGTATCAGCAGCGCGCGGCGCCCGAAATGGAATTGGAGTGAAACCCGAACGCGTCTCCGCCAAACCGAAAACTCTACACTTTACACAGTCTACACGTACCCGTCAGCAATAAATTTTTAACTGGGGGGTGCAGATAGAACGCCGCCCGGAAAGTGTTGCAAACTCTCGGCTGGCGAGCAGTCGGCAGATGCACGGCAATCCGCCGATTGTTTTACATCGCGCTTGATGTAGTTAATGGGATTTTTCGCGTCCACCGCCTGGGCGCGTTCCAAACGCGATTTTATTTAAATAAGTGCCTCCTGCATTACTACGCACGTCATGCACGCTGATATATCTCCGACTGTTTCAATGATATCCCAATTACCGAATCGCCGCAGAGAATAGCCGATTTTTTAATTAACTAGCGCGGATAGAGGCATTTTTATAAATCAATCTGCTTGGCGGCTGTGTGTATGGTTTAGGATGACAAGCCTCTGGACAGAACAATGTTCATAAAAACGTATGCACCTCAAAAATGGTAAAAATATCAAAACTGACTTTTATCGGACCCGCGGTGGTAAATGCTGTGTAACTCGCGATTCTGTTGTGTAAATTTGAGTGTAATCCATGTTTTTTCATGACAGATGAGTTAAAATAACTTAAACCCCCGTCAAAGTTTAACATTTACAGTAAAATATTTTTATTTTGCGCTTTGGGTTGTAAAATTTGTTGTATTTTGTTAGTTTTTAGTCAAAATTTGCTAAAATTCTTATTATTTTATTCAAAAATAGTTTTGCTATGAATTAGTCGTCTTTTCTGCTTTTAAACTATGTAGAACAAGGCTAGTTATTCTTTTAAAGTGGTTGTTTAATCAAGTCCGGTGTGTAGTGGATGATACGACTGTCAATCGCCTTGGGAACAACGCGGTGATTCGCGTCAGCTCGTCGATGACGCTAATTTCCACCACAAGCCACGCAATCCGGCCGTAATCGCCATGTGCGTGCGCTGTGCGCTTTGACAATTACTCCACCGACAATAAAATATGAGCTCGCGCCGCGCCGCGCGTAAATTGTTTCATTTCGCAAAACGCGCGCATCGCTTGATTGCAGCGCAGTTCATTTGACGCTTATAAGTTGGCGTTTATGCGCTGGTAAATAAACTGGACATTAAAGCGTTTACTTGGTAACCAATTTAAGTTTATAATCGTGTCCGGTCGTAAAAAATATCCGGCTGGCGAATTAAACGTAGAAACGCAGATAAAACGCGCGCGTCCGCTTTTCGGTGTTTAATTAAAGTCTTCGCGCAAACATAGTGTGCGCGCACGGTTTGCATGTTTTCGCAGAGACGGGCGCACAAAGTCAAAAAGCGAACGTGTGGGCATTTGTGTCCCCGGCGCGCCGCCCCAATAACAAATAATTGCAGCAAGTAAACACTAAACGTTCAGTAATTAATGAACGTTGTACTGATACACGGCGGATGGCCGAACGCCGATTTCGTTGCTAGTAGCACGGAAGGGTGTTACCACCACCGGCCGGATCTGCTCTTGTTCGTTTTCCTAGTTTGTTTACATGCGAGAGCGCAGGTTTTGCATTCGTTTACGCGTAGGTGCATTTCGTCGTGTTTTACAATCTGCGACAGAAATGGCCGGAACTAATTGAACGATATTTGTTTTCACGCAAACACCACGAAATTCACATTCAATAAAAAGCAACTCCCTGAAGATAATTACCCTCGGCCGTTGCATAAAACCGTAAGAAACAAAAAATAATTCTAAAGCGCATTGTTTGGAAAATTCATAATTCCCGAGTCTGTCATTTTCGCAGCAATATTTTCGAACGCGCGTTTAATGTGATTTTTTCCTTGCCGGCTGAGCGGCGTTCATGTTAATTTTATTTTTCATTTAATATATTGTTAATTTCCCAGCGTGTTTTTAAGCTGTCCGGACGCAGCGCTTACAGTTTAGCACGCGTAAAAAATCGACGACCGCGAAGCCATTGTCCTAAGTTTTTAATAAACAAAATGCAATTATGGGCCGCCGGCAAATCTCGACTTTGTGCGTCGCCGAAATGACAGGCGCATGAAACGCATCGAAGAACAAATTGAAGCTGAATAACAAACGAATTTATTCCTCAGTTCAGCGAGCCGTTTTTTTTTGTTTTGCTCGGCCTAGCCAATCAAGAATTGGGGATGATTTTCTGCCCACGCGTGTGTTATTTTTGTGTTTTGTTTCTACGATTGCAATTAGGCTCGTCAGAGAGTTATGGCAGGAAAGCCTTGGCAGATATTTCACGTGCGCATTATTTTTTAATCTCCATTAAAACGCGAAAAATTGCCGGCGTTGGAAAAAATAGTCCGCGCGCGAAGTGAAAAAGGGAAGAAAATTGCGCGCCGCTTTTATCATAATACCGAATGCATTTCGGTAAGCATTTTGCAAGTGAAAACTCGCGAACGTGTGAAACGTATAATGGGAATAAAGCCATTTCGCGGCGTGTCGTGTGCACAAATGTTTAAAATGTTGAAAAAATTCAGCGCGTGGTGAAATGAAACTTCTTATTTTGACATCAGCGTTAAACTACACTCGGCGCCCGCAAACAACCCAACATTTCTGCACGTAGCCAGTGCGAAACCGCAAAAAAATATTCAATACTGTAGTATTCATGCACCTGGACGCGCGTATATCAGCGGTAGGGTGAAGTTACGTGCCCACCGGGCGTTCTTATGATTTCTTTCCAGTTATCCTTTTCGTATTAACCGTAATATAAACGTGCAACACATTGGGCGCGGCGAATGGAATAAAAATGTTTTCATATTCTCACTCGTCTACACTTTTATAGGCTGCGCCGGCTTGTGCGTGTGTGGCGGCGTCGTGCGGGGGAGGAAAAGTGTGAAAAGTTCAACAGTTGGTTCTTTTTGTTATGTGCGGCGGCGGGCAGGCACAACAATCGCGCGCGAGAACACAAGACGCGCGAAGGAAATCCGAACGAATAGAATTCCGTATTCCCCAGTCGTGATTCTCTTCGCGAAAATTTTCGCCACACGATTTCTTTTCTGCTTTGGCGCAGCCACGACTCCTGCGTTTCACCGACAGCCGACATTATAAAGTGTTGTCAATTCCAATGTCAATTATTCTCGAATTTATATTTAGAATACGTGCGGCACTTTTCATCGGCACAGCGAGCGCAATTTCAACTTTACAAATTTCTTCTAGATAGTTTCCAACTTTGTGCAAAACTGCGCACGCAATCCACGAATGCAGCGCAGGGAATCGATTTTGCAGCGAGTATTAATGAATTTTTCAGCGGGCGTAATCGGCACACGCATGTGGGAAAGAAATAAATGTCAAATATGAACATACAGCCAGGCCGTTAAAAACAATTACGCCGATTCGCTGGTGAATTAATCAGTTCGGAACATTTATCGCTCGTCTCACGGTATGTCGAGAGCGTACACATTTTCCGCGTTTTTCTACGTGATTACAACACACCCTTCCATGTGCCACGCCGCCCTCAAACAGATCGCACATCCGGTCACCCTCGCACGCGAACGTAAAAAAAATATGCGAATATGTGTGGCAGAAATCAGCCCCCGAACACACAAGGTAGCCATTGGCGACCGCTCCTCAACTTTTAACCGGCCGCTGTTTCATGTGACACACACACACACATATTTTGTGTGATGTTTGCATGTGTGTGCGTGGGTGAGAGTTCGAACTCGCATCGACAAATATTTGATAGCCGAGCGGAGCGGACTGTGGCCAAACCGATACACGCACGCCGTTTCAACGGTTTTCATGCACGGCTGACCCGACCGATACGTACCATTTCGTTCATTTAACCGCCCCTCGCGCGCGCGCGCGCGCTTTCATGATCCAACGGAAAAATTCATCAGCGTTGCAAACGAATTTGCGCATTCAGAGAGATGGAAAAAATCGCGCATAACGACACACTTATTGATATACGCGCATATTCGTAATTAATCCGGATTTCGGATTGGAATCACAACTAGCTTTTAAACTTCGTCGCTTAGTACCGTTCAACACACTTAACTGAATGCGAATCAGCGCGAAACATCGAGAGGATTTGATGGGCAACTTACCGACTGTGTTGGGGGAGGAACACCGTGCGTGATGAATAAACCGCTAAAAACGTGCATTATGTTTGACTCTTCAATTTACAACTGGCATGCATGAGTAACCCGGGCGGCGGCGGCGGTGGCGGTGGTGTGCTCCGCCAACACGAATTCTTCATGCTGCCGAGGCTGGGCGTTGCTTATTTGGTTCTTCTACGTGGTCGGCTTCGGTCTTCCTGCGCACTGCACTTTTAATTTAAGCATTATTCAATTCGCACAACAACAGCGTCGACGGCTACATTTTCCAGGAATGACAGCACAACTTGAAAGAAAAAACAAAACGCTTATTAAAATTACAAGAGAGTGGTGCGCGCGCGGAGCAGCGTCGAATACCTGCGTATATTAGACATGCTCGATCGGTTAAAAATAGCGCGCTATCTCGCGTCGGCGGCGGAATGCCGAAAGACGCCGCCGTCGCCACGCGCCGGCACGGTACACGTAGCCTTTAGAATTAAAATTAATTATATTTCGAAATTAATTCCGCTCGAATGTACGTGTATAAATTCAATAGCGCAAATTTATTATGTTTGTACTACGTGCGCGAGGCGGCCGAGACTAATGTACGACGGCTGGGGGTGGCAACGGCGGCGGTGGAGGAGCGTTTTGGTGACTCGCATTCGTTGCCGTAGTTTGCGCGAATCTTATCTCGTCAGCAATTCATCAATACGCCTAATCGCATAAAGCCGCTGCGAACCGACGCAAATTGTAAGTACAAACTTGTGTAATGTACACAAACAGAAAAAAAAAATTGCGTATGTCTTACATATCACATAATTACATACACACCAATAAATAATAGTTTTGATAAATTATTTTCCCCTTGAGAAATGGACAAAATAAGTTTTCCTATGCTTTGAGTTGCGGTATAAGTACCGAACACTATTTTTTTTTGTTGTTTTGATGAAAATTTGAACAAAAGTATGTAAATAAAAACATTTACACGAACAAATGTTTAATTTGATTGATTCGTGCACAAACACACGCCGGCAAGTTATGATTCCTGATGCGCAATTCTAAAAACCAAACAAATTGATATTTAATTAAAAATGTTTAAATATAGAACCGGAATTGTAACTGCGCCTATTTACTCAATGCACACAAGATGTGCCAAACGCACGGCATGTCGTTGTAATTGAAATTTTGATTAATTCCATTCGTGCGTCGAAAAACTCATTTTTTCGGCTCCAAAATTATTATTGTAACCGCACAAAACGCATAAATGAAATATTTACCTATCAATATCGGCTTGCGCGTACAAAAAGCGCAAAACTACGCGCTGCTTTCGCCGCACACGAACCTTTAGTTTTCGGGGGCTTTGATTAGGTTTGGTTAACTTGGCAAAACCGATTCGCGAGCGGCAACAAATATAATTTAAATACAGTTCGACAAAGCGTTGCAATCCGTACGCGCAATGTGCTAATTGTTGCTTTAAATGAATTGCTTTTAATTGAAATTGATAATTGACGCATCCGAACGATGCGTGCCGCACGCCCGATTCGCGTTACATATGGTGCACTCGATGCGCATTATTCACTCCGTGGGCAAATATAATGAGGAGTTTATTGAAGAGGTGCGTTGGCCGGGCCTTTCATAAATATGAAATTTTAATGGAAACCGAACCCGCGCTGCCTAGTCGCTCGTAAAACAAATCGCAAAATAAACACCGCCGCCGAACATCGCATTCATCGGTTTATTTCGCGATTCGGTATTAATTATATTTGTTAAATGTGAGCGCCATCGATGAAAGTCGTTGATTTTACGCGCCGGCGAGCAATATTCGCTGTGTATATTAGTGCGCAGCTAGAAAAGGTAATTGGATTGAGTTTTCGTACAAGCGGCGAATTTAAAAACGCGCACACGCACAGGAAAAGAAACAGCCGTCAATTTGATTAGACGCGGCAAATTTCGGGCGTCTGGCGGTAAATTGACTGCCAAATATGATTACGCCACCGACGCCCGAATTATGATAGCTGTGAGCTGATAGCTAGCGTTACGCGCGCTGCGGCGGCGCTAGATAATAGTTGGAAACACAAAGCAAAATTGGCACTTAAACTTCGTTTGACGTCGACGCGCGCGCGGGGGGCGGTAGAAGTAGTAGCAAAAGCGGGACGGATGTCTCGGCGCACCGGGGGGCGGCAGCGGCAGTGGCACAACTTTGACGATATGCACGGGCCGCACCGCTGAAACCGTTCGACGTCGAGGGCACTTAGTTAAAGGCTCCTCCGCCGTCGACGATCCTTTAATATATTAACCTCGTTCAACATAATTAGCGATATATTGGGAACGGTGTAAAACCGACATCTGCGACGGCTTTTAACCCACTCCGCATTAACGTCTGCGCGCGCGGTAAATACCCCGTGGAGCCATGAATAATAGTTATCAAGATGCGCCCCTTTTAATAAAAAATCAGGCGAATCTCCAGCGCCAGCTCACGCTTAATGAAACTTTACATCCGAACACCTTCCGCCCTAGTTCTGCATCGCGTCTCGCGCCAATTTATATCGAGAGTAAAACTTAAAGAGAGCTTTAAAAAGCGTACGCTTATCCCGACGCCCGAGCGTCGTCCGCGCGACCGCTAATAGCGCGAAACAAAGACGGCGGCGGCAGCGAAGGCGGACAAAGGCGAAACTAGCACTGGTGGCGTGCGAAGCGCCCGGGAAAAACTGTAAACGGTAAACAGTAAACGAGAAAAACCAAATTAAGTTTACTATTTTATGCCTCGAGGGTTTGCTTTCCTCAAAGACCTTCTTTTAGATTACCGAACGACGTCCGCGCCACCGCAGCCGAGGCGAGCGTCCCGAATACCTACGTGTAGATTGTGGACGAAAGCTGTTTGTGCGCGTCGTAAAAATAAGAAATTGCCGTTTTGTTTTGCAAAAAAGCAACCGGCGAGCATGCAGATGCCGAGTGCAAGAAGCAAAACAAAAATAATATCATCAGAAGAGCAGCATACTGCGAACTGTTGATGCGAAATACAATTTTCCGGCGTACCTAATTATTTTTTCCTGTTTGCTGCAATTGTGGCGAACACAGGTTGGCGCCGATGTTTACAGAGCAAACAGAGTATATTTTGTTAAGAGGCCGCCAATGGACCCGGCCGTGTTATGCCAAAGTCCGCAACGGGCGGCGGCGGCGGCGGCGGCTGCGATGAGTGCCCTCTTAACCCACTAACAGCGCGATCGTTTCGGCAAACAATTGATGCAAATGCGGTTGTAACTTGTAGCGAACAATCTGCATCTGTGCGACAGCGGGGGCGGCGCGCACCGTACACACAATCGTACCGGAAACTTCCACCTTGATGTCGCAGACGTATTGAATCATCTCGCACAATAATCGCGCACATATGATTGACAGAGTGTTTGTTTTCGTATCTCGCGCATACAAAGTGTTCAACGTTGAAACGCAAATCTTTCAGACGCCATAACTTCACTTCCTGTTGACCGAATTTCATAGTTTTTGTATACATACATAGTATTGACCATAAACTATGTCATACTGAAGTAAAAATTTGAAAATATTTTTTATTTTCTTCAAAAATTAAAAAATAAACTTTTTTTGATCAATTTTTTTGATTTATTTGATTATTTACGTTTGTGTGTTGTAAATAATACATAATTTTACACACTGTATAATTTTGATCCAAACAATAGTGTTATGATTAAATTAGAAGGAAGTGGCGGATGAGAAAAAATTTATTTACTCCCGATGTGTCGACGCGCGCCGTATTAATATTGATATTGGCGTCCGTGGTGGTTGTGTTTGTGTTTTAATTAGCGTGAATTATATTGCGGCACCGGTTCATCCCTTACGTCGCAATAACTCTTGATAACGCTCAATCTCGTACATCGGCGTTACGCAAACGTGAACCTAGTCTCTCGTTCGTGCCGAATTTCCACTGCATACACCCACACACACACATTTTACGCCGCAAATCGCATACAGCGCGTCCGAACTAATTGCAACCAAAACAATCAACATTTACTTAAAATCTTAATCAACCCCCGCGAATGCATATCGAATACAATCCGCGTACAAAACACGCATTTCTTACGATTTGATGGTGAAATTTTGGTTTGCGGCCAACTGGAAAGTTTTTCGCTATTTGTATACTTTGGGTTCGAGCGCCGGGGGATTGAAGTTGGCACACGCGCTGTATAATCAAATATATTTTGATACCGCAGCGGAAAGGTCGTGTGCGCTCGCAGAGTATATCCACGTAACGTACATTGCGAAAACCGCACGACCTCAGATTCCCGCACTGGGGTGAGTCTTACGTTGACGCGCGCGCGCCGAGATTCCCGGCGACAATCTTTATGCCTACGCCGATCGACAAATTAGATCGAACTCATTAGCATATCACTATTATTTCGCCCACACGACTTCCGCGTGCATTATCCCAGCGCCTAATTAATGCACAATGTGATTTTCACGAATTTCGCGCGCAGACGAGTTGAGAAACAATAAAAAACGTGCACGTCGATGCAGGCGCACGCTCCCCCTGAACAGACCATAACGTTTTATTTCGTCAAACAGCTTTATTTCGCTTATTTTACTCGCAGACCACTTCCGTGCGTCCAATCCGCCGGTTTTTATATCCACGTTTATGTCTTATTCCACCTTTCGCCGCGCTGGCCATCGATAAACGAACATAAGTATTATGGTTACGTGTGTGTGTGAGGTATTTATGTTGGCGGCTAACAAAATACTTAAATAATACGCGCCAAATTGGAAAATTGGAGATGAAAATAAACGCGTCCGGCGCGCAAATTGAAACTGCACATTTCGCCCATCTGCGAAATAATGATAACAAAGTGCACCGGTGCGGGAATTAGGACGTATTAAAATTTACACAAAAAATAACGCGTACGCATGTTTGAGGAGATTAGAACGCCGGCGATGTTCTAAGTGGCTAATTAGCATTTCGTTCCGATGTTCTGTTTTTTTTTTGTCTGTGTGTGTTTATGAAGAGAATCCGCGTGCGGAATGCTACGCGGCCGCCTCCAGGCGTCGGTTTGGCTTGGGGACTTGCCTGGATTAGGATTAACACTCGTGAAGGCAGATAAAACAGCCGGCGCTCACAGTTAGGTGCTTATTATTTACTCGGCGTCGATACTTCCGCCTGTGGTGATTCTCTATGGTGACGCGTGTGATGAAGATGATGCGCGCACGCGTTTTGATGATGTGCAAACTTCGCAGCGAGGAAATTAAAACGAGGGTCTGTCATAAAGTTTTCGCAGCGCGTTGTATTTTTTTCTTTTTTCGTGTAAAAAAGCGCGCCGGCGGCGTTTTTCGTTCTTCGCTTTTCACTTTGTCGCTTCCACCCTTTCGAGCCGCATTACGCGATACGCACCGAGTGTTCCAACTTGCGGGTTATCTTAAAGAAGTTCGCACTACCTGTGGGTATCCAGGCGCAAGTTTCAAGAGCGCGCGAATTAAGCCACGCTCGAGTTGCGCTTTTGTTTGCGCGCGTATTTCCATTTTTTTACATTCATTCGCGAATCGAATTATCATAAGTTATAATGGCGAATTTATCATTCGGTGACGATGATGAGAATCAAGTGAGACGAGCCGTCAGCTAAAGATAAAAGGCGGCTATAATACGTAAGAGATCTTTGCGTCGCGATACGTGCGGGGTGCTTTCATACTCATAAAAATCGCATCAGTCAAGCTGCACACTTCGGCGCGTTCTAATGTTGCCCGGCTGGCAGATTCCAGTTGAGATTATCAACCGGCTGCTCTGTTTTCGATTCGCACCGACATTTTTATTGCCCAACGCGCAGGCCAAAATTTCTAATTCGATTATCCGTCGCCGCGCCTCCGGCCGGTGAACTTCATGCCGACATGTGTATGAACGCCGACATGTTACACATAAACCAAATCCACCCGGACATTACAAAGATTGGCAGGAAAAAGCCGCTATGGTATCGGGTAGGTAGAAAGTTGCCGAAAGTTTTCGCCGTTGATTGATTGATAAATTGTTTAGAAAAGTGCCGGACGCAATGTCTCCGCAGCCGGGGCCCCGGAGTTTACCCTGAATTTCTTGTTATACTTGTTTGTACTTTTTTGTTCGCAAATAAATCTAAGTCTAAGCGCAGGGCGAGAAAAAAAAACGCGGAGAATTTTAATAGGGAAAACACACTGCATGAAAGACACCGAAAAAAATAATCAAAGAACAAATTCTTCACGCGAGCGAATATGGAAGATACTAAGTTGCAGGCGAGTCGATGAAAGAATAGAACTGATAGAAAGAAGTAAAAAGTAAAAAAGTTTATGTTTGCCATTGGGATACAAGAATACATACACACACAGTCGCCGTCTTCGCATTCTCTCAAATTTTTTGCGCGTGCGGTTTTTTTTCCGTCCTTGTATTATCTTTCATTCATTTTTTCCGGCGATTTTTTGGCCGTGGTTCTTGGCCTGTGGACGCTTTTTGTGCGAGGGGACAAAGCTTTATCTATTCCTGTTTGAGCGATTTTTTCTCGCCGCGTGAAAAAATCGCCAGTGGCGCAAACAAATCGCGCTTAATAAGGATACGTGTCGAAAAACACGACACAGCAAGGAATCGAACGCAAGACATTAAGTGCAAACATTAATTTTTACCATTCGCTAGCGCTACCAATCCCAAGAGCGGCCACAACATTCGCTAACTTCGATTAACGCCAGCCCGACATGACTGCTGATAATCCACAGAGTACATATGAAAATCACCGGACACTAGCGGGGCACTCGCCGGGCGGTTTCGCGATCGCACGAGGACGAGGACGAGCAGGAGACCGACGTGACGCCCGACACAGCTGGCTGCAAGAACTGACGGCAGAACGCGCTCGCCGCCCGCCACGCGCCGCCGGTGGAAAACTTCGGGGGTAGTGGAAAAGCGCGCGCGACGCCGCCTCCAACCGCTGCCGCCCAAGAGCACGGAATCTCAGCGCCACCGCGCGACAACTTCATCAACTGACCAAACAAGTGTAATCCACATCGTTTTTCAATCAAAAAATTATTATAACAATGTTTAACGGATTATTTTGTACATGGGAGCTCCGCCCATAAGTCACACTACGCATGCGCGTGTACTATACTATAGTAAACCTATGAATACATATTTAGTTTATTAAATAACTAACATTTTAATCTCCGCACGAATCGAAACGTTAATTAGTAAATTTATGGACTGCGCTGTGATTAAAACGCTGACAAACAATGACAAAAGTATTATTGCAAAACTGATAATAATAATAACGAAATGAATTTGGGTATAGAGTCAAAAACACGCAATTATCGCCGTCGGGGCGTTATGGAAGTGCGGATTAAAAGTTGCCGGCATGAAAACACCGATTTGCGTCGCGACATGATTGATTTTGGGGGTGAGTGCTATATTATTAGCTGAGTGGCGAGCCGAGAAAACAGCCATCCAATTTGCGCACTAAAATTTTACATCATAATATTAGCTCGCGCATTATTAATAAGCGGCCGAAGTGGCTCTCGGCGCAGCACAACGCGCCCGACCGGACTCTTCCCTTCTTCATCAGCAACAATAGCAACAATAGATTCAACTTGAGCGCCGGACATTGGATGGACGTCAGTCAGTCGACGTGAACGCGCAGCAGAATGTTTAACAATAACGGGGCGGGTGTTACAGACGCTCCGCTGGCGCAGCATAATAATTTCCATTAAATTTCACTAAGCAAGCCGAAATTGCGAATTTAAGTTGGGGGGGGGGGCCACATTTGTTTCCGAGCTGATTTTAATTATAATTAGGAGTGTGTGTAATACGCGATGAATTGATGTGCTGGCGTATGCAGTTCGGTGGAATCCTAAAGGACCCACATGCAAATCGAGTGCGAATGGAAATGAGCGTGTTGATATTTGCGCAAGCGCGCAAAACAAAGCAATTTTATACAGTTATTAATTAATATTCATTACGTTATTGGTATTGCAGAATTGCAAATGGAAAATGATGAATAATGAATGCGAGTATGGTAATTCAAGCGCGTAACAAATGCGCGGCTAATGTGGATACTTAAACACATTAACAAAGTGCAATTGTGTTATACACACGCATGCAATCAACAACAACAACATCTTCGCGACGTTCGCGCGCGCGTAAAAATCGTGATAGAGGAAAGATTCCTGCGGTAATGAAAGGACGCCGCCGCCACTGGAACGCACCCCTTGGGAGTTAGCTTTATGGATGGTTAAACGCACGCTGACGGCGGAAAAACCACCGCGCGGCTGAAATAAATTACAACAAAAGCGTAAACAAAACGAAATATTATCGTTTGACGTCGACACTCGGGCGGCGGCACAGTGCGCAATCTCAGCGTGTTGATAATGCGCTTATTTTCACTGTTTTCGCAATGAAATTCGCGCTGAAATTCATACCGTTTATTATCATCATCATATCGCGCATTGTTTTCGCCGTCGTCGAGTGTTTGGTGGTGGTGGCGGCGGCGATGACTATTTTGCAACAATCGGAACGCGGTCGTCCGGATTACATTGCGCAAGGGCGGTAGTTGGTTATGACGCGGAGATGAGTATTTTTTTGAGTATCCTCGCGAAGAATGTGGCGCAACATAGGTTAACGCAACATTGCCGAGTGTAATCTGCGGCAGGCGGAAGCGTCGCCGCCACCACCGCCGCCGTCGTCGCTCACTCTCGTAAGTGCGTCTTAGCGCCGAATCACGATCTTCCATCTCGCAGATTATTGTCATCTTTTTATCTTTGTCGGCGATGTGCGCGCGGTGTTATATTTTATACGAGTTTTTGCTTATTTACTAGTGTAACTACGTTTGTTACGTTGATTACGTCGTACATTAAACGCTTTTTATTGTCGCATCTTGCGAAGGACTCATTTAGTTTGGGAAAATCTAAACTTCAGGGTGATATAAACTGTGGAACTACACAAAATTTGTTATTCGTTCAACTTTCATCAAGATACAGCGCAGTTTTAGGGATAAAAATCTTAATTTGAGCACATGAGTAGAAAAATGTCTCCATGTGAACATTTTAGAATAAAATTAGTAAACACCCTGTATAGCCTACAAAATAGCGTAATTTGATATTTGCTCATTTTTAGAACTAGAAAACCGTGAAAATATGTTTTTTTTTGTAAAAAACGTATAAAAAACACCCTGTATTATTTAGAAAGACAACAATATGGCATTTTTCATTGTCACTTTGTATTTCCAGAGCTCCTTTATATTTCCACTTCTCATTTGCACGCTCTGAAGCATTACAAACAACCCTACAATACCAAAAGTTGGTAATTAATTCAAATTTCTTTATAATTAACCTAGAAACTTTAATTTTTCAATTTTAAGAAAGAATAATTTTTAATTGGCTCTATAATCACTTTTCAAAATCTTGAGGATGTAAATTTACAGTCAAATATTGACAGATAGATATATAAACAGGATAAAAGTTGTTTTCTCATAGATCTCAGGAAAATATTTCTTGAAATAGTAAAATATTCATTAATTTGTTGCTTAAATATATGATTTCAGCGCTGGATACAATATATTTGCAATTTTTCCAAGCAAAATAGGTCTTATTTCGTTGATTCCCTGATAAAAATTGGTTTTACGAGAGCAAGTACAAATTGCCCTCGGTTTTGTTAGCTGTGAACGGCAGGTGAAAGGATTTCGTATTCCACTCAAAGAACTGAATATGCGAGCGAACATTGTTTGCATCACAGCCACCAGCTTCCAGCTCCCGAATCAGCAACGCGCCAAACAAGGTATCCTGATCTAGGATTCACCCTCGGATTGGAAGAGATGAGGTATAAAATCTTAAACCCGTCTCGACCCACTACCGCGATACCTGCTCCTAACCAGATCTACGGGTATGCACGCGTTGCATCGGAAATAAGCCGAAAATCCGCGCGGAAAAAACTCTCGCAACAATCCTGTGCGCGAAAAAGCCGAGTAAATTCGCCGCAGCGTAGAACTGGTTGACTACAGTCACGCGACTTCGAGGAGTTTTTCAAATACATTCCATGGTCGATTAGCAAGACGCGACCTTGTGCGCTTCCTTGGCTTCCTTGTGCGATCAATTTTTACTCGATGTATATGGTAATATCCTCGACAAGGTGACTTCTGGTAATTTAAGGTCACATCATCCAGAAACAACAAAAATGTCAATAAAATCAAGCCAAAAGTCAAAAAGAAGAAAATTTTTAATTTAAAAATTTGATTGTTTATTATTCTCGATGTTTTGAGAGACGTCGACAGGACGCAAACGTCCGGGTCTATTCATAGTTCGCGGTAAAATGTATTTATTTATAATGTCGGCGCACCGGCGAACGCGAACAAGGTGACGTCACCTTCGAAACAAGGCAAGAGAGGCACAAATCGCGGCACATGTGAGTCGCGAAATCGTAAAATGTAGTAATCGCAAGCAAAATCCAAGTCGCGCTGAATACCACGCAGCAAAAATGAAAGCCGCGCGTGAATCCGACCGAAATTACACACTGAGTGTCACCTAAACATTCTAAAACCAACACAAATCCAAGAAAATGACAAAATAATTCACTTGCTTGACTTTGAACTCTGAAAAAGGCGCGCAAAGTGAAAGTCTGCGTCTGTTAACGCTCAATGTTAATGGCAATACTAATAAACTATGAACTACTGATTGAAGCCACATAAACATCCAGTAGATACATTTATGAGCGGCGCTTCGTCGACGCGTTGATTTCGCAGCTAGTGCTCAGTGTCCACCACGCGAGTTGGTTTATTCGCTTCCACTCCTCGCTGCACGCCGAGGCGAAGTCAAGTGCGGTGCCAGAGCCAGTTTTCGGGTGCCAGGCGCGTCAAGAAGAGACCATCGAGACCATTGCCGAGCCGTTTGTTAATTGTGCTGTGTCATAAACTGGTGCCAAAGTTGGATTAAAATCCGTGTGCTTTTATTTTTATATAACCTCTCAAGGTAAATATCAACTAAATACCTGCAGTGGTAATCAATTGGTTTTTATGATTATGTAAAGTTGTGTAATGCACAAAAATCGTGGTTAGGCGAAAACGTGATCGGCAAGATACAAACGAAGCAATCAAGGTCAGCGCAGCTGGTATCGATTTTTGTACGAAACAAATGCAGGAGTGTCTTTACTTTACGTTTACTCTGCGTTAGAATAACTAGCGATGTTCTCATTTATATCACGAGTACTTCAAGGAAATATTTTTGCAATATGCAATCTGTATCAATGTTTATTTTGCAATGATGAGTACTGCAGTGATTTCTAAATAAACAAACAAGTCCAACGTGAATATAATTACGTCGTTATTGAAATCGCGATGATAAAACATGCGCGGCTTGTTTTCCAACTGATGAGTCGTCCGTCAGACTAAAGGTTATCGTTATCATTTGAATGATGAACAAATACATATATTATTTAAAAGAATACGGTGCTTTGAACATTAGTGATTGTGACTATATTTAGATATTGATTTTCAAAAGTTGAGAAAACACGACTTTATCCTCATCATTCCAGTGGAAATTTCTACATGTTTCGACGTATTTAATGCTTGGAAATGTTGAAAATTGATATTTCGTAGAGTGCAACAGTTTGCGAGATAGTTTATCACTGGAAATCATCGAATTTCATATCGGTGGAGGCGAGAACAATGCCCATTCCGATTCAAATGTGTTCGAATTTAAATACGTGCGCGGCGGGCGAATTTCTATTGTTGTAACCGTCATAAAGTTGGCGAAACATTGCGACTTGCGCCCATTGTGCCGCGCGCCCGCACTTATTTGCGCATTTGTTTGCGTTCGCGGCGTCTGCACTCCGTGTGCGCCCTTCGTCGGCGGCGGCGCCGTGTTTGTTTATTTGTTTATATGGCCTGTGCCCCGTGCGCTACAAGTGCGTACATGTGTTTAATGTTTATATTAAAAACAATGAAATTGACAATGGGCGGCGAATCCCGTCGTGTTGACTTTAAGGCGAAAGTACGAGTAGCGCGAGCAAGCAATTCAACAAGTTCTAACCAAACTTGCTATATATTTATTTATTTAATTATTAATAATTCACGAATGAAAAATTATGGTTTTACTTAAAAGGAATGAATATGCTGTGCGATTAATGATGTCGACATGCGAAGTTTTGTTTGCTCGCTGATGATTGCGGCGTGAATCAATCTCGTGTGTACTCTCGTTGCACGGGCTTGTTAATTTGCCGTCGCCGTTTCGCTCCGGTCGATTGTGATAGCGATTGTGATCGGGACGACTGTGAACTTTCATCTGAATGCGCTTTAGCCAACGCAAACTTGTCAAATGGCTTCCAACTAACGCTTTGATTTGCGTTTGCTCACCGACGCCAATTTATTGTCGCACACGTTAGTTGAAGTTATGAATTCGGATGATTCCCGGCGTAATTAATTCATGATAAAATTCGCGACAAACTTCCCAACCGCAAATACCGCATTTCGGCGAAATGTTTGAATGATTAAATGATTAAAATTAATTTTTTACATTGTTGCGGCCCGAAATATTTATAGTCGCGGGAATATTTTGTTGTGTTCAGCGAAAATATTTGTGCGCCAAATGCGTAAATCACTTTTATTGTGCAATACGTCACTGAATCTGGCTTACAGATCATTAAAACGTCCTGCATGTGACCTTTAAATCGAATAGATTAGTACAACTAGCGAATAATAACGCAATGGATAAGAAAATGTTGTTGCGCGTTGAATCTATTGAGATTTATAGCGATAATTTGTTGATAATGGCTGTGAAATTGCTTGTATATGAATAAAAACCAATTTTAAAAGATACACAGCCGGAAAATATGAAAGTGTTACATGAAACACAATAAAACAAAAATATTTTACGATGTTTATGAATACAAACTCAAAATGGCCGCGTGCTAATTAATTGGCAAGCCGCCAGACTCCTCCAACAAATTGAGGTGTTTAATTAGCTCGAGGATGATTAGTTCGCGCTGAATAAGTGGAATTTAATTCTTAAATTCAAAATAAATCAATCATACACGCTCATGCGCGCTGGAAACTCGCCTAGTTAATACCACCACGTTATTTTGAGTGCGTGTGCAAGTAGTACACTTCCTACCTCGTGCTCACTTTGATGTACTTTGGCGTACTTGCCCGCAATAGTCGGTAGTAAACCGAACGATGGCAGTTGTACGATAGGAAAACAAACAACAATGAACCGATAAAATTACCATTTGTTTGCTGTGCGTCATTTCTGGATTGGACGTTGTACTTTAAAGTTTATACAAGGAACTTCAAGGTAATTAATTAATTAATTAACTAATTATGATATTTTGACCTTATAGGCGGGGGAATTGTATTTTTTAGTTTTTTTATAAAGAAAAAACAAGAATTTTTGGTGAAATTTATGATAAATGTTTGAAAAACTAAACTTTTTTCATTAATTACTCGTAGATTACTGCGAATTTACTTACGGAGACAGTTTTTTGATTAATTATTGCAATGGATGTATAAATATCGATTTGATATTGATGCATATTTGTCAACCTACGTTTTGTACTATTTCGGTCCGGCTTAAGCGTAATTACACGGCGTCCTTGACTCGATTGCTTCGGTTATAATTAACAATGCTTAAAATGTCCGGCCCACGGTGGAAAAACCTAATTGTTTTAAGCAAATTGTGCGAATTGGTTACGAAATACGCTTGCCTTGGCAAAGAGACATAAATTGGCGACAGTGAGCCGCAAACAAATAAAAAAATCGTTTTAAATCCGCGCAATATTTCATTCCGCGCCCGAAAATAATAAACTAAACGGTCGGCGGCGGCGGTGGCGGCGGCGCGTTATTGGCGTTTCTTAATGTAGCACGGCGCAGTACATTAAAATAAAATGAAGTTTTTATTAAGGAAGGTAGCGTTTTCTTTTTCGTTTTCTTGTTTGTGCGACGTCGGCGGCGTTTCCATATTCGCGAGTTAATGGGTGGCACCAATTTGGCGGCGGTCCAATGCCGCCGCGGCTCTCAATGGGAGACAGAAGGGAAGCGGAACATGTTCGCGCGCCGCCGAAAAAATAATGCTGAAATAAAATCGCTCTAGGTATGACGGGCGGCAGCGCGCCGAAGAAAACAATGAGACAATAGCGGCAGAGACAAAAGTTTAGAGCGCACAATGGGATAGGAAATTGCGGGCGGGCGGGCGGCACAATGCCGCCGCCGCCGCCACCGCGCTCGCAAAAATCGCTACCTTTTTTCTTGCGTCCGAAAAATTAGAGCAAACTTTTCAAAATTAAAGCCAACTTCCGAAAATAGACGGCGAATAGTCAGAAAAATGTATGCGGCACGCTCAATGACAAATATAAGTTATTTTTGAAAGGTAATATTCATGCATGTGAACGTTTTATTTCGCGCAAAGTCAATATTTACCTAATGCATGCTATTTAATACTCTCCCAAACGAAGAAAAAATGCACGTATTCACGCTGTAATGAATGTTTCAAGTGAATTATTTGCACGTCAAAGCGAAAACTCAAATGTTTGTCATTCGGCTATTAATTAAATGTTAACGTTAATGAAACAATGCGACCCGGAAAAAAATTCACTAAAGTGATGTTTTTTTTTTATTTCTTTCGAGTTCTTATTGACCAATAAAGCAAATTACCACCGGCACGCGTCCGATGGTTGATGCTCACCGATAGTTGATAGTTAATGACGCGCGCTAATTAATTGACTCTAACTTGGGGGAAATATCAGTGCACATCGGGCGGTTTTATAGTGCGTTGTTAAATAGCGAAACGCATCGCGCATCAATTTCAATCCAATCGTCATCAAAGCGGCATTAAATCCAAACTCTGCTCGGCAAATTTTAATGCCGCATCTTGTTTGTGCCCACAATGTAAACAGCATTCATTCCGGAGGAAATTTTACTGTTTCTAACCTCATATAGAGCTATCAAATTATAACAAACAACAAAGTTGAATTTTACGCGTATGTGGCGCACATTTTCAAGTATTCATCGACGCAATAAATTTGATATTTTCGAATTATTTTAAGCGCGCAGAGAACATTAAATCACATCTCAGTTAGGGGTGCGAGACGTGCAGCATGCAGTGCAGTGCTTTCATTGTGTTGATTATGAATATGAATGAAGGCGCTCTCTTTGAGCCCAGCGCAAGTCGGAAGTATGCCGCGGCGGCAGAATCCAGCTTCGTATTTTAAATGTGCTGCTGGTGTTTTATGCGGCGTTGGAAATTAGTCGCAAACTTCGCACTTAACAGCGCTGATGGAGTGATTGCCGGCGTAAAGTAGTGTGTATCGAGTGGAGTGCCGTAAATTGTTTGTGCTAAACGCGTTAATTGCGCTATTTTGTGACTTATGAATGTTGCCATTTAGAAATATCAATTGAAGTGTTTCTTTTGCTTTTCTATATATATAAAAATGAATTGCTGTTCGTTGGTCTCGCTAAAACTCGAGAATGGCTGAACGGATTGCTCTTATCTTGGTCTTGAATTATTCGTGGAGGTCTAGGGAAGGTTTAAAAGGTGAGAAAAATTCGAATAATTGCCGGGAAAATCCTCAAAACAGCTCTTTTCTATAGAATAAAATTTGACATTGAGATTCAATCATAGTTATAGTTAAATAGTTGAATTCGAGATGGCGCGCTGAAGTGCATTATTGACAAAACTTTATATGCATAATTTCTTTAAATTAAAATTGCTAATCTTATTGATACAATTGACTCTTACTAGGAGTATGTTTAGAACAAGAGAGTAAAAACGAATGACATTTTTATTAAACACTGCCGGAACGAAGTCGCGGGCAACAGCTAGTATTTAATAAAGAATTAAATTCCATTTGTTATTTCTCTTATTTTTGATGTTTAAAATATGATTTTTGTGCGCCACATGTAAAATGCAACATTTTTCGACGGGGAACACAAAATTTTGGCATAAAATGAATGTTTACATTGTTGCCACTGCATACGATTACAATTAAACCATAAACTGTGCGTTTTTCAAACATGATGCACACATGCGACTGGTTGCATCTTGTTATTCGCATAATTTCATCCGAACCCACTTTGTACTTTTCAATAAATCACGAATCAATAACATTGTTTCTCCTCATGAGCGAGCCGTGCAATTAATTAACAAACCAAGCACCAGGCGCGCGCGCGGAGCAAACATTCGGCGCGCAACACATGCGGCGGCCATTAGAAATTAATTGGAATTAAAACATCGATGAATGTCAATCAGCATCGCGCGCACATAATTAAACCACAGTTAAACAGCGCAATGCGTAATTAATCACATGGCGCGAACGCGCGATTTTCGCCGATTTTCGCGGAGAGAGTTTGAAACGTTTTTGTTTTTACTTGATTGCAGATACCTAATTGACAATTGATTGTTGCTGGTGGTGATAGGACGCCACAATGACGTCGCAATTGGTGATTGTGCTCGTTCTGGTGCTGATGACGTACTCAGCGCATGGATTTTCTAGTAAGTATAACAACTGCAACAATAAAAACTCCGCTATGCATCATTGTGTTAATCATGCCGGTGATATGCAACAGTTCTCTCTTAGGTCATGCGATATGATGACGCTCGCTGATGATATTGGCGTGTTCGTGTAATGATAGCCGTGTTTTTTCTTCATTACGCGCGAAAAATATGCGCTTGCAATCTGTAGGTACATCACACGAACATTTCCCGATGTTATGCTCGATGTTTTTGGCGCGCGCGCAATTTTTCCCTCGTTTTTGCATTTTGCGCACTGTTTGGCGTGTACAATTTTTTAATTACACGCGTCGCATACGTTTATTTATATTTCAAAGTACAATTCGAACCGGGGGCCTCACCCCGCATGCGAGAACATACAATTTGTTCAAACAAGCACATCGGAACTACTCAACTACCTTAATGTGCAAAGAAAACAAACAAAACACATGGCGACACTAATAAAAGCAGTCGAAGTGTGTCTACGCGTGGATTTTTTATTTCTCTCCGTGCGGGGTTGTTTTGTATTGATTCGGTTGACTGCTTCATCACATGGTATGCAAATATTTGCGCACACAAAAGGCCGTGTGTTTTAATAGAGATGCACTTTCGGAATATTGTAACATTCGTCGTAATTTCAATTTGAAATGCTCAATTTATTTCAATGCACGATTGCGTTTTGCGCTGGGGGTGGCGGTGGGGTGCGCTCATGTGGCTGGCCGCGGACACCTTTCAGGGTGTGATTCGATGCGGTTCAATCTGCGCGTGTATACAAAACGGCAAATTTCGTTTGCGTTCGCATAATAAAAAGACTCGGACTGCATCACAGCACCAGCACCAGTCGATAATTAGTGAAATCCATATTTTTGTGTGTGTGGGCGAAAAAAAGCGCACTTTGGAATAAAATTCGGTTTAGCCATTGCCATGCGATTGGAATTTAATCAATCGTGCTATTCAATTTGATTGTGGTGTGGTGTTTTTCACGTTTTTAACTAACAGTAAATGCGGTGTTATTGAACACACATACTTTTAATTAAAGGATCAACACACACGGACTTAGTTGAACATTTTTATTAATTGTCGTGCTATTATCGCGTGGCATTTTGCAAATCCGTTTAATTTTAATTTCTCATTTAATTTAATGTATTATTATGCAATAATGGGGCAATTTCATTGTGTACTTTTTGCTTCTTTCAGTTAATCGAGACTGGATAATTATAACTTTCAATAATATGTTGGTAAAACATATTATTTAAAAAAAACTGCAATTTTTTGGATTAATAAAATATTAGACATTCTTTTAGAATGTCCTTCATTTGACCTTGAAAAGTCGGCGTGTTATGTTTCCTGTTTTATCGACAAATATTTTTGTTGTGTTGAACATCATGCAATTTCTCAATTATAATTGATGTTACTCATCCTCACATTACACCTGTAAATAATTAGTTGTTATTTTGACCAGAATATGGCAGAACCTGTGCGGATATTGGATGTCCCCCATCAGAAACCTGTGTCATGGCAGAAGATCCCTGCTCGTATGGCAGAAGAGACGAATGTGGAATGTAAGAAATCCCAAACAATTTATAACAAACCTTTTAATTCCACTTATTCCTTTTCTTAGGTATCCAACTTGCCAACGCCGAGCAAACGTAGCTAAAACCTGCGATACCTTCGTCTGTCCTCCAACCATGTATTGTCGACTTGATGGTGACACCCCCAAGTGCATACCTGATAATGGTCCCCTTGGTGGACGAAATGGCAATCCCAACGCCAATGTCGACCCACATAATGTCCACAATAACAACAACAACAATGATGACCACCATCCCAGCGCACCTCTATACCCTCAGATTCCTCCACGTGGTCAGACCACTACCCGTGCTCCTATCTACCGCCCGAATGGTAATGGCGGTGGTGGGTACCAAGGAGGTTCCATTGGTTCCGGGTATCCAGGTCAAGCCGGAAATGGCGGTGGTGGATACGGGGGTGGGTCCATTGGCGGTGGATACCCAGGTGGATACTCTGGATATCCTGGTACCAACAACAATCAAAATCGCTATCCAGGTTATCCAGGCTACAGCAACTCTGGGTACCCCAGCAGCGGCCACAATGGATACTCCAACACTAACTATCCTTACAACAACAATCCTTACTACACACCCAACAACAACCAACAGCGGTATGGTCACAGTGGGGCTACCACCTCCAATCCACTGTATGACACCCTGAAGAGTCTAGGTAAAAAATTGCTCAAGGATGCTATAGGGAATATTAAATTTTAAGAAAATAACAGGGTACCCATTGAAGGTACCCTAGGGTACCACCTTCTAAATACTCATATTTTTCATACCAAATTAGAATTAAGACGTGGAGAAGCAAAAATTGATTTTGATCAAACTTTAAACATTTGTAAACTTGAAGGTACCTCATAATGACGCTATTTTAATTAATTCTCGAACAAAATGTATACGTAATGTGTAATTTGTGTTCCAGGCATTTTCTGCTTCCTGTTGCATTCGTTAGTAGCCCGCATGCGACAAGTTTGAACCAGTATTTCACCACTTTTACAACACTTAAAATTACTATTTAAAAAGTACCTCAGCTGATGCGCAAGAGATAATTATACTGTAAAAAAACATCACAAAAACCAATGATGCGATGTGTGAACGAAGGTATTTTTGATACTTAATGGTTGTTATTCTATTGTTACCAAAATGAAAAGGAAAATATGCCATAATTTGAATCGCAAGCGCGATTTTCACGTCCAATGGTGTTAAATGTGTCCTTAAGACCGTCAATTTTTAAGTCGTACTAACACGATTAACCGTCTTTTAGATTTGTGTCCAATGTTGTCATTTTTATCAATAGCCAACGGGTATTTATTTAATTTTTACATCCACGAAAATTTAGCCAAGTGGATTTGTTCAGATTGTTGAATTTTGTACATACATAAATATACTTTAACCAAATTAAACTAAACTAAGGAGATAAATATGACTTGTTATACTTTAAGAATGAAATAAATAATTAACTAAAGTCATTTTTGAGGTAAAAAAAATGTTAATTAAGTGTAAGTATACAAGTTGCTTTGATTTTTTTCATTGTTTATTTTGCTTTGTTTTTATGATTAACTTTTTGTTGGTTTTTGGTTTTTCTTTTATTTCTGGTTGATGGTGATTTGCTGGTTCTTACTTTATGTGTGCTTGTAAAATTTATCAGTTTGCACTTGTAGCCGAAAATATCTAACACAGCTTTATTTTAAATTTTAAGTGTGTCGACGTCAAAAATAATAAAAAACCGAAACAATTCTTGCCCAAACACACATTGATTACTTTTCCTTTCTATGCGTTTGTGAATTTTATTTGCAAAACGCAAGCGCAGCTCCATGTCCACAACGCCGAAACACTATTTGTC
The DNA here is from genome assembly GCF_025399875.1 of Dalotia coriaria. Classification (NCBI taxonomy): domain Eukaryota; kingdom Metazoa; phylum Arthropoda; class Insecta; order Coleoptera; family Staphylinidae; genus Dalotia; species Dalotia coriaria. The sequence goes on along the minus strand of NW_027045443.1, from coordinate 3,967,016 downwards.
ATCCGGGCAAGCGGCGGCGGCGACCGCGGCCCGCTGCAATGTTGATTAGATAGATCGACAGATAGATAGGGTGTTGGGGGCGCGCATAGATGGATGCCGCGTACACATGTAATATATGGTGCGGTGCCGCCGAAAAGCCGCCGCCGCCGCCGCTGCGAATGGAAATGCGCGCGCGGTAGGTACGTGCATATCCCGCGACCTCACTTTTATTAGACGCTTTACGATCGTTTTATATCCGAGGACGGCAGATCGCCAATAAAATCCAAAACTCTATTAGCCAGTTAATCAATTATTACTTGTAGCGGCCGCCTCCGTCGCTGCCACGCTCGCGAGTGATTCAATTACGCATTACTTAGTTGTGAATTATGATTCGCAATTATGCCCCCGGGGGTTCAAACTCGTAATTGGTAATTTTGACGCGCGATTTTCTACTCTTTTTGTGGATTTTTGAGTGGAGTAATACTTGAGATTACTAAATTGAAAATTACAAGCTGATAACTTGAATGAATAATGAAATTTTTCGTTTTTTTGTTCGGGGGTAAGTGTTTGGCATTCTTGACCAACGCTATAATTTTGCGCATTTTCGCGCGGGTTTGATTAAAACCGAAGCACTCAGTCGCAGCAACATTTTCGCCCTCTCGATAGACTTGTAAAAAAAGCGCTCGCAAGGCAGACGCGGCTCGCCGGGGATTTTTACAGCCGTCGCAAGAGGAAGAACCTCATTGTCTTCCCGCCGACAATGTGACAGTGTCTGCAGCACTTCAGGACCGTCCCCGATGCTCCTAAAACAAACGCATCGCACGCCGGAGCGCCGCGCAGCGCCGAATTCTTATCTATAGTTAAGATTTCGCATTTATGGCGCTTTCTTGTCACGAAGGTTTACGCCGCTTTTTACGACGTCACAACTCGCACAATTCGTTACGTTGCGCCCAGATCGCCGAATCACCCGAACCAGCGTCCTTTCTTTTTTCCCCTTCGCTTCGGACGCGTGTTGTGTTTCATTTATTTTCGCTCGCGCACGCGAATATTAATATTTTACAAAAGGCGGGTTAATTAAGATCGCGCGCTTGTGACAAATGGGATTTGCAGAGTGGCTGGGATGAGCGCCCGGGATGAAAAATGCGATATCGAATGGCAGTTTTATTATCGAACGGAAGACGGCGGAATAGTCTCGTCTCGTTGCGTGCCGAGGGTGGGAAAATAAAAGCATTAAAATGTGCGCGATTGCGACGCGCCGGAAACGCTTCGCTCGCGCTTTCGTGCCGCCGGTGACACTTGAGTGATCAATTCCTTATTTCAAACGCGCGAGATTTATTTTACTTTTCCTTCGATTCCCGCGATTCCTGGGGCTCATATTCTCCGCGCGCTTTATGACGCTGCTCGGGATTTATAGTTTATTTATTGTCGCGCATGTAACGCGCCGCCAAAAAATCCGCCAGCGCGACTTGAGGGGGTGGATAATTTTCGAAAACGCGTCGTGAATCAATCTTGTCGTAAAATAATAAAACAGCTGACACACGTGCGACTGTCCCACCGGCTATAATTGAAGGCATCAATGTCGTCGACCAGCCGACTATAAAACACACCCCTATTTTGCTCGCAGCGTTCATGAACGGCAAAGAAAGAAAAAAATAAGAAGAAGAAAATGCACAACAAAGCACATTGACGCAGGAAGAAAACAGATAAATAATTCATAGTTGTTTTGAATCGGGCGCTGGCGGCGAACTTTGAAACTTTGTGATTTCGTAGCGGCGCGAAACTGACACCCTCGAAGATATCACCCCACAGCGTCGGATGATAATTAAAATTCACTACAACTTTTACACGGGCGAATGCGCAAAAAGCAATGAAACTTTTCGGCCGGCCGCCGCGGCGCGCAAGAAAGCACATTACGCAAAGAAAGCGTAAGAACAATAAGCAACTTAGCGAAGTTGCACCTTTTCCGGGCGCGCTCGCCCTTCGCTTGATGGCAATTAGCATGGAAAGTGGTTAGTTTGTGCGAAATTGAAAATTACAGCCAGTTAACGACCGCTATCCGCCATGCGCTTCCGCCGCCATTCTTGACTAGTGACCCTTTACTTCCGCAACACTCTAACCTATAAAATTTGAAATTTTGCGTTTTTTAATTCCAATTCAATTAGAGTGAGCGTTCGTGTTTTGTTTTGATGTCGCGATGTCCGTACGTAGAGTGTTTTTTCTTCGGCGAGAATGAATGTTGTAAAGTTAAGGGTTGGACATCAATTGGCCGAACAAAACGGCACGCCGTAAAAGTGTCACCGAGCGTGTATGCCGCGCGCGCGAACCTACCACGCACATGTTCGACGTTTCCTTTCGGTTTTCGGCCGTTTGCTGCCCGGAGGCGGCGGCGTTGTTATGTATGATTTACGCTATACCGGAAGCTGGCATTCTGCTGACGACATAAAATACTCAATAAACCCGTTCGTCGGCACATAACTATAAAACTATCAAAGAGGGTACGGGCGTGTTTGGTGATTTGGGGGCACTCGTATTTCCACCCGAAATTATAACGCGTAACACATGGGCGGCTAACTTTGCGGACTATCATAAACTACGCCTGTCTGTTAATCAAACTTACAGCGCTTTTCTAACCGTTTTTTATCAACTTTAACAATTTAAACAATGTTGAATTCTTACCATTTAAACCACTCCGCACCGGCATTGAACACGATATGCGTTAGTTTTTCAAAAGTTACGCGTGCCGGTCACTGACCTGTGTTGCTGACGGTGGTACACGATAGGCAACCCAACATACACCGTAAAGAAATAATGATCAAATAGGTAAATTATTTGTTTGACAGATAATTGTTTTCAGTTTTTACTACCTTCTACAAGCATCACGTCTTGTGCGAACTATATTTTCTAAATTTTATCGTTTTTTACACATAAAACGAAATCAGCGAGTCACAGTTTTTGAATCCAGTGCATTGACGCAACATTACGCTACGGAGTGGATTTCTGCGCAAAGATGGAGGGTAATTTCCGCTTGTTACTTGCTGCGTGTTCTCCGGCAGAGCAAGACGCGTTGCTTGTGTTTTCATATTTTCAGACGATTCTGTTCTGAATATGACGCTCGCCGAAAACGGCACGACCGCTGTGAAGCCTCCGAGCTTCACCGCACCGATCATCCAAGACAATCCGATGGGATGGGGCCCATGCGAGATGCCCGACCAGTTTCGTGACATGCCGTACCAGCCATTCAGCAAGGGCGATCGCCTAGGCAAAATCAGCGACTGGACCGGCGCCGCCTTCCAGGATAAGAAGTATGCTAGTAAGTATTTACTTCTACTACTCTTTCAACACATATATTAACTGATTACTTGTGCATAACCAGGTAAATATGCATCGCAATTCGGCTCCGGCAGCCACTATGCATATTACCATGATGAAGATGAAAGTACCTTCCATCTGGTGGACACGACCCGCGTGCAGAAGCCGCCGTACCAACGCGGACGTTTCCGCCAGAACCAGAAGAACATGCGTGGCCGTGGCGGTCGTGGTGGTAGCAACTCCAGCCACGTCATGCAACAGCTGGGCAAGGGCGTGAAGAATCGCGACAAAGATCGCAAAGGGATGAATAAGAAGTGGGGCCAGGGTCGACCGCAGATTAAGATCCGCGATGCCTCCGTGACGGTGAAACCCGATTGGGTTACCATCGAGGAAATGGACTTTCCGCGGCTCGGCAAGTTGTCGCTGCCTAACATCAAGGATGGCGAGGATATTGTCAATTGTGGTGAACTTGAGTATTATGACAAGACGTACGATCGCGTCAACGTCAAGAATGAGAAATCATTGCAGAGTGTAAACAGGATTTTCCATACAGTAAGTTTAGATCTGCTTGTGTGCTTAATGCAAAGATATGTAAGCAAAGATTTCATTAATTGTTTGTATTTTAAACTTAGGTTACTACTACTGATGATCCTATCATCCGTAAACTGTCGAAAAGTGAAGGCAATGTTTACGCAACGGACGCTATTCTGGCAACAATTATGTGTTGCACGCGTTCCAACTACTCTTGGGATATTGTCATTGAAAAGATTGGTATGTTGTCGTTTTTATTAACATTTTTAACCTTTTTGGGACTCCATTGAACTGATTTTGTTTGTAATATAAGAAAATAAGTCATATAAAAGTCAATAAGTGAATGTTTTTTAGTCAAATCGTCAAAATATTGTCAATGCATGCATAAAAACTACTTTCACATCTCTATTTGAGTCCCATTTATTCATTTTAATGTTAAAATACTTGTTTTTTTTTATGATTTTAACTGGAATTTGTGTAACCAGGTGATAAACTGTTCTTGGATAAACGTGACAACACCGAGTTTGATCTTCTGACCGTGAACGAGACATCCGTGGAGCCCCCGCAAGACGACGGCAACTCTCTGAACTCCCCACGCAACTTGGCCCTGGAAGCCACTTTTATCAACCATAACTTCTCTCAACAGGTACTCCGCAGTGGCGAGAAGGAGCCGCGCTACAAGTTCGACCAACCGAACCCCTTCAAGACCGAAGACGAAGAAGGTGAAGTCGCCAGCGTGGCGTATCGCTACCGCAAGTGGGATCTTGGCAACGGCATCGTCCTCGTAGCTCGCTGTGAGCACGACGCCGTCGTGCAATCCCCCAACGGTGAGCTGCAGTATCTCACCATCAAGGCGCTCAACGAATGGGACTCGAAGCTGGCGAACGGCGTCGAGTGGCGTCAGAAGCTCGACTCGCAGCGTGGTGCTGTGCTTGCAAACGAACTGCGCAACAACGCGTGCAAGTTGGCCAAGTGGACCATTCAGGCACTGCTTGCCGGCAGCGACCAGATCAAGTTCGGATATGTATCGCGATCGCACGTGCGCGACAACAGCAAGCATGTCATTTTAGGCACGCAGCAGTACAAGCCGCATGAATTCGCGACGCAGATCACGCTGAATATGGACAATGCCTGGGGTATCCTGCGTTGTATTGTTGATATTGTCATGAAGCAAAAGGACGGGAAATACTTGATCATGAAGGATCCCAACAAGCCGATGATTCGCTTGTACGACATTCCGGATAATACTTTCGAGTCGGACGGAGAGACGGAATCCGAGGACGAGGTGGGCGATGCGTCCGCCTTCCAGACGCTTTATCCCTATAACAATACGGTTAAGCGCTAAACGCCACACTGTCGCTACATTGATTCGTTTTTTTATTGTAGGTCTATTATATCTACTACTCGAGTGAAGAAGATTAATCAATAAATCGAGAAATGGATCCGGCTGCGTATTAGGCATCCTGTTCTCCTACCTGTTGTTCCCTGTTGGTGCAAACACACCGGAAGTTTGCGTGTTTTACATATACTTGTCGATATATTTATCAATATATATTTTATTCTAGTGATTCACTCAACACGCGCGAAATATTTACAAAAACAAGCAATATTTTTGTTTTGTTTTATATTTAAAGTTATAATACAATAGCATCTCAAAGCACATCGTCCGCAACATCATTATTCTCAAAGGAATCAACAAAATATATAATAAATTCGCGTTAATTGTAAATAGTACATAACATTAAAAAATAACTTGTAATACTTTAGAAACCGACGTGATTGTAGACAATCACTGCTGGTCGATGATCTGGACGAGCTTGCTGCGCGCGTGGAACTCAAGAATAGTCAGCTCTAGTTTACGAATGACCATTTCAACGTCTTCGTCGGTGATCTCCCAGTACATGACGAAACGGCAGCAGCCCGCGTCACGACTTGCTGCTTTGATGCTCACGCGATACGTGTCTGTTTCCTTGACGTCCGCGAGACGCTGGAGGAACTCTTGCGCGTTGACGCGTCTTTCATCGACGTGCACCATCAGAATATTGGTCTGTACTGACTTGAGGTCGACTCGCACCAAGTCCGAATTCATATTATTAATAGCTGTGAACATAAGTTATGGTTTTCATTGAAAATTTTAGGTTTTTTATATGTTTACCTTTGGCAATGCGCATAGTTTTATCGTGGTCAAGCTGAAGACGTTCCAAATTCTGAATTGCAACAATCCCAGCAGCTGCCAGGAAGCCACACTGACGCATTCCACCCCCAAGTGCTTTGCGATAACGCCGCGCGCTGAAACATGCAATAATTTGTTAATAATTATAATTAATGTGTTGATATGCATTGACCCGTGCTTATCACACGGTCAAAATGTCAAATCGCTGATGATAAAAGATGCCGATCTGTTGTATTGTTATCAGTCACATTACTCAATTGGCAACTAACCGAAATTCACATCTAATCTAATCTAATGTGCTACTTTTTATTATTAATTATTAATATATACTCACAGCGTGCAGAATTGTTGACTGCCAGCGAGGACTGACCCCACGGGGGCGGCAAGACCCTTGCTCAAACAAAAGCACACAGAATCAACATCACGGCAGATACGTGCCGGTGGCGTCTTGCTGGCGACGGCGGCGTTCATCAATCGTGCGCCGTCCATGTGCACAGGCAGGTTGTGACGCTTGGCGATCGTCGCCAGTTCGTCGATCCATTCCAAGGGCAGTACCTACAATCACCAGAGACACGGTTGATTAGAGGATGTGCTCTATTACCGCGGTCCGCCACCGTCAAAAGCCAATGAATCAATGTTGATTGTTATTACCCGCCCGCCGCACATGTTGTGCGTGTTTTCGATGATGATGAGCGACGTAATCGGCTCATGGATGTCGCCGATCGACCGAATACGCTCCTGCATCTCTTTTAGATCGAAGGTGCCATCATCCAGGTTTGTCAGGCAGTTTTGTGAGACTCCTGCGATGAATGACGGGCCTCCTATAGCGACAAACACCATGTTTGTTGTGAATAGTTTTGTGATTTGTTTATTGTCAATATTTATGCGTACCTTGCTCAAATCGGAATGTGTGGCCGCGATTTCCGCAAATTATTTCACTGCCACGCTTCTGGCAGTGCACCATAACTGGAAAAATTAAGTTTTTAGAAAACCAGTCAATATTTGTTGACATAACATGATTCTTAACGAAAAACTCATATTTTTCTGTTTATTTTAGATGAAAATACTAATCATAAATTGATTTGGTGCCAAAATACGAGCGTCGACATCAGGTGATAGATCGCAGCATCATTTGCAGTGTAATATGCACACATTTTGGTAACTCTTCAAGGATGTTCGGGTCGCGCCAGCTGCAAACACGCGCAAACTTGAAACTTGCGTCCATGTATTATGAAATTGGTGAAAAACGAATCTTTTGTTGTGACATTTGAGCACATCGCGTGTTTCGGTTATTTTTGCTGATCCTCTACACTTTGACGTAGTTTTGATGCGTTTCGCGTGCGATTTATTGCGAAACTTTGCCAAAATTTTAATTATATACGTATATCACACGCGTGTTACTTAATTTCGCGCGTTAATTCGCTGCCAAAACGCTTTTAAAACTCATTAACGCATCGCATCTGGTTCATTGAACTGCGCGTTGATCTAGATTCAAAGGATTCAAAGAAGCGCAATATCTCTCCTTAACCGAGGCTGTCTGGGTCCATATAAAGAAAAGACTACTCACTGGCAAGCAGGTTGGCCATGGTACCCGATGGTACGAAGACGGCGTCCTCTTTGCCAACCAGCTCGGCGGAGCGGCGCTCCAACTCGTTGACGCTGGGATCTTCACCGTAGACGGAGTCGCCCACCTGTGCGGTGTACATGGAATCGCGCATTGCTTGTGTTGGCTTGGAGATGGTGTCACTTCGCAGGTCCACGAAGTGCACATCGTCGAAACCGTTGGTGTAACCGGTGATGAACTCGTACGGCATGTTTTTGAACGGTTTGGCTTGAAATTTGAAAAGTTTTTCTTGTGATTTTCGCGTAGTTTTCTAATCGCAGACTTGCAAACTATTGTAGTTTTTTAAAACTTCGCGTTTGCGAACTAGATTAGCGGCGAGACGCATCGCGATGGGCTTTTATACGCGACGTCGTCGGTCTATCCCCCTGTCCGCCAACCAATCGCAGTCGCGCGCGGCGCGTGGTGTGTTTTTTGGCTTGGTAATGATAATGCCGCATCGCGCGTAATTACACGCGTCGCGGCTCGCGTTTCACCGCGCCGCGCTTTGATTCGATTCAATTTCGCACCCGACAAACAAACAATCAACCAGAAGTCGCATGGTAATCAGAGTTCTTCTACATGCGTAACACACGCATTAAATAATCATGTCAAGTTTAGTAGTTACAAATTTAGGACTGATATTTCTACGTCTTAGTTTTTATTAAGATATCGCGAAGGGAAAGAAGCGCAATTTTACTGGAGAGTGGAAAAAAGGCAAAAATTGAAGTTGCTTTCATTCAGCAGACGATTTTTAACTTACTAGAAGCTATTTTGTTGCTTTTAAATTCACTAATCATTAATATAGTTAATTATCTCCTTTTTATAACTTAAATAATTAATTTTAGTTCATTTGTTATACTTTAGTGGCATTTTTAAAGAGTTGAAACACCGCATATTGAAATTGATTAATTTGATTATTTTTTGCTTAAGAAATGCAAAAAAAATGCAATTTTCCGGGAAAAACTAACATTAACTATCGTAGATTTTATTGAAACTTCTACTCCTGGGTCAAATTTACTAGAAAATTTAATTACTTACCTTGCATTATTGAAGAATGTTAATAAAATGCAACACAATTAAAAAAAATATCTGAAGCAGATTGAATTACGATATTACTTGCAACTCACGTATAGAATACTGTGACTGACGACAAGCGCATACAAAATTCTTTTCAAACTTTTTCTGATAAGAGTAGGACAAATATTTGAGTGTAAATATTGACTGAGATCTTAACAGATTTTGCTACATAAGCTGAGTGAATTAGATTGCTTAAATCGCTGATTTGAGAAATTGCAATTTACTCACAGCATCTTTTGCTGATAACTCCGAAACTACTGATCAGAATTGATTCAAATTTTTTTAGGTTTATTTATTATCATAATACACAAGTTGAATAAGAAGAAATTTTAATTTTTTAACATTTTTGGGGAAAGTAAATTAAATTTTAATATAATTTAGGGTTTTTGAAGGATTTTTGGGAAAACTTAATCTTTTTTTAGGAAATATTTAAGTTACACTTGTAAATCAGTCGGAAATTTTTATTAAACCAATTTTTACATTCATTTTACTTGGGTTATTGTTAAAATCAAAGACTCATTTACTTAAATTTTCCAAAATATTTACAATTTGCTAAATATTACATTAATCGTAGTTTGATTATCGAATTTAATTGCAAAATATTGATGTCGGTTAAAAATATACATTTTTAAGAAAATTAAATCAAATTTTGTTATAATTTTGAGTTTTTAAAGTTTTTTTGGGACAAATAAATACATTTTTCAGTAAATGTACGAAAAAACAAATAATTTGCAACGAATTTTTGTTAAAATCAAGATCTACATTCGGAAAAATTCACTGAAAATGTAAAAAATACAGATTCTGATAAAAATTGCAGCAATTTCAGCCGAAAAAAGTTTTCATTCGGTTTTTTCTATTAATTTTATGAACAAAAACATATTTTTTTGTAAAAATTTAAAAATTTTAAAACATTTTCGACTCTTTTGATGTTTTGTTTACTGTATCAATTGTTTTTGTTTATGTCTTGCACACAATTGCCACCGTTTGAAGCCCCCAAACAAAATCGAAAGCGTTTACGCGCGATTTACTACACGAGTGCATAATTCCAGCGCTGATTAAATGAACAAAATCAGCCACATCCACCTTGCGTCATCTCGGCGTTTGCGCCACTGAAGTGACGTCGAACGTATCAATTACCGGGCTCCAGCGCGATGAGGCAATATCACGCTACAATTCGCCGATTACTAGCGGGCGTTTATCGCCCCCTGTCAAAACAATCATAACAATATCATCTATCATGCGGTGGCGGCTCGCTTTACCGCCTTAACATTGACCTCGCCGCTCAGGTTGTGTGATGAAGTGCAATGCATCCACACACACGAAGTACTTTTGACCCACACTTGTCATTGTTGTTTTTAATCAATTTTCGGATTAGATAGAACATGACGTGATGTTATATTTCGGTCATTTGTTAGCCGCAAGTAGCAACAACAACAAACTGATGAAATACAGTTATGAAACTGATCGATGCGCTTCAACGACTTGAAAATACGAAAAATTTCGAGATTTGTGAATATATTCCGTGGTGTATGTAATGCACAATGTTATGTTTATGTTTGATATAATTTATCACCTCCCCGGCAACAACGGCGAGCAAATATGACGACGCAATGCTAATATTCTAATGTTTTCTTGCGTGCAGTTTTTCGGCGCCCAAGGAAAACTGCGTTTTCCCGCAGTCTGCGTCTACGTCTACGACGCACCTCTTACTTTGGTTGGTAATTTAATTTCACATTTGAGTGCAGCGTGTGGCATGTCAGGCGCGCAAATATTTAATAAACCCTGAAGCACTGCGCTTGCAACCCGAGTTGCTTATTATTTGATCGCAAAAGTACAAACAGTCGACTTTATTGTAGGAAACAGAAAAAAACATGCATTTACTGTGTGCTTAGTTATTTAAAGCGCGTGCCGATGCATTGCTTGGATTAGTAATTTGTAAATTTGTAATCATACTGCTTTGGCTGTTATTATTTATGCTTGGCGAGCGTGCGTCAGGTAATTTTCTTCGTTTTCTTTGCGTTCGGGGCCATAATTAGTATTTATTATTCAGTCTGGACTAGTTTCACTGAAAATATCATCGTGGAATGAATGAAATAAATAATTAATTAGTGGAAATTTGAATTTTTTATGTGAAAACTTCTTTGGAATCGAATTCTTTAGAAATAATATAATATAATGAAATTGTAAATTAATTTGATTTAGGGTAAAACTTATTCGTTATTAAGACGCTGTGACTCATCAAATTTACGGCATAAGAGCAGGAAAGCTGAGTATACCCTTTCCCCTTCTTTTGCTTCTTGTTGCGACTAATCACATAGCAGCGACTTACCCCCACCACTTTTTGCGGGTCACCCGCAGGTATAAAAGGGCAGCGCGCAGTGACTACGGTGCTTTATTTTGTGTTTTTTTTCGTTTACAACCCAACTACGGTGCTCAGTCGTGCCAGAGTCCTCCAGCAGTCCAGTCGCAGGTCTCTTGGGTCTCCTCTCTTCTCTTAGGCTTATTCGTAATTCGGTCCTGGTGGTTTAAATAGATCAAGCGGTCAAATTTGAATTTTTTAGTATGCTGTGTGTATAAATACTAAAAAAATCTATTTATACAGATTTTCCATCTTGATGGTTCTTAAATATATGATTAATGTGTTTTACATTAAGTATATTTTGTAAATATTGACTTTTTGGTATGGATATTGAGAGAGTTGACTGTAGTATATTGATGAATTTTGATATTAAAAACGCGTCACACTTGCATAGAAAAACTGTTTTTTGCAGTTGCAGTCGAAAAACTTTCGCATTTTTGCAAAAACATACAAACAAACATAAAATTCAATAATTTACGTAATTTACGTATTATTGTTGCACAGATTGATGATTAATTTGTTTTATGTTTATTGCATTTTGTTTATAAATTTATTTCGTGTTTATATTGATTGATATTGCTGGAATTGACGTAAGTTGATGAATCTGCAATGTCAAAGTTGATATTTGTTTACTAAAAGAACACAATACATAGACAAATGTGATTGTCATCTTTGTTTTTAAACAACTGTGCTTATAACACAATTTTTTGTCGAAATTTTCTTCTTTTCCTTCTCCATCACGCAGAAATTCTTCTTGAATCATCTGCAACAAGATTTATTTCATGAAATTTGTAACATCATTGCATGCGGTTTTCTTCAAGTCGTTAAAACCACTCGGGAAACTTTTCAAGAACTCAAAAAGTACATATTTAGCCTAATTACTCATCTTGCCACACATGTTACTCATATATCACTCCGATTTTTGTTAATATTTACTCTTCGAAATGTAATTATTATGATTTAATATTTATGTGCACGTTTTCAAGTGCACCGAATGGAATAATTTGCGGGCAATCGCAACTTATGTTTAGAATTAAGTTGTTTGATACGTATGTTGTAGTTTTCTGCAGTTTTAGCAAAATAATAACAACACGTGTTGGTATTGAATGACAAAAACAAATCGATCAGCCAAAGTTAGCAATATTTCGGATAGGAATTGTTTTATGCACGATGTGTGATTGGTCAAGTCTTAATCGCCAATGTTATTGCTATTGGTGAAGTTCCAGTGTTTATTTCTTTTCCCTTTCCTTTTTAATATTTTGTATCCACACGTAACTCTTATATTTTTATGGGCAGTCAAACATCGTATTTTGTAATGGAAACATAACTAAAATACAAGTTTTAGGGTTATTTTTTAGACATTATTGAAAAGATAACTTACGTTATTGAAAATAATTCCTTCTTGTGCTTTATATTAGCTAATAACAATGATAATACGTATATTTTTACAATTGTATTGCGTTTTTAAAAATGTCTGTGCCATATTTTTAGTCGAATGTCGTGTACGTCGCGCCATCTACAAGCAATACTTTCAACAATTGCTTTTGTATGCAGCAAGCAGCTGTCACCAAATCAAATTTCTGTATTGCTACGACTTACAGCAAATCCTCCGCACGATTCTCTACTTCTTTACAAAGTTGTACGTGCACGACAGGCACATCGGGTGCTTTGTCCATGCAAGAGGTTTATTTAGGGCCGAGTCATCTAGAAAATCATCACATCGTGTTATCAAATACACCCTGTCGAAACGAATCTCTGGTTTTAATCAGCTGTAAGCTGAAGATCTGTCTCGACAAGTTTACCAACCTCGTGTGCGATTGTAAACAATTGTAAACACATTCTACATTTAAAGAAAATGTTCTAAGAGGACAAAATCATCACAAATATTAACAATGACACCAAACAGGTACTGTATCATAAATTTATTCATTCTGTAAATGAAATTACAATGAATTTTCATAGAAAACGCGGCCGTCACAGCCTAGAAGATGAGACTGAATTCATGCCATTGTCAAAACGAATCAACAACCTTCACATCAACTCAAATCTGCTCTTGGAGCATCAAAAAACCGCACCGGAGTCCTGGGGATTAGGTGTGAATTGTCCGGACTCACCACCACTGTCTGTTCATAGTGTTGAGTGGAATCAGCTGAGCGCAGCTCCCTACAATCCTGAACTGAATGAGAGTCAGAATCCATATTATTATAATAATAACAAGTTGCTCTATGAGATGTATGTTGCAAGGCAGGAGCGCAGCAACCAATAACAGTTGCCTGGACTCTAGTGAATATTTATCGAGTTTATTTTGCAAGTGAATTTTATAATCATTGATTTTACAGTTGGGTTTTAAGTAATAATGAACAATCACAAGAGGAACTTATTTAACTTTTGAACTTGGTGTGTAAAATGATGTACCTGATGATCTACCAAGATTATTTGATGTATGTATGCATATTTAGAAATATTTTCGCTAACTGAGTGCTAATTGACTTGGTATGACACCACAACTATATGCATGACAAATAAAAGTGTGATTTTAAAATGAGTCAGTGCCTGTTTATAAAACAAAAGATAGGCAAGAATTGTTTGCGATAAACAGTTGTGGGAAGCGTGATTGAGCGCGTGTTATCGCGTATTGGTAAAGTTATCTCGTGGAAAATGACAGAAGTCGGTTTCGTGATGGAAAACCGAGTCGAGTTTCGAATTTCGCGCGCTCGCTGGATAACCAACTGCGATGCGCGGCACGAAAGTCCCTAGCGCGCGGACCTTGGGCAACGAATACCATCCAGGCATTCGCTGGCGTTGTGCGCGTCCCAAGCAATTGTGCGTCCGCCAGCGACATTATCGTTCACAACAGTGAGGCGTGTGCAGCAGTGTCGTGACCCACACGGAGCAGCGTCCGCCGCCGCCGCCGCAGCAGGTGAGTGTGGCAAAGAAACGCGCGCGTGCCGCAGGTGATAAGGGCCGCGGCGCGGCGCGTCCGATCCAGACGGTTTTCTCGTATCTTTTCGCGGCTCGCGGGTGTTTTGGGGTAGGGAGCTTCGTCGCTCTGGTGCCGACGAAATTGTGGAAGGGGTGTTCGTCGCGCGTACGCTGGTAGGATATATTCATCCCCACAATCTTCCTAAAAACCACCACCACGACCACCGCTTCCCTTCCACCACGTACCGGGCACGACGTCACCGTCGGTGGCGGTGCGCGTCGCGCCCACGGCCGTCCACTAGGTAGAGAGCGATGCGCGCTCTCGTTTCGCCCCAAGGTCGGGCGTGCGGGACGTGAGCGCGAGCAACTCCTCGCGAAACGCCCGCGGCCGCCGCCTGCACAATGGCGCCGCGGTCTGTTTTAACCGCACGGCTTTATTTAATCGCCGTCGCCAACTCATGCATGCATCCGCGCTACCGCTACCGATCTAGTGCATTCGTCCGTTGTTCCATCTTCGCTGATTGCTTGCCACATCATCAGCTACATCATGGCACGCCGCCTGCTGGCACAACGCGAACAACGATTCCGACAAAAAAAAAAACGCATTATTACTTGCGCATACATTGCATACAACGCCGTACGTTATTACGCATTATATTCCCATCCCATCCGTCGCTCCGTCGGCATCAATGGAGAACGAACGCGCCGAGCGAACATTACCTGTGTGCGTTGAAAGCGATTAATCAGGGCCGCATTTCAACTCGGCAATTATTCCACCATATCGACACGACATATATTTACGCGCGATATGAAATTCTAATTTCATGGGAAATAGCTTATCAATTGTGCGGTTCAACAATGGAATACCACTGTGTACTTCCAACCAGTATACAAACGGCGATAAAACGTTGATAACCGCTGCGGGGGCCGTGATCAGCTTACAAATTTTCAAATTGCGCGCATTATAATTCCCAGAAGGATCTAGTAGAACCATCTCTGATACGTCGCGCGGTTAAATGCGTCGGTATCCCCGCTTGAATGGTCGTGACAGAGGGACAGCTGCGTTTCGGTGCGCGCCGCGTGTTTCCAAGCCTCTCGTTATTGCGCTGCTGGTGACTGCTTGGTGGGTACGGGCACGATGAACCGCCGTGCGCCGGGTACGCAAGAGTTTATTCACCCTTCCTCCACGCTCGCGCGCTCTTGCAACTCTTGCACGCGTCGAGCAGCGACTAGAAACACGCTAGAAGAGATGCGGACGGAGTACCCATGGTATATAAACATTTCGAGCGACAATTGTGATTGAGGCCGGTAGGGTTTTTTCGAGTCGTTTGATTTGTCGGTTTATTGCCCCCGTGGTATTGTTTCTCTTTCTGTTTTGTTTCGGGCACACAGCGACCGACAAAATGGTGTGCGCTGGCCGCGGCAGTCGATCATAACGGTAATTGGGTAATGCCGTCCGTGAACAAAGAACCTGTTTGTGGTTCTCTTCCCTGCATAACAATCTAACTGTATACGGTTGCGCACCATGAGCTGCAAATTCAAAATTCAACAAGTGCGCCGCTGAAACGACGCCGAAAACTTTCG
The DNA here is from genome assembly GCF_025399875.1 of Dalotia coriaria. Classification (NCBI taxonomy): domain Eukaryota; kingdom Metazoa; phylum Arthropoda; class Insecta; order Coleoptera; family Staphylinidae; genus Dalotia; species Dalotia coriaria. Next base: position 3,951,479 of record NW_027045443.1, on the reverse strand, counting down.
TTTTCCGATCTTTGTATGCACGTACATCTGCTTGGTTCAATTCCCGGCGAGTGCATGCATGTGCGGTGAACGTACGCGGCCTGTATCCTCGAGGTTGCTAACGCGCTAGATGTAAAAATGATTCGTTCGAGCGAGGTGAAAGTAGGTTAAAGTAGGTAAATGGGTCCTTCTACTCGCGTGGATTTCTCTTCAAATCGCGCTGCCAGCGCCTGCGTCCACCGGTACAGTTAGATTTCTCTTCGCGCGGCGCTTTGTGCACCTCTCGCTTCCGCTGGCGGTATGCGTTCTTCGGTGGAAGCGAGCAGGTAGATGGCCGCAACGGTCGGCTGGTTTGGAGGTCACGTGGTGTGCGGCGTACCATCAGGGGCCCCACTTTCCAATCGCTACCTACCTTCTTGCGCCACACTACCTCGCTCAATACCACTCCGTGGCATGTACGCTCGCGACGCGCGTTCTTCCACTCTTCACGCGCTTTTCATCCCCTCTGCGTGATTTTCGGGGGTATCCCCAAGGACGCGAGTGTCAAAAAAGGTGGCCGTGTGCCGTTCGCGCCCTCGGCGCCGCCATCAGCTGTGATTCGTTAGTGATTTTAATGCATAACCAGGTACTACATACGTACTGCATTCTGGATTATTTATTGCATTTAATTTACGCCATGTGTTCTCCTTGCGGCTGAAATGTTAATTTATTGTGCGTGATTGCAGATAAGCGAAACCGATATGAATTTCACGCCGTTTGGGGTGGGTGTGCCGATCTCGGCGGTGCCGGTGGCGACGCAATTCTCCGGCAAGCTGACGCAGAACGTCACCACCGCCAATGGACAAGTGGTTGGTGTGCTACAAGGCGGCGAGAATGGCGTCCACTATATTCGACCGCTGGATGCGGCGTCGTTCGCGCCGGCTCAGCAACAGCAGCAGCCGACGCAAACCGTCATCACGCTACCCATTACAATGCCGGGCGCCAAGCCCGGCGATCCACAGCAGACCGTGCAGATCCAGGTGGTTAATCCGGTGCCGCCGATAACGACGATGACGGCGCCGGTCACCAGCTCATCATCGCCCAAGTACCAAATATCGCAGATACCTATTCAAACCTTCGGCCAGGGCGCCACTGTTTTAACGGTTGCCTACAACTCGAATCAGGAGGGTATACAAATTGTAAGTGCTTCGAATTTTCACTTTTAACACTTTTATTTACTATGAAACTAACTGATCATAATTATGCCTGAAGTTAATCAAATCTACTACGAGTAAATAGTAGCTCTTTCTGGTAATTTTTCATGCATGTATCAAGTAAAGAAGTTTCAAGATGGGCTGTGATTTTGCTGAGAATTCATTAATGCCTGTAGCACTGAGAGACTACTAGTATTCTGTCATCTAGTTAGTGAAGTTTGAGGTGTGTTGCGCGCTTGCCAGTGACAGGATAGGAGATTAATTGTGTGGTTTTAGGTTGACGGACAAAACATTCCCGACGGCATGACCGTGATCGCTGCATTGCAACCCGCCGACATCCAAATGCTGCAGCAGCAAGGCATTGCCTCCACGGAGGATTCAAAGAAAGATATTCAAATGACGCCGGTTAGTATTATTAAGACGGAGGAGAAAGAAGAGCCGGATACCATCGAGGGCACCACTGTGACGACAATACCCGCCAACTACATCCAAACCACCACCAGCGTGCAGGAGTACCTGCAGCGCATCCAGGCGCAAGGCCTCACGCAGTTCCTCAAGTTCAACGACATCAAACGCGAGCAGATCACCGAAGACGGCGTCATTGAAACCGTCCAGGTTGTAGACCAGGATGGTATCCACACAGAGGAGTATGTTATGCAGGAGACTGAGGAACAACTGCCGGAACCGGAGGAAGTTGTCGAGGAGGATGATAAGAAGAAAAAGAAGAAGTACAAGAAGAAGCCGCCCAAGCCGAAGAAGCCCAAACCCGGCCAGGTGCATATCGCTACGGCGCTGGACGGCACAACACTCTTCTGTTGTCCAGAGTGTCATATGGCCTATCCGGAGAAGGAGCTGTTGGAGCAGCATCTTGTCGGGCACAAGATCGAGCGGCGGTTTATCTGCGACATATGCGGCGCGGGGCTCAAGCGCAAGGAGCACCTGGAGCGTCATAAACTCGGGCATAATCCCGAACGGCCCTATGTGTGCAGCGTGTGCACGAAAGGCTTCAAACGGAAAGAGCATCTGAATCTACACTATGTCATTCACTCCGGGCAAAAGACGGAGGTGTGTCAGGAATGCGGGAAGGGTTTCTACCGTAAGGATCACTTGCGGAAACATGCGCGGTCGCATGTCACGCGGCGCGCGAAGGAGCAGCAAGCACAGGCGCAGGCGGCGGAAGCGCTTGCGAAGCAACAAGCTCTGGAGAACTCCCAACATGTCACCATACAGGTAAAAGTTTAGTATCGGCCAAGTCACAGGAAGCTGATGGTGAGCTTCCCCCCCACTACTTACTAGAGTTTTTTTTAAGTGTCTCCCTCTGTCGGCGATACTACACATCTTTGCTTGCTGTGGCTTGTTGCAGGTGCCGTCATCACAGACGCCGATACACATACCGGTGCAGATCCAAGTGCCGCAGCAGCAGCAACAGCAGCAACAACTACAGGTGGCGAACGCCGACGGTGAGATGAGCCAAGTAAGTACAGTCGTGTTGCCGACGTCGCCGGACACCATCACCATATTGCCCGACTAGAACCAACCCACCAACCGCCCACCACGCACGCAACACACACCATGCACCACACGTACCTTGCATTCTCAAGTCTCTGTCAGCAATCGCAAACTTGTGTTGACCTGTTGTAGTTGAGCGCAGCGGAGGGGCCGGCGCGCGCCAGCTAGCCGCCCGCCCGGCGGGCACGGCGCGTCGCAACGTCACGATGACACTTTTGTAAATAGCGCATAGATAATATTATATTTATACAAACGACGAGTGCGGCGAGAGGACGTCGATGGCGATGAGCGCGAACATGTAAAGAGAGTGTATATACCGCGCTGCGATCGTTTTGATTTTAACAAACAAAACAGAAAAACAGAAAAACTTAAGTTTATTATTCACACGCGCCCCGCATAGCAATTGTTTTCGGGGGCGGCGATTTTCGAATGATGAGGAGAGTGGGAGTTGCATTACTTCACGATTGCAAGCTGATTCTAAATGCGAACCTTTGAGTTTAATTTACAAGAAGTAGAAATCGATAAGGTGCTATTTCCAATCTAAACGTATAAATATCTAAGATTAAATATAAATCGATGCGCTTGATGCGGCGGCCAGAGGGCGCTGTTGATGATGCACTGCTGCATCAGACGCGTAGAAAATATATTCGTATATTTAACTAGACGATAGGAAGTAACATTTAAATTAAGCAATTAACGATTAACGCCGAGGAGGAGGAGATGTTGCGCATCATGAGCAGCAAGCAGCTTGCGGACTTTTCTTCCGGTTTTCCTTCACATTTCGTTTGAAATTCTTAACCGGCTTGAATGAAATTCAACATATTTGTCTCTTTACAACTTGTTATATTATACATTTGTTATGCACTGTTTATAGTAATATATCCTAATCGTGTGAGGACGAAACCTTTCTGTTTGTAAACTCCGCTGGGCAGCAATCGACGCCTGTGACAATTCGATTGCTATCGAGTGGAGTGTGAAAATGTTTTCGATATGCATATATGCGTGGTTTCATATACGTAATTCAAGCCGATTGTAAGCGAAGTGAAAAACGATAAGCAATCCGACAGCAGGAGACGCAGAAGAACTCTGCGTGCGCTGATTTTACCGACAAAGAATTGATTAGATTAGCGTCTGAGTCGTTGGATTGCGAGCAGCGACGAAATCATTGTATTGTTAATTATTAGATATGTGAAGTAAACGCAACGCGCGGAGCACAAGCGTAGGAATCGAGAAAATATTTACTTTATTTTTATTTTATACACATGCAGACATTACAACGCGATTACTCTGAATCAATTACGGTCGAGAATGTTTTGATTTATTTTAACACAAAAGATTTTTTACTAGAGTGATGAGGAGGAGGGGATTATTGTTCTTATAATCTGAGGTGACTGAGGAGTACTGCCACTGAAATGTGCTGGCTGGTTTAATAACAACGGTGCGCCCGATAAGGATGATGATGATGATGATGAAGAATGATCGAAAAATATAAACAAACACACTATTTGGACCAAATCTAGTACTAAACGGTATGCGATGGTACGCGATATATGAAGCTTTGTTGTTTATGAAATGATACGCGAGTCCAGAAGAGCGAGCAGCGACGTGTTGCATTTGATCATGGAATTTATCCGGCCCCGCTGGCAGCGGGTGCGCGAATCACGAGGACACTTCTGGAGTTTCTTTCTGTTTAAGAATTAATTCAATAATTAATTAAAGAATAATATATGTATGTAGTAGGACAAGCAAAGTACTTTTTTATACAATGTTGAACAGGTTATTTTTCATTATTAAAAAGATTAAAAAATAAAACAAAAACGTAATGGGGGCTTCTGTTAAAAAATATACTTCTGTACAACTTGTTCATTTTTGTTTTTGACGAGATTACGCGCCGTACACAAAACTAACCTTATTTTGAATGTTAAATTACAATGTCTGTAAGAAAATATCACCATGTAAACGGTGCACGTTCGCGGAGAACTTTCACGCCCATCTTCTCCCACTCGGCGGGCGTGATCCAGAGCTCCTGGGCGGTCTCCAGGCAGGACATAATGGCGGCGCCCTTCCACGCCACCATGGCGGGATCCATGTCACGTGGATTCGTGATGATGTCGAGCTGCTCAGCGCGATAGTGGTACGGAATCTGCAAACTGATGCGGTTTTGCAACCACATACCAATACCAGCAAATTTCATCCCGCCGCCCACGACGAGGATACACCCATACATCTTGCGTTTTAAATCATCACTGGGACACCTATCTATGCTTTGCAACACTGCTTGGTCCAATCCAAGGATTTGCCCAGGATTCACAACGAAATCTTTGTCGGTCATCGTGGGGACCGTATCAATGGCGTCCACGACAATATCATCTTCGTTATTACTCTGTTGACTTTGCGTTTGCTCCAGGTAAGCTTCGTTTTCATTCTGGATTTCTAAATTATCCTTAAAACCTTTCAAAACAATGAAGATTGATTAAAAAAAATAAATTTTCTAATGTAGAATTTATTACCTTTACGGCGAATATCGCGTAGATAATTTTCATCATGTGGATCTTCAGGATCACCCATATTCCGCTTCTGGGTGTGTACCAGTTTGGACCCCGTCACTCCCAGGAGTTCAGGAGTAAATAAACTCAACGCGGCAACAATACACTCATCGCCCACTTGAATCGTATAATGCTGCACAACTTGATCCGGTTGTTGGAGAGTAAAAGTCTTCTCTTGCGAGCCGCAAATGTCCAAGTTCACATGACACAATTGCTCCTTCAGTTGTCTCAATAATACCGTATCTAATTTATTTTTCTCGCTGCATGCTTTGTACGGAAACGCGCATTTCTGCAACAACCAGAAAAACGTCTGCGTGATATCCGCCCCGCCGTAATCCAACCGTACGCGTGTATTTGGATGACAAATGCCATCCTCCACGCAGGAAACCGACGTTTTCTGGTCGCCCACGTCCACTACGCACGCGTAACTCAACCCGGACCCAAAGGTTGCCGCGACGTGATCCTGCACAACGAAACAACCCCCGAATCCGATCTTTAACAGCAGCATATTCGATAATTCTCGGAGATATGTCCGATTGTATACGTCGGGAATGATTAGTACTACTTTATAATACGGATAGTCTTTTGGGTTGATGGCGAATTGGGTTTCAAGGATGTGGGTCCAGATGGCTTGCAGGTTGGCAATCACTGCTGTGAGGGATCCACCTGGACCAGCATGGATGTTCAGATCACCTCTCCTAAAAGGGAAGTGTATATTAAAGTCCTCCTCGGGGTTTAATCGCAGCACGTCGTTGCCTACAACGATGTCACCTTTGGTCTCCACCCATTTGTCCGGTGATGTGGTGAGGGCTTCAGGTTGGCTTCTTCTGTTGAAGGCGGCGATTTGTTGTGGGGGTGTTGCATAGCGTCGCCTGCCATCAGATTGTAGGCAGGATTGTAGAGTGTGGGAGACGCTGAGACGTGCCTCTTCGATTTCCTGCGCGTTTTGTAGTTCTACTCGTGGAGGTAGAAAAGGGTCGATGTGTTTTGGGCCGCCCGGAAGTCTTTTACGGGCAATTGCGTGAAGAACATTGATTGGGTTGAGGTCTGCAGCGCGGCCCATTCGTAGATTCAGTGAGCCAGGGTGGATTACGATCGTCAGCTTGGAATGCGACACCTCCGAGGGTGTTTCCATGATGATTTCCGGTTTGTTTCACTTTTGTTTTACCGGAGAATTCGGTTTGTTTACGTCGCTAAGGAAGTAGGGTTACAGGAACGTAAACAAAGTTATTTTAATGAAAATATGGACAAGAGATGGCGCTGCGTGTTTCAGCGTAACATTTGTTGGTAATTTGCGATTAGTTTAGCGCAGTTTGAAGACGTTGAAAGATTTTGTTCACGTAAAAATGAAAACGTGCACTGGAAAAAACCTGTTAGGGGTTGGAAGTCTAGAAAAATCGTTTTGTTTCTCACGTCTGCATACGCAAAGTACTTGTTTCATTGAAATATTGCGATATGCAAATTGATTTCGCTGGGTTTTTAAACCAGGATTGGATTGAATTTAATTCCGTTCGCACCCTTTGCTGTAAAAAGATAAGTTTTTATTTGAAGATAAAAACAGTGCGGGTCTGCGGCAGGGTTGGCATCTCCCATCCCTCCGGCGCGATTTGATTTTCTTCGCTTTTGTCTTCGCTGCTTTTATTTTTCACCCGTTGACCAAGCGCGCCGAAAAAGAGGGTGCAGGGGCGAGGGGCGATGCGCGCACGTTTTGCGAATTGTTACGAATCGCCGGCGCCAAACCTGTTCGGCGACAACAATACGCGATCGCGAACCAGCGCGCCGACGACCAGGGGTGTCGTCGTCCTCCCGTGGTGTGTGTGTGTCTTCTTCGCATTCGCACGCGCCGCGTCCAGTTTCGCAACCCTTTCGCGCGGCGTCGGGGCGCGCGCGCCGCTTGTCTTCCCCCCTGGAGCCGGGCGAATCACGCGCGCAGCCCCAACCCCACCGCGGCCGGAACGCGTACTGCGCGCCCGTGCTGCTCCTTCGCTGATAATGCGCCGCGCGAGCCGAATCGCAGTCTCTGAAACGCGAAATGGCGAGCAGGTAAACACAGTCGCAGTGCGTGTTATCGTGTAGCGGAAGGACGTCGACGTTGAGAAAATCGTGCGTGTTTCTGTCTCTGTGCGCGCCAGTGGAGTAGACGGGGCGGCTGCAGGAAAAGCGCGGACTTGCGAGGATTTTAAATATGGTAAGCTGGCGTTTTGCAAATGGAAAATCAATAGTTTTGTGCGGTTAAGTGCTTTGGGGATAGTCGCCGCAGGAATGCCTGCTTCTTTAATTGCCTCGCGGCGATCAAGGATATCATGCATGTGTCCTGTCGATGGGCGCGATCATTTTTCCACAGCGTGGAAATTCATTGCTCCTTCCACTTTTTTTATGCGAGAGTGTGAAAATTTGTTTGTCAGTTGAAGGTCATCTTTGTGAGTCATTCAAGGTCATGAAAATGTTGAACTTTCTGCTGCGCTCGTGAATCATTCAAGCTGGATGTTGGTGTTTGGGGCTGTTGCAGGCAATAATTTGACTCCGCGCTCTCCATCATGAATTTCTCGCCATTCGGCGGGCACTTCTCGACGACGATACCGACCATTCATCAGTTCGCGGCGAAGTTCACGCACGACACGTCCGCCAACAATGCTCTATGCAATCAGGAAACGAATAGCAATAGGTACACGGCGAACGGGGTGCCGTCGTTCACGCAGCACCATCCGGCAACGCCGTCGCAGCAGCACATGGTCAACAACAAGTACCAGGCGGCGAACTATCTCAATCAGGCGGTGTACTCGCATCAGAACGTGCGCCAGCAGGACAAACGCTATGATCATCAGGAACTAGCGCAGGAACTATGCGCTGCTATGCAGAATCAGCCGGATAAGGCGGGTGGTGATAAAGGTGCCAAGGAGGAGGCACGGGGACACCAGCTGACGCAGCAGAACGCCATGCCTTCCACGTGGCAATCTCTTGCGACGCCTGGATCCACTGTTGCTGATTATCTGTCACATCTGCCCGCCTCCACGCTGCCGCTCAGCCTACACCACTTCCTCAAGTACTCCGCGGAGACTATCAAAAAGGAGAGCTCCAGCGCGCAGCAACAACTCAGCGTGCCCAATGACATCAACCTGCTGCATGCCAACAGCAACGCGTTGAGTAACACGCTCGCCAGCCCCCCGAATGGGCTGCTGGGGCGCAGTCCATCAACACGCTGGGCACGCTCGGCAACCTGAATCCGGCGCCGGCGCCACCTGCCGCCGCCACCACTGCCAAGAAAAAGAAAAAGAAGAAGGTGGAGAAGGAGAAGAAGCCGCGCCCGAAACCGGGTGAGATTCGGCTGACGACGGCGCTCGATGGCAGCACTCTGTACTGCTGTCCGGAGTGCCATATGGCGTACCCCGAGAAGGAACTGCTGGAACAGCATCTTGTCGGGCATACGCTCGAGCGTCGATTCGTGTGCGATATTTGCGGCGCCGGCCTCAAGCGGAAGGACCATCTCACGCGGCACAAGCAGTCGCACAATCCGGAGCGGCCCTATGTCTGCACCGTGTGCCTCAAGGCCTTCAAACGAAAGGAGCAGTTGACTCTGCATTTCGTCATACACTCAGGTACCCATAACCAGCGCTAATTTAAAATGATGATTTCTATAAAATTCAAATTAATTTCCAGGTGAAAAACGGCACATTTGTGCTGAATGCGGCAAAGGATTCTATCGAAAGGATCATCTGCGGAAGCACACGCGTTCGCACATCGCGCGCCGTGTCAAGGCCGAACTTTCCCAGCAGGGCACGTCGAGTACGCCCACCCTGCAATTGCAAGTTGCCGCTCCGACGACAACAAACAATTCATCAGGTATACTTTAAACCAATCCGAAGCAAATGACACTAATAATACACTAACTAACTAACCCCCGGCGAGAACGACGAGCTGATTTACACACCGATCGAAACGCAATAAGTCCACACATTTCTGCAAATTATACAAAAAAAATACATACACAGAAACAAAACAAAACAAAAAAAACGCAAGAATTTCGGTGCATTATGAACAAAATCAACTGCCTGTGAACGACAAAATGATCTAAATTGATGTTTTGGTATGACTTTATTATGTTTTCAAAATTTATATTGCGCTAGCTTTAGGAAAAACGAGAAGTGAAATTATTGATTGCATATTTATGGAGATTTGATTGAGACTTATGAGAAAATTTGAATTTAATGAGAAATGAAATTGTTGTCTACGAACGTTGCCCGATTGCGATTTATCTGAACCTGAAAGGTTCACCTTTATTACACTATTATTACGTCTATTTGCGTGTAAGTAAAGTTTGTTTATTCTTATTGCTAAGGTTTTCATGTAACTTCTCTTAACTTTTAACGGTACGGATAATGGATAATGATAGACATAACTAACAATAAATAGTTTAATACTTAATTTTAAGCAGAGACTAGCGAACACAAAAGACGACGCAGTGCGACAACCAAAACAAAGAAGTAACAAACAAAACAAAACTAGAAACAAAGACATTTATAGCGGTCAAGTACAAACGATAAAGATATTTTTGATTCTACGATATTTACGCGAACATCCAAGCCCACACTCATCCGGAATACCGATGCGTCAGATTCTTCCCCGACCCAAACACACACACACACACACACACACACCCACCTGGAAGGCGTTCAGTTCTGACCTATAGAGTTACGTGTTTATAATTTTAGAGGAGTCCCCAAGAAATGTGAATGTGAGTAAATTGAAGAAGAAAACATATGCTATGAACAATTATTTAACAAACTTTTATTGATGCTGGGAGGATGGGCCGTTAAAACAGATTTTAATGTGCATCATAACAAAGTATTGCTTGTAGAACAAGTGTATTTAAGAGTTTAGAAGAGATGTTTGATAAATTTGCAATTAAATTGCATTCAGGACGTGTAAAAAGTGTGAAATTTGCTTTTTTACTTTAAAAAGTTCATATCTATGGAATATTTGAGAAGTAATTATTATTTTCGCGTTTGGTTTGAACATTTTTTACCCAGAATTTAAAAAAAATCACTTTAAACAATTAGATTTTTGTTGTTTATGGTTTTAATGGGTATAAACTGTGATATGAGCCCATACATGTATAAATTTTGATTTAAATGGTAATCAATTCTCAGAATTATGTTTTAATTTTATTTTTGCGGTGAAATTATTCGGTTTAAGTTAAAATTGAAATCAAAAATTGTATTTTGTGCTTAAAAAAAAGTTTCAATGCGCCCGCCCGGCATCAAAGAAATGTCTAAAACGCAAAACCAGCGAAACCGGAGTCATGTAACGCTTCAAACACGAAACTAATAAGATAAAAATAGTACAAAACACTAACATGCCATTGATTTATTGTGTAAAGAACATTTATTGTACGAGTGTGCGATTAACTTAAAGTGTAAGCCTTAAAGTCAAAACCGATGTAACACAAAACGACAAACAAAGACACGAAATTCCAAATCGCGGGCGGTTTCCGCCACCTATAACATTTTCGGCGTTAAAAATGAGAAAAAAAAACATCAACAACAACAACAACCAACTCGACAAACAATTACTACAATACCTATAAAATAATAATTATAATGTGAAATATAGATTATTCAAGTATAGTTGTTCAAGTACCAATGTCGATCGCATTCGTTCTATCTCTCGGACAATCTCTCTTTCCAAGCGACCCAGCTAAATCTAATTTTGTCAGGTATCATCGCTCCGCGCGACTGTGCAAAAAATGATAAACCAAAGGTAAACAAACAAACAAACAAAACGAAACAAATACAAATGATATAGAGATATATTTAGCTATTTATAACTACTTAGACACACACGCGCGTAGCTGGTGGTTTCTTCGGCGTGCGTGTGAATTATTTGATTGCTGAAATATTTACGAATCGATACGATACGACATGACGATGATGATAATAATAACTGTTAAGACTGTAATATTACTAAAACTAGGAGTTACTATTTAAACGCGAGGAAAGTATTTAAACAAAAACAAATGGAAGGCCACTCTCGCGATGCCGATCGACTGTTGGTACGAGTTCTTGTATAGGGAGAAATGACATATTCGGCTTGTAGACAAGCGCTTCCCTTACTATAAACATGCTTTACGATGATATTATGATTATAATGACGATATGAAATGAAAACTATAATAAACAGCACAATTTATAAAATTGCTCTGTACTCATTTCTTTCAGGCGCGCGCGCGCGCGACGCGATGAATCGACGAAATCTCTGATGATTGCTTTCTATTCGGCAAAGTTCACGCACACCGTTAGCTAGCCCAAATCTTTTCGACTTTCAAAATCATTTACTGCTTTATTTGGGCATCATCGGATGCTGCGCACGCGATTCAACTCAATCTTTAGGTTCTTATACACGTGTCTTGCGAGTACGATGACTCTTTCATGTTTTATCCTCCTACGCATGACCTGTTGTACCTACATGGGAATTGCAACAAACATAAACATGTTTATTTTGTTAAGGAATTAATTTATTTTGAATGAATTTTGTGATTTTTTTGGGTTTTTTGATTAAAAAATTGTTTGATTACGAATTGAGCGCCACCCTCGACAGGAAGGCACACGGTTTTATTCATGTATACGGTAAAATACAGGGTGAGTACATAGCAAAATAAGTTAATAAATAAATACGTCTCGATCTCCTCCCGGATTAATATTTCTGGTTGGTTTCACAGAAGTCCTCGAAGTTGCACTGGTCGAGACTCTCGGTGAAGACCTCCTTGATGCGCGACAGATCACAGAGATCGGTATCGGGGCAGAATGGGAAGCGTACAATACGCTCCTGGTGCAACAGCAACACCTTTTTACCTGTCTTACATCTATCACAAAAATAACAACGAATATTCTCAGTAGTTTTAAGTTGATTTGAATTTGAAAAAAACTCACTTAAAACCAACAAAAGCCAAATTCGTGCCGAACGAGTCAATCTTGCTGACCTTCCACTGACGATTCTCATTCATATTATCGGCGAGCAGCGGCTCCTCGTCGCGATAGAGCCCGAGGTGTGCGATCATCTTGAGCAGCGTGCCCGAGTGGGTGAAGTACAGCACGGCGCGCGGATACGGTTCGGGGTCATCGAGATGGTTGAACATGTCGCCAAAAGCGGGGCACGCCTGGCGATAGGTGATGTTGTAACCGTAGCCGTCGATCCAGTAGTACTTCAGGTCTTCCGCATACTCCAAGTACTGAAATGTGAAAGCATTCGAACATAAATTACGGGCGGCCACACAGCCGGAAAGCGCAATTAGATTTGTTATTTCGTCTTTTTTTACCCTAGATGTTTCTAGGTCGATAACAGTACACCATGGCGATTTTTTCTTGCGGCTCCACGCCGTCTCGAACGCGCACGTGATGAACATGTACTGGATGTCATCTGGAATTGGAAATGATTAGCGTAAGTTATTCGGCATAGATGCATGCGGCCGCGATTTATTCATTCAAGCGCCGCGCTGCTGCCTAAATTTCTGATCTGGCAGCACCGTTGTTTTAATGGTGCGGCACGTTCCGGTTTTAGGACCGTCTCGAATTTATGTGACCTCAAGCCACCGCTGAGACAATGAGAGGAATTCTGTGCAAATGCGCCGTTAGCCGCGGTATTATTTCTTATTGCAACTGCTACATTGTATATTTCATAGAAATTTACTGTTTTCTATGCGCAAATATCATCCATGCATAAAAAAACAACATGCCACTTCCGGTAGGTGAATTATTTTTATATTTATTGTAATATTTTGTAGACTTACCAAAAGTCAGCGCGTTTTCTTTCAGGCCGAGTTTCTTCTCCATGTTGGCGACGATAATACCGGCGATTTCGCTGTCTTTGAACTTCTTCAACTCTGCGAGGGAATCGGGATTCTTCTTGACGGTTTTCCGCCATTTGTTGCACAATTTGTAAAACTAAATTTCATGCATTAATTTGTCAAATAATTAATATGAAAATAACTTACTCTTAAAATAGGATCTCTCGTCGATGGTTCCGGAAACCAGACGTCCTTCGCGGTGAGTTTGCCGAAGAGCCCGATGGCGAAGTAGTGCGCGCTGCTCTTGGCGCGTTTGGTGTGCGTGAATTTAAACTGCGCAAGCGAAACAAATCTCACATGCATTACATTACATTACATTACATATAATAAGGGTATTGTATAATCACCGCGCGCGCGACTGTAATTTACCTGATAAGATGTGTTGCTGTACACGTTCGACAAGATGTCGGGGAAGCGCGCCTGCATGCGCTCGGCGAGCAGCACCATTTCGTTGGCGCCCTCCGTCGTCAGCAGCTTCTCGTCGTCGTTTTCTAAATTGACCTTCCACTTCTCGAACAATTGCAAATCGGAGTTGATGAGCTCTGTTGTGGCATGCAAAAAACGAAAGTGTTACAAATAACTGCGCGGACGCGTGCGGGCGGCGTTGTTACCATTGTCACTTTCCAGGACGGCGCGCTTCAACTCCGAGAGGCGGCCCTTCATCACATCGATGTATTCACGGCTGGGATTACGCGTGCCATGTCTGCTCAACATCCAAATTTTTTGCGGCACACAACCTGCTCACAAAAATTTAATTTTTTGCAAATTATTTTATGGAAAAACAGGAATAAATACCTGAATATTCAATCCGATTGTGATTTAAATTGCCGACGACGCGATAGGGTGTCTTGGTACCAAGATGATTATCGATGACATCGTTGCATTCTTCAGCTCCGACGACAACGATGGCAAGCGCGAACAGGATAATAAATCCGTGCGGTCGCATTGTGGCTGGAATTTCGAGGAACTTTCAGGGCTCAGTGTGCGCGATGCCATGCGAGGCGCTCGACTGATCGGCGACGTGTGCCGCACGGTGTCTTTCAGCGGCGTGGTACTGCTATCCCACCTGCACACGCTGGGAAAAGACAAGTTATGCAATGCATCCTCCTACCATCTCCAACCGCCTCCTCCTGCCCGCCAGCATCTATCTCCTCTCATCATTAATGCGGCGCGGCGCGTTGTGCTGCATTTCCACGTCGCGCTTCTTCTGCCACAACGAGGTTTCGAGGTTATCCTTGAGCTGACATTGACTTCGAATGCCGCCGCGAGTTATCTAAACACCTTAATTGAGCTAAACGGCTTCGCTAGAAAACGAACCGGGTTAAGGATTGTCTTAACGCGTTATGCTATCGAATTATCGCGAATCGCGCATAATTACGCCGGCGAGCGGCGCGAATCAGCCGCGGATTGACATCAAAAGCTTTTCTAGAAAGCAGCAGACACGGAGTTCGTGAAGTAATGTATGCGCGCGGTCGCTACAGCAAGGCGCGCATATTATTTAAATAAGCGATGTTGATTTTATGCACTCCAACTAATGACGAACTTCCTGGAATAAATTGGTTTCGATTGAATGGCAAACAATTTCGCGACTGATTCCGACAACCTTTTTTGTTTGCCTCCTTCGTATAATTGCATCTGACGCGGAAAAATGCGCTTTGTGTTGAATACATTTGATGCCAAGGCCAACAGGATAAATATATTTATTCTAACTAGTTTTCCGGCGGTTTTAGTAAGTTTAAGAGTTCTTCTTTCACAATTCATGCATTAAACTTGCTTAAAATCAGTAAAAACCTTCGAAAATTGTTTCTGAAAATTTTCAACTTTAAACACGAAATTTTGCACTAAACAAAGTGAATTTGCCTTTGAAATTAACCTAAATTCAATTTTTCTTAGCTACAATTACCATAGGAAAGTTTTTATAAAATATATAGACCTGCATAGTCTTTAAAACTTATTAAAAGATCGCAAAACAGCGCGCAACAAGAAGTTTTTACAACTTCTCAAAACAAATTTGACAAAAACGCTCCAATTTCGCAAAACACGCACCCAATATTAACTATTTCGTGATTATTCTTAATCAACAACTTCCTCTTTATCTAAAAAAACATACTTTCTTTGTAATTACCTCGCAAATAATAAAAAAATGCCTTCCGGGCGACTTGCAAACTTTCAAATATCAGCAAACTAATTCACACTTCACTATAGGCAACCAAGTGTACACTTTCAAGGTTGCGTCCACCCACACACACCCGCAAACCATGTGTTTGATAAATCAGTCATTGTTCGCAAAATACGATCGTAATATCACAACAAATTTCGAAATATAATTGCAAGGTGGTAATTAATAAATAAACAGGTAAAATAATTGACACGATATAAAATTAAATCCAAAAACGTACCGTTTTCAGGGACAGAAACTTGACGATATAAGTGTCGTGGGTGTGTGACGGTGTAGAACTGTATTTACAATGCGATTATTCCAGCAAAACTTCCGCTTTCAATCATAGTTATTTCTACGTCACAATAATGCGACTGTTGCGACATTTTCGCACTTAAACAAATTGAATGTACACAAACCGTATTGATTGCGATTTGTTTTTCTGCATTTTTACGCTATGAGTTGATGTTTAATTATAGAGTTATTGGCCATTCGCTTTGTGTTTCTGGTTTTAATTGTGTCCTTCATCTTTTACGAATCACTAACAAGAGAGGAAAACACCGCGGTTATCAGTTATTAAACAAACGCGGATTTGTTTCTAAGTGCGTGATTGTTGTACGAGTAGTTGCCTATGCATGAAAGTGTCGAAACAATGCCTGAAATATTTTAACTTTTGTGCCTCAATTGTGAATTTTAATTAGTTCGCCTTGGATTTTTATCGTCGCTGAGCGTAAATCATAATTTTAATCAGGTTTAACTCTTACATAAGCGATAATAATAGTTGTTTGCAGCCAATTCAAATACGTACGCAGCGCGCGTGCGCAGCAAACGTGAGACGTAAAATCTTGACATCTGAGCGAGTTTTTTGACAAACAGTCGCAGCACCCCCGATGGTGTAATCGGTGTAATCACCACTCCGAGTGTTCGAGTGCGTTCATCGCGGGCTGATTAGGTGTTGCTCGCGGCGGCTCTCGCACCGCGAAAACCGCCAGCAAAGCCAGCGTCTCGGTCGCGCGCGCCAGTGCAGCATGCACATCGCCGTCGGTGTCGTCGGCGATTTGTAGGGCGCAGCGCTCACGTTCACGTCCTCGATTCGCGTGCGCGCGACCAGCGCATAATATTAGCACTCGCTGCAGCGTCCCGGAGCGACCGCTTTCGACGCCGTCACCGTCGCCGTTGCATCATTGGAGGGTATGCCGTGTTGAACGCGCGCGTGCGTGCGGTTTGGGTCTTCCAGCATCCAGCCGCCACCCGCCAGCACACCACACCACCAGCAGGTATGACTAATACTCGCCAACTTGGTTTTTTCTGCCTTGAAATTCACATCTTTTACATTTGACAACCCTTAAACATAACACCAAGTCCTATAAATTAAACCAAAACAGTATATTTTTCATTATTATCACTAGTATTATGAAAGTGACAACTCCCTGTTGGGTTTTTTTTATTAGATTGGATTGTTGACATCTTGTATTGTTGCAGATGAGTCAATGTTGTTGGAGGTGGTGACGCTCCTCGCACGTGACGAACACAAACGACGCCGTCCAGGGTGACTGCGACGCTCACCGCCCGGGCCGGTGTTGCTGCGCAACCGGGTGACATCCGGTTGTTGATTCGCCACTCACGTGCAGCTATCCTTACTGTAGTCAGTCCAATTTTTAGCGTAATTTATTGCGCGCGAAAAAGATGTCCGAGGATGGTCAATCCGATCCCCTAGACGATCCGCCGATGGAGGTGACCGTCGAAACACTCACCGGCACTGTGTTTGATGTACGCGTCTACCCCACGGAGACCATTCTCGACATCAAGAACAAAATTCAACGTGTAGAAGGTAAATACAACAAATCTGCATTTAATCTATACACTTTTGTGCCAAAAATCTGCAAGTCTATCATATTTAATGCATTTTAACACAATTTATCTATTTAATCATAAAAAATAAAATAATGCCTGTAATTATATGAAGTAATGCATGAAAATGTAATGTCAGTGATGACATTTCGTGAATTTGTAATAAAAAACCATAGAAATTTACGCAATGAAACTTTCAGGTATTCCAGTTCACCATCAGAACATTCTGTATCAAATGAAAGTGATGAATGACTATGCAATACTGAATGATCACGGCATCAAAGATGGAAGCACTCTGAAACTAGTGCTGTCAATCCGCGGTGGGCCGATTTCCACGCGTCGTTTTGTGTCCTGTGACCACCACGTCGTCCGCAGGGACCTCAAGGAGCTCATTGAAAATGTCCAGTAAGTTCTGACACGCACATTAAATTTTAAACAACCGTGAGTTTATTACTTGTCACGATGCCTAAGCATTTTTCAAGTTTATTCAATGTCATAAAATGTAGCGTTTCTATTTCTATGGTTACTACATTTTTTCTGTTTTTAAACGTGTCAATAATAGTGACAAATGATCTAAAAAAAATTCAGGGTCTCTGCTAGTAAAAATTTCCGTGATAATTGAATTTGTAGTTTAATTCTGTGCCATCCGATGCGCGTTTTGTTAATGTTATATAAGTGACAATATTATTACCAACAGGACGGAGGGGTTGGAACCTGGCTCGAAGGTGTTGGTGCTTTTGTATAAAGACGCCGAGGGGCTGAACGTGCTACGTGTGATTGAGAACGAGGACGGCAGCTACTCGCCATACCCGCCCGATATGTCCTCGCAGTCAGATTCGACGACATCCACTCCAACCACTTCAAAGGCTACAACCAAGGTTGAAAAAGCAGTCGGCAGGAGCGCTTCACTTAGCGAAACAGCACAGCCTGAATCAGTGGATAATGCAGTTCAGACTGATTATTGTACCTGCTCTTGCGCTGAACAGGACGATGTACCGCATGTTCCTCTTGCTTGGTCGACGGATAGAATAACGCGTGAGGATCCCCAGCAAACCGAGACGATGTTCGCCAAGATGGCCGAGGATGTCGAGATGGCCAATAAGTTGCAATTGTTGAAGCGACGCATGCGCCATCTGCGCGCATTGCGTCAAGCGAAGGGTGACCCGCCGACGAAACACGCCAGTACGGCGGTTGAGAGCACGATTGATATGGGGCTGGGCGAGTGGGCACTCAAAGAGAAGCACCGCTCGCGTAGCACTCGCCCATCCGGCAGCTACCTGCATAATCTGCACGTGTTTGATCCACAGGTCGAGGAGAGCACGCAAACGCCTCACCATCTACTGCGCATGGCACGAGTCGGGCTGTATATGCAGGAGCAAGAGCAAGACTTAGCGCATGAAGAGGCGCATCAGGCGGAATTATCCGCTGCGTGCTCGCCTGCGCCGTGTAAGGTTGGTTTGTATCAGCGACGAGCGAGTCTTGACTACGACGGCGCAGATTTTGGCCTCGGGCCTATGATTGAGCCTGTCCCTGATGATCCAGAGGATATTTTTTACCGTCTGCCTGCAATTCCGCGGTATGCAGCTGCGCATACGCATGCGCACTCCCACACACCGTTCCAGCCTCCGCCGCCATGTGTGACAGCACGTAGTCCGCTCTACGGCCGCCTGTCGCGCAACTCCAATGACAACTTCCTCACGCCGCTGGCGCAGTCTCCATCGCCAGAGGTGCCCGAACGCAACTCTTGCAATATTGAACGCGTGCAGAACGACTACATCGACTACGATGATCTTGAGCAGGATGTTTTTGGCTACTATAATGCTGAATTTGATAAGTATATCTCTTCCGGTAACCCACCTCCTGCGAGTATTGTCTCTGGCAGTAGTGGATTGGACCTCACGGGGAATTATTTTCGTGGTGTAGAGGACGAGTTTGAAGAGGAGGAAGAATCTCTGGAAGTCGGTAGTCTCGCCACGGATATAAAAAAGTTAACGCTGCGTACTGATTTCCAAGCGCAGGTATCCTCCGATGTGCCGCCTCCGCCGATCACACCCAGCGTCGCCTGCTCCACTAGCACCACAAGTACCACCACCAGCAGTAGTAACACCGGCGCCATGATCAAACGCGACCTGCCCGCCGTGGTGACCAAGAAGCGCATGCGCTGCGGGCAGTGCAATAAGCGTCTGAACATTACCAACATCTACAACTGTCGCTGTGGGCTGATATTCTGTGCGCAGCACCGCTACTCCGAGTCGCACGACTGTAAGTACGACTATAAAGCCGAGGGACGCAAGCTCATCGAGCAGCAGAATCCGCTCGTCACCGCGTCGAAGCTTACCAAGTTTTAATCGAAGACAAAAAAAAAACCCCGCATCCTTTCGTGCGCGCACACTGCATGTGTTTACAGCCCCCCACACACCAACATTTACATAGGATCGAATTATTTGTTTCTTACGCGTGTTTCGCACCCCGCGCCGCCTAACAACACTTCGCTCGATGTCTTTTCATTTGGGTAAGAAAAAAAATAGAGTGCAGCGGGCACACGCGACCCATCCGGGCCGGAATCCTCGATTTGTTGTTGCGATTGACGAAAATTAATTATGCCTGGTGGGTCTCCATTAAACTACATTTTTGCATACTGCGTTGTTACTTCGTTTTATTTAAATCGTATACAGAGATCGTTAACAAGAATACCGCCAACATCGTAGGATAAAGCAACAAAAACTTCAGCGTTGGTGGTACTTCTGCTGGAAATCATCATATTGCCATTTCTATTTAAGTCCAACTTTATTCTAAGATTAGTTGTGTTTTCGGAGACGGATGAGTAAGGAATTTTGTCATTTTGTGAAGGGATGCAAACATGCGTATAACGAGTGTGTGACTGATGCGAATGCGTGCTTAGCTTTGTGATAATTTGCTCAAATTTATATAGTAGTTATATTGTCCTCACGTTATTATCATACGAAGTCACCGTCGGTGGGTGAGAAGACGCCACGCGCACGGTGAAGCAAACAGTAATCGAGCAAGTATTGAGTAACCGCGCGTGCGTCACTCTTCTTGACTGACTCACCTGTCAAACACACATGTACAACACTTGAACTCATCGGAAGTCGCACTGATCGCACGGTATATTTTATTTATACGCGCGGACGTGGAAACAAAGTTTAGTTGTATGACAATAATTAGTTAAGATAGGCGATCTGTGCGATTTTATACACATTATCATCATTATTATACTATCACCCCGCGATTATAGATTTGTACGTTGTGTACATATACTTCGAAAGGTCAATTATCACATTTCTATTCGATTTCTGATAGGAATTGTATACATAATCAGGAACTAGTTTGTAACGAGACGTTTCGAGTGCGTGGTGGAAAAAAAAAGCGTTTGTTTCTTTGCCACGCGGCCATTCAATAGCCATGTGTGTTTTCGCTCATCTTTCATTGACGGACTGCGCTATCAATTTCAATCAAATTCATTCTAATCTTTATTCGGGACACGTTAACATTGGCGGTTTCAATTTTTGATTGTTCTGATTGCTAATACACGAAGAAAAAAATCAAAACGAAAAAAAAATCATACACAAAACGGATTGATGTTCCTAACCGATTAATGAAACCATTTCTTATTATTACTCACTGAGTTTTGTGTTATTGTGAATAATAATAATAATAATCGAGAACCGTCCATACGAGAAACAAGCAAACTATGAGAATAACGAGAGAACTACTTGTTAGTTTGTTAAATGTTAAGATGAAATACTGAAAAACAAAGAACTATTCTTTTAAATTCGTATGTTTTGATGTTGGCGCGCGCTCGCGTTGAAGATGTTATTTATTATATTTTATTACCTTACGTCGTGTTCGAGGCAAACGGATGCTTTAACCAGAATATTGTTTAATTTGTCTCTTGGAACACTGTACTAGTTTTTAAAAGAATTGTAAATCGCAAACCTTGTAAAAATGGTCGAGAAAGGGGATGTGTTTTTAACTAAAAATGTTTCAAGTGAAACGACAAATGTGCTTACCTTTTTTTTTTCTCGACGTTTGTTGATAATTAATAGTTTCACTATTTTTCAGTGTTTGCTGCGGGATGAAGACAAATGGCGACTGGTGAAGTCGTCGAAGTTGAATTGATAAATATCGAAATTAAACACTATTCATTTATTGTGCAAATATTTACAGCAATGCAAGCACGAATGCTACAGTTAAAAAAAAACAAAACAAGAGTGAAAGCGAGCGCGGGACACACAAATGACAAACGGCACCACCTATATAATGTTACATATGTGTTACACCGACTACATACAGTGGCGAGATTCGTGTCCAATTTGTTTATCGGTTTGGAGTTTCCAACGTGGAATCGCTAACATTGATCACACGCAGTTACTCAATGAAAAGATTGGTTTTTTTTTTATTATTATCGCTACGGAAACGTGAATGTGATTGAAAACGTTTGTCTCTTACCCGGCGACTCCATATAACATTTTGCGCATTGTTTATGTATGCGTATTTTGTTTTTTTCTAGTCTAGCCGCAGCGGCGGACGTGTAATCTTCCAGTCGCGGTCGCCGGCGGCGCAAAACGACTCCTTCCTCAGCAGCTCCTTTCGCGTATGCCTTAAAACAGTCAAATCGGCCAAGCTACAGCGGCGCGTCAACGCGGGCCTCTTTCTACTAGCGTGCAAATCGTTAGCGTTCGTCAACTCACTTTTCGCCTTGCAGAAGTCCACCAGCGTGGCGCCGAGCGACATCAGCAGCAGCGCGACGGCGACGTAGACGACCATCACGCTCTTCGGCTCCGGTTGGCGACCGCTGGCAGCGCGTGGTGGTGGCGGGCGGTGTTTCGCCTCGTTGTCGATGTCCGTCGGCCAGCAGCCGCCGGCGGAGATAACGTAATCGTCGAGCATCGCCGGTAGAAGGTGTGTGAGTTGGTAAGCGGCCGGCGTCGTCGGCGGTTTGGGTGGTGCGACGCGCCGTTTGATTACGGGCGGTGGTGGAGGCGCGTCGATTGGCGGTGCCGGTGGGCCGCTTGCTGGTATTGCCTGGTCAGCCACATCGTTCGAACCGATCAGGTATGTGGAGAGATAGAGCAGTAGGCACACGCCGAACGAGACGTAGAAGATTGCGTTCGAGTTGTTGACGTTTTGCCGATTTGCGGCGCTGGCGCCGTCCATTTTAGCCGCTCCCGGGTGGAAACTGTGGCGGGTTTTGTACTCCGGCGCGTTTTGCGGTTGAGAATGGGGGTTGCGTCTGGTTGGGCCGATTGTTGTTACATTTTGTGCGTGCGGCCGACGAATGTGTTACGGCGCGGCGCAGGTAAATGGGTCGGTCGAGTCCTGCAATCGATATTACCGCCACTCGCAGGAACACGAAATTTTTGCGATTGCGCAACGTGCGTGCCCTATAACACAATGCAACTGATAATGAAGCATTCAAATATAAATCTAAATCAAACAAATTGAATATAAGATAAGAATAGTTTATTTTGAGGTAATTTTGATTGATTATAAAGTTTGTTTGAAAAAGTTTGCGAATAATTTGAAGAAAAGTTTGAAACTTTTTCGCGTAACACGCCATCTGTACGAAATATAGGTAACTGGGTAAAATTTAAAAAGTTTAATGGCCGTTCTTTACTTTTAGAGTTTTTGTAGCGGCATTAAAATCACCCTTAATGCGTGACGAAACATGCTTAGTCATGTTGGTCATGTTTCTCGACACTTGCCACAATAAAAAGGGGAAACTGCGGTGATGACGTCAGATAACAAATCTGATGACGAACAAAAATTGCGGTTGTTATCCTAAGCTAATTGGCATTTGTTATCCACAGCCATCTTGATTAACTATCATAATCAATTATATGAATTTTCATCCTTTAAATTAACACCCTTTTCGGAATTTTTGTATCAATGTATTAAATGAGCCGCTTATTTTGAAAGTGGCCGAACTCCATTTATCTTCAAATCGAGATATTGAAAGTTTTGCGTTTCAATGAATTTAAAAATATACGTATAAGATACTAAGGAGTCATACTGCTTAAGCGTTTCTAAGGATGTTAAATTTAAAGCTCCTGTTAAAATAGTGGCAATTATTAAGTAAATAACGTGCGTTTCCTTATCAAGAATGGAGTTGGGCCACTTTCAAAATTAACAGCCAGATTCATTATAAAATTTGAAGATGCCCAAGTCCATTCAACATAATTTAAGATGTTTCAAATTGAAAAAAAATCGTCTTGGTTTCACAGACAGCTTCGTGAAGTAATACATTTTGTTTGCTAAAATCTGCCAATCCCCAAAACTTCTCAAAAATATTCTTTCTTTCTTCTTCATTATAATTTTTTGTGCACGCATTCCGACTACCACAATCTTTGTTTTCGATTTTTTTTTCATGATCAATACTTCCGGTTTGACTGCAATATCTTTTTCCTGAATTCCGTTTAATCTTTCGCACTTTTTGGATATATGGTGCATCTATCTTTTCTCCATTGTTATTTGAATCTTCATCCTCTGACGAGGAATATTGTTCTATAACTCTTTTTCTTATTCGCTTTTTTTTAATTATTAATTACTATTTCTTCTTCACTATCTGAACTAAGTGGTCTTCTCCAGTTCTTCCTCATGGGTGCAATAATTTCTATAATTTAATATTAAATTTTAAGTTTTATATTAATTAAACGTACAGGTTAATTAACTAACGCAATTGTCCCAAAAATGAGGTGAACTTGTAAATACTAATTAATTGAAATTACCTTCATCGCTGCTTTCCGACATTATCAATAGTAAATATCTTGATGTAACTATAAATGGAGTTAGGCCACTTTCAAACTACACGTCTCAGTTATTCAATTAATTCGGAAAACTTATGTGTAAAAAATGTACCGTATTTTCTCTGAATATAAGCAATCTGAAATGCGTCACTGATAAATAACATGAAGTTGTACTTGTAACCATGGTAACCGGTAAAAAATTGAAAAACGGAGTTAGGTCACTTTCAAAATAAACGGCTCAAATATTAAGGAAGATAGCCGTATTTTGCAGTTTTTTGCACAAAAAATAATTCTCTTAATAAAATAAACAAATTCATTTGTATTTGATATTCAATAGTTCAAGTTTCATGAAATAAATAAATATATTATTTAGTGATATTTAGTTACAGTCATAGTAGGCGCTGCATTTGTTAAAAATTAAAATGCGTGTTACTAAGCGTTTGCGATCAAGAATGCCGTGGAAACCTTTCAAAAATCTCGCGATCAAGAGTGCTATGAATGTTTTCTTTCAACTGTTTATACCGAAACAATTGAAGAAATCTTCTGTTAATCTAGAGTGCGTTGACAGCCTATAAATCCCCGCTGCTTTTTCAAATCTGCACAGTGTTCTTCAGTGCCTTCAAGTGACCAGTCTAAAATGGATTTAATATATCCTAAAACTCCTTCATCCTTATACGGTGATTGCAATGACTGCGAAGATCAAATCAACTTTATTCTAAAGCCTGATGTACGTCTACTTGAATATTCCACTCAACGATGGTGGGACGTTGATGATAAAATTTTCGTATACCGAAAAAATGTCAGGTCTCCAATAAGATCCAAAGAGGCTGAGGAAAAGAATCTTCTGCCTCGGGAGGATTGTCCGTTGTTTGGCTACATGCCAAAAATGAGAGAATTAGTTTTGGTTGAGTGTGATAAGTGTGGTAAATTGTTGATGCCTTGCGCTTTCAATGACCATTATTACGATCCGAAGCATCCGAAGAGCAAATCAAAAGAGGTTCAACCTGTTGCCAAACCGAAACAGCGCAAGCAAATCAAAAATAAAAAATTTGATAAAAAACAAACTTCTGCTGTTGCAAAAGGAGTCGTCGGTAAAAAAGGATCGAAGAAGGCGGCTTCCAAACTGGCGCCTATACCCGAAAATGTGTTTGCCGTTCCGGCTCTTCCTCCATGGCGCGCCAAGCATAGAAAGCGCTCCAGGAAACACAAGAAAAACAAAAGAATAGAAGAAGAAGATGAAGAAATTGAAATTCCATCGCCACCTTATGAGGTACATCCATCTCCGGATGACGCTCCTGAACCTCAACCTGTACCTGTACCTGAACCTGAACCCCTGATACCTAAGATGAAAGGATTAAGCATGTCTGATGATCCGCCAAAACCAATCCCGAAAAAAAAACGCTTACCAAGGGAAACTCCTGAACATCTCATTCTTTATTATACCAAAACTGAAGATACTGCGCTTGAATTTGACGAGCTTGTCAAACAATTTCTGCCCTTGGATGATTTGCCCAGTAATCCCGATGGCGAAGGACAGCAGAAACCATTTCAGAAGCATGAACATCTTATCCTTTGTTATTCCAAGGCGGCAACTACAAATGGCGAATATGAAGAGCTTCTTAATGCATTTTTACCGTTGGAAGGGGCAGACGAGTCTGGCGACCAGGAGGTACAACCGACTACGATGGACTCCCATGAATCTAATCCTGATTTTATTGTCAAGTCGCCTGAAGAACAGGAATTTGATACCCTCACGCAAGAAATATGGACTCTGGACATATCGGACACGACTCCGTTCGAAATCAAATCCCCGGAGAATAAGGATAATTAAGATAAAATAAGATATTATATTGACTCGAAAATATGTTATAATTATTTATTAATATAAAGAATCTATTTATTTGGGATTTTTAAATGAAAATTTTAAAATATTAGTTTGTTTATATGTTTGTTGTTGTTTTTGGTAAACTGGTGAGCTGTGGAAACGCGTATTTGTCAACAAGACTTAAAAACAATGATATTGTCCTTTTGGATCTTTCGATAATAAATTACGTAGTTTAATTTTGTGCTTGTCATTGTCATTGTCATTGTTGAAACAAATGACGAACGACTAAGAAAAGATGCGCGTTTTTTTTTCTTCGTTTTTTAGTGCCGCCATCTTAATTTAAAACGCGTTATGAAGTTAGAAACCATTGTTAATTGTTAATAATATATTTATTCTTCCTAAGACAAATTTTTGAAACAAATATTTGAAATATTCTTAGTTCTCATTATTGCCGCTAGGAGTTTGACATCCCAGCTGATTGTACTGAGAATCATGTTTACGCCACCCAAAAAACAAAAACTAATCAGTGTAGTTTAGTGATAATATTTTAAGTGATACTAATTAGGGCCGTGACTAGTTTAACAACCCCTTCAAGATGAATATGTTCGATCAGTTTGAGCAGGCTTCCCAGAAGTCCAAAACAACAAAAGTTTCAACTGCTGAAATGGTACATGGCACAACTTTTGATGTTCACAACTTTTACTAAATAGATATCTAATTATGATATTTATAATTAACTTTATTATAACTTTCAGAGTACATCTGGCTATATCCAAATGAGTATGGAACCCGATTTGCCGATTTTCACCAAGTCCAAGAAAGATTTCAGCCCTCCAGATCTTATCACACATGCAGCAATCTCCAACAAGTTTCTGGTTGTTGCCATGACCAATGGTATTCTGTTTCGGATGAATTTGAGTAATCCAAGTCAAAATGATGGTTGGTAAAATATTTATTTAATGGGGAGCAACTTTATCTGTGTGTTAATTATTTGTGTTTTGGTTTTAGAAACTATATTACCAAAAGGAACTAAGCTTAGCTTATTATCACTGGATCCTTTTGCAAATCACATGCTGTTGGCATTTGGACAGGACCTGTATTACATGTCAAGAAAATTAAACTCAAAATTGCGTTCATTGACTGCTAAGTTTGGGAGTTATGAAGTCACTGCTGTTGGATGGAATATTGGCAATGAATATGACACTAAAACTGGTCCTATTTTACTTGGTAAGTGATTTTTTTGTTAGGCATGCTCTGTGGAAACACTTAAAATAAGTAAAATAATTACAATTGGGTTTCCAAATAATAATTTTCGATGTTTTTGCATTAGTTCCCTAGCCACAATATTAGAGGATACATTAATTTAAGACATAGTTGGTATAAAAGATTTCACAATGAATAAAAATTTTTCTCGCTTCTTGTTATCGGTCGTTCTTCATCATTTTGCTTGGTCGTTAGTTTTCTTGGTTCGTTGTTTGTTTGTTTCTTATTTTTGTGCAGACGGTTTGGATAAAAAATTGTAAATTCTCTAAAAAAGTTGATTCCATATTCCATGTAAACTATGTAATGCAACAGAGCATGTTAAAATATCTCTACAGATTTTAAAATGTTACCATTAATCCTCTAATATTAAAAAAGTAATAATTATAGTTGAGAAAATAAAATTTCTATTTTATATTTTGTTAGGAACGTCAAAAGGAATTCTGCTTGAAGCTGACATCATGTTGGATGGCGAAAAGCAATGGAAACAGGTAATTACTCACGAATAAAACACAAAAATACATCATTTTATACATCTTTGTGTCATCTCTTTGCAAGCTACCGAATTATTTACCCCTGTATGGTAACAAAGACTCTGAAGGCGTAGTATGTTCAAAAACTTTCTCATATTTACAAAATAACATTCTGGATTCCTTAATAATCGGAGTTATTTTAGGTCTTTGACATTGGGAAGGGAACTAACACCCCGATAACGGGTATACACTTCTGCAACGTAATCGGCACGGAGAAATATCACATTTTTGCGACCACCGCAAACCGTCTGTACTTTTTCTCGGGCACAGCGAGCTCCAAAGTCAAAGGCCCACTCCTCCAGCAAGTTTTCACCAGATATCTAGCAATCCCCGAGCGGGAAACCTTCACTGAAGTGACTAGCACTTTCTCAGAGATTAAATTCTGGTCGGAGAATTCCATAACGCCGAATAGTTTCGCGTGGTTGACGAGTCACGGTGTTTATTTCGCACAGGTAACGAATACGTTTAATTTTTTATTCAAATTAAAACTTTAGGTTGGATTTTGTAGTTTGATGTGGATGTTATTGATGATATAAAGTCAATCAAGTCGCAGATGAGTTTGATTGAGTGTCCAAGTAGTGAAAGTGGGCCATTTACGTTAGCTCTGACTGAATTCCACGCACTAGTAGCGTATCGCGATAGAATTAAAGGTATTTCACTGTTGAATTCCGAGTTGGTGTATGAGGATAATTACAATGAAGCGTTTGGGAAGTTGATTACTGTTGTTAAGGACCACGTCACCGCCACGATCTGGGCTGTGACCGAGAAGAATCTCTTTCGGTTTCGTATAACGAACGAAGACCGCAACTTGTGGCAGATTTACTCAGATCGCGGTCAGTTTGATCTCGCGAAAAAGTACGCCAAGTCTAACGAGGTGTACTACAATCAAGTGTTACTACGCGAGGCAAACATGCACTTCGATAAAGGGGAGTTTCACCTGGCTGCGTTGCGTTTTGCAGAAACGCAAACCAGTTTTGAGGAGATCTGCCTGAAGTTTATCAGTATCGAGAAACAAGACGCGCTTAAAATATTCCTACGTAAAAAGTTAACCACTCTCAAGCCACAAGACAAAACACAGATAACAATGATTACGTTCTGGCTGATTGAGTTGTACTCAACTCAAATGGAAGAATTACGTTTAAAAGGTTTAGAACAGTCCAATGCATACTTCGAAGTGCAGAAAGAATTCGAGCAGTTTTTATCGTTGCCAATGTTGACAGACTGCACGAAGAAGAACAAAGGTGCCATTTATGACCTGCTCGCCAGTCATGGCGACAAAGCCAACGCTATTAAACTAACAAAACTGAATAAAGATTACGAGCAACTCATTCGGCAACATATTTATAAGAATAGTTTTCACGACGCGTTGGAAGTCCTGAAGAGTCAGAATAATCGTGAGTTGTTCTATCAATTCGCACCGATCCTCATGCAGGAGATTCCCAAGCTGGTTATCAAGGCACTCATCGATCAACGCATGAATCTGCAACCTGCTAAACTGTTGCCGGCGCTGGTAAGCTGCGATGGTGAGGTACACTGCGTGGAAGTCATCAAATACCTCGAGTTTTGTATCAATAATCTGAAATGTCCCGACAAGGCCGTGCACAATTTATTGTTATCACTGTACGCGAAATATAATCCCGACATGTTGTTGGAGTATTTATCCCAGCAGGGGCAGGATATGATGTGTATAAATTACGATGTTTATTTTGCGCTGCGGTTATGCCAGGAGAAGAAATTAACCAAAGCATGCGTGCAATTGTCCAGTTTATTAGGCCAGTGGGAGAGCGCGGTGGATATGGCGCTGACATTCGATAAAGAATTAGCCATTCGGATCGCAAATCAAGCGCCTGAGCATGATTTGGAACTGCGGAAGAAATTATGGCTGAAGGTGGCGCGGCATGTGATCAGCGGGAAGGATGACATTCAGATGGCGATTGAATTCTTGCAGAAGTGCGATAATTTGATCCGGATCGAGGATATCCTGCCGTTCTTCTCCGATTTCGTCACGATTGATCACTTCAGAGACGCTATCTGCAACTCCCTGAAGAAATACAATCATGACATTGAGGAATTGAAGAAGGAAATGGATGAAGCGACGGTGTCGGCGGAAACGGTGCGCAAGGAGATTCAGAGTTTCCGCAATCGTTACACATACATCAAACCAACGGATTGCTGTGATATTTGTAATGTGTGTCTACTAGTGCGGCCATTTTATTTGTTTCCCTGCAAGCATCGCTTTCACACCGACTGTCTCCTCAAAGAACTCACACCCATGTTAGGTAATAATATATTTATTCGATTTAACTTATGATATACACTCATCAAATTCTAGGCCCTGCGAAACGAAATAAATTAACAGACCTGCAACGACAGTTAAACATCCTCAACACACAGACGATTGATAATATAAGCACAGGCTCCACAGGGCTGTCGTCGCGCGACATCGTGCGTAACGATATCGACAACATCGTCGCCTCCGAGTGCCTGTTTTGCGGCGAGAATATGATACGCAACATCGAGACGCCCTTCTACACCGAGCACGAGTATGATCAGATTTTGAAGGATTGGGAGTGATGGGTAAACACAAAGCGACGATCATTATTTAAACACACAAGTCGTTATTCATTTGAAACAATTGTCATCGACATTAAATGCACATTCAACCAGCCACAATTTAAGTTATGTCCACATCCGATATATAATACAACAAGTTAACAAAATGTGTAACAAATGGAAACAAAGTGTCCACAAGAAAATTAAAGCAGAAACAGAAACGTAAAGTAATCAATACGTGCATCAATACAATAATAAAAATATCAAAATAAAAACAAAGATTCAACGCGATTCGTACTCACAAGCAAAATAAACGTGTGTGTTTGCCATCAATACTTTAGATCTGATAACGACTGACATACATTCGGAAATGTAATTAATGTTAAACACTTAATTTCGTAGAATTTGTTATCAGTGTCGCAAGCTTCTCTTTCGATGAATGGCTTCATGTGAATGACTACGCCATGAATGGGCGTTTGAAAATACTTGAAATATTATCTTCGTAAACAATATTCGTTAAATACTATTGTTATTAACATTTATAAATGCGGATTTTCGTGCTCGCTCGTCAAATGAGTACTTATACAGTATTTTTTAGTATGTTAATAAGTCGAGGAAGATACCCGTTGCAAACTATCGCTAGTAATTTGGTGAAATGAGTAGGTTAAGTACGCCCGTCGCTAGTTAATAGCTAGATAAATGCATGTACACATTTGGAAAGACTTGGAAACAGTGGGCGCAATTATAGAGAATTGCCGACGAAGAATTAATGCGCGAGCTTGCTCGGTGAAGTTGTGGCACTTACCGTTCCGCGCTGTCTGTTTACCAACACCGGGGCCTGGTCGACGAGGGAGATGCGGATGTTCGCAGGACGCTGCCGCCACGGCTCGCCGTCAGCTTGCACCGGCGCCATCGCATTTAATCGAATCTTGGAGATACGAGAAACGAGTGTAAACATTAAATTGTTTTGCTTTGTTGTTTTACCTCGACTGTTTTGGCTTGCCCGATGCGATGTGGCGAGGAGAGCCCCACTTGCAGCTGGGCGATGTGGAAGGAGCTGTAGATGCCGATCACCTCGAGAATGCCGTCCTTGAAGCTCTGCGAAGACGCATCTTCGATCATCGACCAGAGGTCGACGCCGGCGCCCCATGACGGGATGTTCAATACGACAACGGATTCTAGTTGGGGAAGGTCGACGCGTTTGCCGTCCAGGAACAGTTCCATATGTTTGTTAATGTTCTTGCATTCGGCCCACACCACTTGGTTGGTGCCAAAAAACATGTACAGGATCTGGAAACACACAAACAAACAATTTTGCATCTGTTTAACAAAAATCATTTTCATGCATGAAATTTTCACAATTGGATAAAAACAATTAGATTACGATATAATGCACGAGATTAAAGTAAAATAACGTAATGCATGTTTATTTTTAAATGAATTTGATGACATTTACCTTGTTAAAGACACGGCTACTAAACCAATAGAATTTGCTCCCTCGCGTGCGATGAAAATCGAGTGCCACTTGCGCGTCCACACCGACACTGAAATAATTGTACATAAATTGTGTCTTTGTAGGCAGAGAAATACCCAGATGCCGCGACGGCGTGATTTCGACCTTCCATCGGTCGATTTCCGACAGTTTTGCCTCCTGGATCTTCTCTATGATATACGTCGGGTCCATTTCGCTCGGGGTTTCCTTACCCCATCCCAACACTCTGGACAAATCGTTGCCTGTTCCTTGCGGCAAAATCATAATCGCCGGCTGCGGCTAAAAACAATAATCTCAATCATCTGGATATCTACATGTTAAATAATTTGCGTATACCTCTAGATCCATTTTGTGTGATGTTGTCAACAGCCATGAGACAGTCCCATCTCCGCCAGCGACAAGTAATCGTATGGGTTTCGGCGCACAGAGTACGCTCCATTGTAGAGCCGCAGCTGGAGGCCTATCAGCCAGGTCTATCACTTGTGCCGGGTTGAGAATGCGCCGGAATTCGGAGAGAATCGCGTCTCCGTCGTTGTTGCCAGAGCGGCGGTTCGCGACGACTATCAGGGGCGACCAATCCGGCCAGCCGGGGTCCTTCACGCCGCGGAGTAGTAGGTGGCGGTGGATGCTGCTCTTCATGCGTGCCGTTTGCACGCACCACGGTGGCACAATGAGTGGGCGATAGGGACCGAAGTCGCACTCTGTTGACATCAATTTGATGCACTGCTGATGGACGGCCCGTTGACACCAACAGCACTGATAATCGACGAGTCCCAGCTGCTGAGAACATTCTTCCCCACAGATTGTGCAAGTCGCGCCAATTGGTAAGTTTCCTAAAAATTCATAGATTTTACTTTTTTTAGTTATTAGACAAAAGAATATTCAATAAGTTACCTTTTACCCAGTGGTGATTCAGGGAGTCTACTTTGCTTGTTATAATTTTGCATGGAAGGGTTCTATTGGCTTGCTTTATACAATTTGGATCAGCACAAACCCCACAGCAATCACAGTAGACACCTATCTCACTGATCAACAAGGTTTCACATATAGAGCAATACCATGGCTGAAAATAGTCAAATCAATTGTTGTGCTCTGTGTTGAATGAATCAGCAAATTGATTGTTGTATTCACTTACTCGTGAGGAAAGCTTGATGGGCTTCCAGCTGTGTACCTTGGAGTCCCTGAGAGGTACCTGCTTTGCGCGGTTCTGCAAATATTTCACAACGTAGTAGGACACCAGGCAGACGGTAATGGTGCCCAACACCGGCGCGAAAATGCACATCGTCAGATACAACATCATTGTCGCGGCGTTTTCAATCTCATTCTGTGTTGTTCTGGGGCGTTTAATATCGTTTGGGCCACGGGCGCCGCGACCTCGACCGTTGAAATCAAGCAGCGAGAAGTACCGCTAATTTGTGGGCGATCAGGCAAATGTTGACATCGGTAAAATGCTGAATAATGATTGCATTTTTGGATGCAGTTGTTTGTTGTTATTGTTATTGACAACAAAACAGCAAGACGCGTTACGAGGTGACGACCTATTCCACGAATCTGGAATGATTGTACGTCGGTTTGGTTGCCTAGTTCTTCCTAAAATAAGAATCAGCTGTCGTTCATTAATTTAAAACATCATTTAGTGCGGGTTTTACTTGATGCACATAATTAAAACACAGGAAATGACAATTTGTTTAAACATTTTGTAATAACAAAATGTGTATTGTGGGTTGCCCTGCGTAAAATCTTCTGTTGGGAAGTTAAGGTGTTTGATTGGATGCCTAACAATACTTTTTTTGTTTTAATTCTTTATTTATTTCTTTAATAATAACAAATTTAGGACATTAATAGAAAACCAACCACTCATTAAAATCAAAATATTATTAGTAGTCTGACGCCACATCAATTTTGTATCTTGTAATCCACTTGTCGAATTCCTTAAAGGAAGTTTCAACCAACTGTAGCAACTTCTCACCAGACGGTGAAGTTTTCTCATACAAAAGGACATCTTTCGACTTTCCTAGACATTCCTTTGCTTCTCGAATTAATAGAATCAAGTCTTTTTTGATTCCAACGTCCCACTTGCGCTTAACATAAGTCATATTTGCCAGATATAGCTCATGATACAAAACACCTGAATAAAGACAAAGTCTTGCATTTCCAGGGTCAATCTTCTCTGTAGTATCAATTAACTGGCGACAAATTTTTGCCTTTTCTTTAAGCAACTCATCACTGATCTGATTTGGCATGTATCCTTGCTGGTATCCGTACAATTGCACTAGAGAATGCTTCACAGAATAGACGTGATAGTGATTTGGGTGTAGGAAGGTAGCCATTTTGTTTAGTAATCCATCCAAGTCTTTAATACTTGGATTCGTCACTTGAATAACATCCACCTCCTCACCAATTTGATTTACAAGATAAGCAACATCTGAAGGTGCAAGACGCACCGGACATTTGTTGCATGCCCACTCAGTTTTGTCATCAAGCGGATTCAAAGGAAGTTGGATCCCATTACAGGGTTCATTCTCAGTACCCATGCAACGCAATGCGCTTAGATAAGTTCCCAATTCAGTAGGATCTGCACAACGCTTGCATTCACATGAAAAGTATTTCGTTTCTTTCAAATGCTCTCGACGTGCTTGTGTTCCCCAAAGTGCGTGGGTGTACATGGTGGTAATATGTTCGCCTTTTTTGATAGGCAGCGAGGCGCGTACGGTAATCTTGTAGTGTTGTTCCGCCGGGGCGAAAGTATGCACGGTATTGCTCAAACAGTTATGTTCCATCAAATAGGCATTCGGATAAAGCGCTGAGAGTTCGCCATCTTGGTTGATCTCCAGCGCGTTTACGTCGATGATTCCGCACACTTTGTGAATGGTTTCCGGGGAGATGTCAGGGAGGACCACGTTTTTGGTGGCCACCTCAAGTGCTTTGAGTTTTTCGATGAATTCAAAAAGATATTTTACAACTCTTTCATCCACATCCCTTTGAAAAATTAAAACAATTAAATTAATAATCTGAAAAGGGTAAAAATGCGAAATATTACTTGTAAATTTGAGTTCCTTTGTCGCGCTTGTCAAAATGCGATTCCATCTCCAAAAACTTCATCCATTTCTTGAGACCCTGCCGTTGAAGCAACAAACAACGCACAGCCAAGAGCACATCTTGTCTACAGGATTAGAAACGTAATTATTTTTCGTAAATTGTAAAATTTTGACATTCAATCACCTGTAATATTCATGTAGTCCTTCAAGAGCTCGATGGGCCCTAAGCCCAACAATAAAACACTCATATCCATGCCTTCTGGGATCCCTGAGCCCATCACACAAGGTGTTGCACACTGGCCAATCACATCCTTCGCATCTCGGAGCTTTGCTTGCATAGATCAATCGACAGCAACCCGGACACGGAACAGGACCTTTTTCTATCATGTGTGGCCGTGGTCCATACACCATGGGTTCCTCCGAGAGTATCAAATCCCCCTTTTTCAGGTCTCTGGTTGCAATTAAACAGCGTCCACGACCCGGGACATCTTTGACCTATAGGAAGTTTGAATCATTACTAAAACCAAGGGGAATTTATTTTTAAATTGATGATTACTTCATAGGGCCGACAGGTAATTTTGTGTGTCTTCCAGTGGGCTTTCTGATGTTCCTTGGAACAGTATGCGACGAGCCTGCAGGCCGTGCATCGCAGCGTGGCGGGTTTCTTGCATTCGGCGCACGTTTTCAGATCGTCTTCCGGCATGATCGACGGTTGGCGTGTGACTATCCATAGAAACCCTGCTTGGTATGCGCGTTTTGAGATATTTTTAGCTGCCGGTTGATCTAATATTACAGGATTACTTCGTCGTTGGACATGTGCCAAGCATGCAATACATTGGTAAATATTTGGTGTTTTATAAGGAACGATTTAAAATCCAGTTTCAACCTAATTATTTGGAATATTTTGAAATATAACAAACAAACTATAATTAGTAAATGTATTTTTTGAAGATAAATAGCAGTATTTTATGTTGTAATACATTTTCCGTGCGGTTTTTGCTTTTTTTTGGAAAAAATAAAGAAAAGTTGGTTCTGCGACGCGTTGTCATGACAATATCAAACAAATCAAATTACTTCAAGAGCCACCGCACGTATTTTCCACAATTTCTGCGTGCTGTGTAACTAAGTTCACATTTGAATCCTTTGTATTCATCTCCCCGCACGGCGCTTCCGCGCAGGACGAAACGCGGAAGAAGCAAGCGGGTTGCGTGCGCGCCGGTCGTTGAATGAAACAGCTGTCAAATTCAAAAGTAGGTCACCGATGTCCGAATGGAGGAGTACAATCGAATTGATCTCGCTTTAGGTTTAGTTTTACATTAGTTTTAGGTAACTATTAACGATCGTCCACCATTCGTAAATAATCTATAAAGTTAAACGTGCCCCATCAATCATTCACCGCCGCTTGCCATCGCCATCGAACGCCGCCGCCGGAACACGGAAGTGAAGCGCATTGCAGTGTTGGTCTGTTTTTTGTTGTAGGTTTGTTATAATTCTAAGTCCAAAGAAGCGGCGCGAAGATGGCCAGCAACGTACCTGACGTCACCTACTGCTGCGAGATCTGCGGCTTGGAGAGCCTCTCCGAGGACGAGTTCCGCGTCCACACTCACACAGCACATGTTGATGGGCATGCAGTGTGTCCATTCTGTCAATTAGGCTCCATCTCACCCTCCGAGCTGCTGCTGCATGTGAACCAGGCGCATCTCGACTTCCTCACGCCGGAGTCGGAGATGAATATGTCTTTTATTGATGACACCAGTCCAGATTACAATGGGGAATGCAGTGCGGGTGCAGTGTGGAATGACAATGTTGTGCAGAATGGGACTACCAATGGGTCATTGGGACACAACATTAATAATATCAACATAGCACCAAAGGTAGTCATATATTCCACAACAATCAACTTGTATTTCTATAGTGATCAATTTCTAGCATAATCTTGTCAATGGTGGAGGAGAGTTAAGTCCAATGAGTCCGTCAACAAATGGACATGGCCATCATGGTCATGGTTCACCTTTGAGAACAAGTTTAAATTTGAAATTGAAGAATGCAGCACCTACTTTGCAATGTCCAATGTGTAATTATACTAGTAACAGTCCAAATGAGCTTGAGGGGCATATAAACAGGTAAATAATTTGATTTCTTGTTAACTAGATGTGAATTTTAAGTCATGCATGCCTGAAGAAATGTGAGAAATGTGTTTTTGGTTGTAATCTAAGAGAATGTTTATTGTTTTCAAAATTTTCAATGTGTGTCAGTTGCTTACTTACAATTTCCATAGTAATGGCGAATTGTCTTTCAATATTTATTGCGAGATTATTAAAAAAAATTATGTTGCCTACCAGGCAACATTTCGACTTAACTTCGCCGTCCGTGGGTGGTTCGACCAGCGAGGTGTTCGCGTGCCCGATCTGCACGAAGGCGTTCAACTCCGCTCCTGACCTCGAGCTGCACGTGAACATTGAGCACAAAGACGTCCTGTCTCCGGCGTCTACTTCGAGCTTTTCCTGTCCAGTGTGCGGCATCACCCTGGACGATGACAACGTACGTATTATTTTCTTCCTATGTGAATTATTGCTTATGATTTGGTATTCAAGGGTGAGGGCGCCAGTCGCCACGTGGAGAACCACTTCCCGGCCACATCTCCAGCGCCCGCCGAACGCGAGGCACTCCGCAAGCGAGAGCAGCGTGAGTTTGAACTGCTGCGCGCTCAGTATGGCATGGATGACCAGGGCAACTTCCGTGAGCAATCCGTGACGAATATGCAGCGCGCTGTGTACGCTGGAGAGATGAGTGTCGCTGATTATTATGAGCGCACGCTGGATTTGCGCGCGGCGGAGAGCTGCGGTGTTGACGATGGCAGCTCGGTGACCCGCACCATTGTGCCACGAGTCAAGGCGATGAGCTGCAACGCGACGAATGTGGCGCGCACGCTCACCTGTTCTTGCGTGGACCATTACGCGTCTTCGTACGGGGATCGTGGTTGGGGCTGTGGTTATCGCAACACGCAGATGCTCTTCTCCAGTCTGCTCACGCACACCGGCTTCAACGAGCGTCTCTACAAGATCTGGAAGGATCACAAACCGCCGCGTAGCTCTGTTCCCAGCATATCAAGGTTGCAAAGTCTCATTGAACAAGCATGGGCACAAGGATTTGATGTACAGGTATTTACTTCTTCTATTCTTTTATTTAGTTTTTCATAATTTATTTTCTTTGTGTGCGATCCTTGTTCACTGGACATCCTCCATAATTTCTTTAATTTTTATCTAATTTAGTTGCTGTTTCGTAGATGCAAGCGCCCGTGTTTTGTGTTTAGGGTTCCGAGCAGTTGGGTAGTAAACTGGTCAATACGAGGAAATGGATTGGGGCTACCGAAGTCGTCACTCTTCTGTCTTCTTTACGCATACGTTGTCAATTGGTCGACTTCCATCGGCCAACGGGCCCCAACGGCGCGCACCTGGAACTCTTCAACTGGGTGTTGAAGTACTTCGAAGGCTTCGATAACGGCGATTTCATCGCGCCATTGTATCTGCAGCATCAAGGTTTGTAATCAAATGCCAGTAATCAAATATTTATGCCGTGTTATTCCTGTAGGACACAGCCGAACAATAATGGGCATTGAAGCACAGAAAGACGGTTCGCTGATGCTGCTTGTTCTTGATCCGAGCCACTCGCCACAACAAATGGCACAATTTGGTGATACGAGTTCAGCGGCCGGGGCGCTCCGGTTGCTGCGAAAGAGTGAAGCTGCCATGAAGGCCAAACAGTACCAAATTGTAGCCATCATTGGCACCATCGATTCTGAGGAGCAATATCAAGTAACCTAACAAACAAACAAACATTATTAACATGATTTGCGTTACATTTACACGTTATTTTTTTTAGCAAAGTAAAGTTCTCAGAGGTCTGCGTATACCGCAAGAACGGTGAGTGAAAACGGCACAGGAATAAAAAATCCACTTCGACCGCGGGCTACACATGAACGACATCGGAATGCATTAGAGCAAATCTTTACATTTAGTGTGTAAACAGGGATACTGAAATTTTAAACATGTAATACCAAACTAAAATCAACACCACCTTTTGCTGTTCAAAAAAGATAACAAACAACTACTATATATCTATCCGACGCATTCAGACTTGCAGTCGGACGTTACCAGAATTTGTTGT
Source organism: Dalotia coriaria (assembly GCF_025399875.1). Taxonomy (NCBI): domain Eukaryota; kingdom Metazoa; phylum Arthropoda; class Insecta; order Coleoptera; family Staphylinidae; genus Dalotia; species Dalotia coriaria. The sequence continues at coordinate 3,912,768 of NW_027045443.1, read as the reverse complement.
TGACTACTCTTAAACGAACCGACAGCGCGCTTTCCTTTCGCCCTACGTTCGCCTGACGAACGTCAGCGCAACCTGTTATTATGTTGGTCTTGTCCTTGTTAATTGAATCTATTATATTACTTAATTAATGTTAACCATTTTTGGACGCCACGCCGAAACCAAGGTGATTACGCTTCTTCCGCAAATGTGACGGAAAGAATTCTATTTGCTTGTTAAATTTAAAGAAAAAATGAAAAAAACCCACATTAATTGGGAGTTAAGTACGAGCACCTTTAACGACACACGTTTACATTCGGTAATCGATCACAAATCATAGAAGCCATTTCCAAAGTAATGTAATTTTAAAAGTTGAATCATTGGCGCCCAGTACAACAAATACTGTTAATGCAACTGATCTAAACGTGTTAAGAATGTGTGGAAAGCACTTTAAATCATCGTTTACTATTGCAATGGAGCTTATTTTGAACTGAATTATGCTGTGTTTAATTTATTTAGTTAAGTTTTGAAATGTAACGGTTAGTGTTAAGCAGGACTTCAAACCGTTTAATTTAAGTAATGGTAAAATTTAAAAACTATCTCATTGTTTAAGTTTAGTTCATATTGAATCAAAGCACGACAAAATATCGATACAAGGTTTGAGGAACTGCTGTTAAGTACATTGTGCAAATTACTCCGCCCTTGTTGATTTGTAAACATTAAATGTTGGCAATTCTACTCTCTAGCAATAACTAATAGAAGGTTTTAACAATGACTTACAAAATTCTACCGTTTAGACTTCACCATTTGTGTAGGTGTGCAGTCCGTGGGTAATTTGCATAATTGTTAATATCTATGTAGATGATATTTGTTTACGAGCACCACGGTTGTGAAACGTTTTCTGACCTGTGCTTTCCAGCATTCAGCAGAAATCAATGCGAATCCATCGAATGTAAAGAGGGAGTTTTAGTGGGACAATAAGAAGTAGCCGGCAGGAATTGTTTATTGTTTGGATGCGTTGTTGCGACGTTGCTTGCTTTCAACTTTTTACTTGAACTCATTCGCTCAGTGATACTATTGGATTAACGTGTGCTCTACATACCTATGCAAATCCTTTTCAATTGGTGAATTTACAATTACAATGAATTGCAATTCATGTATACACACACACACACATACACACACAATTAACACAATCACCAAACACGAATGTAACGAGTAATGACACACAAGAGATTGTAAATTTTAATAACGCGAACGCTTTTTACAATTTTGAAGTTGCCTTTTCATCCGCGTGAAAAGTAAACTCACCGCTTTTTAAATTCGAAATTTAAGAAGGTCAGATCGATAAAGAATCATTTAACTATAATGAAATGAAAATGCCTATAAAAAAAAACAAATTACATTAACGTTTAGAGTGATTAAATTTTAACAGAACAGAGAATTTGAAAAATTAACTTAAAATATATGGAGCAAACGATGAGCATAAATTATAACAAGAGGATAAATACTATTATATTTAAAGATACAGAGATATTAAACTATTAACTATGTTAAGGCAGAGTCATAATTTTCTAGTCAACTATGAATCAAATCAAATAAACTACTTACTAAAATACGAAGAGGAACGTTCGATCGGCGGAAAGTATCTACGAATCTAACAAATTACGCTGTTACAAATTACCAGAGAAGTTGAACATTATTGACACAAATGCATTCTTGGTAATTATAAGTGATAATTATCATTCAAATTATACTATTAATTCTAAGTAATGTATACTGTATTGTTTTCATGAATGAATTGCATCACACCAAGATAACGAATAAAGAAACTCTCAAGAAGCAGGGCTGTTTTGTTGAAATCATCAGCTCAGTACTGATCTGTAATGTAGTTTATTAAAGGCTTAAAGCTATAAGATTCGGCAGAAAAAATGGCACAATACGTTTATAGGAAAATGAATATTTTTATTCATAAAAGTGATCACGTTTGTTAATACACAAACGCCAAAATCAAAGTTTTACAATTAATTAAATGGGGATTTTTTTGTCACTAAAAAGAACAAACAATGCGATAAGATAATCATTACTCATTGACTTTAATGTCTTATCTTCCATCATAATAATATTTTATGATCTATTCAGTTTGCGTTGAAATTCACGTTAGTTCAGTCTAGTCCAATATTTTTGCAATGACTACGTCTGTAGTGCTCGACACCGGGTCCCACACAATAAAGGCCGGATTTTCCAAAGAAGGTAAACCCAAGTATATACCTTGCCTGCTCGGAAACCCGCGTCAATCATCAGTGTGTTCTGTTTGCAAAATTCACGTTGACTGTTGCGGGCACCCAGCCGAATTTGTGGGGGCCACCGCCATGCATTATCGAGGAATACTTCGTTTACGCCGCCCGCTCAAGCATGGTGTGGTCCAGAACTGGGACGATATTGAAGATGTCTGGCACGACGTTTATACCAACCATTTAAAGGTACCCGCCGCAAATCTACCGCTTCTATTGACAGAAACACCTGGAAATCCATTACGATCTAGAGAAAAGATGATTGAGATTGCTATAGAAGGGCTTGGGGTACCTGAAACCTGCCTGGAAAACACCGGCAAATTGGCGTTGTTATCTCGTGATATCTATACCGGCGTGGCGTTGGATATAGGTGATGGTGTGACTACTGCAGTGCCGATTTACGAAGGTCGGACTTTGCGTAACGCAATTCAACGCAATGAAGATCTCATTGACCGCATGCACAACAGCATTGAAGCCCTGCTGACAGACCGAGATCAGTTATTCAGACAATCTGCAACAGGCAATATCACACGGGACATCAAAGAGAACTATCTCAGGGTAGGCACGGCGGATCCGGAAGTGTACGTGATGCCAGACGGATCTATGATGGTCATCGGTGTGACTCAAGTCGCCAAGTGTACTAATCACCTCTTCGGTGCTGGTATTGGAAACGGCGACGATGGCCTAGACGTAATGATCTGCAAATGCATTGCCAAGTGCGATGAGCAGATACGTGATGTGCTCCGTGCGAATATTGTTGTTTGCGGTGGTACCAGCTTATTACCTGGGTTGGTAGAACGTTTGAAGAAGGAGCTCCAAGCTAAAAATAAACTATTTAACGTTACAAGTGTAGATACATCAGATCGACTAGATCAATCTTGGATTGGTGGTGCTAAGATGTGTCGAAGCTTTTCAAGATCGAGTTGGATAAATCGCGATCTTTACACTGAGCATGGATCTAATATAGTGCATCGATATTGTTTCTAGCTATATATTATTATCGTGATTATATTAAGGTAGCATTAGTATGCGGTACCTACTCGATTCTAGTTATTCAATGAATCAGAACAATTATCTCAAATATATCTTTCAGTGAAGCGCAATTTAATTGAACAGTTTTTAAAACAAGTTTTGCCATGATTCATGTACTCTTACAACATTTTGCTTATCAAAATCATATGTATCATCCATTTATTATGAGTTGAAGTGCACACTTTAAACTTTGAGCTGTTTATTGAATTTCGTATTTTGTCGTACCAAATTTGCAATGCGCACCTTTACATTGATCACTAAAAGTATGTATCAGCTTGGATATTGATATATAATAATGACTATTAATCAATAAAATATTTGCGCACTTTGCTTACGCCCTCAACCTTGTCATCTGTCCTTGGGTCCGGCAGTCTTTTTTAGTTGTGCTGCCTTAGTGCATTAATTTACATAGTAAATAATATATTATTACCATATTATATCTTATTTTTGTTATCTTTATATTTAGGGGCTATAAAGTTTTAGTTAATTTAGCGAATTAAAAATGAAGTAAAGTCACAAATCTCAGCGCATCTGATTTGTATTTGTTTTTAGATGTCAAAGAGTTGAACGTGACCTCGGTGTACAATCGAGCCCGCATTCAACTGTATTGAAATTCTTATCATTTTCATATCTGCTTTGTTCACGTAGCCTGCTATATCTTTTCGAAAAACGTACTCGTATATGTTGAAACGTAATGACTATGGAAAAACGAGTGAATTTTTACAAGAATACAATTATTTATTCTCAAACTTACTAGAAAATGACTGCAGGTTATATCCAGTTGCAATTCCCAGTATCGAATTAAGTCAATTGCTGTCAGACTACACACGCACAAATGAAGACACGAGTTTTATAATCATTTCACGCACAAACTATCGTTAGCACTTTACACGTCGAAAGTCATTAGGCGTCGTCGATTACCGATAAGATTTAATGCAATTTATTTAAATGAAATGGACGCAAGGTGACGAACAGCGCGTATACAACAAGAGACTGAAACGTCCGCGGCCTGTACGCTGTAGCGCGAGCGCAGCATGCTTATACACAAACACTGATAAGCGGCACAAGCAAAACACATCCTTATGGACATTCAAGGCGCGAAATTTTAAAAAAATTGCAAAGACTACATATATTATCAAATAATACTAGCGCAAGGAAATCAGCTCAGTATTAAGCTGTAACATCGTTTATTGAAGGCTCAAAGCTATAAGATTCGGCAAAGAGAATCAAAATGGTGTAATACATTTATAGGAAAAAGAATTTTTTTTTCAACAAAGTGATCACGTTAGTAAGTACACAAACGGCGAAATCACTGTTTTGCTATTAATTAAATGTGGGCTTTTTCTCACTAAAAATTACAAATAATACGATAAGATTATCATCACTCATTGACTTAAATGTCTTATCATCCATCACAAAATATTCCATTATCTATTCACTTTGCGTTGAAGTTCACGCTAGTTCAGTCTAGTCCAACATCGCGGTTTTGCAATGACTACGTCTGTTGTGCTCGACACCGGGTCATACACAATAAAAGCCGGATTTTCCAATGAAGGTAAACCTAAGTATATACCTTGCCTGCTCGGAAACCCGCGTCAATCGTCAGTGTGTTCTGTTTGCACAATTCACGTTGGCTGTCGCGGACACCAAGCCGAATATGTGGGGGACATCGCCATGCAATATCGAGGAATACTTCGTTTACGCCGCCCGCTCAAGCATGGCGTGGTCCAGAACTGGGACGACATTGAAGATGTCTGGCACGACGTTTATACCAACCATTTAAAGGTACCCGCAGCAAATCAACCGCTCCTATTAACGGAAACACCTAGAAATCCATTACAATCTCGAGAAAAAATGATTGAGATTGCTATAGAAGGCCTGGACGCATCTGAAGCTTACCTGGAAAACTCCGGCAAACTAGCGTTGTTATCGCATGATATCTATACCGGCGTGGCGTTGGATATAGGTGATGGTGTGAGTACCGCAGTACCGATATACGAAGGTCAAACTTTGCATTACGCAATTCTGCGCAATGAAGATCTCATTGACCGGATGCACAATTGCATTGAAGCCCTGCTCACGGACAGAGATCAATTATTCCGACAGTCTGCGACAGGCAATATAACACGCGACATCAAAGAGAACTATCTCAGGGTAGGTACGGTCAAACCGCAAGAGTACGAAATGCCCGACGGATCTATTATGGTCATCACTGAAAATGAAGTCACCAAGTGTACTAATCACCTATTCGGTGCTGGTATTGGAGATGGTGACGATGGCCTAGACGTAATGATCTGCAAATGCATTGACAAGTGCGATGAGCAAATACGTGATGTGCTCCGCGCGAATATTGTGGTTTGTGGTGGTACCAGCTTAATACCAGGGTTGGTGGAACGTTTGAAGAAAGAACTCCATGCGAAAAATGAACTATTTAACGTGACAAGTGTAGATACATCGGATCGACTAGATCAACCTTGGATTGGTGGTGCTAAGTTGTGTCGCAGCTTTTCAAGATCGAATTGGATCAACCGCGCTCTTTACACTGAGCATGGATCTAATATAGTGCACCGATACTGTTTTTAGCTAGATGTTATTATCATCGTCATTATATTAAGTTAACATTGCTATACGGTACCTACTCGTTTCTAGTTAATCGATTAATCAAAAAGCTTTACTTATTTTTAATTTTTGAAACTAAGTTTAAGCATTAAAAATAATCTCAAATATATCTAGAAGTAAGTCGCGGTTTAATAGAGCAGTTTTTTTATGACAAGTTAGGCATGATTGAAGTACTCCTACAACATATATCTTATCATAATTATATGTAGGTATCATCAATTTATAACGAGTTGAAGTGCACACTTTAAGATTGTAACTATTCCTTGAATTTCGTAATTTGTTTCTAAAATTTTGTAATGAATATTGTAATAAAACTGGATACAAAATGACACAAAATTCCTGGAGCAACAAGTACCTGATTTGAGTATCTTTTTGACCTATATTTCCTGTCACTGTGTGTGTAAAACAAAATACATGAGCAAAATAAGATTGACTTTTAGTCACGTAACGATATCTATATTTTCACAAATTAGAGGAAACAAACAAATACATCTATTGACCATATGGGAGACATTCATTTAGTTTTATATATTTGAAATTTCTTGTTTCTTGAATATGTCCTTAATGCTTACTTAGGTAGTAATTGCCATATGATACTTTTAATTTTGCATATGATATATACTTGTAGTTCTTGATAATTTTTACAAAGGGTTCTCATTATTTTGATATGCGTTTATAATATTATCATCATTACCACTCTCTTGCAAGTTTTGACATTTATTTTAGCCAACATTCTTTGAAGATTCAAGATAACAGTGAAATAGTCTTTGAAACTTTGCAGGACACGCACGAATGCTGAATAGCGATTACAATTTGTTGCGTTTGGTAAAAGTTGTCGCAGGACGGAAAACGATGAACAGAAAATTAGGATTAGTCGCAACACGAATGAATGTAATGCTAGAGATTCGTGGGAAGTTGTCTTTGCAAGGGAGCTTTTCAAACATCCAGCCTATGTCTAAAAACCCCCGCAATGCAAAAATATATGAGCTGTAATAATTAAACCCAATTTCCTTCCAGTAAGATTCCGTTTCTTCATACAGTCCGAGTGGAATTTGTCTTACGCCTTTGTTTTTTTTTACTTATGTACACGAAAACTGGGTTGAATTATGGCTAGCTCCGTAATGTATATTTGTTTTCTTTTTCAGTGAGATTAAGTTAGCATCAAGTTAATTATTAAGTCATTAGTTTACTATCTACTTGATATTAGTTTTCCGCCTCACAAAATTGTGTCTAGCTATCTAGTAGGTATTTTTGTCTCCTCTTGCGGTAAGGGGTTAACTGTAGTCACAAATATCTGAAACATAATTAAGATATACTGACTGATACAAGCGGAATATGTCTACATTCATACCTAATTATTAATATTGTTGAAATATTGATAGACATTATCGGGATTATTGTACGGTTCGTTCTCAGTCAGCAGTAACATCAGCTGATTGATGTCCAAGTCTTTGCCGACTTGCTGCATCACCTCGGTGTAGTCTTTGCTTGCCTCCTCAGATGCCTTCTTGCCACGCACCCCGACAAACTTGCCTCGGAACTCGTACGGATACTTCTTGCCACGCATGCCAAAGAAGCTGGCCCGCGTGGGTTCCTTCTTGCCGCGGACGCCAAAGAATCCAGCCGCCGGCGCACGTTTTAACTCGTCGTCCAACATTTCGTTGTCTTTCTTGCCACGCATTCCCAGGAACCCTGAGGGGGCGCGTTTCTCCAGGTGACCGTACGGATCAAACTCTTTTTTGCCACGCATGCCTAGAAATCCGCTGGGTGCTCGTTTGTCGAAGTCATCTTTAAGCAAAAAAAAAACAACAGATTATTAGATATTCAATTCATAAATGAAGTGATTTATGAGTGAAGACCTACTCTCTGAATCCTTTTTGCCCCGTACACCTAGAAAACCGGATGCCGGGACGCGTTTTTCAGCCCAGCCATCGAATGGTTTCTGTTGATCGCCGAAGAAGCCGGCGGACACTCGCTTCTCCGCCGGGTATTCAACATTTGCATACTCGCTGTCGGTGATGGACTTCTTGCCTCTCACGCCGGTGAATCCCGATGGCGCTCGTTTGTGCGAATCGCTCCCGGTCACAAGACACACGGTCGCCAGCAGTAGGGTAATGTGAGGAATTCGCATTACGCCCTGTAACAATAAATAAAATTGTTTATCAACTGCCATTACGTACGAAGTAATTCAAAGGGATGCAGTGTTCAAGTAAATTCATCAGTTTTCAAGGTTGGATGCTTTCATGAAAGTACTTGTCAAGCACCATTTTACACTGCTGTCTCAAGTAAGACGGTATGTGTTAGGAGTCGAGGCATATGATGAAACTTGTAGAAATGAGAGACCGCAATTTGCTCCAACGCATCTAATTTCAACTTTGGCTCGTGTCTGCGACTCGGGCGGCAACTATTCTTTTCTCCGCTTTTAGCGTATCCTATTCATGTTTATTGTAACACGAATATTTCGAAATTCCCCGTTGAATCGCACATAAAAGCATTATAACATGATGTATCTGATCAAATAACATACAATGTGTTTTGTCCCGCGCCCGTTGACAAATACCAGTATTTCGGCAGGATACGAGACTGGTCTGCGCTGACAAATCATTTGTCCATGTTCCCTGCGTGCGAGACACCACAACCGTACTTGTAAGCAGGTATTTCGAGGGTTTTCATTTGAACTATTTATCAAAACCCGTTATATATAGATGTATAAGCAACATAAGACACTGAAGTAAATAAAATGGGGTACACGTAAGGCGCGAGTACGCGACATAAGAGTGCAGAAGAAAAATAAGGCACATGCGAGAGATAAAGTTTTCCGGGCGAGGTAAAAAAAGAAAGACAAGCCGTACGTGGAAACATGGAAGACAAATATTGTGGTAAAAAATAACAACAAAAGTGTCGTGTTGATGGTTTGCTTATTTTCGCAATGTTTCAAGTCGCACGGCATGCGGGGGAATAAATGTTGTCCGGAATAATCCGCAAAAATTGCTTTTTTAAATACAACCCCATTTAGAACTAAATAACAAACAATTCAGGTGATGTTACGTTATTTATTGTATTAGTGAGAAATATTTTTGTATTTTTTGCAATTGAAAGTTTATTTTACGTACTTAATTGTGAGTAATAGTTGTTATTTAAGTTGGTTAAGTTTTTTTTTCTAAAATGTCTCAGCTAATGTTAAAGTTGTAAGTTTAAAGACAATATACCTACGAGTACATCAACACATTAGGTAGAAGTTGTTTCCTCTATTGCTACAACTCTAAGTGTAATGGAAAAGATAAAGAAACAGAGAAGTTTCCTACATCACAAAGTGTACACTTATTTAGTGTTCTTTAGATAATAGCAAAAGTTGCGTAATGAACACTAAAAAAATACTTGTAATTCATATAAAATATATGACAAAAAATAACTTGTAATTCCAATTTAACAATTTAATTTAATATAATTTTTTATTTTTAAATTGTGTACGAATTTTTACACTCCACATTCATCGCCGACAAGGATTTTCAGGCTTATGAGTGACTAGAGTGGCACAAAATATAAGAGCAACATATTAGCGTTCATCTTTTTCAATTTGAATAACGGCGCAACACCCCGAACGTGAAGGACGCATCATTTCAACGTGCGTGCAAATGACGAGCAAGTGTTAATCCGATATTATTGCGCGAGTAACGGCGTTCAGATTAATTTTCACGAATTTTTTATCTGCGAAAATCTGCAGAAAATATCAGCACAAATGTTTGTATGGATTTTGCAAGACTTAAATCATCAAGAGGCGCGTTTTACAGTAAATACGTACTTGTATGTAATAATAGCATTCTATTGCAAATCAAAAAAGCAGCGTGATGGAGAAATGCGTGTAAAAGAAAATTTACATATTTCAATTTCATGGAATTATTGATTGCGATCAATGCAATTCAGTTCATGTCCGCGTTTCAATACCTTACAAGCGCTTAAAAAGGCAAAAAACGGATTTTGGATCCACTTATATGGAAAATGTTAGAAATTTTTAAAAATAGAACAGAATTATTATTTTATGTTCTGTATCTTTTGTTAGAGTTTTGATTATTTATGTTTTGATTTAAATAATATGATTATAATATGTGTTTTAATGTGAAAATGAAAACAAAACATCATTAATAAATAAATAAAGTTGATAGTAACTAGCGAATTCGTAATAATATATTGTTTGGATGTTACGTTACAACAATTGCTATTCCAAATATATAATTTAATCCTAATTAATTTGCATATTTATGATCAGCAAAAAAAAACTCCTGTAGGTTAATTAATTTAAACTTATGCTGAAAGTCAATTAAGGTATACGCATTAATCGCCAATTCCTTTTCTTTTACGCATAAATTCTAAGTATATATTTTTAAAAATTTTAATTAAATAATTAATTAACTACCAAACATGATCCTGATACCCCGTGTTAATTAGTGGCACCGCAAGATTAAACATCATCGATGCGTATTGTTTGCATTGCACATCGGTAATTAATACCACGCATAAATCTGCATTTCCCTAATTTAACGACCGGCGCCATTACAACACTAATCAGATATAGGAACACATATTTACAGAATTGATGCGTGGGTGTACCTTGGCGTGAATCCAGGTAAATAAATTTTACGTCAATTTTGCGCTCGTGTTTTTGCCGGGAAATTTAGCGATTTTCTGATGGTGATAATTTGCAGCGATCCTTTTGGGGAATATTGACCCATTTTGCTTCGAGTTAAATTATAACGAAGCAAGGGAGCCAACTGGAATTCAGTTCGGGCGAAACCCTCCCTCTTCAATCTTCAATCTTAAACATTTTAATACTAGAGTAGCACAGCGTCGAACTTAATGGCCAAATCTCATACGAGTTTATAGACAACGCGACGGCGTAATAGTATATGTGGAATTAGTATTAGCGACAGAATTAGGATGTGTATTAGCATTCAAAAGTGTACGTCGAGGTCGGAGGCGCACGGATGCTCCGGTGCGAATTAGTATGGGGAGTTGGAGAGAAAATATCGTGTGTGGCAGGCAAAGGCGATTGACACGGTCGTTGTTACCAGAAATAAATAGGGAAACGGATAGTTTCAGTTTCAAAATTAAAATATTTTGACCAAAATTATGTACAAATTAAAATTTTGTTGCAAAATTATTATTCTCAATAAAAAATTAATTAATTATTAACGCAAGCACGTTCATCTGCTAACACATAACAAACAGCCAAATGACGTAAATTTATAATGATAGGTAACTCATGGAATTAGTACGCATGGCTTTATTTCAAACGTAATGAATGGTATTGTTTGACAATGTCTATCGAAATAAAATTTGCTTTAATGCCAAATCCTTTGAAAATCGGGAAAATCAATTTATAACCCAAACATGTACCGAAGATTAAAATTAGAAGAATATTATTTCATTCATGCGTATATTTGCATGAGGAATTTTTACGCTGTGATGCCAATAACTTGTAATTACAGACGATTGCAATAAAACTCACTTGATCTTTGAATTGGCGTAATGTGCAATCGCATATTGCTTTTGGAAATAGTTGCTAATGAAGTGTTCTGCTCTAATTGGCTTTAATGAGTATTGGCGGTGGTATAATAAATTTAGATTGTTAGCAATTATAAAGGCTTAATTATAGCAAGAGTAATAAATTCAAATTGAATTAACAATCTACGCGGAGAATCTAATATTAAAATAAATCTACATTTTCTTTGCGTAATTGAAAGCGGTATTAAGAATTTTAAACTTTTGTGGACTTTCATTTTTTTCGGTGTGGGTTTGTGCAGATTTTGCGCACATGTTGAATTTTTAAAACCTAATGATTTGTGTGCTTTTTACCATGAATATCCTTGGCTCTTGTTTGTTCGTTAATAATGTATACGATTCAATTCACGCAAATCTCGGCGAATTAATAAATTAATCAAGGATTGCGCCACAGCGCGGCAGAATTTGCACCACTCGTAATCCATCACTTCCCGGCGCCTCCACATTCAAGCTCCGCACGCAGTCGACGTCGACGACGATCCGTTGCTAATTACCTGGCCACCCGCGAACTATTTGTTCCCATGTTGAGCCATTCTGATAATATTTACTTAGCATCGCATAACAGATTTATCAGCCAGAAAAATATTTGTTTCATCAATGCATTACATTTGTATTCTTGGAAAATCAAAAAAATTCATCATGCATGACAAGAATTTTTATATTTCATATATTTATATATCATGCATGAAGTTATAACAACTTTTCAATAGCTGCAACAATGTTTACAAATTGATGGCCGAGTTTTCCCGGTAAATTTTCATTATTAATCTGAACGGTTGATGAAAAAACTTTACACCTTTCACAAAAAAATAAAAATGCTGATGAATTAATTTTTTGCGCAAATCAGGCGCGCTTCGTTTCAAAACAAGCTGCAAGTAAACATAATATTGAACCAGCACAACACGCCGAGAGACATGCGCGACGCACGTCACTGCAGCAAGTGATTTAATTAAAATTCTTTTAATCAAATTGCGTCGCGCCAGATATCGGTCGCTATCAAAAGTCGAACGCAATACGTAATATCAATTAACAATAAAATCTGTATCGACGGGCCGCGGTCGGCGGTTCGCGGGAAAACTCAATTTCAAACTTTCATTTGTGTGGTTTGCGTTTTCATATTCCGTCGTATTGGACCCATCGACATGGAAAACTTTTTCACTGAAACAATATTCAATGGGTAGCAAAATTACAATTGATTCAAATGGTTTCAAAAAACAAGGAGAACTGAATGTGTAATAAGAGTAATGTTGGTGTAATTTCACGCCGACATTTGAACATTGTAGGCATTGTATCTAGCTCGTAGAGTTATTTCTCTGGTGTAGTGTAAATTAGAATTGCGCTAGCGCGTTTAGATATTATCGGGATTTCCATATTATCCCATTATTCCCATCCACATTGGAGGCTGTAATTTGCTAGTGCTTTCAGGCGCTTATTTAGTAACTCCAGACTAACTTAGTAATCACATAAAAAGTGTAATGTAATAAAATTTGTGTAAATATGACTTCTGTATTTTAAATTTTAAAGCAAGAAAGTAAAACGCAGCATATTCAATTGGGTTCCGCTGTAGTGTAAATAAAATGTTGATGCATTTTTGAACGCATTCAACAATTGTTGAATTATGTCTCGCAAACAATGTGCATTTACTAACGACTTGTGTTACGTGAAGCGTAAGAAAGTGGAGCCGTGAAGAGATGATGGCAAATGCCAAGTGGGTAGATGTGAAAATAGTCGGTATGCAAACAGGGTGCGCGTCTCGAGGCGTCGGAAAAGGAAATGAAATAAGACTGCGTGGCCTGATGGGGAGCTGGAGAAAGTGGCGGAACCGAAGAGCGGATACGGGAACGTGTTTAAACGCTTAAAGCAGACGGATTAACCGTTTAACGGTGATTTTGCGGTTTGTTGTACATTTACTAAACCTTTCTCGGTACGAATTACTTTAGAAAACATCAACGGCGCTTTTTTCCAAAAATTTAATTCAAAATTCAAAATTCACCTGCAATTTATCCTAAAAATAGTATCATTTTTAAAGTCATAAACTCAAATTGTCATTTCGTACTGTTTGCACGGTGTATTGCAATAATTTCCAAGTAAAATTCCAAGTTTTACATCGCTGTTTGACTTGCTTCACGATATTCTTATCTTTTGTAATCCGGCACTTTCTCTTCTGCAACTTTCGGAATATCCGTAGGCGTTCCCCATTCCTGTTTTTGTTCGATGATATTCCTTGCATTTATAGTCCGTAATGTGCAACTTAATTCTACCCTCACGAAACTTTAAAGTCTTGATTATTGCAGGATACCAGTCTGCAAATATTGCTCATAATGTGATTACTCTTAAATGATTAATGGAACTGAGGAAGGTAATGACATTACAAGTTGCTTCCGGCGCGCCCGCTTTTTAATCGATTTGTCTTTTCCCGACAAAAGCGTCCCATGACGCTGCCGCAGTCTTGTTTATTATTGCATTTGCGTACCGCGAAGAAGTGCAATGTGTCTCGGACAATTATAATTTCATTTCATGCTGGCGAGCGTAACCGGTGATAAGTTTGAAAAAAATGTGTTTGTGACGTAACTTTTAACTTAACAAAACTTAATTTATTAATTCAAAAGGTTACAGAAGAGATTATCAATTCGAGCATTGCTTAAATATTTATATTTTAATTTATTTGCTGCTTTTTTATGTTTTTAATCTCTGGATGTTCAAATGTTGAGTATTAACGCGTGATGAATTCTTTTGTACGTTGATTCGAATGTCTACCTTTTCGCAATTTGTAACTCAATCCTTTCGCTAAATAATTTCCAATAAATTGCACAACGACAAGTCTCGAGTTGCTATGATTTTCTACTTGTTAACAAACACATAAACGTTATTGTCCTAAGCAGAAACGCAAAATCGGACTGTAACTTCGATTTTTGACACTTTTTACTTCGGCTTTGTTTCCGAAATAATAAACGTGTTTGCTTGTTCCTTTTGTAAGCGATATTTTTGCGCGCTTTCAATTACAATTATTATCACAAAATTAAATCTGGCCAAGTAAAACACGCGATGCTTCAGCAAGCGGACAATAGTCACAAAACAATAAATGTCCTTTCAAGAACGGCGATTTTCGTTGCAAATTATTTGTGCGAATTTAATGTTTCACATCTCTGACATTTGCATCGCACAATTTACAATTATTACTCGTTCGCCGGTTTTAATTGCATAATTAAAATATAATTTTATTTTGACCGGCAGGTGTATCTCGACCTTCCCACTCGGAGTATTTGCCATGTAGGCAGCGCAAAAAATACAGCGCACCTCTAATTATTAACTGAAAAAAACCAGCTTTAGAAAAAATGTATGAATGAATAATATTTTCTATGCTCATATCTCAATTTGGCTTTATATCAAAAATTTTTAATCATTAGTTTTATTTTTTGAACCATTGATATATTGACCTTCACTTGTTTAATTAAAATAAATTTCTATTCTTTTGGTTGATAAAAAGTAAAAAAAAAACAAACTTTCAGCCATTTTTGTTCAAGTGGAAAAATTGGCAAACAGAAAGTATTTCAATTGTTTGTTCTTTTTAAGCGACTAAAGACGATATTAAGTTAAAACTTCTTGAATTTTTTTCCACGCGCCACCCATAAATCTCGCATAATATAATTGTAAATTTCGTCGAATTTAGTTCGCCGCAATCTAATAAAAATCAAATTTAAAATTCCACACTTTCGAGTTATCCAAAGCGGTTGTGTTGAATAACTGCCGCTAAATAATATATGAAGCCGCATGCACGCACGGATGTTTTCTGTTTTGATTCCCGACGGACAGCTAACAAAATATTTCATCGTGCAAAGTTGACACGATGTGGCAAGCAGCAAAGTACAGTGTTGCACGTTACACGCGTCTTCATAATTTTTTTTTCTGCACCCACTACAAAAATAAATGCGCAAATATCACTTGGTATATACGGTGTTACAATGGAGAAAACTTGGAGATGCGCGTTTATTGAAGAATTTCATTGATATTACCACTATTGTCACAAAACAACTAAAACCTCAAGCAGCGTATACGTGCACAGTACAAAAACGATAAACCGCGAAGAAGACACAGGAGATATAATGACAAGAAACGTTATTCGTTGCAGCCGACGCGACTCCACCTCGCATACAGAACATATTCAAAGCATTCAAACATTTTGACTACATATTAAACATATTCTCCACTGAATGTTTCCAGGTTTTCACCTCGAAGAACATTTAATAAATTCTCAACCTATTACAAACTCAAATATACAATTGACACAAAAATTTAATAAAATTTGATTGAATCTAAGTGAATTTCTGTATTAATGATTCTTGTAGAATATTACTTATGATTTCATTTTTGCCAACCCTGTGTGTAACAATATAAATTTAGAATTGTGCAGTCATTTGAATACAGCACGCTCTTCACAATAGCAAACCGACGTACAAGTGAGTAATACACTTACGTGTGTTTTGTGCGTCGTGCTGTATGTTATGAAATGCCTATATTCGCGCGTTTCGCGAAGCGAGTGCCATTCTCAGCCGTGCATCATTTGCACTTTTGTTGTCTTCTTTTGTCCCGCGCATTACATTTCTAACGTCGTGGCTATGAGCGCGCTTGCAAGCGATTTCATTTATTGGCGCGCAGGTGTGCAGCGCGCGCGCAGGCACAATGAGTGGAATGGACCAAAACTGCAGCAGGACTTAGATTGCCATTGGCGTTTGCGTCTCAAAAGTTGTTACGTTTATTGTTTCACTAAACCAGATCCCCAAATGCTTAAAACACTCAACGTTAATGGCCAAGTTCAAATGATATCTGTTGCATAATTAAAAAAAAATTCAAATTTTACTTTTATAGACAAATATTCCAACAGGTAAATGAAAGAAAACTTTAACGATTAAAATCTTTATCAATTTTCTTGAATATTTTGTTGATATGACAATAATAATCAAACAATTCTAGCAAAAAAATAATTTTTACTTGTTTAAAATTACAGTTTTGTATTTAAAAAAGTGTTTGTAATTATTTTTCCATAAATAAACATCAAACGATTTAAAAATACGTCTTATGCATAAGTTTATATGAGTAAAAATTGAATGTGTAACCTATCCGCTCCTGAATTTCAGTCCTTCTGATGAAATAGGCAGGACATAAAGAAAAACTGATACGTCGTTGTGGAGAGACATCCTTTGGGATTTATCCTTACCCAGATATCATTTCACCGTCCGCCTCTCATCTCTCTTTATTTCTAATAACTTGAATTGAATTTTTAACGAAAACCCCCGCCGGAAAAATCGCAATTATCACTTTTTCTTGTTTTGTTTTCTTTTGCCCGCCAGAGTACTTCCTGGACAATCGAATGTGTCTAAGAATAAAACGCGCCCACGTAACACAAATTACCACACGAACATTTACTTAGCGCAATTTCCATTAAACGCAGTTGAAAGGTTCGCGCAAATTCGATACGCTTTCAAACCGCCTGCGCGTGTTCCCATTGATCAGTTTTTCTTAACTAAACGAAAGTAAACGGATATCCAGCGCGAACTAATCGTCGTTTATCGAACAAGCATCCTTCTTGCACGCTCCGCGCGGATGTCCAGCGCCATCATAACAACCGCAAAGTGGATCGGCGATTATCTTTTATTCATGTTCTTACACATGTTGCTGCGCAAACTCGCTGGTCGTGTGTCTTCAAAAGGACGAGTTTCGGGTTAATTGCAAAGGTTGCCCCCTTGTGCGGGTCCGCGCCGCGTAACACGAAACGCGATTCGTGGAGAAAGTTCATCCAACTTGAGTTGGGAAAACTGATTAGTTGTGCATCAAATCGCACAAAACAAACTATAACCGCTGTGTTATAAAAATTAATAATATTGCTGCAGAACGCGTGGTAAAGTGTGAAGAAAAGCGGAAAATACGAAGCGGACGATTAGATTTTACGTGTTTGGTGAGCTTGACAAGCTCACAAATGAAAAGTTGTGTATTTCTCCGCATAGAAACACGTAAATTTATTTTTTACTTTTTAATTTCAATTGCTAATAGAAATATAATTTACACAAATGTAAAATTTCACTTTATTTCTCTGATGATATTAAATGCAAGAACGCGACTAGTAAGTTCCATCTGGGTCTAAAACTTGGACGTTAGAACTATCTTTAAAATTAGCTCTAAACTTTTTACCCACGAAGTGCTCCAGTCAAGTACATTTCTGATCAAAAATTTATACGTAAACTTACAGCGTGACGTCAATATTTGATTGCGTGCACAAGGCTCATTTCTATTAAGCCGGCATGAAAAGCGAGCAGTTAAAAAATTGTATTATTGGTTTTGTTCATATAGAAGCATGTTTCATTTGAATAATGTATTACGAGAATAGTACCAACATAAAAATTTAAGCAATCAAATAAAACTCCAAGTTTTTCAGTTGCAACATAAACAATTAAGTAAAATTCATCAATTTTGAATAAATATGAATTTTGCACAATATAAAAGTCAAAATTAAGTAAACATGAGTTATTCCTAGCTGCTGAATTTGTTTAGAGTCTGATTTTTATCTGTCTGTCAATTTATCTTGTCATGATGCATTGAAGCTGTTACAACTCGGTTTGACTAATAGGTTTAAGTTGTTCTTATGGTTAGGTAGTTATCCTTGCGGGATCAGGACATGAGTAGAAAATAACGCAAAGGTCGCACTCGGCGAGCATGTTTATTACTGCGGGGAATGCGTGTGGGCGCGATGGTTGACGAAAGATTGAGACACAACTTGAAAACGCCACACTGCAAGAAACCACAAAGTTCCCTTGCTTCACATGTGTGTCTTTCGGTGGTAAACCTATGACATATTACATTTCTACATCAAAATATTTAATAATTCTGTCACAAGTATAATAAATTTGATTTACCTACTTGAAACACGTGCAGTATTTTTTTTAAGAAAAAGAGTTTATTTCGTGTTTTGTTTTGTGTTTCATGATAGATTTAGCTCCTTTCTGATTATTATATTTGTCCTGGATGTGTGTTTAGGCTGATAGCATTATTTGCTTTGTTATGTTTTCCTTTTTTCCAAGTTCCTCTACTTTTCGATTTCATTCATGCCGTCGTCGCGACTTATTCCTGAGTTCAGTCGGCGCACAACTGAGCGGCTAAATCGAATACACAAAGCCGGGTGTTTTGCATAAATCGGAATAAATCTTTGTTTAGGTGTGGTTTTCTTTTAGCGCTCCCGACGCGCCCGCCGCGAAATCCGCACGCGTGTTTAAGTTGAAGAGGTAACCCTTAACAGGTTTCGCCAAATATGCACCGGAATTGTAGCACGTGCCGCACTACTGTGCGCCATTCAAATGTTTACGCCGCCTTTTCTTTCTTTGGACAAAGCTTGCGCGAAACCAAAAAACGAACACGAAAACGAAACGCCATCGTCGCAGAGGCGGCCGTGGAGAATTCTCCAAATAAAGAGTATTGTGCAGGAATAAAAAGCGAAAATATGTGCGTTATGTTGACGGAGCACCGGGCGCATTTTTACACGTGTAGAAAAACATCCCACATGCGAAATACCTTGTTAGGGACACACAGCTGAGACATTTAAAAATTTCTACTTTAATTTCGTACATTACGCCAACTTAAACATTCCAGTTTATGTAACCAGGAGCATGCGGCTTATATTGTTATTTTTAACTCAAAATTTCATTCAATTTTTTTACTCTGTTTCATGAAGAATAACGCAAAATAACGCAAAAATGCGAAATCAACATGACAGCTACATGACAAATTATTGTTTAATACATATTTTCAGACAACGTAGGCACACTTTCACATATTTTTATGAAAAGTAATTTGATTGTTTAGTTGACAAGAATATAGCGGTCTTAAAAAATTGCAAAATTGAAATGTCCTTTCAGCCCACCCTGTCGCATTGTTTATGTAGAATTTTTACAGACGCTCATCTGCTACTCGAGGTCTATAAATACATCAAATTAAATCGAAGCTTAATCTTTCTGGGATGATTTACGCTCATCTGCTGTTGTGGGCGAGCTTTTGTTGGTTTATTTTTAAACATCACTGCTATTTTTTCGCCCAGGTTTGAATGTCAGTTATATTCAATTGTACTGATTTTCCTAGTTTGAAATTACAACAAAATTTCTATTCCCAAACCTACCGGCGTGATATCTCATGAAATATTTGAGCAAAACCAATGTCAATGTGGACTTTTCATTGGACTTCCGCCGTAGAACTAATTAAACATTCATCTGGGAATTAATATAAATCTAACATTCTAGTTTCACGCAGGTATTTCAAAAGATTGCAAATTAATTTCGTGTTTTTAGCTGGAGATGTAAAACCTTGACTTGTTGATTTTTGCCCGGCATTTAGAAACAAAAATACATATAGCGACATCGAAGAAAACTTATTAATTATTAATTAATCCGCCAGCGGGTGGACAGAAGGGCGAAAAGTAATCTGGAAAGTCAAATATTAGAAAAGTTGACGAAATCGAAGAAAATATCAAACGAAATCCGATTGAATTATGATGCTATTAATATTTCGTAATAAATTCACTGAATGTTTAACTTTCGATCAATTTTATTTAAAGCTGTAAAATGAAAAAAAAATAAAATTTATTCCTCGTGATTCACACGGTGGGAGAAGTTGTGTTACCGTTTCGTAATTTGAATGCAAGCCTTTTAACACGCGCGTATTAAACTTCTCACCGCCAACAAATTATCATAATAATTTCCCATTGGGATGAACAGATTTCACGCGAGCGTGTGCGGATAAACATCAATTATTTATGCTCGTTGATATGTCGCCGTGCTGCATTTTGCGTGCACGAAACGTTTGTGATGTGTGCGCCGGATAAGAACAAAATTTCCAACGGGACATGTTTATCTGCTGCGCTGCTGTGCGCTGCGGGTGAAAATCAATGAACACCTGTTTGATTTCATTTCTATCTGCTGCCGTCGAAATGTGGGTGGATACAAAAGGCAGGTATTTGTCGCGGAGAAGTTGATTAATGTTTCCTCAGTGGGATTCGTGTAGGCAGCGGAATGCGTGCTGTTTTACATAAGGTTTTCCACGTTCTTTAACACGTTGAGGACGGCGCGGTTTTTGGGTGTCTGTCGCATCGGGCGGCGTTTGAGCATTTTCAACTCCGTCTAATTAATTCAGCTGTGCGCCACTGGTGGTTATGCATTGCTGTATCAAAAAGCGATTGTTTTTGCAGTTGCGTCGCCATTTATTTATTTTCTTTGTAATGAATGCCTTTATCTTTAGAGTCCGACCGAAACTATGTGCGAACTGAGATGGCAAGTGACGACCACGACTTAGCCGCGAGTTAGCCGAACGACGCACGATAATTCACGAACACTGAGTTTCGGTTCTGCCAAAAGTTTCAGCCAATTTTTGGCCGAAACCAAATTTGAAGCCAAAACTGAAACTTTGGTCGGTCACTATTTATTATAATATGTAATCTGAGTGACACATTTGATGACAAAGATGCAAGGCCCTGATTGTATAGGTGAAACGAGGAGAAGATATAACCTAACCAGTGGCGTAGTCAAAAATGAATAAGTCTCGTTTCAAATGAGCCGTGTTCCACCGGTGGTACACGCCGTCCCACAGACCAGACGCGTGTGTACCACCGGTGGTACACGCCGTCCTTAACGTGTTAAACTCAACGTTGGTCTGAACGATACGTATGTTCAATAAAATAAAAAATTGTTGCTTTCTTTATCGGCGAGGAGGTTAAAAATAGCGGTTTGGGCTGATATCGAAGGGAAGGCGTTTAAAGTGGCAAGAAATCGGCAAACCACTGAGTTGTTAGCCGGATAACTGTTGTTGACGTGTCGCACCTTTGATGTTGCAGCCAATTTTCGTCCACTAAACACTAGCTACCTGCATCAAACGCAAATTGGTTTAAAACTACTTTGCTAAGATTTACATCTACGCATATTTTTTTTCTTCTACAGGCTGTCAATTTGCGAAATTCATTAACCTGATCAAGACAAAACTTTTTTTGCATTCGATTTGTACAAAATCGAATTGTGGTTGTTCTTGTATGATACATCGAAAGTTTCCAGAAGTTCTTAATTAGGTTATGCCCGTGTTAGTGGTCTTGCGGGGAAAGATGTTAACTTGTTAACCTTTTCAGACCGAATCGATGACCATAGACAAAGCGCGCGTGTAAATTGTAAAATTTATTTGCGACTTCTGTAAACAAGCGCACAATTACGCCGGCCGCGTACGCGCCTCTCCAATCAACTAAATTAATTATCTTGCCTTTTGCCAGTTGCGCGTCCTTTACAGACCCTTCTTATCGATCACCGGACCTAAGTCGGAGAGTGGTCATTGTCAACCACCCAACTACTTTCGCTTCGGTGTAGCACAAGTTGAAATTTAGTGTTTTTTGTGATGATTTCAAGCGTAAAATTTAATTTATAAATTTTTACATGTAAAATAAACTTTCACCGCCATGGGGAACTAATATTTAAACTTTATTTATCAAAAGAATCCGGTTTTCTGCTTGAATTCAAACAAATTCTATTTGTAATCAAAAGATCAAAAACATGTAAATTTCTGCTACTCAAAAACTGTCTGCTGCGAGCAGACAATGCTTTGAGAATTTATTTTTCACCCCAGGTTCACTATAAACCCTTATGCTTGCACATTTGTTAGTTGCAAGTTAATGCATTCATTTGTGTTCCAAACTATCTGTCGACGTGGGCGCGTGGGGGCACTTGAAGTGTTTTTATGAGGGTGGCAATGCTGCCGCCGCCGCCGCCGGACCAAAACCAGCGGCGGTGCAATTAAGAGGGTGCGCTGCGCGTTTGCTACATGCTTCCGCTGCGGGCCGCCAACCGAGAACCTAAAAAACAAACCGCATCCTGCCTGGTTCCTCACCGCCACGTCCGTCGCTCGCCGCGCACGTAAGGCAAATGGAAATTATTCATGTTGCCAGCGTTCGGCTGCATCTTCATGAGGACACCAGGTGTATTTTTTACGACTGCTAACGAACGCAGCGGCTTACACATGCATTGTTTGGTTAATAACGCGAAGGAAAACATCTCGATGTTATTTAAAAACAAGTAAATTCTTAGGATGAGAAAATGCACCAACCAAGGACAAAAATAGGTAAATAATGACAAAGTTTGCGAGTTGCATTAACGTTTAAAGCATGCGAGGCTTAAATAAATCTTAAATCTTAATAAATAAATAAATTTTGCGCTGTGCATTGTACAAAACACACCTGTGACCTAATAAATAAAGATTGAATAAGCTGCAGCGTGTAATTTTTCAGAAATCGCCGAGTTTAAACTCTCGTCAGTTAACGACGTTTGCCAATACTTACGCGATCCCAATTTGCTGGGAAAAATCCTCGCATCCTTCCGTCGCCTGCCGGCCGTCAGCGTGTGATGTGGTGGTGCAAAACCCGCAACTAATTAGTTGTTCACCCGCGCGCAATTACAACCTCATTACCGAATGGAAAGCGTCGAATGTATTCGCGACTATATTATTTGTCTTTAGTGAAGTTGCGACATTTTCACCTTCAAGTTCACGCACAATTATTTCATATTTTAGTTTAAAGTAAATAATTGCTTGCGTTGCAACATGTTTATGCTCGACTGCACTTGTTCAACTGCCGGTTTGTTTGTTGTTGTCATTGCAATACAGAATACGTATTGTGTGATAGTTTATCTTTTATTCTATGCCCCTATCACCTTTGTAAAGTAGATTTTTGTTCCATTACAGTATATTTCACGTAGGAAGTTGGAAGAATCATAACTGGAAACTGCCAACTGCCAACCACAATGTTATTACCGTAAATAAACTAATAAACGAGTTAAAAAAGGAAAATAAGTTTTTCCGCGCGCCGGTTATGGCCTTGCGTTGTTTATATTCACGCACTTGACTTATTTACAACTCTAAGTTTGCATCACTTTGCATACAGTGGGTCCACATCGAAAAAAAATTGATTAAAAAAACGAATTTTGATAAAAATGTAATTTTTTCAGCTTGTGTGTTAATTTGTTCACTAAAGTATTCTTTTCGTGCAGCAGCGGCGCATGAAGAAGGTCGACATATTCCGTTAAAACTTTGTCCGTCGTTTCTCGCAGATGTAAAATAAATTTGATTAAATTTACGCGCAAAAAAGCGTTTCCTCGAAAAGTCTAAGAGGCTAAGCCGTGCGCGCTGCGGACTTGTTGCAGACTCATTGTACATGAAAGCCGTAAAAATTTCCTACTTTTAGTTGGATACATTTTACTGCATTGCCTATAAAGTGTCATAACTGCCGGGTGGTGCGCCAACCGTGCGCGTATTCTTATTTAAACAAAGACTACGAGTTATCGCACGTCTCAATCGAAGGTTGAAAGTTATTTCGCGTGTTGGAGGGCGTATCGGGGTAGTCACTTCGTCTGATATCAGTCCGAAGACCTGCGAACACTCTGATCATTCCCATCTTTTATCACGATGTGAAAAAAAAGTTCATAAAACTCGTCTTTGACCGCGTTATGAATGCATGTTGTAAAATAATAGATATTAAATGAAAATGTTTAATCGCGATAACAAGTTTAAGTGGAGATCGTGTTGCGGATAAAAAATTTCGTCGTTGCAGTCGACGATAGAAAATTTAATATCGATGTAATTTTACGACAAGCGACAAAATTAAGGAAATTGAATTCGGTTCTTAATATTGTGTGGTGTTTTATTGCTCGTCGAAGAAAATATTGTGTTACCGCGTCGAATATTTATGCAAAACCGTTGATTTGGTTAGCAAAATAAAATTTAAACACGCTGACGTTTTTTTTCTTCTTCAAAAATTTGTCTAATGTTTCAATAAGGAGGAAAAGTTTGCCTAGGCGAACTTGAATCTTGACTGAAACGCTTCCACTGCGCGGAACAATTTCGTTTTGTGCTAACATCATTTGCGTTAAAGTAAAAGTTGAACTTTTCAAAATTAACCCTTGCCTCCAAGAGGAGTTAAACGCGGAATTAAAAAAGTTTCAAAAAAGTGCCTTAAATAAAACGTAGGTAATCACATTTTTTAAACATATTTTATATAAACTAGTTACGAAGTAGTGGAGAATAAATTTTTCGGACTTACTTGACTATTAGAGTGCAGAACGTGGACGATTGCAGCAACAAGTTTCTTCGAAAACTGTTGAATAATGGCGAACGGATTCTTTCCGGCGGCGCCGATTGATTGTAACTTTTTTGCGAGCCAAAATCGACACTTTGTGGATTGTTGAAGAGTTGCGCAAGTTCGAAATAAATGCGCTCACGAGTGCAGTTGGTGCAGAAGCGCTCCGCAGCTGGATAACACTGTTTCTGGTCGGTCTGTGGCGGTGGTGGCGGCGGCGTTTGTGGCGTTGTGTGCGCTCGTGCGGCTCCTCGACGGACTGTGTGCGGGCCCGTCGTGTATGGCGTGTCGAGCCGCGCGGCGCGGCGCCTATATAGCCGCCTTTCACTTGGTGTCGGCGGCGGCGGCGGCGACGTCATCCTCGGCGACGCTGCGTCCGACCGTCCGCCAATCATCGTAGTGCGTTGGTATCACAGGTAAAAACAAACAATTTCGGCACATACGCAATACTCTAATGAATGAAATCAAAAATTTCGACGTAAAACATCGAAAAATTTAATTTTTGGCTATTTTGATATAAAAATAATAAAAAAAAACATAAAAAATGATTGAAATACAATTCAGTTTGTTTATTTTATGTTGATATTTGGTATGATAATAACGAAAAGCTGTTGATTTGAGACGAGAATCAAAACGGCACGTCTCAAGAATTTGCATTCTTAATACAAGAAGGGGCCGCGCGAAATGAAATTACAGCGATGCCATCATACGTTCGCCGCCGCTGTTCGTGCCTAATGCGTGGAAACTTTGTGTGTCCAAACAAGGCGCACGTCTACGGCGAAAATTGACAAGAGTCAAGGAGGCATCGCAAACGTTCAAATTCTTTCGCTTTTCACTTCCAGCGACTTAAAATCCTGATTCGCCCAATTTCAACGTTTGAATAACAAAAACACAACGTCAACCCGTTATCGAAAAGCGTCGTGTGTATATTTAGTATTAAATATAATGCATGGGGTAATAGTGTTGTTTTATTTGCGTTCGTGTTATCAACACATTTCTGCAATTACATCGCGCATCAACTTGACTCTCGTGTTTGTTTAGCTGTTTTGCAGCATTTGTGACATTGCATTTGGCGAATTACATGAATCAACACGCTAATTACCGCGCATTTTTTCCTATCGCTGATAAGCTGATAAAGCAAATATTGCTAATTGACTGAGGATTACTATTAATATACAATGTAAAACTTGTTAAAATCAATTCGAAATTTAAATATAAAATTCAATTAAATTTTTTTTTATTAAAAAACGTAAAAGGTCAGATTCTGAGAAAGAAAAGAAAACTAATTTGTAAAAATGTGATGCATTTCGATAGTTTTTAATTATATTTTTTTAATTATAAGGTTATGTATTAATTTTAAAGGTTATGTAACTTTTCGACAAGCGCCGAGAGTAGGCATTCCATAAAACACGCCTACGACACAATTTGACAACTCGTTAATATTTAATCTAAATTAAAAAATTAATTTCAATATTCCACGATAGTTAATAAATTCAACGAAACAAAATTTAGTCCCACAAATGCAAAAATTCCGAAAAAATGTAATTGATCAATTTATTATGAAATATCAAATATTATTCACGATAAAAAGACGCCTATCGCAATTACAGATCAAAATAATACGCAGATAAATAGCTGCAAGTGTCACCCACGCCAATTTTTGATTGTGCGATGATAAATGCGCATTGCATTGCGTCAAATCCAACAATGGCAAGGTGTTATCACCATCATCGACACACCTCTTGTATGAGTTGGCATCAAGTTTGCATATGGAAAGCATTTAGTACAATTGACAGTTGATAAGCGTGTTTGCATTTGAAGCGCGTTGACGCGGCCACCGAGCATCGATATTCGGCTGGCGATGCGAAAATTATACACGCGCGATGAAAATTCAAATCACACCGGCATGCAAACGGCATTTTTTATTGTAACAGCAAGTGCTTCATCATAAAAATTGTTTGGTTTTCGCCTCGCGAATCAAAATATTCCATTGCTATATTTTATGTGCATATACAATGCGAAATTATTAATCATTCACTAATTTTGTATGGTTTTAGAGCGATGAATTTTTAATCAAGATAGTTTGTGCGTTCAATCGATTTTTATGCGTAGTTACACGCAATTCTTCATTAAAACAATAAATCACGGCGTGAATAACGCAATAATTTGCAATAAAATATAAATGAAGAATATTTGATATTATTAGGTGTTGGATGGAGAGTTCTTTTATTTATTTTATTTCGAATGCGATGAGCAGTCGCAAATTTGGACTTTAAACATCCTCACACGAGTGTAACTCAGCAATGAAACATTAATTAGTGGGTTTTAATTAGACCCACGCAATTGCACGTAATGACGACCACATTTGCCTTTTTACCTCGCGAAATTACATCGTGTACCGGCAATTTGCCGCCGCGTGTGAGGAAGTTTCCATCGCCTCCGGATTTTCCTCTGTTTGAATTAAAATGCGTGCAAAATAATCAAAACTTAATTAACGCGCTAAAATCGTGCGTGCACCGCGCATATCATTTAAACTTGTGTCCAGACACTTTTTCACCGAACTAAACCAATTAAAACTAAACAATAATTATTAAACTTTTTTTTCTGCTTTCGCTGTAATTATTTCGTTGGAACAATTGTTTTTTTTTTTATTTGGTAAAACGTAGTGTGGGATATTAATTAATGAAAATTTTGAGAATTTAATGTTTTTAACTTGAAAATACAATTATTTCCTTTTGTTATTGCTATTGCTGCGATGTTATTACCCAAATTACAACTTTTCCTATAAAAATTTTAATTTTTTTTGTAGAAAATGTTTTATTCTTGGAAAAATTTCGAATTGTACCGTTTTGTGTACAATTTTAATCAACATGAAAGAAGCGCGCTAAGTCTTTCAACAACGATTGTTTTGAGTCTCATTTCCGGCCGACATAGCTACGAGTATTTACCGACTTAATCTTTGCTCGCTCGCAGCCCAACCGGCTACATTTTACGGATGCAACTTGAAGAAATTGTGTTTATTAATTTTTAATTTTACATTAAGCACAAACAGCTCGGTTCTTAAATACAGAAACATTTCTTGATCATTACTTGCCTTTTTGTAGCATTTATCACTCACTGTCGAGGCTGTACTGATAAAACTTTGTCATGAGAACAAACACTTCAAGTCAATGCACAGGTATAAGAGTATTTTATGTTATTGTTTGAACTCCGTGCGACATCTGACCGTCGAAGAAAGAACGAAGTTAGCAGCCGTCGGCAGTGTTACATGCAACGCTTTGCAATACTATTATTTGAACCACAATGGAATTAGAATATAATATTCCTTTGTTATTAGCTTTTTTGTTTAATAAAATACTTTGTAATTTATTTTTTTACAACATTTTGATCCAAATCTTCATTTGTCGAATGTAGGTACTATTTGTATGAAGTAATCACTGATTTTTTAGTATTATACTGCTTACCCCCACCATTTCTCAAGGGTAGGTCATAGGTATACAATCCCAGTGCGTAGTTGTGTCGTATTTTATACAGTGAGTTTATAATAATATCAATGTTCTCTTTAATTTAATTGCACATCGCGTATTAACTCGGTTTTGCAAATGTTTCAGAGTCTCAAATGATCACAATTTTCATATCACAAAATATTATCAAAAACATTCGCGCCACGCACTTTTGCATCATACTTAACTATTTTAACTATAATTAAGCTTCGTTGGCGTTGGCCTTGGCGCCCGCGATTGGCTTCAACTTAACAAACACGTCTTCGTCTTCGTGTTCCAGCGTGTTCATCAAATCAGCAAAGAACTTCCTCTTGAATAATTGTTTCACGCGTACCTGCCCCAGTTCCACATTATTCTCTGGGTCCTTCGTGTATTCAGCTACTAGTGCCTTGTCGTGGAATTTCACTATTCCACTTGATGCCCATTCGTCATTCTCAATTGGTGCGATAGGGCAATACGGCATTACAGGCAAATTGGTGACATTCTGTAGAATGGATGCCTGGGCTTGCTCTCCGTCGCGGTTCGACCATGTAGCCACCGGGTCAGCGCCAAGATTTGGGCCCCAATTTTCGTAAATTGCACCGCCAGTAGCACTGGTGTATCCAACTGGATTGCGAGGCATTCCAAAATTATTTTCTTTATTCCTCTTTTGCGGCTGAATGCAAACAGCTGCAGCCGCATAAAGAACGAACAAAAATAAGAGTCATTATCATGTGAAATGTGAAGTAAAGGGTACTTACCTAGTTTGGGATCAGCCCAAAAACCATTCCCGGTTCTCATCGGTCTGTATTGCGAGCAGGGAAATTGCCCGTTTACATACCTGGAGCCAGCAGGTACACCGCGCAATTCGCCGAGCGGAAGCACATTCTTATGATCTCCCGAATGGTACAGCGGACCGAAGTATTCTGCCATTAAAACCTCAATACAATCACTTTAATTCAAGCTTTCTTGAGCGCACTCCGACCTAACCTCTGCGAACCCTACAAAATCTTCTGTCAAAACGTGTTTTGTTATTGGTACGCATGCGCAAACAATGTGACGTTTCCAGGGTACCATCTTGCACCTAACCTAAGGGGATCTGTCATGCTAGTTTTACGTCGTCCATCTATCGTTCAAGTCCACAAATAGAAAACACATTTTCTGTTTGTTTTGATATAAGACTATTTATTAATTCAAAGAAATAGTAAAACATTATAAACGGTAATTAATTACAATATATACTTATAGTTACTAATACAGTTGAAGTATTCTAGCCATGAATTATTATTCTACTTTCCTTTGAACAATGCGTTTACAGGTCCTTGCTATCATTAAAAAAAACCTAACCTAACAATATATTCAAATTATTTCTAAATTAAAACTAAAATTCTTATTTTATAAAGTCTTATTTTCTTTATTTTTGTCCCTGGCTTGGTTGGTTACCCCAATATTTACGCTCGCCATTCAGATTGTTTGGATATTGATTGTTGCTACCACCACCACCGCCACAGGCGTTGTTACCTGTTCCACTGGTCCCAGCACTAGCCGAATGAATGCCACGCCTGGCTACCATCACTCCCTGTTGCGGGTAGCCAACGCCCGACAATTGCGGAAGACTGTATAAGTGGGATGCCTGTGGGCGGCTATACTGCTGCCAGTAGTTGTGCACATGCATCGGAAACCAACTCGGGCGGCATAACTGCCAATGAACACCAGCTGGACCAGTGCTGTACAGATTTGAAGTATCACCTAAAGAACTGGCACCACCAACAACAGGCATGCCACAACGACGGCGTGTGCCATTGTTTCGGTAATCACGTTGATGGTTTGCCACCATAACGCTGGAGTTCTCTTTGCGGAGATCGGAGTTATCGCGACGAAGACGCCGGATGAACGATTCGGCTTCGTCCAGTTTACGAAGCAGTTCGGGATTCGGTAGGAAACCTCTTTCACGTGCACGTTCACGATTACGTTCATAACGTTCCAGTTTTCTGAAGAAAATAATCAGAAGGAGACACAAATAAAATGGTAATTATTTTATAAAAGTGAAGACTAACCTTTTCTGTTCATCGACAATGGCAGACAGATACGCATTGCGATTTTCGGCCTCTTGTAATTGTTTCTTTATCGCCCGGAGTTCTTTTTCTAATGCCTGTACTTGCGAGGGTACCGCATTGTTGCTCTGAGGCTAAAACATAAATTATTCTTCAGTTAACAAACAACAAAGATAAGATAAATATTCTATAAGTGTGAGAAAAACTAACAAATTGAAAATTCACTTTTTATTCAAAATTCAATTTTTATTTAAATAATTATTACCTTTGGTTTATCCTTCTCTGGTATAGGTGGTAGATTAAGACTGGATCTCTTGACATAAGCCAACTCCCATTGTAGCTCTGTAAAATTTAATTTAATTTAATTTAATTATTTTTGTTTGAATTTATTTTATCAAGTTTTTAAATATAAAATTCTCTTTACCGCGAATCCTCGAACGCAAACTAACAATCTCTTGATGTATGTTGGAATGCATGAAGATGTCCCGCTTTACAAAACTCCTGGTGTTCCGATCTGGTGTCCCGACACGACTACCGCCAGTAATGAGGCCCATGGTAATACGACTGGAGGTGTAGTGACAAACGGTGTGTTGTTTACAGTACTAATCGCTATCGTCCTCAAGTTACCGCTGAAATCAAGTGGCCATCGCATGACCATTGGGTGTCTCATCACCTACACATAAATCACAATATTTAAAAATTAAATTCTTAGGAATTAATAACAATTATCGTGGTAAAAAGTCTACCTGTAGACTGCTAAAAAACGCCTGTATCTGCTTTTCCACTATTAGTTTAGCCGCCATCTTGGATTTGTCTTATGCATTAGTCGTTTCTCGCGAATTATCATGGATATCACTATTAACGACGCGTATTAAAATACGCTACAGTTGATTTACGACCCATGTTGTCGCGTCTCGTTGAAAGTCTCGTCACTCGTTTTCAATTTCATGAGTAACCATGCGTATTTCTTATTTTTTAAATCTGCTTTATTTATTTTATCTCTTTAGGTTTGTGTCATATTTGATAGTGACCGCAATTATGACTAGCTCGTTATTTATATTGCTTGTAATAATATGATAGAAATGCAGCATACTGAAATTAATATGCAAATGCACAAATGTATAATTAGAAAACAGAGTAGCCGTCAATGTCGATGGTCGAGTAATAAAATTGTTGTGAAACTTGAAGTCATGAGCTTGAATAATTCTAAGAATGCATAAAATTATATCGTTCGTCGTTAATGTACTCTGCATATTTTGAAAACATGTATTTACATTAAAGTATTTGTTATCAGAGTATCCGATTTAACAAAGATTCATTCTGTTGTGTGGAATGAATAGAATCATCTAAAAAGTAAACATGTTTATCAACGGGAAGTGATGACGAATCCTTTGCAACAGGTATGCCATTTACTCATACCGTGAATCCGTGAACGTAGTAAATATTAGGTATATATTACTAATTGAATAAATAATTTAGATTTAGATCTGCGCGTCATTTGACACATTTCCATTTTTTATCTTGAATAACAACCTTGTGCATGTCTTATTGGTTTAAGCCATAAGATATTAATATGTTGTAAAATGCGGTGAATATTTGAATTTCTTTTACTTTTTCGAAAATTTTGATTTTGAGGTAAATTTGTTACACGTATAGTTTTGCGCAGTAATAATTAAATGTAATTGATTTTACCTTACGCCTGCTCGAGGAATTGCGGTGTTAACAATGAGCCCCTTTCCACGTTGTAAAGATGCAGTTTTCTTCTCTGCAGAACGAAATCGATTCTCGGCTAGGTTTGGCGTTGATTTGGTCAACCCAGGCTGTGAAATATACGTGGAATAAGTTTTTGATTGAATTAAGTATTTTTCATTTAGATGTTTTAAACTATTTTTGAGAAAATCATGAAAAAACGGGTTCTCTTAAATTGATAACATAGTATTTAAAAAGATTAAACTTTTTTTTTGATTTTTAGAAATCGAGGTATTAACCTATTTAGTTTTAGTAAAAATTTGATTTTGTTTCATTTTTATAAGAACAATTTTTGAAATTTTATTTGAGAATAGCTGACCCGTGGGAACTTCCAACCCTCTCATCAATACCTACTTGTAGGCAAGCTTAGTTGTCTACGACGAATCTGTTTAAAATTATATAATATGTAGGTACTTCCGCATGCAATTAGATAAACAAAATTGGAATATAGACTGTGGTCTTCAAGTAAATATTATTACCTTGTATAAATTGTTGTTTTTCTGTGCTACTTTATATGTGGATTGACCATTTTTACGTTCGGATACCCAATCGCCTACTGGACGGGTTTTCTTTGATGCTGATAGCGATGTCGCTTTAGACGATGAGGAAATCGTTGGAGCCAATAGATTGGATTTTTTTCTGCAACAAGTTGTATGATTTAACAGTTATAGAGCATTAAAGTATGACTTCAATTATTATATACATTGTACGCTACTGAGTAATACCTGTAACTGCAAAACTTACTTTTGACTTGTGTCTAGTGACTTAGGACGCAACTGGACCTTTTCATACTCGTCAGCACCCCCCGACGGATCGTTCTCCTTCTGCAAAACAATAAATAAAAATAAACGATGAATATATTTATATTTATACAAATAATTTTAAATTTAGAAATTTAATGTTGAGATGACTATTAACTGATTAAATTCCAAGTAGTATCACACCTTTTTGAATCTAGAAAACACACTACTCATTTTGCTGGCTGTGTAGTATCCGATATAGCGAATGTATCACTAGTTTAGTGTTCCGCAATGCAAATATCATAAACCAAATTAGTCAACATCACACGCACGCATGTTCTATGATTTCAACGATTCTACCCAAGGTAGCTCTAGTCCCTTAGTGCAAATTAATGTTCATTTTTATAGCCGTCGTGTATTGTTCACGTTCGCGAATTCGGGCGGCGCGCAGCACGCGACTGTCGGCGCCCGGCGCGCCCGCCACTCCCAGGGTCGTTATCGTCGAGATGCGCGTTGAGATAAGCGCGCATCATCGCACAACACATTCTACACTCACGAACGAAATTCCGATAGAAATTGCTTCGCTTATCAATGTAACAAGTTTGTTTCTTGTTAACCCAACCTGTACTTTAGTAATATAGTTGAGTACGATTCGTGATATTAGTCGATAGGAAGGTACCAAACACATAATCAAATCAAATATGTAATGTTCGCATTTCCAAACTCGAAATTAACTTCTTATCATGAGATAAGAAATGCGTTTTAGAGTAGATAACACATACCAAAGTTATTAGCTAGTTGTAATGATACATACTCGTAGAAAGTATAATTTGCTTTAATAATATTATGTTGTTAATATTTAACGAGCTATAATGATATGGAATTGAATTAGAGACAAATTTATGTTTATAATTCATCTCTAATTTAACCGGAAGTGAACCTAAGTGACTGAAATTTCCACTTTTATTTACATTTTATTTCATTTATTAGATTTAAGTGCAACTTGTAACATAAAATGAAAATATCTGTAAGTACTCATAACTAAACGCTTATCAGTGATCAAACAGCAAGTTAGAACAATAAAGTGTAAACTCGATTGTCATACAACTTACAACGCCGTCAACAGCTCAAGCTGTGCGCTTATTATAGGTAGTGTTCGCGTAGAGTGCCGGCTATTTGTACGCATTTGAATAAATCCATGAGCAGGCGGATTGGTGAATGAATAAATAAACAAAGTTTATCACACCGTGCACACTGAACGCTAGAGTTCAATAAACTGCATCGATGCATAAATTCATGCGGCGTGCGGCGGCAAACGATAACACACTATCAAATCAAACAATTAAATTACTAAATATAGGTAGTACAAACGTAAGTACTTACTAAAGCACTCAAATGCAAACAACCATGTGTTTCTATTAGTTGCTATTTTTAGTGTTATGCTTTTAATAATACTAACAATAATAAAATTATAACAGGGTATACGATAATAACTCTAAATTGGGAAGAAGTGAAACAAGTCCTAATAAAATAAAAAGTAAAATTGATTTCAAATTAATTTGCTTTGAAATAGTAAATATTAATATTAATGTTATCACACAATAAGCATGACAACTCTTTGTGAAGTACAAACTAGAAATGTAGCAATTATTCTCTGTATAGTCGAAAAAAGTAACTAAAGTTTACAAAAAAAAACGAATATTCGGCCACTCAGAAATACAAAACACATAAATGCTTAAATAAATAGAGCACAAAATGAACAAAATACGAAACGGAGCAGAAAAAGACGAAATCTACAGATGAACATGGAGGTATGGCAAAAAAGTAAATAAAAAAGTAAAATAAATTTGATCATGTAATCATTTAATCATTTTAATTATTTAGGTACCTACATAACAAATCATTTCCATTTTTGGATTTAATAGTTATAAACTTATAATTCAATCGCATTGTGATGCATTTTAAAGTATGTTTTACTATCTACTGTACAACGAAATGTTGAAGATGTAGATTAGCCAAAGTATATCGACAAAACTTAAAATTTTATAACAATAATATGAATTTAAATTATTAATATAAAAATGTATGGCGCCAACAGTCAAATACAATAATCGGCAAGAGCGAATGAATATTCGGCTTCACTGGAAGTCTTCTTCTCACATTTCTCTAGTAGAAGGTACTTTATTTGTACTGTAATTTAGATAAATTAATTTATATGCACTTAATCAAGCTATTAATACATTAAATTACCCTGTAAAATGAGAATCTTAATTTATCTAGCCATTGATTTTTTAAATATTAGTACGTTGAATAGTTTACTTGTTATAAATGTTTAAAGATTTTGATTCAAGTCAGCAATAAATTAAATGCGCCGTCGCCAATTAAAAATTTGCCAACGTAAATAGTACGCAAATTATGCACGCGACACACAAATAGCACTTGAAGCGGCCTTGGCATTGTAAGTAGATACACCAATAAAAGCAGTCCGTTGAATTGTAACCGCGTTACAGTTTTAAATGGCGTAAAATACAAACGCCAACACTATTTCTAGCTAGAGTTCACTTAGTGAAATTGCGCTTCAGAATATTTCTTACGTACTTGATGTTTGAGGCTAGGCAACCAAGTTCACAATTCGGCGTAGTATGTGTCGTATAACAAATTATCACCCGAGATTCGCTACAGTGTAAACTTTTTAAAATAATAATTGTAAGAGTTTTTATGCATTTGTTTCCTTGTTCGATATGGTTGAGTGTTGACGCTGTTGACGGTTTGCGGTAGCACGGCAGGTGCTCATATAGGTCGGGTAAGCGCGTGGAGCGTAAACGTACGCAGTGCTCACAAAGAAAAATAAAAAATTAAATTATTTTAGAAAACATTTCTATGAAAAACTATTGAATATGATGTGTTTTCTTCTTTTCTGTTCTAATTCAGGTGAATTTATACTCATATTTAAGTTTAATCTGTGTTTTCTTAAATACAGACAAACAATAGAAAACGATTGCAGAACTACATGTAAATTGCGATATTGCCAACATAAACGCTATTAATTTATTGACGTGAACTAAATTTAAAATATGATTATATTATTGCTATCGTACGTACACAAATCTATTTTTACCCCTAACCTTTTCAAGAAACCCTATCATTGCAACTAAGAAGGGTTGAAATCTGAAAATCCAATTTCACCAAACTCTTAGTAGTGCACGTGTACGTTTATATTAAGCTGTCATGAGTTCTAGAACCTCGCAAAACACGAGGGGTAAAACTACGAGTATAACCAAGGAACAGCCTGTGCTAAAAAACGTCGCAACGCAAACTCATTGGGACTTATTGGGATGTTGGTGCATTCCGTCGCATTGGCTATCTCTTGTTAGCCCTCGTTGCATCCGAATTTTGGCGATCGATACAATTCGTGCAGCCCGCCTGCTCATCCCCAGACTCTTGCTAGACGCATTTTCGCAATCTAACTGCCGTTGAGGGTGTCACAGACACATTGAAATATTGCAACAACACTTACATAACAAGAACTATCAAACACTTCTCGAATGTGTTTATATGACTTGATGAATTGTTATTATCACTATCTATATAACCATAAGACAAATATTTACTAAGTAATGATAATTTAAACTTAGATAGCGATTGAGAAGAAATTCTTGTGTATTTTATCGGAACAAATAAAAACTACTCCTATTATTACCTTGCCTACACGTACAAGTTACAAGCAGGTAAATAAAATAAGAATTCCTACAAGAAAATAATCACCCTCGTTCTTAGATACTATCGAATTTCTATGTATGAGTTTGAACACCTATATTGGATGCGGACGTGTTTGGTAGCTAGTCATGGCGCTTTGTTTGTGTCACGTGTACTGGTTCTTTTTGTCCGTTGTTCGTTTTGGTATTTAATTCGAACCACCACGCAATGCCGAAAACCATCTGCGCCTTGCTTATACCATGGTATGCTTGTGCACCCAGTTGCACCCCTAATAATAGCAGAGATGACTGAACAGCGCTATGAAAAACTCTTTGTTGATCAACGACCTTAAATAACATATGCTTCTAGAATCTACGAATAGATCTACTAAACTAGGATATTTTATAATATTTAATAAAATATTTACTGTGCATATAAGTTAATACTTTTTAGTTTCTACACTTACTTTGTATATATGAGTTTTATTTAAAAGGTACGCCGATATTCCATAAAATAATCAAATAAATTCTGATTCATGTTCACATTCCACATTGAAACACCACAATTATTAAAAACACCCACTTTATATTATGAAAATGAATATATGCTTATTGAAATTCATATTTTTATTTTGAAATTATCAGATGCAACGTTTATACACAGCGTAACACAATAATTTGTTACCGTATAAACTAATTAGAGTATTAATTTTATACGATATGTTTATTTAAATGTCGATGTTAGTTAAGTTTGTTTAGTTATTGTTAGTTATTAAGTTTCCGTTGCGGCGTCCGTTGCACTGTGCCAAATCGTCACGTCCGTCACGAGTTACGGCGTCGTGTGATGTGCGCTGCGCGATGCAACTCGAGATTTACTACGAGTATATACGTGGGTTTTCTAGTGCGCAATTGTAGTGCGCATCCAATAGAAAAAGGATCTTTACCAGGGGTGATTTAAAGAGGTATGAAATAATTATGAAGAACGGTTATAAAGATAATCGTCACGCAAACGATAATTAGTTCACCACATTTCACCTAACTGTAAAGCGGTAAAATACAATCGTGATACAAAATTGATTCGAAGCATTTGATTTGTCACTCAAAAAATAGTTTTTTGTCTTTTATTTCCAAAACAATATATGTTTTTGGGAAGCCATTAAGTTTATTTATTGGGTAATCAATTTCTTTTTCTTATAGTAGGTATATTTTCCAAAGCTATGCATTTAATATTTTCATAGACACTCCAGTTTTATGGATAGCAAATTATTGCTTTTTTTTTAAATAAAAACTATTGAGTAATAATTATTATCAAAAAGGTGTTCACTTTCCGATGTAATTCAAATGAATTATATTGCATTAAAATTATAAAATGGATCTCGATATTTATGATTGTAACGTGCTTTTCTCTGAAATAAGTTTTATTTTGCACGTACTAATTTTGCTGTTTCTGTAAAAATGTACCGCTTTGTTACAATTATCGTAAAATCCTGCCCCCTATTGAATTTTAAATAAAAAACTTTAGCAGTAATGAGCAATTTGTATATATTCAAAAGAATACAAATGTAAGTATATAGCGGCGCTTATAGCCGTATAATTTATATTATGAACATCACTACATGAAACGGCAATCCATAAAAATGATACATTTCAAGAAAAAATATAGGAATAATTTTTATAATTATAAAATTGTGTTTAAGTAGGTACAGTTCAGTTACAAATTTGTTTCAATGAGTAATTTATTACATGGTGGTAAAGATCAATTAAAAGGTGGACACTTCGAAATGTGCACATGCGCTTTTTAATTATAATCTATTAATTTTCGACTGTATTCCAGTCTATATTTCAATATTATTTAATTATACAATAAGAAATCCCTACATCAGTAAGATAATTTTACGTACCAGACTGCGTGTCGCCCATTTTCTACCTCCATGAAACTTCGGCGGTGGAATTTGAAATTGTACACGTTTCTGCATGCTTAAATAGGTGTCCAATCCTTTTGGTCTTTGAAGAATATCACAGAATAGTTCACAGCCACATAAATTGCAACCACTTTTTATTTTACTTATTTATGCCGACTTTTCACCACTATCTTAATAATTATTGTGACATTTACGTAAAATACGAATATGTTTTGTAATGAATATGACTGAACAATTGTCAGTTGGATGTCAGACTGGATGCTGTTAAACGCGCGGGACGCACACGTGTTCCTACTCGGCGTTAATGTTTCATTCATTTGTTTTAATGAACCAAATACTAAATACGCTCCGCGGGCTTCGTACAAGTCTTAAACAGATCGGTATGAAAACAAATACAACATGTTTTCATAATCATAATTTTATTATAAATTATGTCATATATAATATGATGACTAAAACATTAACACTACGAGAAAGTTAAACAAAATTTAAACAAAATGACCGCTGGACTGTAAGTTCAAATGAGGTACTAATATTTGGCATGTTTGTTAATTTTAGCGACAGACAGTGCAAAATTATCTTGTGTGCACTCCTACATGCCGCATTCGTCGGAATAATAATTATTCAATTACAATGAGCATGGCGAACAGTTGAAACGGAATGGGAATGGAAACGACACCGAGAAACAAAAACATACATCGCGACATCGCCACCTACCCATCGCGAATGGTGTATATTTAAGTTCTAACATTTAAAAAAATCGCCCGCCAATCGACATTATGCTAATACCATTCATCAATCATTCATTTGTCGGATGATCGTTCATTCATTTATTCGTTTTTTTTTTGCAAAGTTTTATTATATCCACGCTAATTATTCATTTCTATAAAAAGATTATGTTACTTTATTGTTTTGTTACGCCTGTTATTTACCATAGTCGAAATTAATATAAATTGAATTAAAAAATGTGTCTTATGTTCAAATTTATTTGCATAAATATAATTACAGTAAACTATAATAATTCAAACTTGAGAACTTAAACTAAAGTTTAATAGATGGCGCCACGTTTATTGTGAAAAGTATTTTTACTTTTATAAATGCCTCGAAAACTTTTGCTTGTTGGTTTGTGTTACATCTTAAATATTTGTATGTACATACATTGGAGAAGGTGGGGATTCGCATAAGAAGAGTGAAAACCGCACGATGCATTCGCGTACGAGAGGATTGCGTGCACGAACCGCGTTTATGTAACGAATCGAGGTCAAGTTTAAAATCGTTGGCGCGATTGAAATTCGTAATCTTGTAACATTTGCAGTTTACAATTATTTTAACATTCAGCAATAATTAACATTTTACAAACTACGAATTCGCGAGCTTCAAAAACAATTACACTTTAATTAAACATACTTTTTGGCGAAACACGGCGCATGCCACTATAAACAAGCACGCTGTTATTTCAACGCAAATTAGAAGAATTTAGGTGAAGTGAACATTTTTGTGTTTATTGCACAAGACGATGCTAATAGCATTTCAACAATTAATAGATAAATAACAATTTACCTTATTCACGCTATATTAGAACTTGAAAACCTGGATGTTTATGTTACTGAATGCAAACATTTAACTCTTATTTTTTATTTAAACAAAATAAAAAAAATCTCAATTCTTACCTTATGCAGACTAATATTTAATTTTTTTATATGTTTTAATATATATAAAACAATATTTAAAAAGAATGTTGTTTCCTTTGCCATTTTCTTTTTGATTAAAGTTAAATTTTGGCACCACATAAAAAATAGCATTTTCCTCGCAAATTTTCAGTCGTTTTTGAGTTTTAGCGAGACTAACGAACAGCAGTTCATTTATGATATAGATAGGAGATGATGTTATTAATTTTTTTTACTTAATTTCTCAAATAAAAAAAACTAAATCACAAACAATTTTACAAGCAAAAGGGTTCTTTTTTTCTTTAAATTTGAAATATTAATGGTTGTAACAATAGATTTTCTTTGAAATTGAATAAAAATAGGTTAATATACATAACGTACCTATGTTAAAGAAGAGGAGAAAATTTGATACCTACATAATAAAATAGGTTTAAATTTCTAAGCTTGTGCAATAATAAAATAGTTAACATTATAAATCAAATGATTGTTACATTGTTAAGCTGTAAATACACAGTAAAAACGAAAAGGAAAGTGACGCCTCGGCAATCGAAGAATATACTTGACCTTTGCGCGCTTTGCGCTTTGTTTTGCGTTGTGTTATGACCAGCACGCTTATTACTACTTATTATTATTAATAACGCGACGAATCGCTAGATCGCAGTCGTCATTGCGAGCGCCTATTAATTTCGCACCAGTGCGCGCCTCAAAAAGTTCAATTCCCAGGATGCCGGAGATTGCCAGCTCGAGATGATTCACGAACGCCCGTCGCGCGCGATCATGGGAATTTATGCAAATGTTAATTTTGCCCAGAACCGCATAAAAACAACAACAACAAGAACACCGCGCAGAACAAACGCATGGATGCATTGAAGCAACTCATGCGCGTACCAGTTAATGTTCACATGGACATTTAACGCAGTCGGAAAAACGTACTTAGACACAAAATGGATGGAAAAACTCGCTGTTTAATTGGAGATGTTAATCGGATTGAATAAACGTGATGTACAGGTGTGCAAGAAGTATATTTGTAAACTTTTGCGTTGGGATGGTAATAAATCCTATATGAAACATGTTTAACATTAACAATTTTATAGATAACTTGTCTTTGCCCGCATTTCATCTACATAGATTTTAATACAAAGTGACCTAATTTATTTTTTTATTTTTTTGTTGGCCATAGATATAATATATTTCAGATATGAGATGAAAATTGGTAATAATGTTTGTTTGCACTTGTATAAATCTTTTAAGATTTGTTAATAATTTTATTTATATATATATATATATATATATATATATATATATATATATACAACGCATATATATATACAGTCTAATACAAAATAATACCTATTAGTACAATTTAGTGTAGTAAAAAAATACCATGAATTTATATTCAGTTTAATGATGTATGAAGCCAGCGTGCGCTCTGAAGATGGCGCCGGGTTCAAAGCTGAGAGCAGAAGGACTGATGTGTGGATTTTACGCTGGTTGTAAGGCAGCGGAGAGTCTTAGAGGTGCTCGGAGAAGTGAGGCGATCTTCACTCGATGCTTGCTCGGTAACTACTACTTTATTCATCCAAAAATGTCTAAGTGCAAAACTTTGCGTACATACTTTACCAAGGGCAGTGACCCTTCGTGATTTGTAATCTTAAGATAGCTTAATTACTGTACAGCGATATATATATAATTGTTAGTACAAGGGTCAGCGTATGACGTGATGGACCCTTGCTCATCTGCGAATGTGTTTACTATCTACTGTATCTAACATTAAGAGTGTTGATATACATATTATGATGTTAGTCTTGTGATTGCCTAATTGTATTTATTGTCTAAGTTCGCGGCGACGCACTATCGGCACTAAATAACACACCACACAGAATTCCTAAGAAGTTGGAAAACTTCTGTCGCTTTTCTGTTTGCGGTGCAAACAGATGACTAAAGGAATATGTGTGACAAAATAGAAAATAATCTGTGGCTGTTACCGAAATAATCCTGCTAATCTGATAATATTACAAAAACTGCTAGAAACTAAATTTGTTTACTGTGCTAATATTAATTTTCTGTCTAACCAGATTCGTAAAATATTCAAAATCGTTGATTACTTATTTGAAATAGCAAAATGTTGCAACAGCATT
Organism: Dalotia coriaria; assembly: GCF_025399875.1. Lineage (NCBI taxonomy): Eukaryota > Metazoa > Arthropoda > Insecta > Coleoptera > Staphylinidae > Dalotia > Dalotia coriaria. The sequence goes on along the minus strand of NW_027045443.1, from coordinate 3,870,700 downwards.
GATGCAAGTGACAACGAATCATCTCTGAACTTTGCAAACATTATTACCGCTTGAAATTTAATAAAATATTGATTTAAAAAGCACAGCGTTTTATTTTCGAACAATAAACAATAAAGCAACGTCATCAGCGATGGTACATTGCAATAAATAAACAATTTACTTAGACGTGCAGAAATGTCAATCGGTCGAACAATGGTGATTTTGATTTGTTTGATTTGTTTGACTTGTGCGATCGCCGCACGTCGACCATTAGGTAATATCTTCAAAGAGACAAAGACGCTATCAAACAAGATGGCGTCATGCGGCGTCATGTGCGCTACTCGTTTGTATGATTCTGTGGCATTCAAGCGGCTTTCTTTGCTCCTCGTGATTTTCTTCGTGGCTTTATGTCTTCTTTGCACAGCGTCCGATACACACATAACCATATGAGTGTAAACCAACGTATGTGTATTGGAATATGTGAGCATGATCGAAAGTAAGAGTTTCGTTCGAGCGCAGGTCGGAGGTGTTTATTAAGGAGTCATTGTTTACAGCCTTGTGCTCGATAAGAAGAACTCTTCAAGTCTTCACAAATTACGCGCTGAGCCGCCGTCCGCCTTAATGTTATTCAAATACGATACGTTTACTAGCCGCGTATTAATTGCATGCGTTTTTCGTTTCTATTTTATTTTGTTCCGTTTCAAAACACAAAAACAATTTTTTTGCGATCTTTATTATTAGTTCAGTTTTTAAATGTCCAGTAAAATTTAATGATTAATTAATAGATTTATGGTACGTTGAATGCAATCTGAAATTTGTTTGTATCTTGTTTATGACAGACATTATGAGCGTTGAAAGTGTGACGAGCGCTGCAAACACGCATCGAGTCAAAACTAACTGTAGGCATTTGGAATGCGATTGATGCGAAATTACACAACAAACATTTTCAAAACTTGCATTAGGTAAAAGATATAATTAATTATTTTATGTATATGTATATTATAATTGCGGTGGTTATATAACAACTCATTTTTCGTGTTCTTTTAAATCATAAAGTCATCTACCACATTTATTTTTTATTACAATTAAATTAAACATTAGGACTAACAAGTTAATTATTTTGGCTGCTATTAAAGTATAGTTTCATAACTAACAAACTTCATTTTAACAAAAATCTAGATATTGAGTTTCCTGAAGATTTTGATTAATCTTTTAAAAATTAATTTTATACGTACATCCAAAACACTAGAAAATTGTTTACATTGATTAACAATGTCTTTACTGATTCACAACAACAAAAATAGTTAAAGAAAATATATAAATAATTTATTCGTGTTTAGGTTAAAAGGCCATCCAATAAAATTTGTTTACATTTAAATATTTAATTAATTACAACTTAAACATAATTTTAATTTAAACAAAAAGAAAAGTTTGATGACTGTTGATATTTATATAAGTTGCAAATATATTGAGCATTCCAGTTAACTAAAATTTTTGATAGATTTCATAAACCAGCAAACAATTGATAACAGACTTTGGGCATAGATATTCGAGAATAATCGGTCGAAAAGAACATTTGTTTCTAGTTGTAGTGTCGCATCAAAATATGTTCTTTAAGACAACTTCAAATATCATCAGCTAAAATTCAATTCGTAACGACAAAACATATGAACATAAACTGACGCAAATTGCATGAAAGACGGGCGAATCATTAAGCTTTCATTTGCCGCATTAAACATCGATTTGGTAACGTCACGTCGTGACAGCTCATCAAATGCTAGACGCATAAACTGCGAGCGGCTTCGTAGAAATTTCTTTATAAACCTGCAAATTTTAATGATCCAAAAGCGCGTTCATCGAAATGCGAAATAAACCAATCGATGACGGAACATCAACGACGCTAAACGAGAAAAAAAAAACTTGTATTGAATTAGAATGTGTCTACAGTAAGAAGCAAAATTCTATCCGTGTGTTTGACAATCGTAATGCTCGCATTGAGGGAAGCATTGCGAAACGTCGCCAACATCGTATGAGGTTGGCGCTAAATGTTTATGGGCGTTTGGGTTTATTAATGCGATTATCACGCGACGTCTGTCAAAACAACAATGCGACGTTAATTTTATACCAATATACAGTCACGTTCAAAATCAGAACACGAAACTTTAAACTTTAATATTTAGGTTATCTTTTTTGGGCATGTTTTGTTTTTCTTGTAAATTACGCTGCCCTAAGTTAAGTTCTACAACTAATTTGCTACAGTTTTTGGTTATCTAGCAATTTCATATGTTTATTTTGAGAAATTGGTTGGTTTTGTTAGTTTTGTTTGTTTCGTACGGCAGTTGTTTTCTGGAACACGCGTGGGAAGAGGTCTACCTAAATTTCTTCGCCGCTTCGCCGCCGAGACGTAATTTGTCGCGGTCACCGCGCCGCCATAAATCTTTGCATGGCGCGAGCGCGGTTTCTTCTTCGTCCGTTTAATTATGTAATCTAATTAAACGATGCGGCGGTTATGATTAATCGCCCAGTACGGCGGCGTGGTCTCGAACACGATTTTGCTTTAACCACAAATACAACAAATATGAGATATTCACACGTTTTAAATTTCTATAGGCATGACACCAAAGCAAGATATATCTTTTATCGCAAAATTAAGTGTAAAGTAATTTTATTTTGGGAATATCTTATTTTTTGGTAAGTACTATATTCGATTTTAAGAAAAAAAGTTATTTAACAAAAATTTAAATTTTATGTTGATAGTGTTGGGCATTGTTAGCTAGTATTTGGCATTTCTTTAATGATTTTACGTGTGTCCAGCGCCGACCAGACGGCGCTTGGATTAAATTCGGTTTATCGGCCAGTGTCGATTTTAATTAGCGATAATCGTAATTCATACGCGCGGACGACACACATCTATTGATTAATGTCTACACGGCGCTCATTAACACGATTCGCTGTGATGTGCAAATTTGGCGTATCGGTTTTCATTGCGGGTTTCATAATACCTAACTATTAGATGAATAAAACAAAACTTAAGTACATTATTCAGTATATTGTTTTTTTTAAATAGATGATACCAGTTTTTACGCGGTTGTATGGATGTGTAAATATGTGTAAATTGGCCAAAATATGGTGCACCTACAAATCTTGTTATTTAAAAAATTAATTATTAATTATTCTATTTTGACTTAAAGTTCAATTATTATTTTAGAACAAAAAGTTTTGAAAAGTTCATGAACTTAATGTGTGCCTTATAAATTAATTTTACATGCTCAATAACATCAAATTAAATAAAACTAAATTAATTTAATATCACTTTCAAACAATGTACAAATTACAATAAACAACAATATTAAGCCAAATTTTAATCACCGGGAATTAAGTATTAATTTATTGTTCTGTTATGACAAGTATTAACTTGAGTAAGAAACATACAACACTGTAATTGTTATTTACACTAATTTATGGGGCATACCAAATTAATCAAATATGGTTTTTGAAAACGGCAAATAATTTGTTTGTTTAAATTCAATTTATTAAGTAACTGTTCACTACGTTAATCAACACTTTGCTTTTGATGCCAATGCTGTGTTTGCAAAACGAAAATTCGTTATTGGAAATTTCCTATATCGCAGATTTTTAAATTAAAATAATCTCATCAAAACTTTATAGCTTAAATTACCAAACATTTATCCATTTTCTTCTTCATTGCAACAAAAATTTAAATGAAAATAGTAGTAGCTTATTTAGTATTTAAATAACTAATTTCTACTGCCTTTGCATTTCACAAATTAAATTTAATATTATTGCCATGGTAATCGTATAATTATATAATTTATTGATTACAAATAAGGTACAATAAATATATTTTATTACATTACATATTCAATTCTAATCTTTACATCGTAACGGTGATAGAAATATTCTAAAAGATGAATACAAAAAGAACAAAAGGCCAATTTGCATATCGGGTTTGCGTGTCCCGTCGCAGTGTCTCGGCCAGAGGCCACAGTGTCACAATGTCACGACGTGCTTTTTTTTGCACAATCCAGCTTCTTTTTGCATTTTTTAGAGATTCCAACAAGATGGCGGCCGGAACTAAACGCGCGATCATTTTGAATCAAACGCCCACATCGGAGATTATGTCGATGCCTCATGCGGCGAACGCAGTGAGAATCAATGTAAAAATATTACTAAAACACCAAAAAGTTTGCATTATTATAACGGAATACAAAATGTCAAATTTTATGAATATACCCACATACATCCAACGACTATAACAATAAGGAATATACTATAGATGTTAATATGTGGCAATTAAAATGTAAATTTGTTCTAATGAAAATAGGAAATGAATTTTGATTGGAGTGTTAAGTCTATCGATGTTTTTGCAATGTTTAGGAAGTAATATTTATAAATATTTATATTGTATTAATATATACGTGTTGATTTGTCAAATTTTATTGTTTTTCTAATTTTTATTTTTTATGTGTAATCTTTCGAAATGCTACAAAAAATGTCATTATTTAAATTATTATTTCACTCAAATTTTTGTAAAAATTTTTCTGTCAGGACAGTAAAATTAATTATTGCTTTTTAATATAAATATTTAAAATTTTGTTGGTTGTAACATTAGCAAAATCTTGACCTATTTTATTATTACTTGTTAATATATTTATCTTATATACTCGTAGGTATTACTTATTTTCTGCAAAATTTCATATAATTCTCTTAAGTTTTGATATTAAAGTGCAACTAAAATCTTTATTTGTGACCTTTCCATTAACACAAAATTAACGTTCGTGCGATGTACAATTTTTACGTAAACGTTTAAAACGTAATTTAACATTTTGATCACGAGCACGAACGTGCTATTGATTAGATACTTAAGATGGCTTAAATACTTACAAACTTAGATTTTAAGATAATTATGTCACTTATATCATAGCCACGAGCCATTAGATTTATAACATCAATTACCTTCAACTACTTTTTTGGTGTTAATAGGTATATCCTATATAAATTTTTAATAAATTATAATACAATTGTGCTTTCTCAAACGAAGCTTTAAAATTTTGTTTGGGGTACAAAATAGGACTGTTACAATATGAGCTCTTAATACTTAGGTTTTGCGCATTGCAAATTTTCGATTTCCCGCAAAAATAAGACAGGAAGATTGAATTTTTCCGATTTTTCAAACAAACCATTCGATATGAAGCTTACAGTTTCTCACAATATTTTAAGTGTCAAGTGGCTAAACGGGAGCTTTAAGTACTTTACTCACGGCTTATGCCATTTGTATTTGAAGTACCACTTTTTGCGTCTAAGAACCGTGATAAAACTGGTGCTTATAGGTGTAAGTAGAAAATAGTATATTAAGTATTTCTACTCTATTTATACGTTTAGGTTTTTTAATTTGGACTTTTGTATATTAAATCTTCGAAATTCGCTTGCACACTACTGGAAAATGTAAGATTACAAATGTTATACCGCGTTTTATATACGAACAGCAGTAACGCCTGATTTGACTTGTTTGACTGGGGGCACATGGATTTCATATGGTCTAGTGCTGAACCGAAGGCAATTGCGGAGGCGCCAGCTCTGCTTCGTAAATAATGCCCGTGAGTAAAGTACTTTACTCACAACTTGACCGTCTGTATATAAGTATTTTGGTACTTGTTTATTAGTGTTGCTTCCTTATCAAACGGTATATAGGAAAAATTTGCATAACTAGATTGGAAATTTCTATATTCGGTTACATTTTTTGTTTTTGTTGCATCGACACCTCTTCAAATGTGGCAAAATTCGTGGTCCCTTAAGTGTCCTTATATAGAAATTTTACTGTTTGTCCAAAATGTCATAAAAATTGAAATTGAATTTTTAATAATGGCAAATCATATATTTTTTTACAATAATAAAGAAGGACAGAATCTAGTTGGAGTTTTATTGGCTGGTAATTAATGTTATCGAATCATAATTTAAAAAATATATATACTATGTAGTATATCAAATTCTGAGCACAACCATTTGGTCCTCATGCATTGTACCTATCTGTATTTACAGTTATTAGAAAACTATATTAATTATACTGCTATTTGGATATCAGAATTAGTGATTGTAATATATTAAATGTTGGCATCTTACACTGATTACGTAATGTAAACGCACGGCGCTCTTATTAGCTTGTCAATTAAATCGTTGCGAAGCTGCGATGAAAATTTAATTGACAGAACACGTATTCGTCTGCTGCGACCTGCTGACGAAGTGACAAACCTTGCACAAGACACATCACCGACTTAAGAAATTAAAGTATCTACAAATCACAGAACAGCATAACAGCACACAAGCGCCAATTTTATTAGTGATGTTCGCTAATGCTCACCGCTCGTGATGGGCATACATGTAAAAGAACACGCGTACCATCGTTCGTGCGATGCGGCCGAAATTTCGGCGCCGAGTCATCAAGGCACGACCTTAACATTTCCGTAGGAATTTGGTCAGGAATGCGCTCGACGCACACGAACCTTGTAGCTGAAAATTTTAAGAAGTTGCACACAAAATGTAAACAAAGTATAAAATATTATTATTACATCATAAAATTGATTTATTATTTAATATTCAAATTTTATTTCTTGGTAATTATGCTAAATCTCAAATTCAGGTGATTATTAAGTGTTCTATCAAAAATGAATTGGGGCACTAAGTACATGCGTCAATTAAGTGCAGGACAATAAGTAGTAATTCTGAGCGAAAGTAACAAATCACCACTGAAATCTCTTCTAACCTTGAAATTTAACCTTAAAATGTCTATTTTTTCATAAGTTTAGTCCTAGTAAAATGAGACTGTTAGTCTTATTAAAAGTTGAAAACAGATATAGCTAATTTTGGTTTAGAATTATTTGTAGAAGTCCAGAAAAAATATTTTCCTACACAAACTGTTCGCATCTGTTTGTCAAAAAGGATGCGTTAAAAGTTAGTTTCGCCACTAAATTTACAAAAAACACCAAAATCAATTACTCCTAGACTACTTTTTGCTGCAAAAATATAAAAATCTCACTGAAAGGGTGTAAAATAAGGAATGAAGTTTGATATGGTAACTCAATCATGATTATAGTTGTAACGAATATGTAGCTAATAAGCATTATCTTATTAACTGGTTTGACATACAATAGCTCCACGAAACAAGATAGTAATTAGTTGGGCCAATTATTTAAAATTTTTAAATTGCATTAATCGTATTCTGTTCAGATAAATCGAATCAAATTGCATGCACTAAATCTATTGCTTATTACCAATATAACATCACAATGCTCATGTCAATAAACGATATAAATGAATATTTATTCATTAATCTCTGTGCATTTGTCTCTATTCACTATTTTATGTTGTTATTGATGTTTCGACAATTTCAATTAGCAAACCACAACGATTAGTCGTATAGATAGTTTGATCATGGCAGATGATTTTGCCCGGAGATGCTCCCGACTGATGGAAGACGATCTCGTCGGGGCAAAGGCAGCACACGCAGGTGAGTTATTAACTGCCTGACTCGCGTGTGCGCGCTGCGCGACTCTTCGGTGAAGGCCAAACAGATCCGGATCCTATTTTGCGAGTCGCATACATCCCGCGCATCACATTCGTCGCCATCGTATACGTATATGAACATATAAGTATATTTTACATTGTAAATATATTTATATGTATTATGTATCCAACTTCTAAACGAATATTGTGCCGGCGGCCAAGACGACGACAAATTAATTCATGTGGGTTTCTTTTAATTTATCGTTGTTAATGTCAATTTCTTGTTTTTGTCAAAAATTCAAATTGTTTTCGATTTTTGCTACAATAATTTTAAGCTTCAATGTGTAAATGAATTCATCCTATATGAGTAATAGATTCTGTTGTCATTGTCATTCAATATGATATAAAATTAAAATTCTCATGAACGCACTTTGTAGCAACTCTCGGTCGATAGACAATAACAAACATAGAAGAATCGAATACGCGTGGCTGCAAATACCTACATAGTAAGAAATGAGAATGAGTAGTACGACGAAAATAAATTCGAATTAATTCGAAACATGCGTTCGTGCGTGAGCATTCCAAGATTGCACCACGTCAGCATCTTGTTTTCAGCTATACTGGTAAACTTAAGTCGAGAGCTACAATAAGCTTATTTCGCAAGCGGTTGTTTGATTATTTGATTGTTTCTATGCCAACTATGTATATTTTAATATGTAATAGATATTTTATTCGATAAGGGCGGAATGTAGGTTATGAACATGATGTGTGCAATTTTATTTTTTACTCCTGAAAATTACTTGTTTTTAAAACAACACAAATCAATTTGCAAACAAGGAACTAATAAACAAGTGTCTTTACTTTAATAAAATATTTTCGTAAAATGATTAATTACTATAAAAATAATTAACCTTGTAGACACTATTACATAGCTTAAAAAATGTGCAGATTTGTAATGAATTAAAAATTGAATCGTCAAGTATGTGTATTTTTATATAACAACAAATAATCCATTAAAAACAATACAACCGCACAATAATAGTTATTAGAATGACTCGTGAATTAAAGTTTATTTTAGTGGAATTACATTGATCACTATCGATATGTCATAATTGATGATTTGCTGATGTAACCGAAAACAAAATGTAATGAAAGGAAAAAAAGTTGGTTTGTTGATGTACGCTTGATTGAGAGAAAAAATTAATGGAATTATAAACGATTGCCGAATGCGGTAGTTGATGAAACGCCAGATCGAACAATGATTTAATGATTCATGTTGATCGAATGGCATATGTTCAGTGATGATCTTTTGGATGATTTGCTGGACCAACGACGACCGTGACTCTTCTTGCGTGTGTTTTTTTTTCGATTTCCTGTTGCTTATCGCACATCTTTTGATCTTTCAATCGCATCGATAAGTTTTTATACGCTGACAAATACTAATAATAATATTTGCGACGTAATGCGTGCTAATTAAAAACGTAAGCTTGGATGGGACATGGTTTCGTGCCAAAAGGTTAACAAACACGGAAGCACCAACCGGAAAAATTTACAAATTACTCGCCTACAAGCCGACGACATAAAAGTTCAAGAGTACAGAACTACAATTGTTAACGAATTAATGAGTTGAGGAGTTAATTACTGTCTTGATACCGAATTTTATACCAGAATTGTTTTCAATGGGATTTCCGATGCAGCGAGCATCCGGTTGCCGACTACGTGTCATAAATTAACCAACGTTTTAATTACACTTCGTTTATTATTCTCACATACGTACACATGCACACAAGAAATATATATATATATATATATATATATATGAATATGAATATAAACGGATTTATGTCATGTGTGGAAATACTCAAACGCGGAAAATCCGTGCGGAATAATAGATTCGTTAGGCTCTTTTTTTGTCTTCATGTTTACGGTCTTAATTCGTTATTTATCTTTGGTTTGTCACATGAGTTTATTCGCAGATGGTATTTCCATATGATGCAAAATGTGAGTCAACATTTTATTAAATTGAATTACACATCCCTATAAATTAGGTTCTTAAGATACAACAATAAAATAAATTGCAAGCATTGTATGTATAAGTATTTTTATACCTATTTAAGAAACAAATACATCTATTTTATGTATTAAACGATGTTTTTGAAACAAGTAAATATTTTTGACATTTTCGAATTTCTACATGCACATTCTTCGCCGATTCGTCAACCAATAAAACAAATTAGCGCTCGTCCGTGTTTAACGTTTATTAATTTTGTATTTAAGCATTGCGCACGTTGTTGCTAGCCATGGAATTAAATAATTATGTTATAAATTTGAACGTGAACGATTGACATTGTCTTTTTTCTAACTCGACGAAGACGAGTACTGTTAATTGGCTATAAAATAATGATTTACGATTATATACAATCTTAAATCACAATAGAAAGGTATAAACATGTTCTATATTTGATACTTGCGCATATACAAAGCACTTACAACTTTTTTAAAACCTGGAATCAATTGTACAAAAATTAGAAAAAAAAATGTGGAAGAAATAAAACAAATGGTAGCTGACTTTCGTCATTCAACATTGTCATAAATATTCATCCGTTTGCTACTGCATTTAAGCTTTAGCTACAATCAAGCAGGAGATTAATACATCTACACTTAGATATCATATATAAAGATTTCCATTTTGTGAATATGTGTTTAGCTCTACAGACGTCGCAACCACAATAGTCAATAGGGATGCGCCGTAGATATAGATCATTACTAATTTATAAACACTAATATAAATTCAACTTCATCAAAGTGGTCAGGCACCAGGATGCCAAAATCTCGATAAAACCTGACGTGCGTTAGCGTTCTTTGTTTCCGGTTGATTAACATAGAAGCAGCTGACTCGAAGTAATCAACGGCAAGAATTTCATCTTTTGACATATGTCTCGACAAAGGTATCATATTTTCAGTAGTAAAGAAAGGTGCAATATGCAATATGTAATACTTGTAATAAACTTCCCACAGTTTTAACACAAGGGTGATATCGAGCGTATCCTATTAGTTATTACCATTTATCAACTGTTTATCCACTTACTTTTGGGTTTCGAACGGCAATAAACGTGTGCGTCTATTTGAAACGAGTTACCATAATTTCCTAATAACTCCTTAAGTGTATGATACACACATACTTCTATTACGTACTTATTTATGCATAATGGTGTCGAGTATTAATTCTGTCTGTCATCATTGACACTATATTTCCAAACAACGTTAATATCTTTAATTGTGGAACTGGTGTTCGTGAAAATAAATTATTTATTTCTGTTATAAAAATATAAATTACTATCAAATAGATAGTAGTAGTATATATTAAGTATGAAGTGGTTAAATGGCAGCTTTTTTCACGAGATTGGTTAAGTGCGAGTTTGGCAAGCGTTTAATCAATCGAGTGTTTAACAACGTTTAGCCACGTGATGCTTATGCTATTTTTTCTACTTTCCATGTTTAGGTTTTGGTATTTGAACTTTTGTATTTTAAAACATCAAAATACGGTAAGTAAAAAAAAACTTTAAGTAAAATACTTAAAGTACTTTAGACACGGCTTTGACCGTCCGAATTTAAATACTTCTTTTTGCGTCTAAAATACAAAGCATCGGAACAAACCTAAACTTCGAAATGGAACAAAAAAAAAAACATCAAATTTTATACATTGATGCATCAGTCCATATTTTATTGCAAAGTTGGTTCTTAGTGAGGTTTTATTCAACAACTTTAAAATAAGATTCAAAGTTTTATTTCAATAAACCATGAATATCCACGAAAATATTAAATGCAAAGCGTTGTAAAATTGTAAATTGGCTGTAATAAAAAAACAACGACTTCCTAATATCATTAATAATACATTTTGAATAATATCTGTTATCAACATCCAATAATTGTGGATTATGGATTAAGAAAAAAATAGTAAAGCTAGATAGGGAGTCGATTGCTAATAATGAATAAAATATTTATCTTTATTGGCTAAACAATGCACATCTCATACTTATTGTAACCAATTAAGTGATTACGTCGTCATTTCATGCATAATGCATGCCACGCGCATTTTTCATCCTGCGATTTGGTAACGTTTTCTCCAAAACATAATAATAGAAATCATCGCTCCGATAGATAGAGAGACGCCTCGAAAGTTTCGTTTTCACAAACAAAATATTTATGATAATTCAATATATATTCGAGACCCCAGAACACAATATGAATTTCACAAGGAAACACATGCGATGAAATTTCGACAATTCGAAGATTTTGAAATTTGGCAAGAGTGATTGTAAGCTAAATTAGAAACAAGTACAAGAGATTTGTAACCATTGTTGGTTGCTATTTGCCGGTGTTGCAGCGAATGTGGGAAACAGGATGAACATGACGTTTGGAACTGTGATGAGATCAGTTTACTATATCGAGCGTACGCCTTGCCTTGTTATTAAGAGTTGCTGTTTTTTTTTGTAATTTTGAGTAATAATTATCTCCGGCTATCGTTCATTGCCTACTCGAGTCGGATGTTGTGTTATTGGGTTATTCCCAAACGTGGCCACCGATAATTTTATGAGTTTGTTTTTCATGATTTGTGCGTAAAGATGAAGAATCTAGAATGCGATCATAACGGAATTATTGTTTAGGTAACATTTATCCGCCTAAATTTAAATAAAAAATTTTCTCATTACTTTTTTATTTCTTGGAAATTTTATGAATTGGCTTTAAGAATACCATTCTCAATTTTTCGACTAAACGCCACTGACTAAATAGCAACTTTCCTCCATTATTTTACAATCTTCTAGTAATATAATAGCGTAAGAGTAAAGAAATTGATTTCTGAATTTGCCTCTATGAGTTTAGTCGCAGAATTAACTTCTAAACGTATCCTCTATGGCAAGTGCGTACTGTTGGTAAACTCTTCGACTATTGCTCAGAACGTTACCACTATCTCTGGTATTATCGCGGATCCATCATCATCGTGCGTATTAAGGCGATACTAGTTATGCATTGACGAATTCTTAATTTTCTTCATATGTTTTCACCTTTTGAACAGTCCTTAAAATTCTTTAAATACTTCAAAATCAAAATTAACCATACGTACGTATTGGTCCGGATCAGCCGTTCGTGAATTTAAGTGCGACAAATTAACGTCGATTCTGTTTTATCTTCTTAATATATAAATCTCGTGTCACAATGTTTGTCCTCAATGGACTCCTAAACCACTTAGCCGATTATAATAAAATTCGCACACCATGTGCAGTTCGATCCAACTTGAGAGATAGGATAGTTTAAATCTCAAATTATAGTCGCAATTTTAATTTATTGCTAATTATTTGTCTGTTATTATTTGACAGTCACAATTATCTGTTAACTCCAAATGATTCTAACAGATGTCGATACCTTTCGACTGGGTTGAGTAAGTAAAGTCATTTCTTAACAATAATTATAAAATTGAATTTATCAATTTTGAAACAGAAACGGTGAATTATAATAATGGATGTGGCACATATAGCTAAAGAAGTCTTTTAAGAATATCGATAATATTCAAGAAAGAATAGTCGAGACGAAGGTCGGCAGGGCAGCTAGTATACATAGGTATATAGATAAGAAAATATTATTACTCATTGCGTTTTATTTTGTCATTCTTTTCTTTCTTCGCATCTACGCAGAAGGTTGCGCAAGTTTAGTGATAATATGAATCGGTAACATTTAGCGTTCACAATGTGAGCGCATAATGCGCCAACTAATGCGCCTTAATGTGGGATAACCTCGTGCGAGGATTGTTGATTCATAATCGTCGAATCCTGCGCGAGCCATAATTCGAGTGCGCGAATCATTAGAAAATTGGTCGGCGACGAAGTGCCGAGCGACATTAACATTTGCTCAAATGTCAAAATGTCAATAATTGAACAATGTTTGTGCGTAATAATTACATACATACAAAAAATCAAAAGAAAGAAAATACTTTATGTATTTAACATTAAGTTAACTAAACACACATTGGCAGATTGTTCAACATTCGCTTAATTATTAATTAAATATGACTCTGTTGCTCTGGCGAAAGGATAAACCGAATAATTTATCCCCGACTTATATGGCGCATGAGTCGCACGGTACTAGGTGATTTAAACAAATGTTGCTTTATTATATTCGTTCTCTTGTTGATTCGGATTTGGATTCGACTTCTGATGCAATTCAATGATTCAATTGGAAACGCGCGCGCGTGTGACATTAGAATCGCGACGCACGGCACTCGAGGGTCGTTCGGTTTTCGTTTAGTCATCTGTTTCTTCATTTCTTTGACGAATCCGACATTTATCGACAAACAGCGGCTTCTAAGAAAGTCCGCGTGCGTCCATGAACAACTCTTACCATAATTCCAATAGCTGTAACAACTATGTGAGCGCATATTATTCTACCTCTTGATAATTATATTTAGGGTCCAATTAATATAAAATATATTACATGATGGGAAAAGTTTTAAATTAGTCTTACTGATAATTTAAGCGCAAAATAATTTGCTTACAATTTGAATTCAAGTCAAGTCTGGATTTACATAATTTTTCGAGGGGCAAGTAAATGAAGTTATTAAGTTTTGTTATTAAGTAAGATGATACCCGACCTCTTTAGACTAAGTCGAAACTTTTCTATTCTTTTCTACCCTTTGAGAAATATTATCGAGAATTTTTTCAAATTATTTCTCCTAACCTCAAAAAAGTTATGAATTAAAAAAAAATGGTATTTTAATTTTCAAATGGTCATAACTTTTACCAAAGCAGAAAAAAAATTTTTTTTTTATGATAAAATTATGAAATAATCGCGTTTTTTGAGTAAAATTGTAATTTTTTCGAAGTTCGCCATTTTAAAATATTTTTTCTTTTGCCAAAAGAAAAATTTCAATTTTTTTCAACTTTTCTCGCTATTCTCAGTGTAGAAGATCTTTTTTTATTGTTTCTTTACTTAATGGACAAAAAAACTATTTGCTGGACGTAAGTTTTTTTTCAATTAAATTGAAATAATATAAAACAAAATCGACGATAAATCATATAACCTATAAATTATGTGGTAAGTTTTTGCGTAATATCAATTATTTAACAGCAAATTTGCCAAATATTATAAGATCTACAATTGCATTTTCATAGCCAAATAAAACACATCTCAGTATATATAATTTGAATCATTGTAATCAGTTGGCTTAATGCGCAAAAAATATTTATAGTGATGTACCTATATTCTGAGAACAATGTAAAATATGGTTTTATGAGGCTCGTGTAACTTCAATTTGGCTACTAGAGAATTTGTATTTCCTTGTTGGTAGTGCAATAAATGTATGCAAACACAACGTTTTCGAATTTTTATTGTAGGTATTTGCTACCGGCTGGCATCTTGACACTGTAATAAATTGAAGAAAAACTGTATGTTGAAAAATCATTTTAATTGAAATATTTGAAGTTTTGAACATGCTACGATTAAATGTGCTCAGAATGTATTGTAGTCATAATATGTTAGATTCCGATACATTTTCTGACATACAGCCATTTAATTTCATCTACTATACCTGTCAACTTCTCCAGTTGTGAATACAAAACGTTCTTTTTATTGTAATTTTTAAATGCAATTGGCATAGTTTTGCATGTGTTTGTATCCCTTCAGTTTTATTATAAAGTATACTGAATATACCAATAAATATAAAAAATATATATACACAATAATAAATTTTAAAATAAGTCTCAAACAATCATAATAGATAACATCATCAATTACAACATTACGCTGTAACTTTTTTTTACTTCATCCGTGTGTGACACGCTTACCCTACCTCTAACCCATAAAATTGAAGCAAAGTCGAAATTATAGGAATCTCCTAATCATGCTCATCCTCGTCTTATTGTATGCATGTCTAAGTGTTATTGTGATCCTCGTATGGTAGCACCACGATTCCGGCAACGGCGCAGCTCAATCCTCCTTCGGATAAACCCATCCGCGGCGAGATCGCCGGTATAAAAATGATGTCACTCGATGGTCGGCGCTCAGTACCAGCTCTGCGCTGATCCTGCGCAAAACGAAGCGAATCAATCACAAACACGAGACAAGCGCGTCGCTTGCAGCAGGTGGTTAGCAGGAAGAGAGATTATTAGTGTGTTCAACCAAGAGGAACAAAATTAGTTGCTGTTCCAGTGCGAGTACTCATTTTTGGATTTATTGCTAAGGTCAGTTTTGAAATGTTCAAAAATATTAAGTGTATATTAAGTTGCATACCTCACAAAACCAATCGGAATACTATAATTTAGATTTTGAATTGAACCTAATTAAATTAGAGTAAAAATATTTGATTTTAAAATCGATAAATTAAGAATTAAAATCTTTATGTAATCTTTGCATCCGGTTTAAAAAAATTTGCATGCGACTAAAAAAAGAAAATAAGAAAACGAAACCGAAATCGAGGCAGAAATTGAAATTGAAACAGAAACCGAAAACGTAATGAACAAAGTGAGCACACGGCGAGTATATATGATGTGAGTAAACTTACTAACTTTCGCCGACTTTTCCAAACCGGCGCGCCGAAAGACAACCGCAAGATGCACCGCCAGCGCCCAAAGAATACGCGAATAATGTTTAATTACGGCTCTCGTCGTTCAGCGCACGAATTGTAAAAGTTGTGCGATTTTGCAACTCCATACGTGTACATATGCCCATTGATGCAATGATAGAAAACTAAGTTTGAGTAGTAGGTAAAAAAAGAACGCTAATGGTGATGCGCGACTCTGGCGGGTTACGTAATCGTTTAAGCATTTAAGAAGCGTCAGCATTGAAAATTAGGCAAATTGAAAGTCGTTAGAATGTTGTACGCTGGAATATTTTGATTTTCAAGCGGGCGTGGAATTCAACCGAACCGGGCCGGGCGCGCGCCCCGTAAAGGCCAGAGGTCAGCGGCAAGAAAACTTTCTTTCGCTCGGCCCACATTACGAGATGCAACTGCAGTAGCAAATGAAATTTGATTCAAATTTTCGGAGGCTAAATTATCTGCTGGGTTTATAATTTTTTGCAACACCTCCACATTCAATTACTAATTAAGATTTGATCATCTCGTATTACTATATGCATAACTGTCACAAGATATAATTGATCACTTTGAACTGGTCATTAAATAATTTAAATCAAATGACATTTTGCCCAGCAGCCTGCTAAATGTTACGCGCCACCTAAAAAAAGCTGCCTTGTTGAAGTGTGCGCAATCGAAACTTAATGATTTAATAAATTTGAAATTTCGTGCTTATGGTTTGCTGCTTGACCTTTCGCGAGAAGAGACGGTCGGCGTCCATCTTGTTTCATCGCTGACATTTTGCCCGTTCTAGTGTCTCTTCAATCGTGTCGAGTTTTTTTGCTTATTCTTCCGCTGTTTACTAAACTTGTTCCAACTTAGTAACATTTACATAATATTATTGATAGATTGAGCATTAAATATATTCGTAGAAACAAGACGATGCTCAAGAAGCTCAACTTGTTTAAATAAATACATAAATTCCATAATGATTAAATTTTTATCTGCAACATCCTTTACTGAAACCTAGTTTTGGCAAAACGCCAGTTTTACCTAAAACAATTTATTTGCGCCCGTAATTTATTTGCGCCCGTGATGATATAATCGCATTGGATTAATTGGTCATTTGTATCGGGGCAAGAGAAAGAAATTCTAGCGCCGTGTATGGCCGGCCCCGTGGAGACGGGATGCGTTAATTGCCGGCGCGTTGCAAATAATGTCGCGCAATTGTGCAACGGTTTAACGCCCTCAATTTGTTAGCTGCGAAGAGTTGAAGATATTAACGTACCGCGACCGCATTCGACATTACGTTGTTGAATCATTTGAATGTCGCATTTGGAGCGTCATAATATTGTCGGTAGCGGCAGGCAGCACATCTTGACCACACGCGCATTTGTCTTAAATCATTATAGTATTACAAATCTCAAGGAATTAAAGTGCCAATATTTTTCCTTTTGTTTGTTATTTCATAAATTGCACAAAACACAAATAATGGATTCATGGCCCAACCATTCTAAAAATATGTCAGATAAACTAATTTGTATAACATCAAGGAAAAATATTAAAGAATACACTTATTAATACATGTATATGAATTACGAAAACTTTCCATGCAATATCGGAATAAACTGACATTATAATTAATAAAGGAAGCCCTTACGACCCATCTGTAACGACCAACAACGATGTAAAATGAAACAATAAAACCTAATTTTTACGCAACCAAATCAATTTCAAAGAAAGAAGATGTTGTTGAATGAAGCCCATTAGCCATAAAACACAAACTAAAAGCTGGGTACGCAAAGGATTTAGCGAAATTTATTCAATAGTTCAAGTTAAATTATTCTCGGTGGTTAACACGAGTACACCTAAAGGTGTTGGTACTTAAATTATATTTACATTTGTTAATCGATGCATTTGATACGAATTTCATATACTAAGGTAAATTAGACATTTTCGAATATTTGTCTAATAATTTGTATAACTCCACCATAAAAGTAGAAGGTTAGTAGTCCTCGCCTAGAAATTAATTAACGCCAGAAGAAGATTATCAAACAAAATTGGGTATCTCAACATTTTGTAGATTTGCTACTATGTTTACCATCACAATTTAGCTCCTTATGAATTTCAATAAAAATGCTATGTTATCAAGATATTTTAAGACAAGCAGATATTTCTGAGAAAAACAGAACATTTTGATTTTTTAAGTTTTAAAACAATTCACAGCCCATGTTTTGTTTGTAAATTATAGTTTGGTAAAATGAAACCTAACAGTAGTTCTATAGAGGCGATGATAATTTGTTTAAATCGCCAAGGAGGATTTCTCTAGTTGATGTCTTCTTTAAAGGTCAAACCAAAGAAATTCGACTGAAGTGACAGAGTAGAAATAAAATAATAACAACAAAGATGCGGAGCGAACAAATAAACTTAAGTGAGCTTGGCGTAAATAACATTGTGGTACGGTCGCCGTTTCGCACGCAACGCGGGAAAATGGACGCCGCAAATTCTGACTGCGATTACCGCATACACTTGCGCCTGGCCACAAAACCGCGCCGTTTGGCGCGAATTACGTACGCATCGCGCACGAAAAGCGATGCCGAGTGGCATGCGGTTTCCTTATGGAAAATTTATTTCGATTCTTCGACTTAAAGGTCTCTTACAAGTCGTAGTCAGAAGACCGCGCTGCACGCGCAAATTACACATTGTCCGCTCGCCATAATTACCATCTCAAATATAAGGAAATAAACATACGAATTGATAACCTAACAAATTTAAAACAATGTAAAATTGGAATTACAAGTGTTAAATGTTGGTTTGTTTTCTGTTTGTTTTGCATAGATATGTGAAATGCCAGTCGTCCCAATCGGGGATTATAGCGGCGGTGGCAGCTCGGCCTCTGTGCCGCGACGTCACCGCACCCAAGGCCAAACTCAACACGGGAGGCGGTTTAATGAAGCAGCGCGAGCCATTAACACGTTTGCAGCCGTTGAACGTTTCTCCAACGAACCATTTTAAGGCATGACCGAGACAGTCCATTAGGTCGCGCCACACAGCGGGACTACCATCACGGGTGCGCCGCCTGCCAAGTCACACACCCTCTTCGCTTTAGCCAGCCAATCCGTTCCTCAATCGACAAGTGTACGTCCTAATGCACCACCGCATGGACCACAGAAACTGGACCTTCCAATAATCCTTTTCAACGGTGGTGGTATATCTGGTGGCTTGCATGCTGGTAGCAATCCGTAAATGCAGATGGGCAGGAGCTCTGATATGATGATGGGCGCGGCAGCCGACGCGCTGCTCCAAAGCATCTAATACGCATGTGCTCAGGGGCCGGCAAAACTGGAGTGCCGCGGTGATGGCCACATTGCGTGAGAGGTTTGAGCAAAGCCGCACACTTTGGGCGTCACCAGAAAGGTTTCGGGCTCAGTAAGGTTTATAGTAAAGAAAAGAAAGAAAAATTTTAACAAATAAGAACTAGGAATGAATTTGCCAAATCGATCGATGCACGATGCATTCAACCAAGAATTAAATCAAGAGCTGCAATACAATGTTGATACAATGCAGGAATTCGTTCGAAATAATATGCTATCGCAGAAAGAACAGCAAAAACCAGTATGCGAAACATAAATGCAAGCGGTGGACAAAAATACTGGTGGTCTATTCTTCCTGGACGCACCTGGAGAAACAGAGAAAACATTTGTCATTTTATTGATTTTGGCCACTATTCGATCAAGACGTGACACAGCTACCACAGCTACACAGCACCAGGATTTCCACCACATAACTTATAACTCAAAGTTGGTGCAGTTATTATGATATTGTGTAAGTTGAATCCACCGCGACTTTGCAACGGTATTCGACTTTCGGAAAAAACACTTATGCCGAATTTGATTGAGGCAACAATTATTAACGGAAAGTACGCAGGTGAAAAAGTATAAATTTCTCGAATACCAATGATTCCGGTGTAGGCCACTTGCTTAGTGTTTGCGAGATGAATTTAGAAAATCAATGTTTTTCACATGGGTAGTTACACGTTGCATGTTCACGAGTTGGGAAATCATCCGCTTTGTTCGTGTAAACGTCAGACAAAAACAAAAATATGGTTTACCAAGGAGCACTTCAATGACACGGATAAATAATTTGCGGAGACGTATAACGCTTTGATTCAGTATTTTCCTTGGATTTACTTTCATTTATTTACAGAATTTACTTATCCAAGTTCAACTAAATATCGCTTCATTTTTGTAATCGAAATGCATTCATTACTGTTTTCAAATATATGTCGGATTCGAATACGAACAAGGACGCCATCTAGACATAAGAAGATGAATCAGCTAATGGAGGTGCAGTCTTGCATCGATGTGGTCTGGGTGTGCGTCTCGAGTAAGAGCGACAAGCGCAGAAGGGATTCGAAGGTTTCGAGGGAAAGGCGAATCATGTATGAAGACACTCACTCTGAGAGCACCGTTGAGCGCGCACCCAGAACTCATCCCGTTACGCCGATTCAATTCGTTCTGTTTAATCTAAGACATACTTTGTTTTGTAATAAATGGCGCGTAATTTAAATTGGAATGTTGTTAATGTAGTTGAGGAGGAGGTGTATCCGACATCAGAAGTGGGATCTGGATCCAATTTGCGATCTAATTTGCGATCTAGTGAAAAGTGCGATAGAGAAAGTGACAATGATAAAGAAAAGTGGAGTCAGTTATTACAAGTGCAAAATAACAATATGCGTAATCTTATTGAAGCGTTGATAAAACCCCAGGTGACCGAACAATTTAATTTGTCGGAATTTAATCCGGATGATCGTGATGCTGACGCGCGTGCTTGGTGTTCCATGGCAGAGTTATGTATTGGTGACAAGAATTTGACGGGTGCCAAACTAATTATGACGTTAAGCAGAGCAATGAAGGGTGCAGCATCATCGTGGTTGTCGCAGATATCCTACCCGGATATTTCGTGGGAAGATTTTAAATCACAGTTTGCCGCACGATTTATTCAGTCAGAGACGATGACTGCGTCTCTAATAAATCTACAGAATGGAAGGCCACGAGGTGATGAAAATTTGAGTACTTACGCGGGGCGACTTTTCAATTCGCTGATGACTAACTGGAAAGATGCGTCCATCGAGCAAATCGCTACTGCGACCATATTAACGCACATTGCTCAATTCGATAATCGAGTAAAGCGTATGTCATTCACCAACGAAATTCAGACGAGACAGCAATTACAAAAGGAGTTACAAGCACTCTCTTTTAAACGACCAGCCGCAGTAGACAATGCTTCGCAACGCCCGGAGAAGATGCGAAGAACTTCATCATTCCAACCCAAGATGACGAAGTGTTTCAACTGCAATAAATTTGGACATCGACAGGCTGACTGCCCCGAGAAGCGGAGACAAGACCAGAAATTCACCCCTCAGCGGTCCACATCGGGAGCGTCAAACAGCGGGAGATGCTTCAAATGCGGTGAGACCGGACACTTCGCCAACCGCTGCAGGAAGAATGAGGGTTCTGTCAAGACGGTCAACGCCTGTGCAGTTGATTCACCTGGAGGTACTTTTAAACATAACGGTGAGTCGTAACCCTTTCATTTGAATTCGGGAGCAGAATGCTCATTAGTAAAAGAAAGTATTGCACGAAATTTCTGCGGGAAGAAATTTTATAATTCAGTTACGATGGTTGGAATTGGTACGAGTAAAGTAAATTCGTTTGAACAAATATTATGTCAAGTTGAAATTCAAAGTCACTATGCTGAGATCTTGTTTCACGTCTTGCCTGATTTGTATTTGATTCATGACGTATTGCTGGGTCGTGAGATTTTGAATCAAAATTTTACTGCGATAATAACTAAAAGTTCATTTCAACTTGAAAAAGAGCTGAGTAAAGTTAAGTAAACACTTACTGTACGCTATACCCTCACAATATCGCCAAAACGATATTTTTACTAAACCATTGCAAGTCAATGCAAGCATTTGTCAAGCCTGATGTGGATAGCTATTTCGACCATTAGAGGTCTCATCAGCACATCTACTGGCTTGACAAATACTGCATTGACTTGCAATGGTTTATATACAACTGGCTTATAATTCAAGACGCAGAAGTATTGTCAGCTCCACCTGACGGTGGAGACTGAAGTTAGCTCAAGCAAGCATAAGATTGAAATACAATGGTAGGTAGTACGAGAGGGTGAGTATAAGCTGAGTAAAGTTAAGTAAACACTTACTGTACGCTCAATGCAGTATTTGTCAAGCCAGTAGGTGTGCTGATGAGACCTCTAATGGTCGAAATAGCTATCCACATCAGGCTTGACAAATGCTTGCATTGACTTGCAATGGTTTAGTAAAAATATCGTTTTGGCGATATTGTGAGGGTATAGCGTACAGTAAGTGTTTACTTAACTTTACTCAGCTTATACTCACCCTCTCGTACTACCTACCATTGTATTTAAAAGAGCTTTGAAAAACATCCACTCGTGTGTTCCAGACAACACAACTTTTAAATTAGAGAATCTAGACACACATATTTCAGCTTGTCAAAAAGCAAAACTCGAAAGCGTGATAAGTAGTTTCTCTGAATACTTTGTGACCAAAATGCCATTAACGCGCGTAAACACGGGCACACTTGAGATCAGACTTATAGACTCAACAAAAACAGTACAAAGACGCCCTTATCGTCTCTCATTCGAAGAAAGAGAATCAATGCGTGGGAAAGTTAAAGAACTTTTGGACGCCAAGATAATTAGACCAAGTTATTCCCCATTTGCTAGTCCTGCACTTCTCGTAAAAAAAAGTGACGGCACTGATAGAATGTGCATTGATTACCGAGAACTAAACGACAATACAATTCCGGATAGATATCCATTGCCATTAATCTCTGATCAAATTGACCGAATGACGAATATAAAGTACTTTACCGCATTGGATTGTGCGAGCGGATTTCATTTGATTCCGGTGCATGAAAATTCTATCGAGAAAACGGCCTTTGTTACCCCCGACGGTTCATATGAATATCTTTCGATGCCATTTGGTCTGCGAAACGCAGTCTCTGTTTTCAGAGAGCAATAATAAAAGCTTTGGGAGAATTAGCATTTAGTTACGTAATCGTTTATGTCGACGATGTGATGATTGTATCACAAACGGTCGACGAGGGAATAGAAAGGTTGAGAATTGTTTTAGATGTTTTATCGAAAGCAGGATTTTCATTTAATTTAAAGAAATGCTCATTCCTGAAAACAAAAGTACAATTTCTTGGGTATGAAATAGAAAATGGCACAATCCGACCCAATCAGAGAAAAATTGAAGCACTAAAAAATCTTGCACCGCCTACTTCAGTCACACAAGTCAGACAATTTATAGGACTCGCATCTTACTTTCGTCGATTCATAGAAAATTTTTCAAGGAAAATGTCACCTCTCCACAAACTTACAACGCGTGAACAGCAGTTTTCATGGGAAATAGAACATGAACAAATACGCCAACAAATTATTTCAATTCTAACCCGACACCCTGTTTTAATTATTTTCGACCCGAACCTTCCGATTGAATTACATACGGACGCTAGTGCAGATGGTTATGGAGGAATTTTAATGCAGATAAAGGAACAGAAGAAACATGTAGTTGCGTATTATAGCAAGCGAACAACACCGACCGAATTTAAGTACCATTCGTATGAATTAGAGACACTTGCGATAGTGAACGCCATTAAACATTTTCGTCAATATCTAAGCGGGCGCAAATTTACAATTTTTACGGATTGTAATTCCATAAAAGCTGCACAAAAGAAATGTGATTTAACACCACGAGTACATCGATGGTGGGCGTATTTGCAAGCGTTTGAATTTAACATAGAGTATAGGGAGGGAAAGCGAATGGCACATGTAGATTTTCTATCACGTAACCACCTAGGCGAAAATAAAAACCCACCGCGCATGGAAAATAGAAAAGAACTGAAAATTGTTAACTTAGCAGAACTACAAGACAATTGGCTACTTGCAGAACAGTTGAAAGATGAAGAGATTTCGAAATTAAAATTAGACTTAGCGAATAACACATTAGACGAAAACATAGCGGCGACATACGAGTTAAGATCGGGCATTCTTCACCGACATATCCAAAGAAACGGAAAGTCTCTATGCCTACCAATAATTCCTCACTCGATGAAATGGTCGGTCATAAATAATATTCATGAGTCAATAATGCATTTAGGATCGGATAAGACGCTCGAAAAGATTTACGAACACTATTGGTTTCAAGGAATGTCACGACTTGTCAAGCGTTTTGTAGATAACTGCATCACTTGTAAACTCAGTAAACCACATTCAGGCAAAATTCAGGCAGAATTACACCCTATTCCAAAGACTACTACCCCATGGAATACGATACATATTGACGCAACAGGCAAGCTAAGTGGAAAGAATGATACCAAAGAATATGTTTTCGTATTAATAGACTCTTTCACAAAATTTGTTTTTCTACATCACTCAAAAAATATCAATAGTCACAGCTGTATCGACGCATTAAATAAGGCTGTCTGTTTGTTTGGTGCCCCAACAAGAGTAATAGCCGACCAAGGTAGATGTTTTACCAGTAATGATTTTAAAACTTATTGTAATTCAAAAAATATTAACCTACATCTTATTGCGACGGGAGCATCGCGCGCAAACGGCCAAGTGGAAAGAGTGATGAGCGTTTTAAAAGCAATGTTAACGGCAATCGAAATTACACCAGATAAGTCATGGCAGAATGAGTTAGGAAATATTCAATTAGCAATTAATTGCACAATTAATAAAACTACAAAGACGTCCCCCTTAGAACTCTTAATAGGGAAAGTAGCGAGACCGTTGGCAATGATGGTAGATAACGCGGAACATGACGTAGATCTTAATTTAATTCGACAAGTGGCAATTGATCGAAT
The DNA here is from genome assembly GCF_025399875.1 of Dalotia coriaria. Lineage (NCBI taxonomy): Eukaryota > Metazoa > Arthropoda > Insecta > Coleoptera > Staphylinidae > Dalotia > Dalotia coriaria. Next base: position 3,845,716 of record NW_027045443.1, on the reverse strand, counting down.
TCAAAAATCGGCAAAGTACGAGAAGGCAAGATTTGACAAGACAAAAGCAAAAATAAAGCGTTTTTCAGTAGGAGAATTTGTGCTCATACAAAATGAGGAGCGTAATCAAACCTAGAAGCCAAGTATAAAGGGCCTTATGAAATAATAGAGGTATTAGAAAATGATAGATACAAATTAAAGTCGTTAAGTTCGAAGAGAACGTACAAGTACGCTCACGATCGACTAAGAAAGATGCCGGACGCACAAGTCGCGGCAGAGGAATTGTTAGGCAATACTACGTAGGAGTATTGGAAGGGTTGCACGGGGAGTGTAATAGCTGTAGTACTTGTAACGGTATGTAAGTTTTTCTTGAGCATGAGACGGTTTGTAGTTTGATGGATAATTATAATGTGTACCATTTATGACTAAATTGTTTTTCTTTTTGTTTAGTTGTGAACTGCTGGTCATTGTAGTGATCATGCAGGGTTGCCAACCATTGGTGTGGTTGTGTAACGTGTGACCTAATCATTGGTGTGATTAGTTGTGAACTGCCAACCATTGTAGTGGTTGAGTAGGTTGCCAACCATTGGTGTGGTTGTGTGACATGAGACCTAATCATTGGTGTGATTAGTTGTGAACTGCCAACCATTGTAGTGGTTGAGTAGGTTGCCAACCATTGGTGTGGTTGTGTAACATGGGACCTAATCATTGGTGTGATTAGTTGTGAACTGCCAACCATTGTAGTGGTTGAGTAGGTTGCCAACCATTGGTGTGGTTGTGTGACATGAGACCTAATCATTGGTGTGACCCAACCATTGTAGTGGTTGAGTAGGTTGCCAACCATTGGTGTGGTTGTGTAACATGAGACCTAATCATTGGTGTGATTAGTTGTGAACTGCCAGCCATTGTAGTGGTGTGATTAGTTGTGAACTGAGTAGTGGCTGAATTTCCAACCATTGTAGTGGTTGTGAATATGTTAGAATTACGAAATGTTGTTTCGGTTTTACTAGTTTTATTCAATAATACAGAGCGATCGGATCTTAATTGTGAACAGTTTACAACGAATGCCGGAGCACGAGTCTGAGTCATTTCTTAGGAGACGCATGCCCAGCGACGCAAGTCGCTGACATAAACAGAAAAACCCCCCATCAGTGATGTGACTCCATATCCACAGGGTGTTCTGCATGTTGCTGGTGCATGGTCATATACGCAACCTTACACGGCCTTCCTGCCCTTGGTTCGTCCTCGGACCATCTTTTGTTTCCAACCATCTACTCTAACTCACTCAGTCTAGAGTAGTTTGTTGACCAGATCTGTTATACGCTCATCTTTGTTTTCTGAAACACTCGCAATCACAATAAGTTTTCATATTTTTACTGTTTAAGGTGGGACGCCCCATTGCTCCCAAAGTTTTTTTTTTTTTTTTTTTTTTAGTCAGTTAAGGCTCCTTTTCTGTTAGTATCAGCCAGTGAAGGCCCCATTTTTCGTTTTTATCAGCCAGTCCAGGCCCTTTTTTTTTTGTTAGTATCAGCCAGTCCAGGCCCTTTTTTTTTTATCAGCCAGTCCAGGCCCTTTTTTTGTTAGTATCAGCCAGTCCAGGCCCTTTTTTTGTTTTATCAGCCAGTCCAGGCCCTTTTTTTTTTTTATCAGCCAGTCCAGGCCCTTTTTTGTTTTTAGTATCAGCCAGTCCAGGCCCTTTTTTTTTGTTAGTATCAGCCAGTCCAGGCCCTTTTTTTTAGTATCAGCCAGTCCAGGCCCTTTTTTTTTTGTTTATCAGCCAGTCCAGGCCCTTTTTTTTGTTAGCCAGTCCAGGCCCTTTTTTTTGTTTTATCAGCCAGTCCAGGCCCTTTTTGTTTTATCAGCCAGTCCAGGCCCTTTTTTTTTGTTAGTATCAGCCAGTCCAGGCCCTTTTTTTTTTATCAGCCAGTCCAGGCCCTTTTTTGTTAGTATCAGCCAGTCCAGGCCCTTTTTTTGTTTTATCAGCCAGTCCAGGCCCTTTTTTTTGTTAGTTTTATTGTTTTGTTAGTTTTATTGTTTAATTTATTTTTTTACCTTTTACACGTCAGCTGCATCTGCCTGAGCCTTCTCATGCGGCCACAGTCTCATTTGATCTTGACCAGCAACAGTGGTCCTCATTTGTCCATTTACCCTTTTCAGTACGTACCTTTCATTCGGTAAACATTTAAGTATTTCGAATGGTCCTTTATATTTAGCTTTCAATTTACCGCCACCGCATTGGGTCTCCTCTACTAATACTAGGTCACCAGTTGCAAACACTTTAGCAACCGTTCTTTTTTTATCAAAGCTTCTAATTGTTTTCTAACGCACTCGCGGGTCTCTACTCCAACAACCGTCGGAACGAACGCTGTGCTGGCGATCGCTTCAACAATCCTTTGGATTCTCATGATATCGGAGAATTTGCTCACAAACAAAAAGCAATATCCGGTGTATGACCTTCTGTCTGTTTCACTTTTGCCTCTTCTAGACTGTAACAGAGCTTGGCCGCTTGGCGGCTAACCAATGGTCTTTCTGGTAGCCATGGCTAAACTGTCCCAAGTAACTGATAGCGTGGCATATATCCGGTCGTGTGGATGTTGACAGGTAAGTTAATGCTCCGATTAGTTCTCGGAATGGAAATGTTTCCTCACCGGCTGTAGTGACTTTTGTCAGCTTCAACACTAAAAGCAACCTTCAAATTTAGAACCATTTTATTCAACAACAAAGATAGGGTCCCCCAAATGTTTAATTCAGGTATTTATAGATATGATTGCCATCTTTGCAACTCCAGGTATATAATAGGTAAATATAAGGCAAACTGGTAGAAATTTCCGAATTAGGTTCAAAGAACATGAAAAACCCGACTCTAACTCGACCATTTTTAAACATGCCTTCAGCAATAATCATCCCGTTAAATTCAATAATTTTGTTATTGCACACAAGTGTAATAAAGGTGCGCACATGAATGCCTTAGAAGTAGTGAAAATACACAAGTTCTCTAATGAACCTCGCGATACAGGTCATAAATGAAATGTTAGATCTAAATAACTCCTCTCTTCTCAAAATTTAACCCGACTTAAGCCTGATAATATTATTTAAACAATGTCTATGAAGTGCCGTGTTGATAGTCCTGACGATACCCTCACCGGCGAAACAATTGTAGATTCTTTAATCCAGTGGTTCCTAACCTGGCGGTAATTACCCCCGCAGGGGTAAAACGGAGATTCTAGGGGGGTATCGCGGGATGGCACGAAATAGTATTAAAATAGCAATAAACAAAATAATAGTACGGTAAATGGTAGCACGGCGCTATTTATATAATATAAATTTATATATTACTTTACTAGTAAACGTGCAATTTATTACATAATAAGCATATTTTCTTTCGAATTTATGTGGTTTTAACTATTTTAAATCAGCTAGGGGTAAACTCAATACCCATACTTGTTCACAGGGATAGTGACCTTGAAAAGGTTAGGAACCACTGCTTTAATCAAATCTAGTGCAAATAGACTAAAAACGCTCTCAGTAAGAATACATTTATAAGTTGCACAAATGTTACACAACATTATCACCACAACCCAAGTATTCTCAAAGATTCCAAGTCCACATTACTAGGAACCGGAAACGGTAAATTGAAACTGTTTGGGACTGTAAGATTAAATACCGAGTGGGTAGGTCGGAAAGCTCTCAAATACTACGTAATCGAGACAGACGAGAACCTCTTGGGAAGACCAGCACTCAGCGCGTTAAAGATGATAGAGTAGAAAACACCAATCATCTACGTAGATACAAAATTACAAGACAGCATTGAAATTGGAAAAACCCCAAACGAGAATGGCAAAAGGGTAACAACCTCCAAACCATATCCTGGATTTCTAAAAGGTTGGAATGGGATTGGTAAGTTGAAAATTTTCAAACACGTAATCAGAATGGAAGTCGCTGAGCCGTATCCCTTTGCAACTCCAAGGCGTGTGCCGTTTCATTTATTCGATAAAGTAAAAAAAGGAACTCAACCGAATTATGAATGAGGATATTATCGATAAAGTCAAGGAACCTACTAACTAGCGCGTCCATGGTGATTGCTCAGAAGAAAAACGGAAAAATCAGAATTGCACTGACTTAACCGAATTACAAAACAAATATGTCAGACGTGAGATATTCCAGTTACCGTCTGTGGGCAAAACCTTTGGTAAGATACGGAACGCCAATATCTTTTCGAAATTAGAATTTTCCAGCGGGTTTTGGCAACTTAAGTTGGCCAATAAATCAAAACATCAACCAATACTTATAACCCCGTTCGGGAGATATTATTACAAAAGAATCCCCTTCGAGATAACAAGCTCGCCCGAAATTTTTCAGAAGACGGTGAGTCAACTGATGGATATCTTGAACTTTAAAAACATCCACGTGCACGCAGATGATATCCGCGTTACCGGAAGAAATGTAGATGAGCACGATCGCACACTGAAACAGGTACTCCAATTGCTGTCCGATTACGGGTTAACGCTAAACCCACAAAAATGTGAATTCCACAAGAGCGAGACAAAATATTTGGGATTCGTCATTAGCAACTCGGGAATTAAAATTCGTAAATTACCCGAGTCCGAAAGACGTAACGCAAGTGAGAAAATTCTTAGGCATAGTTAATTATCTCTCTAAGTTTATAAATAACTGGACAAGGAAATCACTATTGCAGAGAGAGCTGCTTAAAAAGCCTGAGTCCAACGGAAAGACACTACGCTCAGGTAGAAAAGGAAGCACTTGCAATAACTTGGACGTGTGAACGGTTACAGCAATTCCTTGTCGGATCAAACTTTGGAATAAGGATCGACCATAAACCCTTGATCACTATCCTTGGGGACAAAAAATTAAAAATTTGACAAACCGGCTGCAGAGATTTATAATGAGGTTGATGCGATTCGACTATAGCATGTCCACGTACCCGGGAATGATTTTCACGTGCCAGATGCATTGTCACGCACACCTTGAAATAAAAATGATGAAGAAGAAAACCCGACAAATATCTATATTTACGCCGTCAACAAGGCGATAATCGAGGTTCAAGGAATATCAAAGGATGAATGGTATTCATCTGACTGTTGACCTAAGATGCAGAAAATCCCAGAGTGCATACCACCAACCTTCAAGTTCATGGATGAATTAAACATCTACAAAGAGATACTTTACTACAAGAATAGGGTAGTTATACTGTTCCAAGATAGAGAAAGAATATTGAAGAAGATACACGCTAGGCATTAACAAATGTTGGTCTAGAGCCAATGAGACAGTCTGGTGGCTCGGGATACGCAACGACATTTTCAACGCGATACAAAACTGAGAAACTTGCATCAAGGACAAAAAGGTACCCGTTGAACCAATGATCAACCCAGAAGTTCCTAACAGGAGTTCCTAACTCCAGGGAGAAGAGTACCTAATAGTACAGGACTATTACTCCGGCTATCCAGAAGTGATGAAACTACGCAGTACCACTAGCAAAAATACAATCAAGAAACTTAAAGAAGTTTTTGGTAGATATGGAATTCGACGACCGTACGTTCCGATAACGGCCCGCAGTTCAATTGCGCGAAACTCAGAGACTTCACCCAGGATAATTCATTCAAATGGATAAGCAGCAGTCCTAGATACCTGCAATCGAATGGCCTGATGGAAAACGCAGTCAAGCTCATGAAGACAATCCTCCGACAAACAGCCTTGGATTACTTTCCTACAGGAACACTGAAACGTATCGTGGAGCATCTCCAGCTGAGCTCTTGATTGGCCGAAAGTTGAGAGAGACGCTTCCAGTCAAGGATGTGAAGTTACTTCCGAAGCAAAGGATTTCCAAACAAAACTACGACAGGCGACACCGCGATAGGGCAGCTGAAAGCGTGGAAGAAGACGACAGAGTGTGGATCATTGATCTGGCAAAGGAGGGACGGATTGCGAATCTGCTGAACCACTATCCTTTTACATACAAACTGAAGAAAGAGAATACCGGCGAAACAGGCGACAATTTCATAGATTGCCTGAAAACAACAACACCGAAGAAAACTAGTTGTAATGTCTAATATTGTGAACTTAAGTTAATCTTGAAAGCCTTGTATGCTAATGTTAAATTACTTCAACCAAAGAGCAATACCTATAGTTAAAGAAGACTAATTCCGAGCCAAATCAAAACATATGGATATTCGTAATCATTTTAACCGTGATAAAATTAAGAATGAGCTAGAAAAGGTAATTTACATAGCAACAAATGAAAATGCAGCTGATTATCTTACTAAGTTACTAACCAAAGAAAAGGTATTATTGTACAATCAGACAATATCTGTAGTTGGTTGATTTCGTATTAAAATTTAAATGTTATAGAAACAGATCTGATAGATCTTATGGAAACAGATCTGTATCGGTGAAGTCGAAACATGTTGACATCATTTCTGCGGAAATCAAGATAATTTATCTCTACACCTTTTCCAACATCTTCTGCCTTTCTGTATAATCTATTGCTCTTTATTTTAGAGCAAAGAGTTTTTGTTTTAAAGTTTATTGGAGTTTACTCTCGTGATATTTGCATAAGTTACAGTCGCACTTTACATAAGGGTCGGGAATAATTTTGAGTTAGTATTCTCATGGTCATATTTACTTAAATTTTGAACTTGTGCGTATAAAATCGTTACATAAGTGAGGATCATAATGTGATTATTTTTCAAGATGACATTTTTACCCAATCGTCATTAACTGATCGGTTCGATATTCAATGTTTTGTATTATTTTGGTTGTTTTTATCTTATCAGGTGTATTTTTGCGCATATTTCTGACAGGTGTTAGTGTGGCTAAGAGGTATCTTGTGATTTATGTATTTAAGAGTTTGTGGGTATATTTGGATGTACTCTAGAACATTTAAGAATTTTTTTGCATTTACTCATATTACTCGCCTAATAATGCACAGGGGCGGAACAAAGAGTTCTCTACGTTTTTAAATTGCTATTGTATATACATTAGAGTACATTTGAAAAAGTGGGTAAAAATAATTTTTATTGCAATTTCAAGCGATCTTTCAAAACTAGTTACGTGGCTATGAAATAAATCGGTGTTTAAATTAATGTAGCTCTGCCCTGTAATTCTACAAGCTATGACTATAAGCAAACCATAAATGTGATAAATACGCCCGAAAATAAACAAATAATTAAGACTGGTGTAAGTTGCAATGATAACTCATTTGGCTGAATATTTGGGTAGTCCAACTGTGTACAACACTAATTGGCTAGAGAAATACATTTTATGTTCATTTCAACGCAATTTGTTTTGTGATTTTTTATACATTAACTGAAAGACAATTGCATTATCTATTGAGTGATCAATATCAGCTGCGAATTGGACTTTCCGATACTCAATCTCCAGAAAAAGCTAATGTTACGTTTTTAAAAGAATTACCATGGGACTGCATTGTCAATGCATCAGGCTTTCCTTAATTTTCATAATTTAATGGAAATGTGCATTATCTAAGCACATTCTGAGACTGCATACAATTTTATGAATCATTATTGTTAATTTTCTATCAATAATTTAGGAATCAGTACTAATTGAAATAGGTTTATTTAATTACAATGTTGAATGTAGAACAAGTGTATCAAAATATATAGTTTCATAGACTACATATATTAAAATGAACAATAAAAAATGAGATGTTTAACACAGACACCCTAGACATGCCTTTTGATGGCCTCATCAACCTCAGGAACACATTTCTTCAGTGCATCCCATTGCTCTAGAGTGAGCATGATGCCCCTCTTGGACGGGCGAAGATCCCCATCTGCAGAGTAATACTCTCTGATGTTAACAAAGTTTCTACCCTTAAACTCGACCATCTTCACGAATCGATTGCGTCCGAGTGGCCAAGAGTTTTCTTCGCCCGCGGGAGCCCCGGCTCCTGTAGGCGACGATACCGATTCTCGCTTGGCTGGGGCTTTCTTCACCTTCTTCAGTGGCAGAGGCTGGAAAAATAAAAATTCAGACCGTTAGCATGTGATTTTCGAATGTTAGGTTGGAAAATTGATGCCGGTTAATAAAATTCTGAAATTTCAACTTACGTCGTCCGGGCCAGAATCACTGTCGCTGCTGCTTGCTTTTGGCGGTTTGGATCGGGTCGCTTTAGGCATCTTTGGTATTTCGAATAATATTTAATACAATAACAATAAGACAAACAGTGGACAAGAAGGAGAGAAGATTGAAAAGCGCGATTTCACTGCACTACAGCTGACAGTGATATGAACCGAATTCGTTACCTCAGCCTCAGCGTTGTTGAAAAGTGCAAAAGTGTAAGTAAATATTGGAGGGGGCGCTGGTAGCTGTTGATAATTATACGCATGAGCAAAGAAGATGGTGATTTTGGTTACATCCTTATTTCCCTAAGAATGCCAATTGTTCGCCTGAAAGTGTTGTAAACACAACGTAGAGGTTATATCAATTTCGTGTGCGCACTATGGTTTCACTAGTTTCACTCTGCATTAAAAATGAATGTATGTACAACAATTATTGGAAAGCGCCAACGAGGTTGCGGAAGGTTACAAGAGTATCGCGAAAAAGCACGTAGAAGTAGATTACGATGTGAATCCGCTGATTAGTACTAGACGTTATCACGGTAATTGCATGCCCTCAGTGTATAACCTCGCCACCCACAATTAACTTATTCGTGCTTTTTTGAAATTTATTTTGCAGGTGGAAAAGATTATTCCCTAGATTTAACACGCAACAATACACAACTACTAATAAATAAAATTTGAGTATTGCTGACAGAGGGTGTTTATAAGCCAATTATTGCCAAGTTGCCACTTTCTAAGTACTTATTACCTAGGACCAAGTCAATGACAAATAGACAAAGCTGTCTAAGCTTTTTTGGTATGAACAACTTCAGAAATGGATACTGTAATATGGATACAAGAGGGCTGCAGCTGAAAAGGACAAAGATTGGGTGTCAGAGGTGCTACAGAATGATTCATATGATGATCAATTTGCCCACAAAGTAATGGTAGCAAAGATTGATGAACATTGCAAAGACAAAGATTATCAAAGTACTGAAAGCAGGATGGTTGAATCCTGTTGCTTCATCTGCAAATGAAGTAAGTTATTTATTAACTAAATTAACTTTATTGAAATAATATATTACGCATTTGTATTTACTTGTTGAAGTATAGTATTGTACACATACATGTTATGGTAAAAATCTAAGACATCTTACTAATGTTTTGTGTTGGATAACAGTTACAGACAGTTGTAACAGCAGCGAAATCATCCAAAATAAACTACCAAAAGAGCAGGAAGCAATCAACGTGCGCACGTGGAAGCAGAAAACCGAAGTTGCCGCCGATATCCGGCGACCCCGAGAAGCAAGAAAGTCTTAACCTGATTGATTCGGATTTAACAAGAAGCCGAAAATACATATTGAAAAAGTTGTACCCATACAATAAGGAGCAAATTTAGTAAGTGAATGTTAAATGCATGCCAAGTACTAAATAATTAATATTTGATCAACAGGCGGTCGGCGGAAAATCACATTACAGAACCCGGCAACAAGGGCCGTAAGCATCGCTAAAGACCACCATGTGTTTGAACGCTGCATTGTATATACAAAAATTTAAGGTATAATTGTTCATTTAGTTGTGTAACTTCCACGCCCTGGCAATGGCTTCGCCGCTATGTTCGTTCGCTTATCCGCCGATCACCTGCTCATGCAGTTCTTACCGACGGCGTATCACCATGCTATGAAGATTGATAATGTATTTTTGTATTCACAGTCAAGTAACCAATTCACCAATCCCCGCGTGATGATGGTCACCTTGGTGGAGTACTGTGGATAGCCGTGCTCCAGACGGTCAGCATAGCTTGCTGATCCACTTGGTGGCAATCTCTCGGTCTGTCAAATCGTTCAGTTGAACGTTGCAACAACATTGTCCTTGCCAGTTTAGAGGTGTTCTAGACTTTCCCAACGGATTGTTTCGTTTAGTTAGTTCGATTTTTTGGATAGCGCGATTTACGTCTATGTAATTGGTTATAAATAAGTTAGAGTGTGATATATCGATAAAAATAACCTATGTTAACTTCAATATAGAAATGTTTAATTAAAATACCATGCAAGAGACCTGAAAATATTTTTATGATTGAAATGTCATGCATGTTTTGCCGTGTTTTCGTGGCAATTGCCCAATGAGAGTGCGGGCTACCTGAAGTTGTTAATTGGATTCATTGCCGTAGACTTTGATGGCACTTGTTAGTGCCATGGCTTGCTATATTCGAAACATATTCAAAATCGATCAAACAGTGCCAACGTCACCGAAAATTGTTTCTTTGATTTTCAGAATGTCAATGTTTGGTTCTACAGTTGACTGTACGTCTCTTTAGTGCATGTGTTCATACAAAATTCAATATTTTCAAGTATACTCGAAATTGTGAATATGCCTGGCACTGGTTTGCGCAGCTATGGACCCACGGCAACGCTCGAGAAGCAGGATACATTTGTACAACTTTGTACGCTGCCGGCACCATGCACCCCTATGTGGTCGCCGGATTGGCAACAGGGGAGGACACCTTTTGAGCGTCTCCATGTACATCACGTCGTTACGCTCGCTTCAAGCCGTTGGTGTGAGTGTGCCCCCATCAAAATTAATTATAATTGCGCAGTTGTAAAATTTAATTAAGCGCGCGCGCCGCCATCCGCTGCGGTAGATAAAGTTTAATGAAATATTAATGTTGATTTGCTTGCATGCTCTAATTGTCGGCGCACGCGCGCACGCCACACTTAATGAAATTTAACGGACGCGTTGTTTGCTTCTGTTTAATGATTTGTTTCTGGCTCTGGTGACCTCCGCAGCGGACTGAGTCCGACGGACGCATTGGACATTACGCTAGAAACGGACCATCATCAGAGAGCCGCTGCGCTCCGATTGACCTGGTCCTGCAGGCGTCACCTTCGGTGAGTATGACCGTCTGCGTAATATCTTGGATGTACCAAAACCTTCCGACACGATTGGCAGTGCTAATAGACTGGTCGAGTATGAGGAAGCCGCGCACAATCGCTACGGTCCGTACATCTCTGCTGGTCACCAAAGCACAATGGTGGCAATATCCGACTGACCAGTATGGCCGCTACAATGGTCACTGTACAGCACGACATCACTGGGCTCAAGGAGCATCGCAACCGGAACTGCGTCAAGTTCATGCATTCGCCGCAACACTCGCCGCAAACCTCCGCCGGGCATTCGCGACAGGACAGGAACGGCAGCACTTACCAGTATTGAATACGATATTAGGAAAATGTTGTTAGTACAGGCTCGCTAATGATCACTCTATTGCCGCCATTTGCAATCGGTCAATTATAATTTATCGGACTACGATTCCGAATTTACGTCCAAGTGCTTGCGTTGTTCTTGTATGAATAAATAAGCAGACGCGTGCGGCTTCTGCGCGCTGCGTTTAATTTCAATTTGAAATTTTAATGTCTTATTAATTTTGTGTTAATTAAATTAGATAAATTACGTCGGCCCAAATTTGCCAGGCGATGAAGAGAAGTGCACCGCACCGATAGCAGGAAAAGAATTCGCTGAGCGCGGTACTTAAATCAGGGTTTAATTAAAATAAACGGACGAATCAGAGTGTGAATCATTAGCGGTCTTGGTTTGAACGCGATCTGCTGTGGCCGTATTGGTGTCTAGGGAATTAAACGAATTTACATAGGTTTTCACGCATTTTTGCATGTTTAAACATTTCTGCCCGTCCATGGATTCAAGTATTGCCACTTTGTTTGAAATTTTGCTTATTGCTATGACGATTCCGAGCATATGACAAATCAGGATTGTTCACTTTTTAAATTTTGAATTTAATCATTTGAATCGCATAGGCCATGACCAAACAAATGATATTTGTTACAATATTAATATAAAAAATATATATTCAACCGCGTTCAGATCACACCGAGACACGCTCGTCGTTTTGAAAAAGTGTTTTATTAAAAAAAAGTTTTATTATGGATACTACGCCTCAGCGTCCGCATTCTGAAACCAGGATAGACCCGCGAAGGCTATTCACCTCTAGGCAAGACTCATTGGAATCGGTCCGATTTCAATCTTCGACATCACAGCAAACACCACACATGATGCAAACACCCACATTACAACAGACACAACCATCCGTGACTGAAACCCTTACACCAGAGCAAACTGCTTCATCTATGGTAGTACAATCTCATGCACCACAACAAAGACAAATATCATCTTCAATGATGGGCCAATCTAACACCTCTCAACAAAGATCACTATCAAGGATGGATCAAATTCGCAAATCGCATCAAACACCAGCTGTAATCACGGGCCTAATGCGTACCGCGCAGCAAACACGATCCCCAATGGTAGGTCAAGCTTGTACATCGCAGGAGACCTCATCTTCAATGATGGTTCAAATGCGTACTGCGGAGCAAACACCATCTGCAATGATCAGTCAATCTATCTTGCCACAACAAAGACCATCTTTAGTAATGGGTCAATCTCGTACACCGCAACAAAGACAAACATCATCTTCGATTTCGGGTCAAATTCGCACATTGCAGCAAACTACATCTTCAGGAACATCAATAATGTCAATAATGGGTCAAGCTCGACCAACACAACAAACACCATCTTTAGTAATGGGACAATCTCGTCCAATACAACAAGGACAACCATCAACGATGGGCCAAAACCGATTAGCACAGCAAACACAATCTTCAATGACAGGTCAATCCCGTACACTTCAGCAAATGCCACGAGCAATGATAGGTCAAACCCGCAACCAACAACAACCATCAATGATGATGGGTCAAGCTCGACCAACGCAGCAAAGACCATCTTCAATGATGGGTCCAAACCATACAAGACAACAAACATCGGTTATAGCACCATCTCGTCCAACACAACAAGAACATTCATCAATGATATGCCAAATCCGCCCACAACAAACCCCATCTTTAGTTATAGGATCATCACGACCAACACAACAAGAACACCCATCAATGGGTCACACTCATAAACTACGGCAAACACCATCATCAACGATGCTTCAATCTGGCGCACCGCTACAAAGACAATCATCAATGATTAGTCAGACTCGTACACTACACCAAACACAGTCTACAACGATGATTCAATCTCGTACACACCAACAACAACAAAGACCACCGTCAAGGATGGGTCAACTCCGCACCTCGCAACAAACTCCATCTGCAATGATGGGTCAAACGCGTACTCCACAACAAGCGCAATCTTCAATAATGGTTCAGTCTGATACACCACAACAAACACAATCTGTAAGGGTTGTTCAATATCGTTCATCTCAGCAAACACAATCCGCAATGATGGGTCAAACCCGCAACGCACAACAAGCACCATCTTTGGTTATGGGACAATCTCGTCCAACACAACAAGGACAACTATCAATGATGAGCCAAACCCGAACACTGCAGCAAACACAATCCTCCATGATGGTCCAATCTCATACATCACAGCAAAGACCCCAATCAATTATGGGCCAACAGCAAATCCCATCTTCAATGATGGGCCAAGCCCGTAGACCACCACAATCGTCAATGATGGTCCAATCCCGTGCACCACAAACAAGGATGGTAGCACGTCCACCCAGACCACTAATAGACTACCGCTCCATACCAATAGTAACTCAATGTATCTCAACCCGCTGGGACACAGATAATCTTGTACCTTACTATAAATACACTACACCTAATACGATGAATCCATCAACGACAACCTCACCAGCAAACCCACCTCGACCAGTACCTTCTGCCAAGCCCTGCAATTCTGACCTACCTCAAGCTACAAATCGTACTGTGTTAGAGGTAATTCGCCATCGCATGAACGCTTCGAATTCGAACACACAGATCGGAACGGCTACTGATGGTACAGGACCAACTCCCAACATGGAAGAAGAAGACGGTTGGACCTCTGGGCACTCCTTCACTAACGATATGCATCCAGTGAAGCTCCCCAAAGAAACTCGCAATGCAATGATGCGAGCTCCTCTACCTCCAAACTTGGGGAGACCGGTCATAAGTCAGCAAACACCAGAACCAAGAAGAATCGCGCCACAACCTGTCAGAGAAATAAACCCAATTAATGTTGTTAATGAGCAGATACAGAAGAAAGAGACTGAGTACAAAGTGCCATGTCCAATCAATATTCTGTGCGACAAGGGAATACATGTTGGAGAGTGCGACGAGGCAATAAAGGATAAAGTTCTTGCTTCTTTAGATCGGATGGCCACTTGCACCTCGGATTGTAAGTGCTGCTTGCGGTATCTTCACTAATCAACGCCAAAAACATCAGCCGGAATAATTGTTAATATTTTGGAACTCTTGAAAGTCTGATTAAATGCGAGTTGATTGTAATGCACTCTTAATTTTTTTAAATTTCGCTTCAGATACCGAACTGGATTTCAGAGTACCATCAGACCAATGCGACAATGGGGCAATGGGGGCTTTCTTATACAACTATGAAGGGCCAAGTTTCTCCTCGTCGTTGAATGACTCGTTCGAGTTTGCATTGCCATGTAGCTCGTCACCCAGCCAGATGGCCCTAGATTGTCTCATCGAAAATGGTCTACTTCAACCGGAGTGGAACCTTTCAGAAAATCCACCAATTATTCCGATTTCATTAGACACTGTGCCTATAATGTTTGAAAACTCAATTGATTCACTCCCAGTTGATTACATATGTAACACCGAAGAAGAGCCAACTACTAATGCTGACAATACAACAGAATCTCCCTCAGATAGACCCGAGCACGATGAGACTTGGCCATTCAACTTATCATCTACAACGGAATCAGTGCTGCGTGATCTATTCACGTTTGAGGCTTTAACGGAGGACGGAATCGTACCTTCGAATATTTTTACAGGTGATGCTTCTATTGCAACCGCCAATACTCCTCCTGTTGAAGAGCCAACAGAATCATTTTGTGTTAATGGCATGATTGCGGAACCGGCTGGGTCCCCCGAATTTAATGACTTATTGTCTTTCGTCACACCCTTTAACACGGAAACTGTGCAGTTCTCCGACGAAGAAATGTTTCAGCTTGACTATGTGATGGATTTTGATGAAACATTACTCTCTGAGGTAATGTTGGACTTGGATGATCTGTCGGACACCGTTCTGGATCTAGACGTTATGTCAACTCCGGAGTTCTTGGAAGTTTATAATGATTTGATGGACGGACTGCCACCGACAATGAGGGAGCCTTTACAGCCGTCGACATCTGGAGAGCCCCCATTGTCATCCGACAAGTGTGAGTAGAAAGTCTACCTTTTGTGTCGGCTCAAATTGCCACGCCAACTCTTTTGCCACTCTGAAACCATGTTGCTTCTTCAAGTTGGAAAACATTTCACGTTCATTGCTTGCTATTTACATTATTTGTCAACGTTTGAAAGCGCTCACAAGTGACCGAATCAAAAGCAGATACGCAGAGGCATACATATGGGTTATTGTAGCGTTATGAAATACGATTTTGTTTCACGAATCGCGTATACGTCTTGAGTCTTCTATCTGTCTTCTTGGTTGTTGTTGCTTCACGTTTCTTCGTGGTAGCGGAGTGTGCAAGCCATGCTCTGGTTTGCAAAACAATCATTCGATACACGCAAGTAAACATAGCCGTGGCTTGTCGCCGGCGTGAGTAGCCGATAGATAACACGCGGCCAGTCAGACGGTTAATTTAAAAGTTTAAACAAGTTTTATTAACTTACACTCGGAAGCAAGCTAGCGTGGAGCGATCGTTGTACTTTGGTACTTCAGGCACGACGGCCATTTTTCGAACACGTTCGCAATTTTTGATTGTGGCTTATCTCATTAACAATTATTATGTTTTGTTGAAGTGGTTCCTAATTGATCGATTATGTTTGGCAAAAATGATTTTTCTTTGAATTACAATCTAATAAAAATGTTGCGATAAACATTTCGAAGTTCTAAACATTGTTCATGCGTTTAAAACAATGCGATACTTATTTCATTGTTCAAATTTGTTACAATTACTAAAATGCCGACAAATATCCGCGAATTCGTTAAATAACATTCTACTAGGATTAATTATAATTAGACTTTAAATGTTATAGGAAATATTTCAGAGTGGCAATCGTATTTACAAGTCTGTAGTTATTGTTCTAAAAAATATTTTATTTTTGGTTTAGCATATCGCCTATATAAAAATAACGACTTTAAATCTTGTGCCTGCGACAAGGTTTTTTTTTAATATTATTGATTCTTGCTTAACCATAGTAATTAATGACTGCTTAACAATCACTGATAAATTGTACCATTCTACATATTCTGCTTACTCTGTAAGCATGTTGTTCATTGTGAGTAACGCGTGCCATTGCTGACTAGTCATATGCTGTTAAATAGCGCAATTATTAGTACCTAATTACATTTTCAAGGCACCTAATTGATCGTGATAATTGTACGGAATTACCTACTATTATTGTTAATTGAATTTGTTGAAAATGTATCACTTCTGTTCTGTTCAATAAATGTTTTGTTTGTTATGTGTTGTCATGTTGCAAAGATGGTTTACGCACATTGTTTCATCCTTTATATATATATTGCTATGGTTTTGGTGGTGTGGTCCCGTTTTAAAAAAATCGACATTATTATATGTATTTTACTCTTAACTTTCTCTTCTTGTAACTGTTGAAAAAAGTGCAATAAAGATTGATTTACTTGTATAATTTGTGTTTGTAATTCAGTTAATTGACACTGCATATATTGATTATTTTTAATAAATACAAATATATTTGAGTAAAATTTGAGAATTCTTACGTTGCGAAAAATGTGTTAACTCTTTTTTTGTATTTTGGCTTTTGTTTCAAAGTTTCTATTCACCGATAATTTTGAGTTATTTACGTTTTTGGAATTGAATACAATTAAAGTAAAGTCGGACAGTTTGAAAGTTGTTTGTTTCTTCGTTAAACTGTAAGGCCACTAAAGCATAGCACGGTTTCATGTAAAATTAACCAGGCACCAAAAGATGCGCAATTATGTTAAACATATTCGTCCCTCAGCCCTGTTGTGAACCGAACGATGACAGCCGCCCACCGCGCGCGCACGTCCGCGTCCCAAAATTAGTTCAAAACTTCGCGGTGTACTTTCTTCGCGCTAGCCGGCAATAAATTAATTAACGCAACAAAAACGAGCTATTAGGAGCACTCATGCTTTTTTGCGCACGTTGGCTGGCACACGCCGGTGGGCCCAAGGCGTTCAAATCTCGGCACCGGCAGCGGTTCCGATCCACGGGCCGCGATCACAATCCGCGAGCCGGGACGCCATCCCCACCCAGTATATATACGCCGGCACGCGAAGAAGACAACGCAGTTCAATCGTAGACGTAGCGAGCAGTAGTCGCGACTCCAACTACCACCACCAGACGCTGAAAAGAAGACACCACTCACACATTCGGGATTAATAATTACACTCTCGCACAATTTGCATTCCATCCTGCTGCTTCCCGCCGCCAAGTTCAGTTCAGTGTTCAGAACGTGTTCGGTGTTCAAGTGATACCTCATTCGCGGCTGGAAGGACTTGCGGTTTTTAGTGTTGCCAGTGAACGAAGACACAGCTAGGTAAACGAAACAAAAACAAAACAACTCCTGTATTCTACCTACAACCGCATCAACCAAGCAAACTAACAAATTCAAAACTGTCGCACGAATTGTATAAGTAATTTGTAATTGATCATGTATTGCTGATGAATTGTAAATGTCGAGAGGCGAGACAATGCCGGTCGATGCATGCAGGACCGAAGAGAAGGTCTGGGTGTATTATGGTTTCGAGTTCGGAACGTTGGAACTTTGAAACGGGCGGTAGCCGGTTGCCGGCCGGTTTATCGATCCGGCGCACAACGTGACTGCAGAAGGGCTGCCACCCTTTGCGTTTGCCGGCGGTCCCCACTGCCGCCCGCCTGCAGCCGATCGGCATTTTCCCTCTCGCAACACAAACTCACGACAGTCGCGTTTGTTTTGATATTTCGCACATTTTTGTAAGAAAACTTTTTTTTGCCTTGTTATCAATGAATGCACGTCTTCTCGCCTACGGGCCAATTCTTGCATGCCATTCAAGTTTCGTACAATACATCAATTCAATTTTTTGAAAGTTTGTTAATTTGTTTGCGTATGGTGTGTTTAATTTGTGTTTGTCTGTCGTTATCTGCCAATTTACGATCGAACAGCGCGCGTGTGTTGCGTGAAAGTCATTTCTTTCTCTTTTCCGCAATTGTTCTAGCCACAAGATGCGTTTTGTTACTTTGTTACCTTCTGATGCGCATTTTTCTGCTCCTCTCGAACAACTAATCCGTCAATTGATGTGTATATTGCGACGGTATTCGAGCGAAACAGTTTTTTTACGGCCGAGCAGTGTTTGTTGTATTTTTCTACGCTCTTCTCGTACAATCGCGGTGGCTACATGCGTTTTGCGTTATTTACGCGTTTTATTTGATTCCCATGAATCGAGACATTCGTAATATCGCTCGTAAGCATTCTGTTCACGTTAGTTTTCAACACCGTACAACCGCGGATGAGCGCAACAATCATAAACGATCAAGCGTTGAGTGAAGGTGCGCAAGAATCGCGATAAAGACAAAACGCTGAGCGAAACTGTTTTCGGCATGCGGGATGTTCCCATGCGCGGCAATGCGTTTTTGCATCATTGGCTTACGTGTTGTTTTCACATAAATTGCAAATAGTCTCGTTCATGCGTTTCTAGAAAATTTCTCGCTCATTTCACCATTAATTTCCGCCGGGAAATTTCGGCGACGCGAAGAATGCGCGATATGTAAATTAAAGTCCCAGTTCCAGTTGTGAGTTGCAATGCGACAAGACGACAGCACAACCACTTGGTGACGAACCCGGCGGGCAGCAACATTGCCGCCGCATGCACTGCGCGAAGAAGCGAGCTAGTGCGATAGGCTTTTGGCCTCTCCCTTGACATTGAAAAATCTACGAACTTATGCCCGACTGAAACGTGCGCTCGCAGGCACGCACACACACACCATATTGACGCGAAACCAGAAGGCAACACCGGTTTATAAATAAATTCCGAAAAACCTCCAACAAAGAATGAGACATTGCCAACCGTGCGCGCAGTCTAAATACGTCTACCCTAAATATGCCAAAGACGAAGACATCGTTCGGATGCGACGCTTTTCGCACGATCTCGCGCGGCAAACGCGAAAAGAAAACTTTCAACGCACACTGATTGGCAATGGATGATTTACTAGCGGCATAGCCGGATTGTTCTCTGGCTATTGACCTCCTGCGGAGATGTGCGGTGGACAAAACGCAAAAATTGCAATTATGCGGTTTCTCGATGAGTAGTTCTATACGTTGACAGCGACTAAAAAAAGAAAATAAAACTAAAAACTCTCTCTTGCTGAACGCATCGCGACATGATCACCGTTTTTCTTACTCACTTTTAGTTTGTTTGTTGTCTCTGGGCGATGATGCGTTGACGCATCTTTTCAATGAAAACCCGCCGCAATTCGCCCGGAATAGAATCACCATCTATGTCACCGTAAATTTCCATTTAAAGACATAAAGTGCAAGTTGAACCATCAGGCTAGCTACATATTTGTCGGTGATTATTCGAAATCGATGCATGCCATGTATAACTCTCATGAAAGTGCTTAGGTCAGCTGGTAGTTCTGATCACTCTCCCCCAAATAAATCAAATTAAAGCTACGGTTTGTTTACCAATTCGCTGCGACAAATTCAGCCAGCTGAATTCGAGTTGTGGAGTTATGATTGATTATCATTATAGTGGCCGCGGTTGCGCAAAGTAAATCAACACATTAATAACGACCATCATCGCACCATGCTGCCCAATGTTTCGAGCTACTTCGCGACGCATTCGCCACAAAGGAGTCATCGCGGAAGGCAAGACGGCCGCAGCAGCGATGCTGATTCAACAAAAATCTCGACAGCGGCTCCTCCGGCACCATCGCGCCATCTGACTCTCCTCGCGTCGGTCAGCTGCGCGCCGCTTCTTCGCGAGCGATGGTTGTCGAAGAGTTACCGCTACGTTCACGGCTATCACTGGTTATATTAATGGCCAAGGCGACCTTACTTAATTAAACCGATGAGTAATTATGCTGGCTTCGCTGTGCAAATCATGCTCTGCATGGCGTGGCACGCGGGTAACATTGATCGTTTCCTTCCTGATAAGGAGCCGGCCACTATCGTCTAGCGCGGATGCTTGACCTTTTTATCGCGCTGCATACACTTGCCAAGACAATAGCTGCAATGCCTACATACAATCGTGTTTCAATCGCCAGATTGTCTCCATCCCGTCCCGGCCGACTTAGACAATATGAACGGAATGAACGGCCACGCCAACGGTGAATTGAACGGATGCGGCGATATCATCACGCAAAACCAGCAGAAGGGCTGCTGGACTATTGGTTTGATCAACTCCAAGTTCCGTTACCTCACAGCTGAGACTTTCGGGTTTAAGATCAACGCCAATGGTGCTTCATTGAAGAAGAAGCAGATTTGGACTCTGGAACCGGAGAGTCCTACTGCTGGCGACAGTAAGTACTTTACGAAGTGTTGATGTTAGGTGGTACTGAGATATGTGGTATTACCAAATAGGTCTAATCTACTTACGGTCTCATTTGGATAAATATTTGGCGGTCGATTCATTCGGTAACGTGACCTGTGAGAGTGATGAGAAGGATGCCGGCTGCCAGTTCCAGATTAGCGTATCCGAGGACGGCAGTGGTCGATGGGCACTCAAGAACGTGGTTCGCGGATATTTCCTTGGTTCTACTCAGGACAAGCTTACCTGCACTGCCAAAGTGCCTGGAGATGCTGAGTTCTGGCACATCCATTTGGCTGCACGTCCTCAGGTAAGACAAACAATGTCTTGTGGTATATGCTGGGGTTAACGCGGATGGGCTACAGGTAAATTTGCGTTCGGTCGGACGCAAGCGCTTCGCACATCTCAGTGAGAATCTTGATGAGATCCATGTCGACGCTAACATCCCATGGGGAGAGGACACTCTTTTTACCCTTGAGTTCCGTCTTGAAGAGTCCGGCAAGTACGCGATCCACACATGCAACAACAAGTATCTGAGCATGAGCGGCAAGCTGGTGGACGTCTGCAATAAGGACTGTTTCTTCTCGGCGGAGTACCATAGCGGGCAACTGGCGCTTCGTGATCGTACGGGACAATATTTGAGCCCGATTGGGTCCAAGGCCGTGCTGAAAACGCGTTCCAACACGGTGACCAAAGATGAGCTCTTCTCGTTGGAGGATTCCCTGCCGCAGGCGAGTTTCATTGCATCGCTCAACTCGCGATTCGTCTCTGTGAAACAAGGTGAGTCGAACGTAGCGCGAAATTATCGCTCCTTCGCTGGGGCAACAGCTGGACAGCGCGCGCTTGTTTCATTAAATCACCTGCAGCGTGTGTCCGCGCGACGAGTTAATGTTCCAATTAAGCGCGTCGTGTATTTGGGCTCGATTTCTCACATTCATAATTTGAGGAAATTATATTTCACGAACGCATCTATCGTCTCGCGCGTCATGTTAGGTCTGGTCGGAAGAACAACAACCATATGGCATACGACCAGCTCTTAAAGCTCAAGCTTTTTGTCACGGTGTTGTGTCGCCCACACGTGTTCTGTTTCCAGACGCTCTCAAGACGTAGACTTGCCGCCGAAGGTTTCAGCCCGTCCGAGCGGCCGTCTTGAATTTCAAACGCATACAGAAGTACAATATTATGCATTTCAACGTCACACGCGTAGCATAACTAATCAGCGTGAGTCCAAGTTCATTATCGCCATTCCGCGGCGCATCACATAGCAAATCTGCCTATCAAAACACAATCAATATTTACATTACAATTATTCCTATTGTTGTGATCGTTCCACGAATTTATGAATAGCATGTTTTTCTAAACGAGTTCCATTGGAGCGGCGCACGCAATTCGTGGCATTCTCACGAGTATTTGCGTTTGGAAAGTGTCGGGTGCCGTTTTTTTTTTCTTCCACTTTTTTTTTTCAATTGCGTATTATATCCAGTCGCGCACGACACGAAGTCGCGCGGACGGGGCAGGACGGCGAACCGCGAGTCCGTTGTTGTCCCCGCAGTCAAGCAGATCGCAACAAGACAATCACCTGGCGTAGGCACTCGCGGCGCAATCGAGCCGAAGAGCGTACGTGATTTTCGTGCCAGCGACTAGCCGATGCGCTCATCTTCTTCCTTCCTCGACTGCTTTCCGTCGCGCGCGATCCGGATCGCGGCTCCGCACGTTAACTAACGTTCTCCCATTACTCATTACAATACACTCTAATTATGTCTCATTAAAAATAAAAAAAGAAGTAATGTGCATGTGGATGTGGTGCGCGGCGAGCCGAACAATACCAACGTATTTTACGTCCGCGAAGAAATAAAACGAAATAATTGAATGATACAAACCGGCCGCGGTGAAATTTCATAAATCCTCGTTACAGTTAAGAGACGCTCTGAATTAAGAAAATTAAGCAAATTTATTGTGCCTAAAATCTCAAACAGTAAACAGAGATGGGCGCATTTTATTGGACATAAAAGGAAAAAAAATTGAAGTGTTTTCAATAATAATAATTTAAGCAATTGCTTTATCTTGATTGCAACGATAAGGAAACATCGAAATTAAATTTAATTCCACCGAATTCCATTCACTTAAAATCAAATTTTATTTAAAACTAATGATTTGTATATTATCAAGTTAAGTTAATCTTGAGTGTAATCTTTTTCGTCTGAATGCTGAATACCACATTTCGATTGATACCTTATGAAAACACTTATTTGGGAGCATTCCAGTGCAGTTTATCATCGGCCTTATGGACACACGGCCGGTTACCGGACGAATGTTCGTGGAGCTCGAGATATTGCATTGTATTGTATTGTGTGAGGTAAAGGTCGAGTTCAAAGCCCTCAACCAGCCAGTCGTTCTCCAGTTAGTTCTTCGGCGCTTCGGTTCCTCGATGCTCTCTCGATATGCGATATGGACACGACCGGCACACTCTGCCGGTTTATTTATTATGCGCGCCTTGCTGCCAATAACAACTTCAACATCCAATATCCACCGAGCGACTTTGCACGCTGGCTGCAGTTTTTGTAGACGAGACCATCGACGGGACTTTAGTACGACTTCGTGCGTGTGGGCGTTGTTTGATGAATTCCACCCGAGGGTGATTGCGCTTGTCCTAGGCACGCGCGTGTGGGCCGTCGATGACTAATGTCTCACGTGGGGTTGCACGTTCCCCTGGTGCGTGTATTGATTGCGAGTTACAGACTGCCGCGCACACCCCATGTGTCGTCATCTTTAAATAAGATCCAAATTTAACGAAATATTTATTCAGGCCGGCGAGATTTTAGTGTAATGCACTTTTCGGGGAAGTGAATGCGGTGTAAAGAATGCGACAAGGATGACGACGATAAAAACGCGACTGGTTAGCGATATTACTGGCCAGTCAGCTTCCGGCCGGATGTGAGATTTTAATATCTAATCGTTTACAATACTATCGGTATACACGTAAACTGCACACGTACACTTCGCACGCATGTGCCGGCATAAGTAATGCTTTTTATACACGTTCACTGTGTCGCTCGTCAAAGAGAATCACAACGACATCCGCACCGGCAACTCGTTGCCGCCGGGTCGACCAGATAATTACATTCTAAATCAATGTAATTAACTAAGTATGTACAACAATTGGAGTAAGGAATGTTTACGCTTGTTAGGTGTTGATGTTACGGCCAACCAGGATGAAATATCCGATCATGAGACCTTCCAGTTGGAGTTTGATTGGAGTACCAAGCGCTGGTACATCCGCACCATGCAAGATCGCTATTGGACTCTGGAGACTGGTGGCGGCATCCAGGCCTCCGGCGACAAACGCTCTTCTAATGCGCTCTTTGACCTCGTCTGGCAGAACGACGGCTCTCTGGCATTCCGTGCCAATAATGGTCGCTACGTGATCACCAAGCGCTCCGGCCATCTTTATGCCACTTCGGACGCCATTGACGATACCTGCAAATTCTACTTCTATCTCATAAATCGCCCAATTTTGGTGTTGAAATGCGAGCAAGGCTTTGTTGGATACAAGGCCGCCAGCAACCCTAAGCTGGAATGTAACAAGGCTACATACGAGTGCATACAAGTGGAACGCGGGGAGAAGGGCATCGTTTTCTTTAAGGGTATATTGAATTATTATCTAATAAGTTTCTTTGATTTGAACTTTGCTTTTGATTCTTATAGGCCAAAATGGTAAATACTGGCATGTTGATTCCGAGGGTGTCACTGCCGATTCCGACACTCAGGAAGGCTTCTATTTGGAGCTGCGTGAACCAACTCGATTGTGTATCAAGAGTATCAACGGGAACTATCTAACTGCCAGCAAAAATGGGCTTTTCCGCCTAGGTGACACTTCCATCGAGAATGCCACTCAGTGGGAGTACTAAATGCGCCTTGGATTGCCCCCACCGCACACGTAATTTCTGGTACTATTATTATAATATATATTTTCATATTTATTAATGCTAATTTATTAATTTGGTACTTCGGTCATACTCTAACATTTTACACCAAAAAGAAAGCAAAATCTTAAGTTATCTCCATACCTGTCTATATATTTATATAAACTTTACAGTATAATATCATTACTTATAAACATCCATATGTATAGCATATGCGTTATATTTGTACTATGTTAGTTTCATTTTGAAACATTTCTGTAAACTTAACATCTACGATTTTTGTTAATATTTAGTACACATTCTTGGGATGCATGAATCAATAAAACTTCAATTTATATCAACACAACTGCCTAATCAGCAATATTATTATGTTATTAAAGAATCAGCATCATTCAAACTCTGTAATTGGTACTTTTTTCCGAAATAGTTAATACGTACGCATGACGCGCCATGTAACAGAAAGTTGGATGGCAGTAAACACTTGTTGATTCATTTCGTTACTGCCTCTATTATCATGACCAACTTATGGCTGATCAGACGACACGCTAGCCCGTGTCTTTTTACCTGCAATAAGCAGTTGGAAAAGTGTATCAGGAAATGAAACTATGGAAAACAATCAATCACAGGTGTATTTTGATAACTAAAAGTTCTACACATTCGCCAAATTTTGTATTTTTATATATCACAATGTCCATGCAATGCAATATCAATACCGTTTTCAATAAATTAGAGATCATAGATACTGTATGTAAATAAGTGTTTTATAAATTAGTTCATTATCATTTGAAATCGAAATGTAAATTTTTGTCAATTGTTTTAAACGTTTTTTAATTCACGAATTTACTAATGAATTTTGCGCTGTGTAATGAAGTAGTTTGTTGATAATTGTTTTTGAAATCATGTAATTCACCTTTGCTTACATATGGTAAACATTTGTAATAATTGATTAACCATTATGAATAGTCATTGTATATGTCAGTGCTGCATGTCTATCAAGTATTATAGAATTATATTGATCCCTTACACGTATACATCAAAGCTCAATTCATTAAAATATAAATATGTATTATGAAATTATTAAGGTATCCTTTAGATGCAGCTAAAAAGACCAGTCCTAGCCCTATGTTCTACTTCGGATGTGCTAAAGGATGTTGATTCCTTTATTTATCGGTTTCATTTTGCATTTAGCCCGTATGCTGCTTTGATATATTAACTTGACGGATGAACCAAGGTGAGTTTGTCTTTCTTCAGTAAACTCATAAATTGCTGAATATTCTTGTATTTAACTACAAGGAACTTTAGTGTTACAACTTTGAAACTTACTTGATCAATGAGATAAGATCTGATGCAAAACAATAAGGATAAAACGCAGTTTATCTATGTACATAGATCTAAGTTGGCATTTTGGATGGTAATACAAAGAACAAAATTAGCAATACAAAAAACGTAATCGAGTTTCAGATAGCAAGAATCGCCATACATAATTACGAGTATATATACAACTAGCTGCAATTTAGAGATCTGGTAGCTTTTCCCCGATTCCATGAAACGCCGAGAGTTGACTGAATTGTGAACAATTTTGGCTGTGCTTAAAAATATTTGAATTTTTCCTCGCCATACCGACCTGTTCAGCTAGATGAAATCAAACTTGAACTAATAACCATAGCTCAATAGGTTGAACTTGTCGATGGCACATTAAAATTGCCACATTATAGACAGCTATAGATAAAGAAGTTTACATAAAAATTATATACTCAAGGGTTAAAGACATGAGATTATGTTAGGTTTACGAATGTGATGATACTGTTAAAAACAAGTACGTATTCCATACTTTAGACATGCAGAGTGAAACATATTGCTGAATGGAAAAGTTTGTGTCTTTGTAAAACCCTGCAAATAGATTTATAGGTATTTCTTAAAAAAATACTTAATCCGTGATTTTAGACTATGCCCTTTGGGCAAACTTTGCTTGAAATTCATTACCACGTGTAAATAAAATAAAATATTTCTACAATAAGAAATACAATAATAAAACTGTTTTTAAGTTTGACCAAAATATTTTACTATTATTTTTTTATTAATGAGTCGTTATCATTCAATCAAGCCAATTATATAAGTATTTAATCTTTTCAAAGGTAATCAATTCCGGAAATTCTTATTAAAAATGTTCCTTGTATTCCGGAAACAAATTAACAGATTTGAAAGCATGCTTGTGGACATCATTGAAGTTACAATTAAATGCAATTTAACTGAGTAATTACCCACTGGTTCCAGTATGTATATATATTTGTCACTATATTTCATATTTTGTGGATGATTTTATTTATGCGTATAATATCCAATAATTCATATTTATGCCTTCCTTACATTTGTATATCCGTTCTGAAAACTCGAATGATTAAAGTATTCTGGAACGTCGTCGAATGAGAATTTACAACTTTTTTTTATTACGTTTTATATACGTATTTACTATATGTACTCGTATATATCTCAATTTGCTTCCTTCATATTAGACAAAAATATAGGATCGTGGGATAATTTCATCCGCAAAGGTATTATACCTGGGGTATAGATGCGCAATGTTTTAAGAACGTCAAGAAGTTAGGTCTGATTAATTTAATTAAATGTACACGACGCGTACGAATACATCCTGTAGAGTCTGCCATGCGTCGTGATCGCTATCGCATCGAGTCGCCGACCGCTAGGGGTGGTTTCGTTTCATTTGCGTCCGCAGTCTGAAGGATAACGCGAATATCGCAGCATCGCTCGGCGTTCAGCTCGCTACGCACTGCAATCAACAAGTTCCGCAAAAGTTAATTAAGGTGTAGGCTGGTTTGTAAATTGTCTAATAGCACATCACGCGAGTTCCTGACTCATAAACATCCCTAAACCGAACGGTCTTTAATATTCCCAAGGGTAATTTAAAATTTGTGGGCAGTAGGCAATCAACTGTAAGTATTCGGTCTCGCTTTCGCATTTTTGTTATTCATGTTATTTGATGCAAGACTGTGTGGGGGCTCAAAGTAGAAAAAGTATCCAATGCTGTTTGACTTTATAACTTGTATGTTTTCACTTCATTCGCCTTCATTAAACGAGGGAGGTTTTTCTTTTCTTAGCATTTCGTTCCTTGTAATGACAATTGAATGTTTGCGAATCCTCATTCATTCTTCTCTTGTTTTATTTTTAACATACGTTCCCAGTTTGCTTGAAGTTTGCGTTTTCCTGATATTCACGTCAGGCTAATTACAAACTTAATTTAAACTTGCAACGTTCGGCCTGCATCAGTTTCCGGTTTAATCCGTCTTCGTCAATTCGCGCGTAAACTTTGCAGCAGACATAAAATTTCTTAATTTCTTATGGAATTAGCACTTAAGTTCCAATGATGTCTTCTCGCTTCAATGAACTAATTGAATTTTCTTGCGTTTTTATCACCTCCTGGCGCACTCTTCGAGACACAATGTGCCATTAGTCGACGTAATACCGTCGTGCACGCCGATAAATCCGTAGGGCATGTCGCCACTTCGAAGTGTTTATTTGCTGGAAACAAAGCAAATCACAGCAGGTCACGCGCGGAAATAGATGCGTGATTTTTATGATTGTGGCAATCTTTGTTTAAGAGCCGACGGCCGAGAGTCGTTAATTAGGAAAACTCAATTAAAAAGTTTTACGAAACGCAATGATCGGGCGATGGGAAAACGCGAATGACAATAGAATAGTCGCTTATTTCTTTTGCAATGTTCGCTACTAATAATTGGAAACATGTCAAACTGTAAAATTTAGAGAATTAAAAGAGGTATCATTTCAAATGATGAACTTGCCGATAAGAAGAGTAAATTAAGCAAAATTCTGTTTTATATATTTTAATTCGAAAGGACATACATCCACATACCTACCAATAAAAAAAGCCATTACTTTTCTGAATGGCAGCTTAGAACTAAAACATAAATAGGGTATTTGATAAGCAATCAAAGTTGACAACGCAATCATAGTTAGTATTCTTTCTTTCAATTCGAAAAAATCGTACAAATTGCTCAATATACCCCCATTTAATATTTACAATTATCTAACTCTTAAAGATAATAAATAAAGAACAAAATTAGCACATCACTTTGAATTTAATGGCGCCATTCATCCGATGATCAGCAAATTACAGTCTATATCTAATTTTTAATGTTATTAATATTTGATTCATAATATATTGGGCGACCAATTACGTAGCACGAAAGTTGTTTTGTTGTTGTTGCTATTTGTAAGTGTTGATAATCATTGGTATTTCTTATTTCCTTGTGAACAGGTGAAAAATGAAAAAGGAAGACCTCACGTTGGTGCGAGATAATGACTCGCTGCGTTCGGTGAGCTCGGAGGATGTGTCATCGCCGCCGGGCCAATATTGCTGCACGAAGACGAATCCGGCTCATGGACGCGGTCGCCGTCTCCATCTGCTACAAATGCTCGTTCTCCCGTTCATCCCGATCTGTGCGCTCATCGTGCAAACTGCCTTCTCGTTGCATAACATCATGCTGTACCGTCAGGAGGTGCGAGGCATCGACGCGCAGGTATCGAGTAACTTCACACTTTCAAATTGCGTCGATTTAAGATCACATTTCTTGTCGTCCGATCGGCGATTGCGGACGTAACGAGACGCGGCAATCACTTGGCTTCCGGTTTCGTAGAGACCAAGCGGGGTGGCGAATGACGGCGGGAATTGCGCCTGTATCGGCTCATAAACAAAATGCGAACGATCCAATTGAAAAATAACGATATTTGCGCTCGACACTTTTATAAATTAAAGCGTGCGGCGTCGGGTGGCGTCTATCATTTAAATTGATTTGCAAACAGCCAATTCGGGTCGGCGAAATCGAATGCAACGCGCAAGTCCGCATGCGAAAATAAATTACTTCACAGAGACGCAGCGGAAAATTTCGTGCTTCGTTTAATTGTTCGATTGCTACCTGCGCCGCGGAACAAAGAAAAATAAGGGGGCGCCGCCGACCACGACAATCGTACAAGGGAAAAATTTCACCGCCAACATTACATTACTATTTATTGCTAGTAATTCGAATCGGCGTGTCGCGCGCGCTCTCGATCACAATTAAAAACCATTAAGGCCGGGCCACCCGACGTGCGATCAAACATCGTAAATCTCCTACCCGCCGCCGTCGTAACGGCGGAAAACCTCCGCAATTAATAAACAATGTTTAAATATACATTAAAAAACATATGGGAATCGGACGATGCCACCGTTGTGGCAAAGTTGATGGGTTCATATGCGCGTGTGTTCGTGTTCACACATTCATACTGAACGCCACCACCACGCGTTTTCAAATCCTCCCGATTTTAATGCATATATAATTTGTGCCAGAACGCCGCCTCCAATTTTCTAAGCAGGGATTGCATGACTTTCTGACACATGTTCACCGGCGCATTATCCACGGCCGTATTCATGCATGTAATGAAACAATCTCGCTGCGCACACTCTCATTCGCATAGGTATGAGGCGAGTAGCGAGCATTCAGCAGTTAATCGACTGCACTTTATTTCAGCGCATTAGCCTTCTGCACATAATTTGATATCGTGTTTACACCGGAAATGCAATTTGCGCGGTCAAATTTTAATCCATTTGGCAATTTCCATAAAAGCTAATCGAAATTTGTAATGTAACTCGTTGCTTCAATCCAGGTAACTGAAGCAACAAATTTGGGCAAGGTGGTCACCCAAATGCAACTGGAGCGCTCGGAGGTGGCATTCTTTGTTTACACCAATGGCAACAAATTAAGGTAAACCTAATTATCACAATGTAAAACTGTTTATTGGAAACTTGTATGGGTGTGTTATATGCAGATCGAATTTAACAATGCGTTTTGCACTGACGAACGCATCGCTGGAGGCGGTGAGTAGCTGGCCGCCTATCTATCTGCCCGAGAGTCGCTTGGCGCCGCTGGACAAAGACACCTTTCTCACTCGCCTTGGCGAGTTCAGGTAATATATCATATTTTATGAGCGCAGACCTAGATTCCGCGCACGAATTAATTAAGCAAATTAATTAAGCCCTTTCCATGGACACACCAGATGCGTCGATAGTTATTGTCGTCGTTATTCTTATTGGGGTTTTGATCAGTCGCAGATAACAGCACGTAGATATTGCTACATGTACTTAGGTACGATGAAACTATTCGCGTAATAAAGGATAATGGTAGCTCAAGGCCTGTTGATTGAAGTTAACCGACTCGTCAGTAGCCTACCAGTAATCATTTATTAATTAATTCCCGCGCGTAATAAGAACACATCGATATTCTAGACCAGACAAATTATTCCAATTTTTATGAAACAAGAGTATTCGTTTGATTATATTTATTTTGCACGTGTCAGGCAACGCATATCCTCCGAAGAAAGCAGCATGACCGAAGTGCTCAATTGGTACACATCGGTAAATGCCGCTTTGCTGGATCACCTTACCAACCAGATCAAAGAAACGGACAGCAGCGGTGTGTGGAGGTATCTTCTCGCCTTTAAGAACCTTCTTAGGAGTATAGAATCCACCGGCATTGCCAGCGTCTATGGCGTAAACTATTTTGGACGGGGATGGCTTGTCAGTAACAGCTATGTGCACTATATTCATCATGATGCCGTTGCTAAGGATCTCCTGAACGGCTCGCTCAACTACGTGCCTATGCTGAAAGGAGTCTACCGTCAGCTGACCAACTCCATGAGCAATTATGGTACCATCAAAAGAAGGTACGACTCACACTCTGTTGTTAATGTGAATTTAATGATAATTCTTTGAGTAGAGGTGATATTATTATACAGAACATTCAGAGAGATCCAAATATCACTGAGGCAATTGACTACTTCGATTCAATCGCGCATTATACTGACGAGTTACGAAAATTGCAACGAGAGTTGCGACACAAGATTAGGTAATTTTGCTGGCAATTAATTAATGATCATTGATCTGCATCAGTTTTAATTCTCTCGCTGAGCAGGGATTACGTCACGGCAAATTTACATGATGCGGCTAGCAAGGAGGCAATTGGTATTGCAATTCTTGTTGTTGTTCTGGCCGTCTCGCCTGTAATAATTTGGTTGGTGCAGAACGCTGTTTCAACTATACAGGTAAACATTTCATTTTTTTTGTTTTAGTTTATTGACTTAATGCTTTTTCTGCAGCTTTACGCAGCAAATTTAGCAAGTAAAGCAAAGGAATTAAAACGCGAAAAGCGTAAGTCCGACACGCTTCTCTTCCAAATGCTTCCCTTGAGCGTGGCTGTTCAGCTCAAGCAAACTCAACAGGTTCCTGCAGAGTACTACGCCTCTGTAACCGTGTATTTTAGCGACATTGTAGGCTTCACCGAGATTGCTGCAGTGAGCACACCGTTGGAAGTTGTCACATTCCTCAACAAAATCTACAAACTTTTCGACGCTCGCATTGAATGCTATGACGTATACAAAGTGGAGACTATTGGCGACTCGTATATGGTGGCATCTGGATTGGCTGTAAAAAATGGCAACCAACACGTTTCCGAGATTGCTTCTATGGCGTTGGACCTTCTAGCCGCCTCTGCACAATTCAAGATTCCCCATCGTAAGTCAGAACTACTGCAGATTCGTAGCGGGGCTCATACTGGACCCGTTGTCGCTGGCATCGTTGGATCGAAGATGCCGCGGTACTGTCTCTTTGGCGATACTGTAAACACTGCTTCTCGGATGGAGTCCACTGGAGAAGGTGTGTTTTCAAATAGATTACATTATTAACTATCTGGATGTGGTATATTTTTCATGCTTTACAGCATCCAAAATACATATCAGTTTAGAATTCAAAAAAGCTTTGGATGCAGTTGGAGGTTTCAAGACGCAACATCGAGGATTGGTTGATGTAAAAGTATGTTTTCTATTCTCACTTAGTTGTGGACTTAATAAAATATTATAACATTTAAAGGGCAAAGGTCCCATGGATACATACTGGTTGACATGCAAAGAGGGCGGCGTAAATCGGACAAACGACGCCGCTGCGACAAAATATTTGCCGGTAAGAAATTCGTCGAAGGTTGGCGCAAAAAGTCGAAATTTTCAATTTCAGGACGAAGATTCCGAACCGATTTTCATGCGTCGAATTCGTGGCGAATGCTACGTATAACTGCAACGTCAATTGTGTGTTTGTAATCGTTCCATTTGCATCGCGTATATTTTTCATGTTTACAGTTTAATGTTTTTAAATGTTGACATTGTTGATGCGAAAAATGAAGTTGATGTGATTTGTCTGATTCTTTATCATAAATAGATACATAAATGTATAAATAACTCTGTATGTAAATCACTGTCAATCAAAATAACATTAAACAATAATATCGATATTAGGTGTTAATCGTACGGATTGCTGTGAGCTATTACACCTTTTCTAATAAAAAGATCGTAAAAAAATCGTAAAAATTCAATTTATGGCACTTCTTGTCATCTTTCGTAGTTTAAAGGATATAGGTTTTAAGGTGAGTATTTAAGAAATAATTCTATATTATGACGCACTTGAAAGTGATAAGTTCTTCTTCTCTTTTTAATGGTTATTAATTAAAAAATATTTTTGTTATAAAAAATAGTATGAATGGATCTATACTATATAATATATAGGATATTTTTAATTTCCTGCTAGCGCAAATGTGAATTTTTTAGACAAACATTAGCCAAGTACATGAATCACGCTGTTCAACATGAGTACAACAGAATGATTTTCACAATATTTTTTTCTACTTCCCCCTATAAAGCGTACGTTTTTCCACGGTTTTTAGACACAAAAAGTGGTACTTTATATACGGAGGGCCAAGCCGTGAGTAATATCCATTATCTACGAGCATTATCTACGGGACGGAGCTTGCGTCTGTGCATTTGCCTACGGAGCAGCACAAGACCGTATGAAATGCCATGCAACGTCAGCCAAACACGTCAAAGCAGAAGCTGCTGCTGCTCGTGTCAGAGCGGCGCGAATAATTGTATTTTAACCCTAATTTTGTAGTAGTGTGCGCGCAAATTTCGATGATTTAAAATACAGTAGAATCCGTTTATTATGACTCCGCTTATATTGACCAACCGGTTATTATGACGTACCTACACTACTAAGTTTGGTTTTCATATAAAATTCTGTATAAAAAAGTCGGATATAATGACTTCGCTTACAGTGACATGTCGCTTATTATGACCCATTTTTAATAGATTATGTCCGGTTATAATGACCAACATGATTCTTTACACGTCCGGTAATGTTCGTTGATACCCGACGACGTTCGACACGTGGCGAACTTTTTATATTTATTGCTACATTTCTTTTATGATTGTCAAATTACTTTTATGTATTTACTATCGGAAAGACCAAATGCTTAAATAATAAATATAAGCATTCGGGCAGCAGCACCTTGACCACGACTTAATCCGTATTTTCCATTAATCCGAATTTGGCGTGGGTCATTCGACAATCTCAATGCTTTTTAAAAAACAAGAACCGCATTAAGCAATCGTTCAATTCAAATGTTTTGAAACCGAAGAGGCTTCGAAAATCACAAGAAAATTAATTAAATGAAAAAACAAAAGCAGACAAAAATTACAGATTTCTTGCAGTAAAAAATACACTTGTATGTGTTATAATGTGCTGATTACGTGCAATTTTGATTTTGATTTAATATGTATGTATATGTACATATTTACATAAAAAAGGGATTTCATTTCACAAAACGCTTTGTATGACGTCCGCTTATTATGACGTGTTTGTCAATTCCCTTCGATGTCATTATAACCGGACTCTACTGTACATAAGTATTTGTTTAACGTTGTTAAGCACTCGATTGCTGAAACGCTCGGTACACTCGCTCTCAATCAATCTCGTGAGTAAAGCCCCGTTTAGCCACTTGATGCTTAATATAAATTATAGCCTGAGTGTAACTCCGATTTATAAGCTACTAGCTTTAACCAACCCGCGGCTTCGCTCGCGAATATCTAAAATAATGAAGTTGCTTCCGTACGCGTCTGTAGTCACAGAAGAAGTAACAATGAAGTAGTATGGCGGGAAGTTTAAAATAGCTGAAAGTATAGCCTATGGCAGTATAGTGTACAGTCTCCATAGTGTAGTCAATTGGATTTGATGTTGACGTAGCTGTTGGTAATACAGTGTGATAATACAGTGTGATGGTACTATAGTACTTAGATTTGAGCTTCATTGCTGGAATGCTAGATGGCGTTAAAGTAGTCAAATAGCCAGATGCAGAGGTATTATTAGCTAAACAATTTCTTTATTTTATTTAAAAAATAATTTTTTTTATTAAATAAAAAGTAGTCTATAACCATTCGGGGACCACTAAGAATATGTGTACAAATTTTCATGATGATCGGCTAAGTAGTTTTTGCGTGAAAGTGTAACAAACATCAAGACTTTCGCATTTATAATATTAGTAGGGATATTATTGTAAAATTTAATCAAAATCCATTCAGTAGTTATATAGGGGAGCGTTGGACAAAATGGACTCCTTAAGAGAAAATGCTTTAATATTCCGTTTTTTTAATTGTTTTTGTTTTGTTTTTAGTCCATTATCAAGTATTTGGTCTTAATTTTCTATTAAAAAATAAAAAAGTTGAGAAAAGTTGGGCAAAATGGAGCCCCCAAAAAACTAAATATTTCCTTAACTCAATTTTCTTGTGATCTAATACATTTCTTATAATGTAATTTTTTTTATCATTTCTATAATACAAAAATTTTGCAAACCACTGGTTTAAAATAATCGCTGGTTTTTACAGACTAGGCAGTCCATTTTACCTACCAAATACTTTTTTTGTAAAAAAATTTGGGGGCCCATTCTCTCCCACGTTCCTCTATATGCGCCACAAATTGCAACACTGTAGCTCATCTGTTGTATACTGCTGATATTAATCGATAAAATGTAATGCAATTAATTTAATCGAAATTAATAAAAGAAAAATGCCAAGCCTCGCGCAAAAAAGAGCTGACTGAAAAAAGCGTTTTTCTAAGGGGTTTAGACACAAAAAGTACTTTACTCACGGGGCGGAGCTTGCGCCTGAGCATTAAACACTCTCAATCAATCTCGCGACTAAAACCGCCGTTTAGCCACTTGATACTTAATATACTATTATACTCGTACACAACGAAAACCGACAAGCGTGTAAATTTTGTAACGAAATATTCAGATATGTAGGTGTAATACAATAAACATAATGTAGAGAGAAGAATTGAATGATCACAATTTCAATTTTCTACATTTGCTACATACAAATACCCGGCCAATCAAACACAGTTTGGACGCATGTTTAAATCCATATGAAAAAATCATCGTGCGTAAATCATAAAATGTACGTTATCTTCAATTTCAACCCCCGGGAAGTTGTAGACTACATTCGAAGCTCTCCGCAATGGCAAGTGGCGAAAGTTTTAAAAATATTATTTAATAATATGAAAAGTAAAACTATAAAACACTCATACACCATCGCAATTCCACAAAAAATTTGTTTAAACTCTCTAAGAAATGCTGGTATTTCGACTACGTTTTTTCTGGTCGTGCAGAAACGCGTTGAAGTTCTGTCCCAGCTTGTCGTAGTCGCAATGGGCTATGCTTGTGCAACTCTTTAGGCAGCGGATCACCTGTCAGCGAGAAGTTCCCCTGCCGGAACAAGCATAGATCGCCTTGGGCCTGACGGGGTAATCGAAGAGTCTTGTAACAATATTCATTTGTTTATTGCCCATACTGATTAAATTGAAATTAGTTTATACCAAACAGAATGGCTTAAACAGTCACGCACGTTTGACGCGTTGAAATACGTCGCCCTGACGTTCGTCCCTACGATCGCATATTAACATAAAAGCAACACATTATGTACATAACATTAAAGTACTAATAAAGAATGACAAATTTATTTGGATCGTCTTTGAATGACGCTTTTGCACCTATGAAAAAATCATTCACGTCCGTATTTTGAACAATCGTTTAAACTTCCGTTGTTTTTAGTTTGGATGTATGAAAATGGCTAAATACTTCGTCTGTGAATCGTGTGTTCGTGTGAAAACCGAAAAGTAAGCATTGGACCGCACCCAATGTTAATTATTTAGTCGGCGACATCGCCCATGGTGAAATAGATTATGTGTAAAGTGTGTAGATGACGCGGCGGCTAATCCAGCTCGGCGGTCTCAACGGGTCTCCTACTGGAGGAGGCCGAGGGCCTAAACGACGCGCCCGCCTCATCGTCGCTGTCGTCATCAAGGCCACCAAGGAACGACTGCAAAAAATTGCCGAAGAAATGATTGCTGTGTTGTGGCGGCGGCTTCACATCGAAGAAAATCTGTCCGATCTTATCGAGGTACTGCTTGTAGCAGGGGTCGCGCTTAATAGACACCTCGTATTGCTGGCAGAGCACGACAAACGTAGCCAGCTTCTTGCTTTCAATAGCCTTCAACAGAAACCACAAAAAGTTCAACAGCGGCAGTAGGTACGGGGGCCCGCTGCGTTTTATGCCAGGATGAGCCGCTGTGTACGAGGCGAAGGTCAGGTTCGCGGTGCGTTCATTACGCATGCACAAGAACTGGAAAACGGTCTGTGCGATGAATAGGTCCACTTCACTGCCGTAGCCTTGCGTCATCTGGAACTCTATCAACAGCTTAGCACACCCTTGTCCATCCTTCGAGTGCAGATAATGATAGCGCGCTTGGTGATAATTTTTCTCGTTCCAATATATTTGGGCTACATTCTGAAATGGGACAATGTGTGGGTGTCAGAATCGAAAAATGATGTCGGCGATTTTTTTTATTACCTGATGTAATTGTGGATGACCCTGCAATGCATTTGCAGACGACCAACGAATTGCGTTTCCTAGGAAAGTATCACGTTCGGGTGTGTTCGTGCTTATCTTGGCAAATATCGAGCACAGTTTCGGTATCCACGTCTTGTAGTCTTTGTTGTTAGCCTGAGTTAGGACTTGCACCAAGAGAATTCCTAAATCTGCCCCACTGATGTGCTAAAAACATATTTAATTAATTCTCTATAGATATGGTCACATTAAAGAATGTACAAATATTAAGGAATTATGTTGATTTTTCATTATTAACATAAATTATAAATTTAAAAACAGATTTGAGGAAGACCCAGTACAAAGGACAATAACTGCAGCATCCCTTCGCCACAATGCGGCTATATCCCACATGCAATTCTCTTAAATTTAGCCCACCTTTACAAGATCATTAGCACACAATGCAACAAGATGTTATCTCATCTTAGCAGTAAAATGCTATTTTGGTAATATTTTTTACATCAAATGTAATTATAATAAATGATTTCCATTAAAAAAAACATCACAACATGTGCAAGTTTTAAACTGATAACATTAGTATGCTTGTGCATATGCTTGAACATGCATGCTTGACGTGTATACATCCCTTTAAAAGCATTCAAGCGGGGCACACCTGATCGTGGTCTAGAAATAATATCGCGCCGTTGTAGAGCATATCCATCAGCTCGGTGAACTTCTCTTGGCTGAGATACCTGTAAAAGCCTGTACGGTCAGTGGTTGTCAATACAGCGCGCGTTCGCTGAAACAAGACTCACCGAAAATACATCGTCCGATACATCTGATGCGCCTCGTAGTACTTGCCGTTTTTCACCGAGTTCTCAAGCTTCTCCAGGACGCGCGAGACGCCACGTGCGTTCGCCTGTGATGCCATCGCACTGGGGTGACGGAGCTAAATATCTTTACTCGGCTTGTTGGGGTACTCACTGTGCACGTAAATCTCAGTGCCGTGTCACTAACAATTTGGTTGACGCATTTGTATCACGACCGCTGCTCAGCAACTACCCACATCACCGAGACGTTCGCACGCAACTGCTCAAAACAACCATAACGAGTGATGTCTCGCGGTCCCACTACTTCTGCGCACTTCCCAGGCATGGCGCACGCGCAATAATTCTGCAGGAATTGGAATACGAACAGTGCGCCACACAAAACGAACTTACGCGAGGCGTCAGTCCTGTTGGAGTAGGATTTTTAAAAGTTTACGTCGTGTAGCCGCGTTACACAGGAGTTGTAGTTATTAAGTAATAGTACCATAGTCTCCTTGGTAATATTGTGCCCAAACTAATACATGACTGATTTTAATTTTGTTCATGTAATATATATATATATATTAATATCAATTTTTAAATTACGTGTTACGTTACAAATTATATTTATATTTTCGACATGTTTCGCATCTTCATCTTCAATGTTCTTCAAAATTAAAGATTCCAATTAGACGAAATATGTGGAAAATAAAATTT
Source organism: Dalotia coriaria (assembly GCF_025399875.1). Taxonomy (NCBI): domain Eukaryota; kingdom Metazoa; phylum Arthropoda; class Insecta; order Coleoptera; family Staphylinidae; genus Dalotia; species Dalotia coriaria. The sequence continues at coordinate 3,806,908 of NW_027045443.1, read as the reverse complement.
GTAACTCAACACGGAATTTTAAACTAGAAATTAATAATACAGAGACAACAATTAAAATTTATATTTATCGTTTCCCCGCCGAACTAAATACAGACAAATTTCATGACAAGAACTGTAAATAAAGTTTTATTGTGTATATGTAATTGTAAATAGCGTATAAAGTTTTACATAAATTGTTTTTGAAACATAGATATAAATTCGACGCGTTATTCCGCGTTGCCTTAGGCACAAAATTTCATCGTTTCAAAAACGCAATAGAGTCTAGTCCCTCGTGAATTAGAGAACTACAGAAAAAAATACAGGGGCAAAAGAGGTAGTATGAACAAACAAGGTTGTAAAGGTGGTAACAAGCGCACACTCAAAAAGTGCATCCAATCCTAAAACAAAATAACATGGATGGTGTTTGCTGGGAGCTTTGGGAACATCAGGAAAGTTCAAATACGAATTGATTCGCATGTGTCAGTTATCTCAGCCACGTCGGGAGCAGGGTCTTTGCTAAAAAATAACAAATATTAGTAAATTTGTTTAGAACAAGATGAGACGGTTACTGCAGCCACTGAATGAGATGGTTAGGTGTTGTACATTTTGTTGAAGAATACGGTAGACATTGAACAGGTAGTTAAAATACATGTAAATCAGTTGCTTGCAAAGAAAGAAACACAAATAACGACGAACATTCGAAATAAAATAAAACAGAATATGGATGGTTTGAGACGTAGTGTGTGTAGTGATTTCCTGGAACATCCAGTATATTTATTTTTATATAAATTTAAAAGTACATTACATACTATATTTACAAAAAGAAATAAAATTAAATTGCCTTCTTTTATGAGTGATCCATGCGTGATGCATGCGCACGAACTGTCGCTCACATCGACAATGAGATTATGCCACGCACGCCGCACATTCACACGAATCCCATATTTCACATTCGCATCTTACATTAACGAACCCGGGTGCGAAATAAATGGAACACCAGTTATTTTGCCACGAACCAAAGTCACAACAATACAAAAACCGTTGCAAGTTCATTTACTGGTAGGTCGCGCGCGGGCGGCTAAAATTTAGACAGTCTTCGTAGCATCTGGACCTGGACTTGCCTCCGACTACTATCGTTTACAAAATACAATTAAAACATAAGTAACCTGCTATAGCCTACCCTAGGCTTAATGATAATGATATCCTCGCCGATCGGCGAGTGTCAAAATAATAAATAGTGGCCCGTTTATGTTGCACCCTTTTTGAAATTTGTGTGTTCTGTTTTTTACATTCCTTTTAGTTTTTAGCGTTTAGTAATTAAATTTTCGTTTCAATATACCTAGAACAATAATGTATAGTAATTTATCAATTAAAGTAATAATTATGCTCTCGTCCAGTGATTGCTTTAAAGTTTCAAGTGCTGCGTTAAAAAAATGTTGATACAAAAATGATTTTGATGCCTTGTAAAACGACAGTTTGTCTCACAAATGTTGTGTCATCTCAGTCAATTGTCAAGTTTCATTTTCCCATTTGTTTTCAATTTCGATTTACGCGATTCGATCAGTTTGCAACTGGCTTTTGTTTGAAACTTTCTTTTAGGAACCTATGCGATTTGAGAATAAATTAAAAGCAATTTTTTATATGAACACCAAGAGTTAACGTTAAGTAAGTCTGTAGTTTAACAAGTATTAATTAACCATATGCAACCAACCAATCAGTTAACGTATCGTTTATGCGTATTCAACTAAAACATTTCATATACTAGAGTGTAGTCCCTAACTAGTCTTCCATTACTTCTTATTAATCGTTAGTTTAGTCAGTGATCACGAGTATTGGATTGGCGCCGCCTCCTGGTCGACGAGGACGGGCGCAAGCCGTATTTACGACATCAATGAACGTAACGTCGCGGCGAAGATCAACTCAAGTTTATAAACGCAGTCGAAAAAGACACTGTACATGTAGTTCAATTTGATACATTCAACTTTAATACTAAATAATTCAATTATCACTAATAAGTTCACGAAACGCAATTCGAACATATTACAAAACGTGTTCATCTTGGAAGTCGGGGTAGCGCGCCGACGTTTCTCGAGTGTAAGTCATTTTCAAACAGCTTTCGATATTTTATCAACAACAAAAAAAGGAAAAACGAAATTAAAAACATTCTTGCATGTTCCAAAAACATGCTGCACATGTTATCACAACGCCAGTGTTGCGCACCGCCGCTACGATTCCAAATCATCTTTACAGTTTTTTGATATTTTAGCAACAAAAAGACACAAACCAAAAATTAAAGACACGTCGCCGTAGTGAATCGCCACTCGCGTGCATTGTGCATGCCCAGAAAACACGAGTAAGAAAAAAAAACCACGACTACCTAAGTAAATTTGTTCACAAACACCAGTACACGTGGGGGGAAATACTCCGCCCACCTCTCAAATCACTCGAGTCAATGCAGTATCGCAGTTTGGCGCTAGCTAGCATACTAAACGTAAAATTGGTGGCGCTTCCCGTCCGTGGTCTCACATTCAACGCTTACAGATTGCACGCTAATATTAATGTATGTGTGTATAAAGTGTGGCAGCTCCCCCGCCGCACCATCCCCAGAGGTGGCCAGGCGGCAGGCAGGTGGTGAGGGCAGCGCGGCGACTACTTTTTGAGCCGCGCGGGCGTCTCCTTCGACGTGCTGCCGCGTCTAGGCGGGCCTGGCTGACCCGCCGTCTGGCTGGGCGGCGCCATTGCCACTCCGGAGGCGCTTCCAAAACAAATAAACATCATACATAGGTCTCCCATTTGCCCACACCGCGATGCACACGCGAAATATGTTGCCACGGGGGCGCGCGCGGATGAAACAATCGTACGAAACAATCAAAAAACAAACAATAGCCGAACCAAAATTAAAAAGGCACGAGCGAGCGAAAAGCCAGGCGCAACGCAACGTTAACATAAAATTGTAAAAATACAAATAAAGTCTACGCCCGCGGACGTGGCGAGCGCGCTGACGAGACGATGCTCGCACCGGATAACTTCCGGCATCTGAGACCGTGGTGTGTTGTGGTTGTTGCATTGGTGATGATGGGTGTGTCGCATTGACGGGCGATTGCGGTTTAAGTTAGCAGCGATAGCAGGCGGTGTTTGCTTGGATCGCACGTCGAATTACATACATAACGAACAGAAATGCAACTCACTTGGCCTGCTTCGAATTGGAGAGGTCGGAGGTGGACGCGTTCGGCGCCCCCTGCTGCACTCCGCGCAAACGCATCGAGATGCGGCGGTCGTAACTCTCAAACAGGCGCGTATCTGCAAAGGGATGGTAAAATGACAAACGTGACGTTCATAATCCAGTGAACTATTCAACATACTGCTGTTGGTGATGACTTCGTCAGAGGGACTGGGCACAGCCGCATTGTTAGACAGCAAACCTTCGCGCTCATGAGGTGTTCGACGTGCTCGGGTCTGAGGAGCAGAGGGCCGCGAGCCTGAGCGGCCGCCTTCCTCCCCGTGGCCACTCCTAGATACTCCTAAAACGTATACAGCATAATTAAACACCAAACACAAGCAAAAAGTAGGAAAAATCTTGTAGATGTCAGTAGTAAATGATAATGATTTTGGCGTCGTTCCGGCAGTGGAGCAATCATGACTTCTTTAGCATGCATGCGTGAGCTCATATCTTATTCAAAAAGAGATTATTGCATGAGTTCGCATATAAAAGAGTGAACCTACAGTGACGTGTACGGGGGGTACTTACCAAACTTCAGCATGTTCCAGTCAAACACGTAGTCGTACGTGAAACCCTGTCGGTGAAACAGCGTCCGGAAGAGTTGCCGCAGATAACTATAGTCAGGTCGTTCTTCGAACCGTAACTGTCTACAATATGTTAAGTATGTAGGGAATTCAGCCGGGTAGCCCTAAAAGCGCACACACCATTAGCACACAATTACAGTCAAATTAATCATGCCTCCTATAAGTTGCATCCTTACTTTACACAGATCCTCGATAGGGGTCGACATCTTCTTTTCGGAAATCCGTTCATACTTCTGTCGTTTGGTCGCAGCTTTCAAGCCCTGCCAGGGTAAGGAGCCCCGATTGAAATACATAAGTACGTATCCTAACGATTCGAGGTCGTCGCGGCGCGACTGTTCTATGCCTAAATGTGTGTTAATGCTAGCGTAACGGGCAGTGCCTAAAACAAACAAACAAATCAACAGTGGTTTTTAAATAGTGGGATACAAGACAACAACGCTGGTATTCCATCGATTTCAGCAGGAAATGACGTGATAACGTGAATAACGCAAATATGTGATTTTGTTCTTATGAAAGTAAATATCCATTGATGTAATCTGCTTCAGAAGTTTTGTTACAAACTTCGATATTTGATATTAAAAAAGTTACAGTACACAAAGCATATTGCTGTTTATATTGAGAGTCAACATGTATTATCAAACTCAAATCAATGCAATTGTACATACGAACGATTAAATTTTTGCTTTTCGTGCCAAATTATAGTAAATAATTAGATATTTGTTTTCCAAATAACTTCACTAAACTCGGTTTTTTGTAAATTCATGCATGATATTCAAACCAATAATGAAATTGCTGTAAGCCAATGGAGTTCCAACAAAGTTCATTATGTTCATAAACACAATGAAGCTTTAAAGTTGCGTCGTCTACAGAGTGCGTACATGAAGAGCTTTTCAAAAAGCATTCGTTATTAGAGGTTTAAATGATTAAGGTTGCAAAATGAACTTAAAATACATTTTTAAACAGTTTTGCCTGTAACCATTTGGAAATATTCCGCAAATGTTTTGGCAATTTTCGTAGATTGACTAAAAAAACAGCAAATTTTTATTTTCTCATGCGGATTTTAAGATTATCTACTGAACATAATCTAATCCGCAAAATTGACTTACTCAATGTCTTTTTTATACATACAAACAATTGCCATAAATTCAATATCGGAATTTAGAAATATGCGTGCGCAGATAAGTTTATGCGCACATTTATAAGCGAAGCCGAATTATATTTACATTCCTATTGTCCAGGAATTGGTGATTGAAGTGTTTCACATTACTGAACAATTTGTCATATGATTAAACTGATATTCGTTAAGCCTCATATCTAACTATAATTGCGCAACATGATACACGAAACAACTTCAAGCAACAAATTTTTAACCAAAATATCAAACTCAAAGAAACAATTTTATCAATGAAGTGTTTTTGGAAATGCTGGCTTTTCCGAAATCAAACCGTAATTGATCGTCTCAATTACGCATGTGTTGTTATAACAACGGTAAACAAACAAAGCATTCATTATCATAATACCATTCACGAGGCTATAACTCGCAGGATAATTGTTTATGATAACTATAAGTGAATATTCTAATTTATAATATTCGAAACAAAACCGCAATCAGCTGAATAAATCGCGTAGCAATCAAACCTGTCATTGTTTATAAATAAAATTGGTAATCAATGACACAGCCGGCTTTATTATAATATGCAATCTGATCTAGGAATAACAACCCGAACGACGATGTGCATATGTACTAGTTTGCAGAAGTGTGGATATTCGTCACACCGCGATGACACACTCTTCGTCGAAGCGGTCGACGCAAATGCGCCCCCGACGAAAATGAAATTGGAATTAAATCGCGGCTGGCGCGCATGGCCTAGTTGATCACATTTACGGAAACTGAACTTCAAACAACGCGCGGTACGATGCGTTCATTTCAAAGCGCGCACATTGCGGGCGGCGGCAATAGGACCGTAAAAACAAAACGCTGGTCGCGCGCTAAAGAACGACGGACTAATTGCATTTCGCAAGGCGCGCACGGTATAATACCGCGCGCGCGCAACAGCTATCGAAGAAATCCAGCAATAAAAGAAGAAAAGTGGATCGCGTGCGGACCATCGTAAAAAACGCTACGCTGTCGCTTGAAAAATGAAAGTGCAGCCTACTAAAAAAAATTCATACAGCCGCGCAAAACAAAACATCCACTGGCAGCCTAACCCAGTCTAGAGAATCCACTCTCGACACAGCTAGTTAAGTAAACAAACACGATATGAACAAAATAAACAACTAATTAAAACACCACCGAGTGTCATTGTTTTGAAAACGTTACAGCACTAGGTCGCCAGAATCAAAAGGCGTTTACGCTTGCCCTTTCAAAGGGTATTCCGACTTTGAAGTCTGCATTGGCATCATGTCACGGACAGACGCAACGGAAAAAACAGCAACTCTATACCCTCTACCGATGCAATCACGTTGCTCATTGTGCACCTCGCGCTCACGTTTCGTGACAACAACAACAACATGAGCGCGTCGAACAAACAATCGCCTGATAAAATTGATAGAATTCGAGGCCCGCATTTAGCAACTAATTATGCAGAAGCTTATCGGACGCAACGGGAATGTCACCGTGACAAGGCTGACGATAACATATTCACGAAAAGATTGCTTACTCACCGGTTAGGTTCTTGTTTTCTCTGTAGGGTATGTGCTGGTGTGTTCGCCCATCGCGGTATTTTTTGGCAAGGCCAAAGTCGATGATGTACACCAGGTTGCCCTTCTTGCCAAGCCCCATCAGGAAGTTGTCGGGCTTGATGTCACGGTGAATGAAACTGCGCGAATGGATAAAGTCAGTGCGCGAGATGAGTTGGTCAGCAAGCAGTAGCACCGTCTTAAGAGAGAAGCGGCGCGAGCAGAAGTTGAAAAGGTCCTCAAGTGATGGGCCCAACAACTCCATCACCATCACGTTGTAATCGCCCTCAGAACCACACCACTTGATTTGTGGGATGCCAACTACAAGTTAACAGAAAAAGTCGGTTAGGATTTCAACACACATAATTCACACAAAAATTGGACCAATGCTTATAATATTTACCTCCTCCTTGCATCATTTTGTAGAATTTTGACTCAATGTGTAGCTGAGGATGCCTGGTCTGAATGCATTCTAATTTGATGGCGACCTCCTCTCCAGTAGAGATGTTGGTGCCTGAAAAATTGCAAATCAGTACAAAAAAAACATCGTCGTTAATCGCACGCGACAAAAGGCCACGCGCTATGTTTCAATGGATCCGCAGGAAAAGTGTGTTTTCCGCGTGCGGAGTGCGAACACGCAGGGATGCGCGCACACACACTGACACACACACGGGCGGAGTGAGAACAATAACATACCTAGGTAAATGTCTCCGAAAGAGCCGGAGCCAATCTTGCGCCCGAGGCGATACTTGTTGCCGACACGCAGTTCCATCTTGGCACGAGCTTCCTCGATGGCGGCGGGCGGGCTGGCGGCGGAACGACAAAATGCGACGCGAGCACGAAGTGCAGTGCACTACACACGGGCGGCCATATTATAATCAGCCAGCGCTCGCGCGCGCGTGTAGATGTGTATGGGTCTGTGATTGTGTGCGATCGCCGTACGTGTGTCACCACCGGAGTGCAATCCTTCAAGACGCGCTACGGCGATGAACTCCGCGCAGCGGCGATGAAATGTGGCGGATGTAAATGGCCGAATGTTTGATCTGGGTATGTGCGAGCTGTGTAGCGCTGATACTGTGCACTGTTTCACGGAGGCGACACACACAAACGTGAACGCAGCGAGGTGCTACGACTGCGACATCGCTCGGACTCGACTCACACTCGACTGACTGGCCGTGCCTGCCAGTGTCAAGTCCGAACGTCAAAGACATCCGGTGCGCGAACGCCAACGGACTCGCACGAATCCGCTCGACCCGAAGGTTATTTATCAACAAAGAAAGTAATGATAATCACAAGGCGTTATTTATACATCACTCTGCGACAATTAATTAGTAAACTTGGATTGTTACCAGGGAAGCTGATAGTCCGATCGGATTTCCCGTACAAAAATGCTTGCATGCTAGAATAAACATGATAAGATATGCAACTAAACCTACGAATAAAAATGTAATCGGAGGCTTATGCTTTTTAGTCGCATTTATCGATACAAATAGCACTCCAAATATAATTTGGAGAACTTGCAGATAATGTTCGGCAGGAAACACGAATATGTATTTACTAATTTAAAATTAGTTTGACTTTCACTCAAAATTGTCAGACAACCCAATATACACAAATCTATCATGTTAGTTAACAAACAGGAAGGCACAATGGTATTGCGTGATAATTTCTTGAAAACGATTTGCTTATTAAATGCTATGGAATGATTGCATAGTGTATAAATATATTTTATTCAAGTAATAATTAAAAAATCGTGGATAAAAAACGCTAAATATATATAATATAAAAATGCATCCATGTAAAATAGTTAACGAATAGTTAAAACATTATCATTGTAAGTAATCATCTCTTATATCATTTCGATAATATTATAAGGCCATAAGTTTCATCATACATAAGTTCGGTCATTAAGTATGTGTATCAATTTTCAATACTTCAAAATTTCAATTTTAGAGCTTGAAAAAAACCGAAATCAACTTGATCACGACAACAAACGAATACAATTATATAAAATAAAAATTATATGCATATAAACGAAAAACTAAAACCTCCACCGCGAAATAAGTGTTGAAATTGAAAGCCATGACATGTCATGTGTGGGGGGGGGTAGACTAAACATGAACGCACAAAAATTACCTGCGTTCGTTTTTTTTTGCATTACGTGAAACGGGTTTACTTATCGAATAAAATTGCAGCGTCTTAATATTAAAACGACACTTGTATAGTTTAGTTAGTACCTGCGTTCAGCTGCCTTGCAATCATAATTATCACCGCCATCGTTATTCGCCAGCAATAGTTGAACGGAGTTGTGACACAGCATCAACTTCGATCACATATCAACCGCAATTTGTACACTAGAACAGTGTAAATCTTATATATCATCGGTAAGTATGTATAAAAATTGTATAAATATTATTAGTGTATCGTATCGTGTAGCTGCAGATGCAGAAAGTTGAGGCGCCTATAAGTAAGTCATATAAAAGTTACAATTGCGATTTGTTAGGAAAATAGATGACCCTAGCAAGCTACCATCATACTTAGCCCTATGCTACTTGTTGTAGTATTAATTAAACTCATGTAAATTAAAGTGTAATAAACTTTTTCATCGACTAATTAATCTAAAAACGAAGGTTTCCCTAAATAAAGAAGGTGTTTTAAGTAGATCGAATGTGGTTTTGCTAGCTTTCAGTTAGTTAAGCGTAATCTAACTATCCACACATGTTCCCATAATTTGCTTAAGTATTAAATAATTGATATGGCAAAGAATTTGTATGCGTCTCGTGGTGTTCGAGGCGTTGCTCGGGAAGTTGATGTTGATGCGTGTGCGATGTATACCTAGAGGGTATGTATCCGGGGAATTTCATCATTGTTCAATTGGTTACCCACTCTCAGCTTCGAGATCTTCGGACAATGCCAGCGGTGCTTTTACTCCATGACTATTTGCCTGCAGGCTTCTAATCTGCAACAGACATTTATCAAATTGGTACAGGCATACCTATTAAAACACGAGAGAAACACTAATTAAAATAATGTACACGCGAGGGCATTGAAACTACTTGTGTTTAAGATACTTTAAAATTAAGCATAACTGAAAGATGTATTTCTTTTAAATTGTCTATTTTTCTACAAGTGTGGCAAATGAATTATGCATTTACTGAATTGCCTACGAAGTGAAATGCTAATTTAAATTTTTGTTCATTTATTTGTCGTCCCCCCTACGATTCAAACACGCGCAGGACTATGCAAATAAACCAGCACAGGTTTCCTTTTTCGCGATTACAAAGTCGTACAAGTGTGCTTTTGTGCCTGCTACCAATGATACTAAATCATATTAAAACACTGACAACTGGATTTTAGAACTGCGCGTAAACAATCTTCGTAATTAGCATTAACTCAGCCAAGAAATTATCGAAACAAAATAACAATTATTTCCGTTAAGTGTTTAAAGAATTTGCAGTTTCAATGTCCCGCCTTTTTATTAAATCGTTTTATGATTAAAATGTTAATATAGTAAAAGTTTAGAAATAAAATAGATATCATAAACTGTGTGAGTATGAGTCATTCGTCGCTAGTCCATTTTAATAAATTATATTTACAAGTGACAAAAACAGCTACGATTAGATGCACTACTGTGAAACTAACTAAGATGCACTAATAAAAAAGTCACAACTGTCTAACCTCGACTGCTCCCGGCTCAACATCAAGTGCGTCCGTCTCATTATTCTCAACTACAAAAGAAGCGCAAATCAAATGAAAACAACAAACACAACAAATCACCGACGGAGAACAGCCAATAAAGTACGATCAGTACACAAGTGATTTTGATTTCAACGGCATGTGATAGCAATGCTGTAGAAGAAACTCACCATCATCGGGATGCTCCGTCGTAGTTGTCGTGGTAGTGGTGTTCGTGACGACCTCCCCGCTCTGGTTGAGCATGCTCGTTGTGATCGTCGTCTTGGTGATGGTAATGCCCGACATGCGTGCGTTCAAATCGTCATGTGCGTTGATGTGGTCCTTGACGCTGTCGATGGTGATGTCGCCAATGCTGCTCGTCATAGTTGAGTTCATAGTTGAATTATGAATCGTGTCCGTCTCCCCGTTCTCCATCTATGGCACAAAATAATTTTGATTATCTCATTTGATGCAAACAGGGCGATTATCGCGCGCCGGAGGATTAAAAGCGTACAGTTAGGGGGACACATTTAAATATGGCATTGTAACGAGCAGTGGAGTTAACAGAACGAAAACAGAATCATAGTGACGTCATACAAGCGTTCAGGGTGTGCAACAATTAGAGTACGTCATACAACAAACGCTTCACCGGCAGAGATAGAGGACTATACAATTTTTAGCATGAGTTGCACGTTTTAGTACAGTTTAACAGTATTTATTTGGCTTGGTTTTGTTTAGAGACGTTTGTTGTGGCGTTCGGGTAGTTTTTACTTACATTTGCCTGACGGAGACGTCTGAATCCCCCATATACTCTACTCTAAGGTGCTTACAAATCGCCGCCGTTGCGTAGAAATACATTAGTCAAAACCGCAAGGTTTGAAAAGATACAAACTCTATAATGTGATCATCAATCTTTGCGTATTACATTTCCAAATAAGTTAGTAAGTTAAACTTCAATTCGCTCCTCTGCATTTGAATGATAAAATATTAAAGCTATAGTGACTACCCTGTTACCCCTTATGACGTACAATATATTATGAATATGTGTCGCTCGTGATGGACATTCTAAGTGTTTTGATTTGCATTTGATTTTTATGAATTATGAAAATGAACCTCAACACACCTTGTCGCCCACACTGTTCTCTTTGCTGTCGATAGAATTGCCATTGACGAGCGGTGCCTCCTTCTCCCTTTCCTCGTCTACTTCGTCAATCTCTGAAGGCGTTTCGGCCTCGGGCTCCTCCTTCACCGCCTCGGGCAAGGAAAGGTAGCACCTCGCCGAGGTGACTCGTCGCGTAGCGAGCGACAATCGCTGCAACTCTGAAGATGAGTGCAGATACAACGCTTCGGCTTCTTTCGTAAAGATTAAAGAAGATATTCCACTAAAATGCATAAAACACGATTATATGATGAGAGAAATGAGACAAGCCGTTTTACTTACTTTATGTCTTCCTTCCTCACGACAACCGCATTCAATTGCCGCTTGAGATCGGGTAAGGTAAGCACGAAGCAATCGCCAATATTCGTCAGACACAGCAAATCCACCTCGTTGTGGACGTCGTTGCTGTCTGGCAAGTTACAGGAGAAGTTCGCGAACGACATGCGACGAACTCTGGCGCCTTCGTGCGCAGTTAACTTGTACTTTCCGAAGGGTTTCAGCGCTGGCAGTGTGAAAATCTTGAACTGTTCTTCGGAGGCAATGATAACTCGATGCGGTTGAGTGGTCTCCGGCAATGGCGAGATGCCCTTCTCTACTTCCAAAGGCTCCGGCAGTGGCCGGCTACTGCTGTCGAGTACTGCGATGGCAATAACTGGCGCGCGATGTTTCAGCTGTATCTCTTTACCCAGCTGGCAGGTGACGTCGTCCGTATTACGCTTAGAGCCGGAGGGCACGTTTATTGTGAAGACATAGACAGCACCGGCGTTCGTGCCTGCCCATAAGGTTGGTACTGTGTTTTGTACTACATAAAACAAAAAACAACAATATATGTTGTGTAAAATATAAAAATTAATGCAACTCACCGTTGATTAAGAAAGTCCTCGCAAAGTATAAACAGCGTACAATGGAGCCCATGCCGTCATCTGTTGTACGCGCCTCAATCTGCCGTTCCACTGGCTTGGCCTCCAGTGGATTGCTAGGTTCATCAGTGCTCGCCGGCAGACGTCGAACTGGCGGGGACGTGGTGGTATTTGTCGTGGTGTTACTAGTACGCCGTTGTGAACGTCCCTTGCGCAGACGACGGAAGGACTCGCGCAGCGACTTCTTGAAAGACTTACGTCGTGAAATAGGTGCATCCCCAGCTCCATTCAAGTCTAGAAAAACCAAATTTGATATATTAACATTTTAAGACGGATATTTTTAAGTTGTAACCAACCATTCGGATTCAAAGTACACTTCACAGTCACAGGTTTATGCTTGACGTAGTCGTATAATGCCAGGCCATGGGAAGTGCCCGCCGCTACCAGTCCCCAATCAGCATGCAGTGTACAACAGGTCACTGCCGCTGGTGGATAAATCTGTAATATGCTTGTCGCCTGGAAACCACGTTTCTGTGTTATTTCACCCTTGCGCGGTGCTAGCTCACTGTGACCCTTCCACACAAAGCTGTCGCGTTCGCCGACGAGGTTCATTGTGCTGATCCTCACTTCTTCCATCAACATCTCGGTGTCGAATTTGGCTACCACCACATGACCTGCGGTGCCCGCCACGACCAGCGTGCCGGAAAGTGGACACAGCACAACACGCTTGACTGCAAATCGAGGATCATCGGTGTATGGATCAAAGACTCCAATTTTCTTGAACGGAGGCCAATCTTCTTCATCTTCGTTGTTTAAATCTTCATCTATTTACAACAACCAGAATAGTATTAATATAATATTTTTAGAACAGTTATAGAAAAGGTTACGACATACCATGCATGTCCTCGCCGGTGAAAAACTGTGACGTGCTGAATTTATAAATGGGCGTGAGGTTGACCGTCCCTGCGTCCCAGAATCGCACAGTGCCGTCCTCGTGGCCTGTGAGAAGCATCTCTCGGCGAGGTTGCTCCCCTTTCGAACATAACAACTCACCACCGTCGATCGGCCATGCTCGCGACGAATACAGATGCTTGGTTTGCGCTTTGCCAGCGTCCTTCAATTGATTCCAAAGGTCGTCAGGCACACCGGACACATACTGGCTGCAGGTGATCGCAGACGCATGCACAGGTACCATATAGGGCAAGTTCATCATAAGCCAGTCGTCTGATTGCAAGTCGATGGCGACGAGCTCCTCCTCAGCGAGGACAATCAACGCCTCGGGGTCCCCAGCGGCAACATCCCCATTTGCTTCTCCATCCGAGTCGTCCTTGTCGGCAGCGGTAATCACCACAAAATCAATCACTTTGCTGGTAAATTCAAACGCGACGTGCTTGTCGCCATTCATTACAGTGACGTTGAACCTCTCGCCGTAATTCGCACGAGGCAGACCACCACTGAAGACAATCAACGGCTCGCCCTTCAACTCGTACCGTTCGATCTTCAAGATAGCCTTGCAAGCAAATGGACCATAATCAGTGGTGGGTCCAGCGACGGGGTTCTCGTGATCGACATGCCACGTGGTGTGCGAACCGTCATTGTGTGAGGTAGTAAAGGATTGACCATCACGATGCCAGTAAACAGACTCCAGCTGTTGACTGGGTGTATATTTCTTCTCCACGCTAAAGTCTTTACGATTGAGGAGAACGACAAGTCCACGATTGTAAGCAATCAGAAGATGATCGGGTTCGCCAGGTCGTTCGGCAAGTACCTCCACGGCTCCCGGATTTAATTTATGTGAAGCATTTTGTAGCACCACATCCTGGTAAATAATCTCCTGCGACATCACAAACGAATTCAACTCCAGGACGTAAATATTGCCACCTTCCGTGCCGAGAAGTAGATTTTCGGCTTTGCTATCAACACAAAGCGCGCTAATCTGCTTCAACTTGCCCTCCATAGAATGACTCTTCACCTGCACCAAGGAGTTCTTATTCACTTCCCATAGGTGCAATGAATTGTCTTCGCAGAGCGAAACAACTCGTCCCGCATTCGGCAGGAAGGTGATCTTTGTAACAGCTACGTTATCCGCGTGCTGGCCATAGAACTCCACGCCCGGTTTTCCAAAAACCTTGATGGCCCCTGATGCTGTACCCACACACAACAGGCGCAGGGTTGGATCCCACGCCATGGCAGTGGGCTTGTTTGGAAAGCCATGCTGAAGCGTCTATGGAAAAAATGTCATCGCAAAACATTACAAATTGTTTAGGACACAAAAAGTTCTTCGACGAATGAATGAATGACTTGTACTTTATTGATTAAAAACAAACACTTATGACCTGACTAAGGCGTGCAAAGTAATCACGCATTAATAAGTCGCATGATGATATCACGGCGATAAAGATAATCAGCATCTCCAACACTCCTTGAAGTGTGCACGAGGTGTGGGTATTTTGCTCACTGATAAATAATAACTCAGCGAGTACGCGCATGATAATACATGAAAAACCTTTTAATATTTCCTTTATGAATGGCGCGTCATTATGTAAATGTAGTTGCGACGACCTGCTGTCTAATTACGACTTAAACAGTAGAACCGCTAAAACAACTACAAAACCAGAAAACTTTCCTTATATTTCATGCAGAATATTAAAAATATCAAATTGTTGATGATTCAGATGTCTTTGAACATTCATGTTGAATGCCTATCAACTCCGTAGAGTCACATATTCCACAGTGTGTTACACTATAGTTTTCTAAAAAAAAATATTTCGAGAATTATGCAAAATTTGGACTTCTTGCGTTTTAAAGGCTGTTCCTAAGCTCATACCGAGTTGCAATAGTTGTTATTTTCGTTGATTAATATTCATATTTCGTCAAGAATTGTAGTACGTATTTTTTCGTTGAGATTACATCAGCAGAATCAATATTGGATATTTTTCGACTTGGCCGGACTACGCTGCGTCATGTGAGTCAGAGTCACACTGGCCGCAAATCCATCCACCAAAAATTCTAATTCTTTTGGGCAGAATGCGGATATGCATCAAATCGAAATAAATTCTATCTGCAATTCGCGGCAAGAACAGGTACAAGGGGGTTGTTTACAATGTTCAGACAATTCAATTGTCAACGTTGTGCAAGATTTAGAAACAATTTTGAGATTTCTTTTAGAATTTTCATATCCGAAGAAAGTCAAATTGTAGTGGCTGAGGTCCAAATATTTTTGTCATGTTTTTTACAACTCATAACCCAAATCATAGAACCGCACAATTTGCACTTCAATGTGCTATAGAGCCAAACTTGCCCTTTAAAATATTACAATTGAAGTTAATTGAAGTCAATACTTTAATTTGGTAAAAACTAGCAGCTTCGCCCAGCATAACATATGAGAAAGCAACAAAATCCTGTAAACTACTGATGGTAATTTAGACCTGTGTGTGTATAAAATAAAATCTCCGCGTACGTTGAGCAGTTTTTACCGCGCTATATTTAGAGGTACCGCAGGTAATTCACGTTGATTCGCCTACGCGCTTGTTTGAATAAAAGCGCTTATCGGACGCGTTATCGTCTCAAGAGGCGACGCGCCACAGAGCGAATTGAAAATTGAAACATGCAATCTCTCGGTAAACCTATGAAACCTATGCCTATTGGATAGAGTTCAATATGCGTGCGTATCATTTTGAAAACGCGCTTAATTTACCGACCAGCTCCTCCAATCTCAGCGGATGGCAGGAGCTGCAATCAAACCGGCGTCGCAATTGAGTATCAATTAAACCCGTTATGTATGCTATGTATGAATGCTCCGATTGCGTCAAATTCCGGCACATCCAATGATGCTTTAAACTTTCAATTAACACCAAGGATAGGTCAAAACCGCAAACTTTGATATTCGAGAGTTGAATATCTTAACAAAAGATTGCTGTGTTAATTAAAGGTTATAAAGTGTTATGGTGAATGTGCGCAATAGTTTTTTTCATCATCAACCAAACTGTAAAATAGTCATTAACGCATATTTGGTCAGTTATTGCATGCATTATATTTTCACGATAGCAATAAAATTGCGTGTATTGGTGCAAACCTCGTAAATACCTACATTAAAATATTATACGTGGAAAACTGTGCAGATCATGTTGTATAAAGTATAGTATTATATTTTCTGCACTTAATAACATTTACTACAAACTCGGGAGTAATATTTTAATGTAAACTATATTTGCAACACATTCATGCTTAAAATTGCAGTTAAGTTGTTTTAAAATATAGAAGATAGAATTTGAAATATAAATATGTTCCCAAATTAATCAAGCGAAAACTGCTAGCGAAAAAACCTGTCATAATGGATAGAAAACAAAGATCACTAACAGATCTATACCAAGTTTCTGGTTACATAAACTACAAAATACAAAATTTAATACTAACCAATATTATACATGCGAATGTGCCGTTTAATTGTTTATTTGTGACGCTTTCGCTCAAAAATTACTGAATAAATTTTGATGAATTTCGTTACAAAGATATTTTTGACAAAGGAAAACGCAAGTAGGATAGGTACTTTTTATCGTAAAAATATAACTTGCATAAAGTTATTGAATAGCTTAAATGGAGTGATAGGGAGA